>NC_081312.1:57466302-58082552 GCF_026419965.1 Kogia breviceps | reverse complement strand
TCCTAGAATGAAAAATATTGAAGGTGTGCTGAAACAGATTCCCTAATTTAAAAGCCTCAATGTGGTATCATCAGACTATATTCAAAGCTAATTATATTTGACTATTGGTTATTTCACTGGTTTCCTAGAAGGTAAAAAAAAACCAATCATTTACATAGCAAAGAATATACTTCAAGACTTCTAACTCTCAAACATAAACCACTAGACCATACTCTGATGACCTTTTTATGGCACCATAGAAATAATTTATAAAGTTTTAAAAACCACAGTTTAGCATTTTGTGTTTGGAGCCAGGAATCAAGTATATTAGAGAAGTAGCTATTTCATCCTATATAAGTGTGAAATGATTTTAGTTGTAAGTGTGGTCTAATAGCACTTAGCATGACTTATAAATGTATTCAGCATTAAATTACAGTTGGAACCTTTGTCTTCATAAATAGAATGTTTCAGTAGATCAACTATACTTCAATTAAAAAAATAGAACATTAATTTTATAGACATGGAAATCCTAGGTTCACTATGAGGATGGCACAGCACTATCTTTCCTAGTTTGGTTGGAAAGCTTTATTCAGAATGAGATAGCTGACATATATAAATTTCTGTAATCCCTAATATTATACTTTGGTATTATTTTATTTGCTTCATTTGGTAATAATACATTTATATTGTTATCAGTATCGTGAGTTGAGCCTTATTCTCATTGGTACACATAGACTCACAGGTAGAAATGTTGAGTAAGCAAGTGTATCTCAAATGCCTTCTTGTCACCTTTGGATAATCTCTTAAATCTGACTAGGTGCCACCTCTGTAAGATTCTTGGCAATGCTCCCTGGCAGCTCAAAAAATTCTCTGTGAGAGGGCATAAAATACTACAATCTGTTTAAAGCACAAACACGAGGCTGTGTTTTTCAAAATACTTTATTTAAAATTGAAACTATTGTAAATGTCTGTATCCAAGAATGGGGATGGAGTCATCTTTTGTTGTCACTGCCATCTGTTCAGAAGACTACACCCATTCAGGAGATAGGAGCTAGAGGCCTTACATGTGTCCTGCACCAACAAGTAAGAACTTTGCTTTTGGAATATAAAACTGCCTGGAAAATTTGGTAAAAGTTTTAGTCAAATTTTCATGGCCCTAGAGAGACTGTTTTTGATTAGATCTAACACCACTTGTAGATAGATTAGATCCCAGTGGTAGGCTAAATTGTACTTAACCGACTCATTAGTCACCAGATATACAGCAATCGGCTCAGGCAAACAGCTGTTATGTTAATTTAGAGGTATTAAACTGCTTATAATTAGCCACAGACTAAATGGATGGGGAAAGTAGACATGCATGCACAGGATTCTTTCTGGACACTCTTGGAGAAGGTTTTTCAGACTGAATAAACTTCAATTCAAAATCCAAATAAAAAATATCACTGCCATAAAATAGTGTGAAATTATCTGAGTTCAAAATTGCTAACTTAAAAGGGGAAAGGAAACACTTAATGCTTAATAATTATTTTAATTCTAAATGAAGCATACATTCTCCCCCATTTGGAGGGCTTGTGACCACAGAGAGTGGTCATTTTCAAAAGAGGGCAAATAAGTTACTAAATTAAGCATAGTGATTAATAACCTGTATAAACGTATTCATGACACAAAGTAGGAACTCTAAATATTTTTTGAATGAGTAAATAAAATTAATGTCTTTGGGCTTCCCTGGTGGCGCAGTGGTTGAGAGTCCGCCTGCCGATGCAGGGGACACAGGTTCGTGCCCCGGTCTGGGAAGATCCCACAGGCCGCGGAGCGGCTGGGCTCGTGAGCCATGGCCGCTGAGCCTGCGCGTCCAGAGCCTGTGCTCCACAACGGAAGAGGCCACAATAGTGAGAGGCCCGCGTACCACAAAAAAAAAAAAAAAAAAAAAAAAAAAAAAAAAAAAAAAAATTAATGTCTTTCAAATACTCAAAAATAAACCATCAAAATTATAAAGAAATAGCATTTTTTGTAGTTTTGGTTGTTTTTGTCTGTTTTTGTGTTAAATTGGCCTCACTGCACGGCATGTGGGATCTTAGATGCCTGATCAGGGATCAAACCCGCACCCCCTGCAGTGGAAGCTCAGTGTCTTAACCACTGAACTACCAGGGAAGTCCCTGTAGTTTTTTTTAAAGTCATCAAAGTAACTTCCTCTCTAAATATCTAACTTACACTAATTACGCATTTATCTAAATATAAATTTGGAGAAACAGAACAGTGGTTAGAATGCTTTTAATTAATCAAATGATATAATATCAGATAATCTGATTTTATTTAAGGAAATGGACCAGGTTCTTTGTTGAATTAACTAGTTAATTTATGCAATGAAAATCATCATCATTGTATTTATAAATATAGACACCACATACTTGGTAATAATTTCACTTAATTGTATGAAAATCCAGGTGCAAACATAAGAATGTACCAAATCTGTTTCTTAAACACAGGCATCCTCTTTTCCTAAAGTTGGATTTTTACATTAATACTACTGTAAATAAGCAAAACAGAATTACTCTGAAAAATTAATCTATAACAAGGAAAAGAGATAGCATCATTCAAATGTAAACACTACATTATCAAAATGAGATAGTGCTACTCTTTCTGGCTGAAGGAAGCATCCCACCCCACCTATGTCCACCTGGAGCCTTTGCTAACCTGTGTCACCTGAAGGCCACCTTTACCCTGCAGGACTTCCAGGGCAACAGCTTAAGTGCCACCTTAAGGCCCTGTTGGCCTCTGGAAGGAAGCTCACTGGAGCCCCTAAACCTCCAAAATAGACCCTCTCTCCAGTTTTACCCCCTCATTTTCTGACACCATGAGAAGCACAGAATAAACTATTTCCCTCAAAGAAAAAAATATATATATAATTTCCCCTCTGCACAAAGTACATTTCCTTTTACTGTATATCATGTAGTACCTGGTTTACCTCAACTCATGAATTAGTGAATCATAAGTATTTCCCCCTTTTATCAAATATGCTTTGAAAATATAAAAAAATTACATAGAATCAATTGTTAATAAATACATTATAGTTAAACTTTACCCCTATATATTTCCTTAAGGTGTTTTCTCTTTTTCTGTGTGATATAAACAGAACTATGAGAAGTTTTTACAACTCCTATCAGTAGCTAAAGAATATTGCCATTTTGAAGTTCTTGACACATATGATCAAAATGGCACTGAGAAGTGTTGGACTAAGTTATCTTAACAGCAGTAAGGCCTATCTTACCAAACCTTCACTGACATGGAGAATTATCGTTAAGGAAAAGATTTTTGATCAATTTCTAGTCTTGAAAATATGCTGTAATTATATGGGTAAATCCTCGAGTAATAATGAATTTAGTCATTATTACATGTTTATTGGTCCTTATACCTGTTCCACATTTTTATTGGGACATTCATTATTTTTCGCATTGATTTGTAGGGACTATTGGACAATATCAAAAATTCATTATCATGGATATTGACATATTTCCTAAGCTTGGCATTTGCCTTATACTTTCATATGGTAATTTGCAAATAGTGGAGTTGTAATTTATATGTAGTTGAATATATCAATTACTGTCTGGATAGTTTTTTGTTTGTTTTTATGCTCAGAGACTTCTATCTTGATAATAAGTATTCAACAATGTTTTCTTTAAATTGCTAAATTATTTAGAAATTTAACATTCTACTCCATCTGAAATATGCATTTATTTCACCATAAATGCTAGAAGAGTATACTTTTAGGTTTTCAAGTTAAAAAATTTCTTTTTTGCACCATTTACTGAATTATTTCTCCATTCTTCACTGTTTTTTTTTTTAAATTAGGTTTCAGAAACCAAATACTGTATATGCACACTGACATACATACACACACATTCGATTCCATTGTATTAATTTGACTAATGCCATATCAATTTTTCTGTTCTTGAGACACATTATTTAACTTTATACTACATATTTAAATGCAAGTTCATATAGAAAACTTATTTATACATTTATCTGCTAAAATTAACTTGTATTTTTTTAATGAATCAATAAAAGAATTGAGGGAGAAATGTCTTTATATGTTTAAGTCAAACAATCCAGAAACATAAGGTGATTTCTTCCAGTCTTCCCTTTTGTCTTTGAGTCAAGGTTTATAATTTGTTCTTATGATTCTGTACATTTCCTATTAAATTTAAGAGTAACCTTCAAACTTGAACATGCTATCATTTTTGTTATTTTTTTGTATTCCCTGTAACTTGATTGGTCAACTTGAACTACAAGGTAATTTTTGCAGATATCCCTAGCCATTGCATGGTATTGAACAGTGGAGCAATACTGCACAACTTTCAAGATACTGTCTCTGGAATCCAATGTGTCTGAATTTGCAAACATATCACTTGCTGCCTGTGTGAACTTGGGTGACATAAGTTCTTTTAACCTCTGTTTCCTTGTCTAATACATGGAGTTATTAACAGAAAATGTTTCCTTTATTTCTTGTGAAATATAAATAAGTTAATAACACTAAAATGTTTATAACAGTGACAAACAATTGAAAGTGCTCAATTGTAAAATCCCTAATTTTTTTAACATCTTTATTGGAGTATAATTGCTTTACAATGATGTGTTAGTTTCTGCTTTATAACAAAGTGAATCAGCTATACATATACATATATCCCCATATGTCTTCCCTCTTGCATCTCCTTCCCACCCTCCCTAAATCACCCCTCTAGGTGGTCACAAAGCACCGAGCTGATCTCCATGTGCTATATGGCTGCTTCCCACTAGCTATCTATTTTACATTTGGTAATATATATAAGTCCATGCCACTCTCTCACTTCGTCCCAGCTTACCCTTCCCGCTCCCCATGTCAAGTCCATTCTCTACATCTGCGTCTTTATTCCTGTCCTGCCCCTAGGTTCTTCACAACCATTTTTTGGGGGGGATTCCATATATATGTGTTAGCATACAGTATTTGTTTTTCTCTTTCTGACTTACTTCACTCTGTAAGTGCTTAACTGTTAAGATATTAGCTTTATTAGTAGCAGTATATCTTACTGCTAAAATATAAGACTATCGTTATAATAGATAAGTTAGTACGATGAAGAAATGAAGCAGTGATACAGTCGATGTGTTTGGGATGAGAAGAATTCATTAACAAGTCATTGAGACATCAGATACCGTGAGCCATCCAGAATTTTATCACTCCTGTCAAGACAAGCAAGATCATTTGATTGTGGAGAAAAGATCTATGACTGCTAATGGAGTATAAGCTCTAGTGACAATATTTTAGTAAGGTTACAAAAGTTTATTCATTAAGATTATAATGACTTTCTCACTATTAATATGTTTCTATGCTATTTTTAAATGTAAATTACATGAGTTCTAAATATCACATCAATTTAGTAAAACCAATGTTTTAAGTGTCTTCATAGGTATTATTATATTGAAAAATATCATTTGGAGTAATGACACAAACAGCTAAATTTTGAAGTGAAGTAAACTGGCATTTATCATTTTATTCATAAATAATATAATAATAAAATTATTCAATCCTGGTTCTGGAAGAATAGTGGATTCAGACATTTACACATATTTTAGCTAAAAATGCCCGACTTGCTGAATCAAATATAGCAATTAATATAGTAAATCAAAGAAATATCAGGAACAGTTACAAACTGCTAATTTGATAGAAATAAAAAATAAAATAAAGTTAAAATGTGGTAAGCCCAGGAACTGTTGTTGAAACTGCAGTTTCAAACTGTCATAGCAGAGGTGGTAGAGTGATCATCAGACCATGTTGTATAAGGGCTTGGGCATTTACATACACAAGCACAGGTTAAAAGACTTTTGGTCAGAACCAAACAGGAAGCAGGACATGAAACTGCATAATCTAGAACCCTTAAAAGTTTGTAATATCAAGAAAGAAAGAACCAGAAAATATCTGCCTATTGTTACAGGCAAAAGACAAAAAGTTGTTTCTCCCTGGCTTGTGGGAAAGTGGGTGGGAGGTAGAGGTGTGGGTATCTCCCTTAAGAAACAAAAACTGTGTTTTAGAATCTTTGTGATTGAAGAATCTCCAGGATGAGGAAACAACATTAAAAGTGGTCCCAGGATGGTATTGTCAGGGGATCTCTTGGCTGAAGCAAGCACAGAAACTTCAGGAAAAGATAAAATGAGTCCAGAGAAGAATTCAAAAATAAGTGAATAAATAAATCGAGTCATATCCTTATACATTTAGTAAAACTACAAAACAATAATAAGAAAAAAGTATTAACAAAAAATAAGAAAAAATACCAGATTTTCAACAAAGGAACAATTATTGGATTTAATATTAGGAATCTTTACCTCAAATGTAGGCCATAGAAATAGAATGATATCATAAAAATAACCAGTAAAAATGTGTCAACTTAAATTTCTATATCTCATTTAGTTGACATATAAGCTCTATATAAGGTAAAAACATCTTTTTAGAAAAATAATGTTTTGTCAGTCATATACCCATAGAAAAGTGAAAATGAATCCAAATGAAAGAAAGGAATGCTTGAAATGATATTGTGCAAATTACTTGTTAAGTATATGAGTAAATCTGAGCCATCAAAAACTGTAAAAACAAGTAATCATAATAACTACCAATTTGGGAGTAAATGGAGATAAATAAAATAGGACTGAGTTGATTAAAAATAAACATCTCTAACTTTATTATTCAGAAGGAAGGTAGTGGAGATGGTGATTCAATTAAGAAATTTCCAAAGTCAAAGACAGCTGTGAAAATGTAAATATACTTATTGCAAAAATAAATACACAAAGTTTAATTGCCAAGCAGTAGAGGAAATAATAGAAAATGAAACAAATGTTGTAAATTAAATAGGCAAAAAGGGAAATAAGAGAAAATGTATATCAAATTCAAAGTTCAAAATAAGATGCTAGAAATTCATCTATATAAGTATGTATAATAATACATGCTATTTATAATATATAATCATAATATGTAGCAGTGTATATTAGGCATAATATATACTTGGAGATAAAGAATAGAATAGAGTATAAAATATTGAATACAGAAAACTATACATACAGGTATTTTTTGTATATGTGTATATAAACCATTGTATATTTATATGTGTATGCAAATTGGTGACAAAGAGAATTACTTAATTTCTGTGATTCCACAGAAAGATAAAGCTGCTCTGAACCTGTATATCACTAAAATTAAATATCAACATTATAAAACAAACATTTCAACACTGACACGTGGAAACTGAAAATTTCACAATCAGATTTGAGTATTTTAATAGATGCCATTCACAACAAATACATAAAATTGACAAAACTGAGCAATAATACAAAATATTTCAGTAACATAATTAACAAATCTGATCTAGAGGACATATGTAGAAAGTTGGACTAAAAATTAGGAAAACAATTTTTTAACCATACATGGAATATTTAGAAACATTGACAATGTATTAAAACACAAATAAGGTCTCAGCACAAACTAAATGAATGAGCTTAGCAGAATATGATCTTTTATCTCAATGGTATTATTAGAACTCAATAATGAAAAGGTAAGACTTAACGCTTTACTTTTAGAAATTTAAAAATATAGCTCAAAATAATTTATAGAAGAAAATTCATAAATAATTAGACACATAAATACATATACCATTTCAGTATTTCTAGGATACAACTAGATTTGTATATTAGAAAGTAAGGAACACTGAATATTAATGTATATAGTTTGAAAAGTTGCAAGAAAAACATGATAAATCGATAGAAAGGCATGGAAGGAGATTAATATGTGAAAATCAAAGCTGTTTTTTTAATAAATGGAATTCAATAGGAAAGTCTCTGTGATGATTGATCAAAAAAGAGGAAGGAAGTTACAAATAATGTATATAATAGAAATTTAAAGAACAAAGTAATATTATAAATCAGTTGTATGATACTGAGTTGAAACTAACATGTTATATGCCAATTATATCTCAATTCAAAAAAAGAAAAAAAGTTGAAATCTTAAAGAGAGTTGTCACAGAAAAATGCAATTATGTAAATTGACTTGATAGGGAAAACTAAAAACAATACAGACCTTTAAGTATTTATACACATGAACTGCACACGATTTTTTAAAAGGATTCTACCAAATTTTCCAGAAATAGTAATCTACATGATATAAATTGTTCCAAATAATGGAAGAAGAGGGAACTCTTTTACTCATAAGTTAAGAATAATATGAATAACAAAGTCAGACAAGTAGAAGAAAAAACTGTATGAGAATAAAACTATAGAAAATTTCAACTATGAATACTGATATCACAAAAACCTAAACATAAATTGTCCTTAAAATAAAACCTCATGTACAAACACACAGATACCCACCCCTTCTTTTTATAGTAAATAATGTGCTGGAAGTTCCAACAAGTGTACAAAGCCAAGAAAAATATAGAGAGACAAAAACCACACTTTCATTATTAACAATTATATTGTCACCTAGAAAACAACTCATGCGATGGGTACGTATTTTCTTTTTTCTTTATTCTTTTTTAAAAAAAATATTTATTTATGTATTTATTTGGCTGCACCCGGTCTTCAGCTTGTGGTACACAGGATCTTTGTTGCAGCATGCGGGATCTTTAGTTGCAGCATGCAGGATATTTTAGTTGCGGCATGTGGGCTTTTAGCTATGGCATGTGGGATCTAGTTCCCTGACCAAGGATAGAACCCGGGTTCCCTGCATTGGGAGAGCAGAGTCTGAACTGCTGCACTACCAGGGAGGTCCCTTGTTTTTTTTTAATTTAATTTTCATGTTGGAATTTAGTTGACTTACAATGTTGCATTAGTTTCAGGTGTACAGCAAAGTGATTCAGTTATGCATATATACATATCCATTCTTTTTCAGTTTCTTCTCCCATATAGGTTATTACAGAATATTGAATATAGTTCACTGTGTTATACAGTAGGTCCCTGTTGATTATCTATTTTATATACAGTAGTGTGTATATGTTAATCCCAAACTCCTAATTTATCCCTCCCCCCAACCTTTCCCCTTTGGTAACCATAATTTATTTTCAGAAGTCTGTGAGACTGTTTCTATACTGTAAATAAGTTAATTTGTATCATTTTTTGATTCTACATATAATGATATCATATGATATTTGTCTTTCTCTGTCTGACTTACTTCATTTAGTATAATAACGATGTTCAGGAAGTTTGCTGCTTATAAGAAAAATATTATAAAAAGCAAAGATCATCAAATATATTCAAATTGTAGGATCCATACTGTCATAATTTGGGTCCTCGTGTTATAAAAATCCCAAGAAAGAATTGTTGTTCTTTAATCTTTAAGTAAACTGTGATTCATTTAATTATCTTTCTTTATATTTTCTATTATTATTTATGACATTGTTAGTCCAGTTTAGATTGTGATACTCTTGTTTTTCAAACAAAATATTCCATGTTTTTTTTCCCACATCTTTACTGGAGTATAAATGCTTTACAATGTTGTGTTAGTTTCTGCTGTACAACAAAGTGAATCAGCTATATGTATACATATATTCCCATATTCCCTCCCTCATGAGTCTCCGTCACACCCTCCCTATCCCATCCTTCTAGGTTGTCACAAAATATCACGTTGATCTCCTTGTGCTATGCAGCAGCTTCCCACTAGCCATCCATTTTACAATTGTTAGTGTATATATGTCAATGCTACTCTCACTTCATCCCAGCTTCCCCTCCCCCACCCCATGCCCTCAAGTCCTGCCCTGCCACTAGGTTCATCAGTACCGCTTTTTAAAATTCCATATATATGTGTTAGCATATGTATTTTTCTCTTTCTGACTTACTTCACTCTGTATGACAGATTCTAGGTCCATCCACCTCACTACAAATAACTCAATTTCATTCCTTTTTATGGCTGAGTAATATTCCATTGTATATATGTGCCACATCTTCTTTATCCATTCTTCTGTTGATGGACATTTAGGTTGCTTCCATGTCCTGGCTATTGTTAATAATACTGCAATGTCATGAAAAATAAAAACTCAAACTAAATTAGAGTGCATATTTTTACAGTAAACCATGAGAATTGACATTTGTTAACTGATTCTGTGTTAAATGCATTTACACTTATAAACTTTGTTAAAATAATGTCATAACTCTATTTACTAAGCATGCCAAGAATAATCTTGAGCTAGGATTTATTTCTTAATTTGGATTAATCTTAGATTCTTATGTTATTTCCATCTTTAAAATCAATTTGAAAACCCTGAAATCTTATCAGTTTCTTTATTAAAGTGTTTTATAAAACACACATAACATAAAATTTACCATCTTAACAATTTTTAAGTGTACAATACAGTTGTGTTAACTATATGCACATCCTTAAACAACAAAATCTTACCAGTTTTAAACATCACTTTTTTGCAGCAACTGCTAACCGCCACAAGTAAGTTTAATTATATTTCAAGTAGAACTTGTCAACTGGATTCCTAGTATTTTTTGTAGATATAGTCTTCAAGTCTGTTTTTTCCTCTTCAGGGTTAAAGGTTTATGGCTATAATGAAATCACCTTAAGTTCTTCAGTGAATATACCTCTTTGCTTACATCATTTTTTAAACAGTCTTCTCCATTTGACTGGAGGACTACTTGACTTTATTTTCCCAGTAAAACTGGTAAACTGCAAAATATATGTATGAAAAATACATTATTTAAAATACCTCATTTAAATATGTCCACAGGCACAACAGTCCCACCAAAGAAATTCATCATATCAGTAATTGATCAATAAAAATTAAAAACATATTCAGAAATACAATTATAGTGGTTATAAAATATATTAGGCTAGTGAGACTATTCTCTTCCATAAATAGTTTTATATTAATATTTATACTTTTATATCAGCAATAAAAATTAAAAATAGTATAACATTAAAATTTTTTTCTTGCCAGGTCATTTGATGTTCATTGGTTCCCATAAGAATGACTGTTATACTATGCAAAAATGAGTCTTAATTTTATTATTTAACATATAAAATCCTTTTAAATACCTCTGTTCTAAGAGATTCTAAAAAGTCCTTGGCCTTTTGGCTACAGATACATGTACTCACAGCTATGAAAACTAAAATCTAAAGTAGTCTCTTAATTTCTATATTTTTGAAGTTGTGGTGAATGCAAAGGGACTTATGCAATGCGGTTATCTATTCTTATTGGATTAATGTTTGCTGTTATAACCAGGACCCACTTGATGTACTATGTAGACAATCTGACTCATATTGTTTGGAATGCAGCTTGTTTGACTAGGAAGACAAGATACTGGGCAATGGAGAGTGCTGAGCTTAAATTCTAGGACTGGATTTGGTATTTCGATTCTGTGTCTTTTGGCAAGTAATTTAAAGTCTGAACCCTAGTTTTATTAAAGTAAACTGTGAATAATAATGTCTACTTTCCAAGACTATTGTATGGGTTAACTAAGATAATGTATGAAGTTATTGTGTGTGTTTGAGATGGGAAGCGTGGCTGTAGGAACTCAAAACTCTTTTTTGCTGCTTGATTCCCAAAGCAGTGATTGAGAGAAACATTGAGGTGGATAGACCTGGAGTCTGTCATACAGAGTGAAGTAAGTCAGAAGGAGAAAAACAAATACCGTATGCTAACACATATGTATGGAATCTAAGAAAAAAAATGTCATGAAGAGACTAGGGGTAGGATGGGAATAAAACACAGACCTACTAGAGCATGGACTTGAGGACATGGGGAGGGGGAAGGGTAAGCTGTGACGAAGTGAGAGAGTGGCATGGACATATATACATTACCAAACGTAGGGTGGATATCTAGTGGGAAGCAGCCACGTGGCACAGGGAGATCAGCTCTGTGCTTTGTGACCACCTAGAGGGGTGGGATAGGGAGGGTGGGAGGGAGGGAGATGCAAGAGGGAAGAGATATGGGAACATATATGTATATGTATAACTGATTCACTTTGTTATAAAGCAGAAACTAACACACCATTGTAAAGCAATTATACTCCAATAAAGATGTTAAAAGAAAAAAAGAATTTTTTTTTAAAAAAAGAAGGAAATAAAATAGTATGTCAGTGCAATATATAAAATATTCCTAGATGTATTTTTTAGTTTCCAAGCATGTCTTGACATTGTTATGTTCACAAAGAGTTAGATAAACCAAGATACTAGTTGGCAGAGATAATATCTCATTAAAAGTCTTTTTGGTTTTTTTTTAACTTTTTTCTCTTTTTAAAATTTTTTTATGTATCTTTATTGGAGTATAATTGCTTTACAATGTTGTGTTAGTTTCTGCCGTACAACAAAGTGAGTCTAATATATCTGTACATATATCCCCATATACCCTCCCTCTTGAGCTCCCCTCCCATCCTCCCTATCCCACCCCTCTAGGTGGTCACAAATCACTGAGCTTATCTCCCTGTGCTATGAGGCTGCTTCCCACTAACTATTTTACATTTGGTAGTGTATATATGTCTATTCAACTCTCTCACTTCGTCCCATTTTACCCTTCCCCCTCACCAGGTCCTCAAGTCCATTCTCTATGTCTGTGTCTTTATTCCTGCCCTGCCACTAGGTCCATCAGTACCACTTTTCTAGATTCCATATATACACATTAGCATACAATATTTGTTTTTCTCTTTCTGAAAAGTCTTCTAACTTTTAAACAATTCAAATATAAGCAGCTCATGTGGAGTAATTCGAATGCTCATGTCTAATTGTGTATGATCTGTGATATTAAGGTATAAATGGTCTGAGATCAAAATAGGGATCTTTGATGGAAATAAGTTGTTAGAGAAAACCTGGTGTTATAAAATTCCTTTCAATTTTATACTATAGTTTTACTGATGGATTAAATAGCAAAATTATAATTTAAAAGTAACTAGGGCTTCCCTGGTGGCTCAGTGGTTGAGAGTCCGCCTGCCGATGCAGGGGACGCGGGTTCGTGCCCTGGTCCGGGAGGATCCCACGTGCCGCGGAGAGGCTGGTCCCATGAGCCATGGCCGCTGAGCCTGTGCGTCCGGAGCCTGTGCTCCGCAAAGGGAGAGGCCACAACAGTGAGAGGCCCGCATACCACAAAAAAAATAAAAATAAAAAAATAAAATAAAAGTAACTAAAAGATACCTGAGAAAAAATAATTTTCATGGCATTATAGTCCCACTCCAGATTTTTGGAAAGATATTACCACATTTTGGTTTAAAATGGTTTATTTACCTTTAAGTGATGGCATGCTTCTCAAAAAAATATTGCCTATAGCTTTAACTCATTGCTCCTTTTGCTTTTGAAATTTGTTGTTGAAAGAAAGTTGGCGTAAAGGAGAAAGTTACTATTTGTATGGCAATTTTCAGTCTGTAAAGCACATAAAAATAAGAATTAATTAAGTAAATTTCTGGAGGAAATCATGGGAATAGAATTTTCCTATATTTAATGTAGGAATGTGAATGATCTAATTATGTCCATTAACAATCAGCTGATTAGTATGTTGTCCCCATAATGACAGTGTCCTAATCAATGGCACATTTAGTGTCAGCATTAGTCAAGTCAGGGAACAAAGAGGAAGCACGTAACTACTTTGATCTTTTCAGGATCAACAGGCATTTAACAGGCTTTAACCCATAATAGTGATAGCAGCTATCTTTTAATTGAATGGACCCTTAAAAATAAGACAGAATCTTTCATTTAAATACACTGTAGTCTTTCAGATGGTTGATAGGCCTTTTATTATATGCTATGTACAAGAAGAAAGCTAATATTTTATTGAAGAAAATAAGATGAAAACTACAAAAGAAACTAGGAAAAAATTTGGAAAAACATTTAAAAGGGGGAAAAATTTAATTAACTGAATGGAAACAATAGACAAAACGTCTAAAGTCTCCTTTAGACTTTTTGTGGTGCTCAAAATTTTTATTTTTGAACTTTTTATTTCAGTATTAACATCTTGTCTATGGAATTCAATTCACTTTTTATCTCTGAGGAGCATGTCTTTTTTAAAAAAAAATTGTGACTGCATTATAGGGGCACAAATTAATTTTTAGAGGAAAAGGCCAAGGAAAAGATTGTATTTGCTTAAAATGGAACATTATTAGCTGCAGAAAAGCAGCTTGCTTTTAAAAACCAGACCAGTGTAGCAGTTGTAAGCTCTATTGATTATTCCTATTTGCAAGAGTGATCATTAGTAAATGTTTTGGCCCAGAGATTCAAATTATAGAGCTTGGTGCTGAGCAATCGGGCATGATTTACTGTGGAAGGCAACAGGGGATGAGGTTTTCAACACTGTGGCAGCTGGAAATTGGAAAACCATTACAGTCAAGAAATGCAAAAATGTGGCTTCTTATGATAATCATAACTTGCCTACAGCTCCAGACTGTGGTAATGAAGGAAATTCCATACAAAAAGATTATTGCCTTCAGTTTTTCAAACAAATATTTTCTTTCTGTAAAAGTTTCTATTCACATTCATACATGTGAATACACATATATTTGAGAAATCTCTTTATCTACACATACCCATGTGAATAATGTAGCAAATTTAAGTTTTTTTCCATTTCACTGAACAATCATTCTTGTTTATTCTAATAACAAAATCAATTATGTTAGCAATTCAAAATGTGAAATTTAAAATGTCATGTATAAATATCTTTCACAAGTATCCTTCTCTCATCAACAGAAAAAGAAGTATACTACTGTTGCTATTACTAATACAACTACTACAAATAAAACTAACTACTGTTGGTATTACTAATACAACTACTACAAATAAAACTAACTAGTAAGAGCCACAAATAGAACACATATTGATCTCTCAGAAGATACCATATTGCACTATTTCCCATTATATATAAAAATAAAATTTAAAAAGAATTGTGAAAACTGATTGTGTACCTAAACATAGTGATGCTAATTATAATCACTAATGTTCTAGTGTTTTATTATTATACGTAGTTTTTACTTTTTGAGATATGGTAAATCTAACAGCATTATAAATAATGTAATACTTATGCAACTGAAAGAAAGTAGAAGATATACTTTATAATAGAGCTAAGAATAAGTGATATATTGGTTACATTAGGGGGCAGAAAATGTGGTAACTGATAATTTATGGTCAATTATTTTAAGAGTTAATCGTTTATTTTTTCCTCCTGGCTGGCTTATTTTTTTGTTCTAGGTTATCTGAGCCTTTATTTTAAGAAAATAGGCCTTAAGATACAATCATACCAATACTAACATTTGCTTCTATTTTTTACTTTTCATAATTTTGGTTCACAAATGTTATCCCTAAATACTCTAACACTATTTGTTATTAGTTCTGTACTTTATTTCTAAGAAATTTATGTATATATAGGTTTTAATAGAAAGTCTTAAAGTTTTTCTAAAGACTACTTAGTATATATTTTTGTAATTCTATGCCAATTTGATTATTTCTTCTCTATGAAGAACAAATTCAATTTTATATGTATTTATAAGTAAAAAATCAGAAAGCTATAATCCTCAAAATATTACTCTTTACTCATCTTTTCTCTGATAACAGCCATTGGCTGCTATGTTCTCTGAATCAGCATATACCAGCACTACTCATCATTTGGTTGCTGGGGTTTCCCTTGTCACCATAGGTAAATGTACCTCTTATTTAATGGATAAATTAATCATTGCTAAACTAGCAACTTATTTTAATCTTTTCTACCCATTGTATTTTCTTTCAAGTTAGGGAGGTAGGATAGTCTGACAAACACTCTATTAGTATCGGAAAGAGCAAAATATCCACAGATATTCTGAGATGGGATTCCTTCTTTATAATTATTGCATTTAAAGCTTTAGGTACATTCTATATTTAGATTAAATTGTGACTCCTCAAGATGAAAGGATTTGGGGCATTGCAGATGAAATTAAATGTATTTAAAATACATCCTTACTTTTCTTTCTGTACCTTTTCTTATTCTCACGTATTCTGAATGATGCTGAGGATAAACCTGGAGCAATGATTAAATAGATGCAAAAATAAGGACTCGTTGGTAAGATTCCCAGGAAGATCACAAAATGTAGAGTATGAATGATCCATGAACCTGAACATGAATTTCATGATGGGAAAGGTAGAATCCAGGAAATTCTTGAGTGTTGTGTAGTAGGAAATACAAGAGCAGTAGTCAAAAAAATATACCTCAGGATACACCCACCTTATATTTTATTTATTGCCATCTGTTTCCTATTGAGAAAAGAGAGCTATGACAAAACAGGTTATAGGTACTTTTGCCATAAGCATCTTTGCCATAGACATCTTTGCTGCATAACTAATGAACCATTAGGCAGATTTACCATAAAGACAAAGAACAAAAAATAAAAGAGGGACATTAATAAAATAAGAAAGGACATAATGAAACATGAAAATGAATGACAAAATTAAAAAGACTTTATTGCAAAATCCAAATATTTCAATACATTTAGAATAAGTGTAGATTCATGACAATACTTTACAAATAACTGATTTTACTTTGTGTCATATCTAAACACTTATCTTTGAAGTCTTTGGTTCGTAGTGTTACACATTTTTTTCCTTGTTGATTCTCCTCCTCAGTTGGCATCACACTTTCTAATTAAAATTCCTTCCTTCATTAAGAGAAGTATCAGTTTCCAAATACTAGGGTGCATATTTTAATATGGCATTGTGAAAGCCTTCCACACTGTTTTTTTCTTAGCATTTTGTCACATGTCCATTGATAGAGGGTCTAAAGTTCTATGGGAAATAATGTGGGTTCAACTCTGCACCTTCGAGGCCTCTACCTCTTTCTTTTCCAATGTAATGAGTTTCAAAAAACAAACAAAATAAGACTGCCTGGGCAAATTATTTTCATCTGTCAGCTCCATAAATCCATCAGTAGCATTGCTGACAATAACCAGTTGAAGCCAAACTATCAACCAATTATTGTGTCTTTTATGACAAAATTGCCTTGTAGCCAATTAAGTATGTGACAAAAATTGTTTACGGCAAAAATGCTTGCAGCAAAGATGACTGTGGCAAAGATGTTTAAATACTGGACATGACAAAAAAGATACATGCTCTTTTCCCTTCCCTTGCTTTCTGGCACTTAACGTTTATCATCCCAGAATCCCATATCTCTGAAGTCTCTGCAAGAAACCTTGAGGTTTTCATCAAACCCCTATTATAACATGTTTTATCAGTACAGAACAGCTTGTTTGTTCCTGATTATATGTCCCATAAGCCCCAGCTTGTGTAGCTCATACTCACGCAGTGATTTGTACTTAAGGCTGCTGAGGAAATGATGCAAGTGTGTGATTTGGGGACTAGGAAAATGATCCTCCTTTTCAAACCTGATAATAAACCCAACCCTGAGGTTTAAAGGATTTGTGCTGTAACAACTATAAAGGAAGAGACAGGACTGTTATTTATATTATTTTTATTAAAAGAGCATCCTGGAAACATATGTTAGAAAATATATAATTTCTTAGTTGTGAGAGAAATAATAAATGTTGAGACTGTCAACTGTGTCTGTTAAGTAAAGAAAGGAATTCCATGATGCATACAGGAAAATCAGCTTCATTTAGTCTTAGATCAATTTCAACAGGATCACAAAATATCTTCCATCTGAATCTTTTCTCTTAAGAAAAAGTTTTTCATGTTTTCTAAAGAGAACTAAGAAAACTCAGAAATGTCACTTTATATTTTAAAGGTTGAATGGGGTGTCTGACTTCCAAGTCAGGTTGGCAAGAGGGTGTGGGACTGCTGAAAAGAGTTTTTAGACCCCAGATTTTCAACTGTGAATAGTCTTTGCCTCATTGGATCATTGTATTAAAATGAGTATGCTGCATATGTCATTTAGTATGTAGCATGACACACAAAATGACTGACTATACGTTTTCTTCTAATTTCCCATAATCTCTCCTCTTCTTCTTCCAAGCCAAATGCTTGCAAAACCACATTAAGGAAGATAGGCATTTGCATATAAACAGGAGAATATCTACATATGACATAAAAATAGTAAAGTTAAGGCAACTTTGCCTGTTTAGGTCTTATCCATTCTCTGACCCCTCTCAACCTTTCCTCTGATTATAAACACACACACCACTCAGTTGAGAACTCCATGGCATCATTCTTATCTTCTTAAAATTACTTATTGCACACCCTTCAAATAGTTATTGTAAGGTCATTGAATTGATCCACTCTGGAAGCTACAAGTAACTAGGAACCCATTCATTATGGAGTCGCTCTTATACTATATAGAGCCTAAAGGTTAAGACAGTTTTTTTGGAAGCATGTTTATATCCTAAAAATTTGTTTTCTTTCATTTAAAAGTTATTATTACTTTACTATATATGAAAAAATAATTTATTAAGAAATTTGAGCCAATAAGTATTGAGACGTATAGCTACAGAGGGATAGAAGTAGAGTAGCAAAAAGGGGAGAGCTTCAGTTATCAGGTTTTGCTAGCTAGAAGAATAAAGTAATCATCATTCTCTTAATTGGATGTGATTTTGGTTTGTATATATTAGTTTGTGTTCAGGAGAGAAGACACTTTTTTCCTTGAGACTGGCAATAGTTTCTATAAACATGAGAATGTTAAACACATCCTTTAGATAAATCTTGTGGATTTGTGATTTTTCATAGAAGAGACTATGCTAGATATTAATTTTTAAAAATAAACTGTATTTAAATAATTATTAAAGAGTATATATTATACCCATAAAAATAATTCTAAAGAAAATTAAATTAAAAAATAACTTGCTGGAATTAGAGAATTCTTGAAACTATGACTATATGGAGAAAATACATCTGTTTCATGTGGGGCATTTGAGAAGTGGGAGGGTCTCCAGATACATTGTGAATGCAGATTTTCTTTTCTCAGTGGGAGATAAGAATAAATTGGCTCAACCATGTACAGAGAATTTTTTACATAATATGAATGATAGAGTATTTAGATTAGATAGCCATTAAGCACTAAAAATGAATGACCCAAGGGAATTTGTTAAGTACTCTTTAAATAACTTTTTAAAGTCTCTTCTATTAAATGTATATCCTCTTAGGAAACACTAGTGAAGAAATTGAATTAAAAAACTTTTTATGTGCCCTGAATAGATCAAATGCATATCTTTTTTTAACGCCCATGCCCTATGACCACAGATAGAGAAAGTGTGTTGCAATTTCAGTAGTTTAGGCATACATTAATAAATATTTAATTCACGCCCACATAAGCAGATCTACAACAGGGTTATATTAGGGTGGAAATCCCTCACTGAATAAGACTATATATACGTTTTCAACAGCATCATCCCAACCCCAAAACACTGGAAAACTGTGTCTCTCTGTTTTCAGGGTACTTCTAAGAATCTTTTGGTTAATATCAATATACACAAATTGACATTTTTTTAACATTTTTTGGAGTATAATTGCTTTACAATGGTGTGTAAGTTTCTGCTTTATAACAAAGTGAATCAGCTATACATATACATATATATATATATATATATATATATATATATATCTCCCTCTTACGTCTCCCTCCCACCCTCCTTATCCCATCCCTCTAGGTGGTCACAAAGCACTGAGCTGATCTCCCTGTGCTATGTGGCTGCTTCCCACTAGCTATAAATGAATAGGGTAGGCAACTATCAAGAAAGTGGATTTACTGTTGAAAATTATGTTTCCATTAACGTTTTTACTTTTTTTTTTAACTTGGTATTTTGAATCCATCACAGTTCAGTTATCAGCATAAGAAATCATTGTGTTGTGGTTGTTCAACAAATAAGCTTACTTAGTTCCTTAATTAATATTTTAAAATGCGTGAATTCACTGACTGGAATGCAGAAGAACCTTGGAATAAGACATAAATATGGATTACAGGAATAAAGTTCTTGGTCTTTTTCTCTGAGGTTTCCCTAAAATCAATCCTGTGTATGAAACAGGATTATGGCCTTGGGCTTACTCTTAGCAACAGAGACTTGTTGAACTCCATCTCTTCTTCCATCTTCCACTCATCTCTCCTTGTGCTATACTGAGGGATTTGATATTCATAGACCTAGAATGTTCATACAGTTGTATTTAACATTAAAACAATTTTCTCTCTAGAAATAGATTTAATGAAATGCCTAACCCTATGCTTCCCAGTCCATCTAATTATCAACTAAGACATTCAACCTACATACTTGTTGGTGTGCCTGACTGCAATATTAGTACTCTAATGATTTTTCTATATGTATTTGATTTAATATCCCTCAGAGGAAATTAATTACATCTCCTTTTAAAAATGGAATAGAGTAAAAAAACAAACAGTCGAATAGATTTCTTGAATCACTATTAATGTATTACAAGCAATTTGTGTCTTAATGAATACAATTTTACAACTACTAGGAACAGAGAAAGATAATACAGAAATCTGGGCAGTTCTTAAGCAAGGTAGAAGTGTTTAAGGAAAGCTTCTTATATCTGTAGACTTGAAAGGAAACATTGCATGTTAGTAGCTTTATACTTCAGAATTTGATTTTGTATTGATTAAATTCTATATTTACTCCATGACCATAGAATCATGGCTAATATATAATGTCCTTAAACCCTGAAGCAGAAAATAATATAACTAGGCAAAACAGTGCATTAGTTGTCTCTTCTGATGCAGCTTCATAGAGAAATGAGTGAATCAATATATTATAAGCCATATTGGTCACTGAGACTGCAGGGCATCGTGTTGTGTTTCAACAGGGCAGTTTCCATTAATGTCAATGGAACTTATACTGCTTAAATTTCAGAATATGATTTAGAAGTATACTTTGCAGAGAGTATATTTTAAGAAGATGCAGTAAGCCACACACACACACACACACACACACACACACACACACACACACAAATGTCAGCTTTGTGTTAGAGTTTAAATTAAACAATTGTGTGACATCTAGTAAACTGTAATTTTACTTTCTATTTTTTTTAGGTCAAAAACTCAGTGGACTGTGACAATGACTAGTAAACAACACAGAGTAACAGTAGGTAGATACAAATTTGTGCTAAGAACAAATCCTGGTCAAAATCATCATGTAGAAGTAATTGACACTATCACTACAGTGGTATGTACTGTTAACTTTGAGTCCATCTTCACTGTTTCTAGTAACTTCAGGTTATCAGCCAGTTATGCGACATCTTGGGATCTGTCTCTACTCACATTGAAGCCCTCATTCTCTGCTCATCTCCCCACATCTGAGCCAGATCATGCACTTTCCTAGAGACATTGGTATCAGAATGCCAAGGTTCAGATCCCAACTCTGACACAATGTAACTCTGTCATATTACACAATTTATTTATTCTCTTTGCCCAAGTTTTCTTATTTGAAAAAGTGCAATAGTAGTTCCTGCAGTCCAGGTGGAGAATTAAATGAATTAACACATGATGTGGTTAAAATAGTGCCTGGATTTGCTTATTATTATTGTTATCATTAATGTTATACCATTACTTCTCCTCTCCCTCCTGCTCTTCCTTCTGCTACTATTACTACACAAAGATATGTAGTAATAATGGGTTTAGTCTCTTTGTGAGATGAAGTTTCATCTTTGAAGTAAATTGTGTTTGATGTTTCTTATCTATTTTGTCACTGCTAAACTTCAGGTGAATACTGTTGGAGAGAAAGAAATTTTCCTCTACACTTCTAGGTTCTTCTGGCTAGTCTAAAAATTAAATTGACATGAAACAGATTAATAGAAGAAAATCAAACAAAAGTTTAATAACAGGTATACATGGGAGAGACTCGGGATAACTGAGTAACTCACCCAAATGGCCCAAACCCTACACCTTAAATACCATCTTTAGGTAAAGACAAAGTGGATGTTGAAGGTAGTGGTTTGGGACTTCAAAGGGGAGGAAGGCAATTGACATGGAGATGGAAAAGAAACTGTTTGGTAAACCAGTGTTTGGGGGCCTTGCAGAGGCAATGGGACACAGAGTGGAATCTGAATTCTAGGCCCTGCCAAGTGTCGCACACCACACATCACCCACCACACCTCACCCACATTCTTTGCAGATATCTCTGGTTATAGCTCTGTTCCTGGAATAGGACCTCTATCTAAATTCTTTTAAGAATTTAGGGGAAAGTCAAAGTTTCTCTCTGAGTTTTTTGGGCCTTGATTGTTTTCAGCTCAAAATAATCCACATGCCAAAGAAACATTTTTGGGTGGCAAATTTTACTCCCCTACAATACCAAAATGCTGGATGTGAGGCTACTCCCAATATAGTTAAGCTTAGGAATGGTTTTCCAGTGCTGATGCCTCAAAATACTTCTGAATATTTCTGTGCAAGCCTTTTAACGCTCCCCCAACATATTTTTTTGTGATTATGGTTGGAAAAATGTATAAACCTTCTTAGTTTTATTCACAATAAGTTTATCTTTTGTTTGATTGTCATCAGGAACAGACCACACAATTATTCTGAAACCACTTAGATTAACATGATGTCTAATGTTCTAGTATCCAACAGAGGCAGTTAGTACCTACTAGCTGCTGGGATTTTCTTGTTTACTTTCCAATAATTTAAATGGACATAACACAAATGTATGGTTGTGGAACTCAGAACAAGGAATGATATTGGGCTTGGAAACCCCTCTGACATATCTTGCCTGAGCTGTAGAGACAGAGTTTACTAGATCAGCTACCTTGACTACAGCTGTCCCCAAATACAGAAAATCTGGTAGCAATGACTGTAATTCTCAAATATCCAGCTGCTTCAAGCTTTTGTAAAATAATTGAAGAACATACACACCATCAGTCATTCCTTTGACTTCTCGCTTTGCCAAAAATGTAGAAGTATCACCTTTGCATAGAACCAAGTTACTTTATTTTTGTGGTTCTTTTTCCCCTGATGGTTATTCTCTTTATTCAATAGACTCAACCCCTTTATAAAAACGGAGTTCATTAAATGAAATGAGTGTCTTTTGCAAAGAATACTGACACATTAGCAACTGAATACCAAACATATGTTAATGAGCATATATTCTTTTTTAAACCCATTTCACAGAGAGTAAACTGAAACAGCATAGTTTCCACAACTCAATCTAGAAAATAATGGTGCAAAGCATTTCACTCATGGATGAGATATCCTTCTCCCAACAGAATACCTAGGAGCCATGTATCATTCAACCAAAGATCCACCGAGCTGTTTTCATGCTTCAAAGAGCTGATATGATTGCATTTCTCCCAAGGTGGGTCACTTAGTCTTGTACCATATGATGTTGCTTTGGTTTTCCAGTGGATGTCATAAAAGACATTGATTCCTATCTACGGTTATTTTTGCCTTTCTTGCCATATGTAGGGCTGTGTAAGAGGAGTATTTCCTTGGTGGCTAGTCTGATCTATTGCTTGTTGCCGACTCCAGAGGCCTAGAAAATGAAATTGCTCCCGTAGCAAGCACCCTGCTATTACTCAGGCTGTAACTCCCTAGACCTAAACTGTACTGCTCCCCAGGTGGCTTTCTTGTGCCTTGCTCTTTCTGCTGGTGGGCCTTTTGCTGCTCCAGGGATCCAGGAGATTGAGCGTGAACCCTTCTAGAGTCATCTGATCTTTGCAAAGCTGAATTATATCCTGTGTGTATCCAGAGAAATGTGTATCAAACACATGGACTTCAAGAAACTGAGTAGATCTCATCACTGTCAATGAATACATATTGAATTTCTACTAAGAAATAGTCCATATCTAGTAGAAACAGATATTTAACAAAGCAATGTCTATTTTTAGGTTGTAGAAATTGTAAAAAGAGGAGAGAAGATCACATGTAAAAATAGATATTTTTAAATGAAAATGCTTATAGCCTTATATATTTTAAATTAAAAACTTTTTTTGTTTATGGTTTTCTCAAACTTTTCTGATGTTTCCTTTTTTTTTTTCTCTGATGTTTCTTGAACTACTTTGGGATTATTAAACAAATTCTTTTAATTCTTTTAAATCATTTAACTTTGTGTTGTCCGTTTTATAAAATTATTATGCACTGATAATGGCACATCTTTCTCAATAGGCATGTTTTTTATTATCTAAATATATTATTTGACAATTTTAGTAGGCTAGAGTTAGGAGTTATAAGTAAAGCTGCAGTAAATTTTAATTTACTCTAATAAACTAAAGTGCTATATAACTATGCCTAGAGGAAGCTATTTTGAGGATAAAATCCATGTAAGTATGAGCTGGTACTTGTAAGGGAATGAAGATATTAGTAAACAAGAGAATATTTTAGAGTTTTTATTAGTTAATTTCCTGTGATCTTTATCCTTTTGCCATGTTTAAATTATTTTCTTCTTAGAGCCCTGTTTCTGCAACATTTTACTTTTTAAAAAAATACTGTAAATATGCAAGTTCAAAGGTGGGGAGCATTAGTCAAATATGTATTGCTCATGGTAATTACAAGCCATTTCAATAAAATGTGTTTATTAGAACAGGAAGGACATTTGGGGAAAAAAATGACACTACCAGTAAAAAAAAAAACAAGACTACCAATGTTAAAGACATTATAGAGTGATGACTCCTAGGAGGAAGAAACCTTTCCCCTCACCCTTCTAGTTTCTTCTGGCTGGTCTAAGAATTAAATTGTCATGAAACAGATTAACAGCAGAAAATCAAATTTAATTTTGTATGTATGAGAATACCACATACATGAAAGATTCAGAGACCGCACATGCATGAGAGGCTCAAAAAAGAAAGGTAAAAGAAGGTATATATGCCATTCTGAGATAAGAAATGGGATAGGGGCCTGAGTCTTCCAAGGACAGAAGAATCATTCACGGGAAGATAAGAAGAAGAGCAGATGTTTGATAATTAGATGTTTGCCCTGCCATATATAGATGGGGCCAATTAGATAAAATTTATCTCTGGTAATAACTCTTTTTCTGGGAAAAAATCCCCAATTGAAATTCTCCTAGATAGTTAAGGGAGGGGCAGTAGATTCTCTTATTTAGCTTTTTAGCTCAAAATAATCCATATGTGCCAAAGTGGCACATCCTGGAGATGCCTGTTCTGAACCACTACAATTGAGGTACGTGAATCAGTAATGAAGCAATCATTTCGATCACAGAGGTTCAGAGAGTGAAGCTGCTTAGGAAGTTGGGGAAACGGCAGCATCTGACAGAAAAGTGTTTGGCGATGAGATTAAATATTTTGAAACTTCATTGATTATTTTTCATCACTTTTGAAAACTTCAAAGAAGTTAGCCATAAGATACAGCGGATTTTTTATATCTCTCCATGATATTCTCAGAAAAATTATATTTTATTTTCATGCTATTGAAGTTTAGACTTCTTCAGTTAATATCAACCTAGGTATTAGTTCGTAAAAGCTTACTACTTCTTTTCCCAGTAGAAGAGCAGTTTGCATTAATGGTTACCAGAAAACAATGGAGTGCTTTTCACTGATTAGCCTGCATTTTTAAAGCTGACAATTTTCCTCAACATCATTTGAGCCACTTAACTCAAACATCTAACTTGAGATGATAATAAAAATAATACTACTTTTTACTTTATTTACTAAAAACATATTATTTAGGTACATTTCTGCATAAATAAAAGTGACTCATTTAGGTTTCGATTTATATTCAGAGACAGAATTAACAATATAACGTGGCTTAAAACCTATTTGGCAGGGCTTCCCTGGTGGCGCAGTGGTTGAGAGTCTGCCTACCCATGCAGGAGACACGAGTTCTTCCCCCGGCCTGGGAAGATCCCACGTGCTGCGGAGCGGCTGGGCCCGTGAGTCATGGCCGCTGAGCCTGCGCGTCCGGAGCCTGTGCTCTGCAACCGGGAGAGGGTACAGCGGTGAGAAGCCCGCATACCGCAAAAAAAAAAAAAAAAAAAAAAAGTATATGGCAACAGCATTTCTTCCATAAGTCTTTTGGCATAAACTTGGAACTATTAAATCAACTTATAATGCCTAATAGAAAAAGACAGTCTGTTGAATAGCCCCTCCTGGCTTTACTACTTCAGTTGGGTGCTTCCCTGGAAATGAGTGTTTAATTGGTTAATTATGCTCTCCATACTTCGTCTGCTGGATGAGTCTCAGGCTAGTGTTTTCTCTCTGAACCATTCTTACTTTAATTGGAGCATTTTCCTTCTAAATGAATTAAATGATAGAAGTTGTGACCTTTTAGCTTTGCTTGTGAATTTGCACTTATCCAAAAATGTGGCTTTTTCTTCTGTTATGAGCTAATGAAAAAGCAATGTTTGAGACAAATGAGGATTTTTCTTGTTCCTTACAAGCTCTGATCCTTGAATAGGTAAAAAACAAGTTGCCCTAGGTATGCTTGCTTTATTTCTCATCTTAAGTATCACCTTGGTCTCTCCAGTACTTTAATTAAAACTCATCATGTTTCCTAGCAGTCAAGGTGATTTAAATAAAAAATTTTAGTATAAATACATTTGGAAAAATACAGCATTTTAAACGTTATTTTAAGGCAGGTTTCATATTCACTTTTTCAAAAACATAAAACAACTGTTTTTGAAAAGTGAACATGAGTAGATAAAAAGGGCATTTAAACTCGTTTAGTTTTCTTTGTTAATGCGTGCTGCCATTAAAACTCACAATAAAGTGCTTAAGTCCTCTGGACCTATTACAGAGAAAACCAATGAAACAAACACCTGTGTTCTTTTCCCACAATTCTTATGGGCCTAATTGATCATCGCTCAAGAAGGAAGAGTTGGGTCAGAAAGTGAGGAGGAATTCAGCAAACAGGGACTACCCGACATGGGATGTGGAGGTGAGTTGATGTTGATGGTGGGGAGGTGCATTGAAGAGAGGAGGGCACTGCCCATATGTTCTTTAAATTTCTTTTAAATAACGTCCTCTTGGCAAGGAAAGAGGCCTCAGGTAAATGCAGTGAGGCCAAAAATTTAAGATATAGCCGCTCAACACTGTTTAAAAATGAGAAAGAAACTATCTTAACATTTGCTGTAGCTGTTGCCGTTGTTTTTTTCATGATTCTGTGCCCTGTGGAAGTACGTACTATTGATGTCAGTGTAACAGTAGCTCCTCGAGGGAAGAGCAGGCAACAGAGGAACATGACTGCCAAAGCACTATTATCACGTCTGTTCTGGCACTGTTATGTAACTCAAAGCACAGTTTTACAGTTCTGTAAAGAGAAGCAAAAGAAAATGTTCACAACTTGGGTTCCCTGTGACTGACTCCAAAATGGAGGTTATTGTGCAGGAGGTCTGTTGCGGGGGTGCTCTTGAGACAATCTGTGGAAACGAAGGGAAGGAAGCAGGATTAGGCTGAGGAAAACTTAAGGGGCAATGTAGTCTACAGAAAACCTCAGTTAACCAGGGTGGTCTGAAGATGGCCTGACCCTTCAGAGATCTCCCCAGCTGAGGCAAGAAACTGGATGCAGTCCATCCTGGGAAGGGGGTGTGGTGTTTGGCAGGGTGGTTCCCTTTTACTGAAGGAATCCCCAAAGGGGTCTGAGCATTGAGACTTGTCTGCCTGCAGCGCTCCCAGCAGATGGGGAAATAAATGCTTCATTCCTCAAAGGGGAGTGAGAATGGAATACAGATACTGTTGACAAAAGCATTTGAATTTTTCCTGACATCTGTTTCTCCTCTTTCTGCCTCTTCCAATCCATCCTGCATTTAGCTGCCAAACAAATCTTGACTTGTTAATGAAACTACAAAGTCTCCCAACTATATTTTGAACCAAATTTTACTATTTAAACTCCATTGTCTCTTTTTGTCTGCCCTTTCCCTTGTTATGATAAATTTTTATCCCATCTTCATGTCCTCCAAAAAGAAGTTTATAAAAATAAATTATCTGCTCACTATTCCCAGAACACAAGTGCTCATAAGGAACTCTCTTTCTCTGCTCATGCCCTTGAATTTGCCTCACGGCCATTGTCTTCCTTTGTCTTTCCAACCTCACTTTGGGTTTCATATCTTCCATGAAGCATTTCCTTCTAGGATCCCCTGGACTCTTTTTCCCTAGCCCTGATGCACTTATATTGTGTACTGCATTGAGTGTTTCTCTGGGTTACCAGAGACAAATCATGGAGGAAAATCCCTGTGATTGTCTTTTTGTTTTCCATCAGAGTTGCTAGTACTTTACTGGGGCCATAGGGGATACTTAAAAACAGGTGTTACTTATCTGACTGAATTATATTTATTTTCCAAGGTAACCAATAATGGCTTTGATGTGGTGCAGTATGATTGCCCCTCCTCAGAAGTCCCAGACAACTTTACCTATTTCTCTTTTATAAAAAATAGACGTATATCTTCTAATTATTTGCATACAAGTCATTTCTCTTAATACTCTTAAGCAACTTTAGAGGGAGGTCATTGCTTATTCCTGCCCCCTGTTTTTTACCCCAAATGTCTATTCCAGTGATTTTTATGTGGAAGGCATCAAATATGTGTTCATAGAATAGTATAATGTTAAATTTTAGTGGATATTTAGGCTAGAAAAGAACATATTTTCTGGGGGAAATGGAAGATGATTCACTATCCAATGACTGGATTTTAAAAAATTGCCTTAAATATTTGTAGAGACAAAGGCCATGTCTCTATCTTAATCTGATTAGACCACTTAGGAAATTTGGTAATTGATGCCCTATTAAATACACAATTTCCCTTGTGTTGTTGACATTTTTAACTGATATCACATAAAGCTTTTCCTATCCATAGATTAAAAAATAATTTACCACATGTTTTCTTTTTGCTAAACAATAAAATTACTGTGACATACACAAATACATGTAAAACTCTCCTCTTCCAGAGTTTTCCTCAAAAACACAGTTTTCGGGGCTTCCCTGGTGGCGCAGTGGTTGAGAGTCCGCCTGCCGATGCAGGGGACACGGGTTTGTGCCCCGGTCCGGGAGGATCCCACATGCCGCGGAGCGGCTAGACCCGTGAGCCATGGCCGCTGAGCCTGCGCGTCCGGAGCCTGTGCTCCGCAACGGGAGAGGCCACAACAGTGAGAGGCCTGCGTACCGCAAAAAAAAAAAAAATGCTAATAATATGCTACATAAATTAATATATCTGAGAACAGAGAAGATAAAATGAAAGATCATTCATTTTAAGAAATTTACTCAGGGAAATGAAGACTTAGGTTTGGTGTTAAAATTAACTCGTTTTCATCTCCTGATTATTTCCCCATAGTTTTTCTATTATATCTATAATACATATTCATTATATTAATAGGAAAGTAGAAAAAAAGCTCCATATATGTAATAGAAAGGTATTAAATACAGAAAATATAAAAAGTAAGAAGAATAGTCAAATTGGCCTTAGGCCCTACCTGCAATGTGAGGTCTATCTCCCTTTAAGCATGGTAGTATATATTTTAATTATTCTGTGTATTAAACTGTATAGATTAGAAATTCCTGATTCTGTATAAAGTGTGGTTTGTGTCTCCCCGCACCCCCCCCCCCGAGGTAAGAACATTCAGGATATGGTCACTTTAACTCAAAGCTTTTAAAAATGTGTCCAAGCTAACATCTAGGCAAAGTATATGAGATTTTACTATTTTGTGAAAATAATAAGGGAAAACAATGTAATCTTGTATACATCTGAGGTGAATGGCAATAAATGACCCTTATTACAATTATAGTTATTCACTCTTATAACCATGACCTTTGCTATACAACTTTATAGAACCATCTGTGTATGGGGCTTGGTAGTTGACTAGCTTTGGTCAGTGAGATAAGGTGGAAATAAGTACCTTTCTGCCAATTCTGTGCCAAGGTCTCAAGAGGCCTTGAGTGTTTCTACATGCTCTTTTGTATTTCTTCCATTGCCATGAGCGTGCCCTGACTGGCTGCTGGCAGAGCAAAGACATGTGGAAAGAGATGAGTGCCCCAGCTTTCCTAGCAAACACTCAAGTATATAAGTCTCCTCAGCCAAGACCAAATGGACCTCCCATCCATGCCTAACCTTAACTGTTAACCTACAGACTCAGGAGCTGAATAATTCTTGTGGATGTATAAACACAGAACTTCTGTGAGTGTTGTACAACCTTGTTTTGGCAAAAAGATATATATATTCTTTCCGTGCTACTGAGAAAAGTTTGTATCATCCATTGCTATCCTAGGGGACATTTAATTCACGGCAAAACTAAGTTACTATAGAATGTTTACAGTGGAGTAGACTATGTTCTTTTTTTAAACATCTAGTATTTCATATGTCTTTCAAGCACACATGCTCAGTTTAAAAATTGGAGATTCAGTTATAAGAGTTTACTGTAGGTTCATAGGAACCCTGTTATCTAAGAGCTTAAATTCTATAATAGCTTCTCTAGGCTGTCTTAAATTTTACCTCTTCAGTTCTTTTACTGCATACCTATAACAAATTTGGGAAAGCGATGTACTTCCTTTCATATTTTTAGCTCAAATCTAAAGTGTTTTATCGTAAGGCAAAATTAATAATTTTCTTAATTTTAAGAGATAGAAAATATACATTTCAAACTGTTAAAAAAACTTGAAAATACATTAAAATAGTAATAAAAATTTTATATACTTACAAAGTCAGTGTTAAGTACTTAATTGATTAAAAACAAACCTAAAAAAAACAATGTACTTTGTCTAACAAAACTTGCAGAATTTAGTAGTCCTGCAAAATATAACAAATATTAACATTTTATGGAAGGATCATCAGAATATCCATTTCTAATATAAAATTCTGTGTGTGTGTGTTTATATTGATATTATGTGCTTATCGTGTGTGTGTGTGTGTGTGTGTATAAACAGAAGAAGGAGTTTAGGAGAATCTCCTATAATCTATCTATCTATCTATATATATATATATATTTTTTTTTTTTTTTGGTATGCAAGTCTCTCACTGCTGCGGCCTCTCTCGTCGCGGAGCGCAGCCTCCAGACGCGCAGGTTCAGCGGCCATGGCTCACCGGCCCCGCCGCTCCGCGGCATGTGGGATCTTCCCAGACTGGGGCACGAACCCGCGTTCCCTGCATCGGCAGGCGGACTCTCAACCACTGTGCCACCAGGGAAGCCCTGTAAGCAATATTTAAATATATCATTTTGTTTAGCATCCTAGAGTTTTTTAAAACTCAGGTTAATCAACCTTATTAAAATTAGGGATGAGAGAAGGGTATGCCTATAATTTGTGTACAATGGGAGCAGACTGTGAATTCGTTTGTTCTCAGATCAATTTTAAGAAAGTGCCTATAAGTGCATATAAGAATATGAGAATCTAGGGACTTCCCTGGTGGTACAGTGGTTAAGAATCCGCCTGCCAGTGCACGGGACATGGGTTCGAGCCCCGGTCCGGGAATATCCCACATGCCGCAGAGCAACTAAGCCCATGTGCCACTACAGAGCCTATGCTCTAGAGCCTGTGAGCCACAACTACTGAGCCCGTATTGCCATAACTACTGAAGACTATGCACCTAGAGCCCGTGCTCCGCAACAAGGGAAGCCACCGCAATGAGAAACTCACGTCTGCGAAACAATGAAGACCCAACGCAACCAAAAATAAATTAATTTAAAAAAACAGGCAAACAAAATATGAGAATCTAGAAATCAATCACATTGAAACTGTGCATGCTGATCCCTTATAAAGTCTTTATATACTCCAGAATCCTGGGTTGAAGACCTCTGGTTGAGAAAAGACAAAAATAATGTTACTGTAATCCCTTAAACCATATGGATTCAGTAAATTGTCTGATTGAATGATTCTGTACACAATTAATAGGGAAAAAGGAGATGATTAGGTGCTCAAATTAGCAATCCAGGCCACTTAGTGCTAAGGAATTCAGAGAAGGGAAATGAAAACATGTAGAGGTGTAATATAACACATTATATAAAAAGGCAGTTTGCATGCCAACAATCTGTGAATGCATTTGTAAGTGTTCAATATTTATGAACATCTATGAAATTGAAAGTGGCCTCAGGGCAGAAGCTTTGTGTTATTCATCTTTGCCTCCTTCACAGTATAACACTAGTGGCAGACTCCCAAGTTGTTTCAATTCAAATCAGTCTAATTCAGTGCAAAGGTCATATGCTTAGTTGTTTAAAGTTTGGTCTCCAGACCAGGTTGCCTGGGTCTGAATCTCAGCTCTTCCAGTTATTATATTATACATGTAACTTCGGGAAAGTTGCTTAATTTCTCTGTACCTCAGTCTCCCATGTTTGAAATGGAGTGCATAATGGTACTTACTTCACTCTGTTGATGTGGTGTTAATTTAAATCACATAAAATAGTGCCTGGCTCATACTAAAGACCTTACAAATTATAAGGTCTTTGAAAAAAAGATAAAATATAAAGTAAAATGATATTTTTATTCGATTAATCTGCCTTTCCTGAAGTCACCAATATAAATTTTACCTAACAAGGAAGGAAATGTTTTATTTCCCTTCTCTACTGATTGAGCATTACCTAATTAATGTCCACAGTCCAGATGCCTTTATCCATTATATTAACCCCTCATCAGATATATATTTTGCAAATATCTTCTCCCATTCAGTAGGCAGACCTTTCATTTTGTAGATAGTTTCCTTTACCGTGCAAAAGTTTTAAGTTTGATGAGGTCCCATTTAGTTTTTTTGGGGTTTTGTTTTCCTTGCCTGAGGAGACATATATAAAAAATATTGCTAAGGCTCATGTCAAAGAGTGTACTTCTTATCTTTTCTTCTAGAAGCTTTATGGTTTCATGTCTTACATTTAAGTCTTTCATCTATTTTGAGTTTATTTTTGTATATGGTATGAGACAGTAGTCCAGTTGATTTTTTTGAATGTAGCTGTCCAGTTTTTCAACACTATTGAAGAGGCTGTCTTTTCCCCATTGTATATTCTTGCCTTTTTTGTTCTAGATTGATTGACCATGTAACTATGGGTTCATTTCTGGCCTCTCTGTTCTGTTCCATTGATCTATGTGTCTGTTTCTGTGCCTTGAAAATATAGTATAGTTTGAAATTAGGGAACATGATACCTACAGCTTTGCTCTTCTTTTTCAAGATTGTTTCAGCTATTTGGGTTCTTTTGTTTCCATACACATTTTAGAATTATTTGTTCTAGTTCTGTGAAAAATTCCATTGGTATTTTGATAGGGACTACATTTAATCTGTAGATTGCCTTGGGTGGTATGGTCATTTTAACAACAGTAATTCTCCCAAACAGTGAGCACAGTATATCTTTCCATTTGTGTCATCTTCTATTTCTTTTGTCAGTATCTTATGGTTTCCTGAACACAGGTCTTTTACCTCCTTAGTTAGATTTATTCCTAAGTAATTTATTATTTTTGATGGGATTGTAAATAGGATTGTTTTCTTAATTTCTCTTTCTGATAGTTTGTTGTTTGTATATATAAATGCAACAAACAACTCATACAATTCAACAATAAAAGAAAAAACAACCAGATTAAAAAATGGACAGAGGACCTGAATAGACATTTTTCCATAGAAAACATACAGATGGCCAACAGACACAAGAAAAGATGTTCAGTATCACTAGTTAACAGGGAAATACAAATAAAAAGCACAGTGAGATATCACCTTACACCAGTCAGAGTGGCTATTGTCAAAAAGAAAGAAATAACAAGTGTTAGTGAGGATGTAGAGAAAAGGGAACACTTGTACACTGTTTGGTGGGAATGTAAATTGGTGCCACCACTGTGGAAAAACAGTATGGAGATTCCTCAAGAAATTAAAAAACTGATCTACCATATGACCCAGAAATTTCATTCCTGGGTATTTATTTGAAGAAAACAGGAAAACTAATTCAAAAAGATAAATCCGCCCCTATGTTCATTGTAGCATTATTTACACTATCCAAGATATGCAAGCAACCTAAGTGCCCATCAATAGATAAATGGATAAAGAAGATGTGGTATACATATACAATCGAATACTATTCAGCCATAAAAAAGAATGAAAACTTGCAATTTATGACAACATGGATAGACCTAACAGGTATTATGCTAAGTGAAATAAGTCATACAGAGAAAGACAAATACTGTGTAATTTCACTTATATGTGGAATCTAAAAACCAAACAAATGAACAAACATAAAACAAAACAGAAAAATAGTCTTAGATACAGATAACAAACAGGTGGTTGCCAGAGGAGAATGGGGTCAGAGGAGGAGAGAAGTAGGTGAGAAAGATTCAAAGGTACAAAATTCCAGCTCCAAAATAAATGAGTTATGGTATGAAATGTACAGTGTGGGGAATGTAGTCAATAATTATGTAATATCTTTGTATGGTAACAGATGGTAACTAGACTTATCCTGGTGATCATTTTGAAATGTATTGAAATATCAAAACACTGTATTGTGTACCAGGAGCAAACATAGTGTCAAAGGTCAATTATACTTCCAAACAAACTAACAAACTTGTAGAAAAAGAGATTAGTTTTGTGATTGTCAGAGGAGGAGGTGTGGGGGAGAGCTAGGAATGGATGAAGATGGTCAAGAGGTACAAACTTCCAGTTATAAGGTAAATCAAGGCATCCAGTGTACAACATGGTAAATATAATTAATACTGCTATAAGTAATATATGAAAATTGTCAAGAGAGTAAATCCTAAGAGTTCTCATCACAAGGAAATTTTTTTTCTTTTATATCTATATCATATGATGAATGTTAGCTTAATCATTTCATGATGTGTCTAAGTCACATTATATACAACCTAAACTTATATGATGCTGTATGTCAATTATATCTCAATACAACTGGAAGAAAAGAAGACCCAATGACAATTGAGTATGTTGTTGGAATATTTCTGCATACTTCAGAACATTTGTTAAAGAGGTTTAGAATCTCCTTAAAAGTTCAAATAAATTGATAATAGTTTTCCTTTTATGTTCTTCCAAAGAAGACTGAAGTTCTGATACCCAACATATATTATTTTAAGACTCTTTGGAATAAAATAGATTGGTAGGAAAGAATAAAGAGAAGAAAGGTTTGATTATTCTCTAGACATTTTAAAAGCTTTTCATCATTATCAATACCACCAATAACCAAAAAGTGCACACTGAGCATTATACTACAGTTTCGACATAACCATGAAATTTTTGGAAGTATTTAGAAATAATTTGAACACTTCTGATTAATAGAGTTTATTCCTTGGAAAAATAATTCTAAGAAAACTTAGTTTAATATCATTTTATAGTACCCTAGAACATTCTCTTTAAAAATGTGAAATTTTAATGTTAAAATTATAATAATTGTTATCAGAATACTGAATATTCTTTTTGGTCAAATCGTCAAAATAAAAAATGAAAACAATTATTTAATATGCTGAATATATTTAGGTGGTACATGTGTAAAACACATTTATGTGCTTTGTGTAATCTCTGCAGTCTATTTTACTATTCTATTTATTGCGTACATTTGCAATAAATTACCCTTTATTGAATGACTTTATAATATACACTATTTTCTGGTCAATAATGTAATTATACCATGTTTATTTGGGAAATATCAAATCTGTGAAGCTCTGCCTATATGAACACACTTTTCAGTGTGACTTATAAATGAAAACACCGTTATTTGAAGAGTACTTTGTAAAATTTGTATAATTAACTTACACTTACCTGGCTTCATTTAAACTGCAATGTAAAGAGAAGCCTCAAAGTACCATAACTAATAATCATTCACTTTTTTCATGGCATTTATGCTTACAACATTTTGAAACTGCATTGTTTATCTTAACACTATTTTAAATAATTTAAAAAAATAATTCTAATCCTAAATGCCTTGTCTCCCCTTCCACAGCATTATTGGCAATGTGTTTTGATGCTGCTCTAAGAATGCAAATTTGATTATAGCATATCTAGCAGAGATCACTGAAAAAAGAATCTTTGTCTTTAGTTTGGTCAACCTTATATTTGTTTCTGTATAATCTGTTCATGAAAGAGAAAAGAATCGTTTCATTTAATCATTCAGTTACTCATTTAGCAAATATTTATTGAGTGACTACCATGTAACAGACCCTGAGACCGATAAAGTCCTTGTTTCATGGAGCTTATGGTATAGTAGATATAGATGAACAGAATCAGGTACAATGCAGTCTTATATATGCCATGATTTGTAAGAGTGGCTTTTTTTATTTAAAAGGAAATTCAATCTCTGATCCCTCAGAGCTATTGGCATTACCTTTATTCTTAATTACCATTAGCTTCAAAATTCCTGTTCCTGTAACTTCTTTATCAATTGTACAGTCACTGGAAGAATGTCACAAGACACAGAACCTAGGAACAAATGATTACAATTGTCTCTGAAACATTCACCCTTACCTCAAACACTAGAATACAAATCCACTACAAATCTATTAGTTTTCTCTGCCAGAACAGTGTTTTCCTGAGGAGTATCATATCTCCATTTCAACATTTCACAAGGAGCTGATATCATGTAGTATCTCTAATTAACTTCTAAAAGTCACACCACGCAGAGAATAACTTACCCATGGTGATATTCAGATTAGTGTCAAGTTCATGAGCTAGAGCATACAAATATAACTTTCAAGTTAAATTTCACATCAGGAGTACTTGGGAAATATGTTGCTATGCAATCTAAAGATATCAAATTATATACACCACTAACTTTCTGTGTTACTAGGGAGGAAATGTTTTCCAATCCCATCCATAAACTAGAGCATGCAATCCATATGCAGTATATTAATAGATTATGGGATCTTACATTGGATGAGAATAGCAATCAATCTGCTACTAATATTTGGCCTATGATATTAGATTGTTTTAGACTTCCTAAATGTTTATACCTTGCTCTGCCACAACTGGATTTGTAATTTTTTACTTTGATACCATGTAAAATAGCAGTCTATTATATGCTAAGTGATATTCAATGCTAAGGAGATGATATTGGGGAAATTGATTTTATAAGAAGGAGAAATTTTATATTTATATTTATATAAATATATTTTTATTTATTTATCTTTATTATAATAGTTACAAATATCCTTTTCCAGGTAGTGGCTTATAACTTCATTTTTCTTTGTGGTATCTATTTATTGAGAGGAGTTCTTGATTTGATAGTGTCAAAATGTTCAGTCTGTGTTTCTATGGTTATGCATCATGTATCTTAAGATATCCTTCCCATTCCAAAAATCAAGCAGAAAAACCTCTATATTTTCTTTAAAGTATTTCTTTTTTTATTTGTGAATTTATGTATTAACATAAAATTCTATAAATGGCATTTCCTAGGCCTTTGGTTTTATTTTCTATATCAATAGTCATTTGTCCCATCAACACATTAAATAATTCATTCTTTCTCCACTTGTAATGACTCCTCTGTCTATATCAAGCTTTTATACATGTTTTGATGTTTTTCTTAGCTTCCTGTTCTATGCCATTTATTTGTTTCTCCATGACCATGTCAGTATCATAACACATGCCTTTTTTTAAATGAGGTAATCCTTAATTAATTGCATAAATAATTATATAATTTTACTTTAATAATTTCTATCACATCTGAATTTTAAGCCTAATACAGTGGTCTTTCACCCTTTTTAAAATAGAAGTATAGTTGATTTATAATTTATATGAGTCAGGTATACAGAATAGTGATTCAGTATTTTTACAAATTATACTCCATTAAAAGTTATTACAAGGTAAATGGATATTAGTCCCTGTGCTATACAATATATCCTTGTTGTTTATCTATTTTATACATAGTAGTTTGTGTATCTTAATCCCATATCCCTGACATGTCCCTCCTCCCTTCCCTCTCCCCACTGGTAATGACTCATTTGTTTTCTATATCTGTGAGTCTGTTTCTATTTTGCTATCTATATTACCATTGTATTACTTTTAGATTCCACATATGAGTGATATCATACATACAGTATTTGTCTTCCTCTGTCTGACTTCTTTCACTAAGCATAACATTCACTGGGTCCATCCACATTGCTGCCAATGGTAGAATTTCATTTTTTTTTAATGGCTGAGTAATGTTCCATTGCATATATATATATATATATATATATATATATATATATATCTCACATCTTCTTTATCCATTCATCTGTTGATGGACAGTTGTCTTTCTTACATATCTTGGCTATTGTAAATAGTGCTACTAAGAACATTGGGGTGCATATATCTTTTCAAAATACTGTTTTTATTTTTTTCTGGATATATACCCAGGAGTGGAATTGCTACTCATATAGTAGTTCTACTTTTAATTTTTTTGAGGAACCTCCATACTGATTTCCATAGTGGCTATGCCAATTTACACTCCCCAAAAAATAGTGTTCAATGGTTCCCCTTTCTTCATATCCTCACCAACACTTGTTATTTGTAGATTTAAAAATTTTTTTAAAAACATTTTTATTGGGGTATAGTTGTTTTAAAATGTTGTGTTAGTTTCTACTGTACAGCATAGTGAATCAGCCATATGTATACATATATCTCCTCTTTTTTAGATTCCCTTCCCATTTAGGTCACCACAGAACCCTAAGTAGATTTCCCTGTGCTATACATCAGGTCCTCATTAGTTATCTATTTTATACATATTAGTGTATATATGTCAATCCCGATCTCCCAATTCATCCAACCCTACCTTTCCCACCTTGTGTCCATGTTTTTTCTCTACATCTGTTTCTCTATTTCTGGCTTGCAAACCGGTTCATCTGTACCATTTTTCTAGATTCCACATATATTTGTTAATATATGGTATTTGTTTTTCCCTTTCTGACTTCTTCACTCTGTATGACTGTCTCTAGGTCCATCCATATCTCTACAAATGACCAAATTTTGTTCCTTTTAATGGCTGAGTAATATTCTATTGTAAATATGTACCGCATCTTTATCCATTCATCTGTCAATGGGCATTTAGGTTGCTTCCATGATCTGGCTATTGTAAATAGTGCTTCAGTGAACATTAGGGTGCATGTGTCTTTTTGAATTATAGTTTTCTCTGGGTATATGCCTAGTAGTGGGATTGCTGGCTCATATGGTAATTCTATTTTCAGTTTTGTTTGTTTTTTTAAACCACAGGAGGAAACATTTATTTGTTTATTTATTTATGGCTGTGTTGGGTCTTCATTTCTGTGCGAGGGCTTTCTCTAGTTGTGGCAAGCAGGGGCCACTCTTCATTGCAGTGCGCAGGTCTCTCACTATCGCGGCCTCTCTTGTGGAGTGCAGGTTCAGTAGTTGTTGCTCAAGGGCCAAGTTGCTCCACGGCATGTGGGATCTTCCCAGACCAGGGCTCAAACCCATGTCCTTTGCATTGGCAGGCAGATTCTCAACCACTGCGCCACCAGGGAAGCCCCCCTATTTTCAGTTTTTTAAGGAACCTCTATACTGCTCTCCATAGTGGCTCTATGAATTTACATTCCCACCAACAGTACACCTTCTCCAGCATTTATTGTTTGTAGATTTTTTGATGATGGCCATTCTGACTGGTGTGAGGTGATACCTCACTGTAGTTTTGATTTGCATTTCTCTCATAATTAGTGATGTTGAGCATCTTTTCATGTGCCTCTTGGCCATCTGTATGCCTTCTTTGGAGAAATGTTTATTTAGGTCTTCTGCCCATTTTTTGATTGGCTTGTTTGTTTTTTGATACTGAGTGTTATGAGCTGTTTGTATGTTTTGGATATTAATCTCTTGTTAGTCATATCATATGCAACTATTTTCTCCCATTCTGTAGGTTGTCTTTTCATTTTTTGATGCTTTCCTTTGTTGTGCAACAAATTTTAAGTTTAATTAGATTCCATTTGTTTATTTTTGCTTTTATTTCTTTTGCCTTAAGAGACAGATCCAAAAAATATTGCCACCCTTTATGTCAAAGAGTATTCTGACAATGTTCTCTTCTAGAAGTTTTATGCTTTCAGGTCTTACTTTTAGGTATTTAATCATTTTTGAGTTTATTTTTGTATAAGGTGTGAGGAAATGTTCTAATCTCATTATTTTACATGTAGCTCTCCAATTTGCCCAGCACCACTTATTGAAGAGTCTGTCTTTTCTGCGTTGTATATTCTTTCCTCCTTTGTCACAGACAGATTGACCATAGTTGTATGGGTTTATTTCTGGGATCTCTATTCTGTTTCATTGACCTATTTATCTGTTTTTGTGTCAGTACCATGATGTTTTTATTACTATAGTTTTGTAGTATAGTATGAAGTCTGGAGGCTGATACCTATAGCTTTGTTCTTCTTCCTTTTTTTTCTTTTTCAATATTGCTTTGGCAATTCAGGGTCTTATGTGGTTCCGTACGAATTTTAGGCTTATTTGTACAAGTTCTGTGAAAAATGTATGAGTATTCTGATGGAAATTTCATAGAATCGGTAGATTGCTTTGAGTGGTATGGCCATTTTAACATTACTAATTCTTCCAATCCAAGTACATGGTATATCTTTGCATTTAATTTATCATCTTCAGTTTCCTTCATCAATGTTTTTTAGTTTTCAGAATATAGGTCTTTTACCTCCTTGCTTAAGTTTATTCCTAGGTATTTTATACTTTTTGATGTGATTTTAAGCAGGATTGATTATTTAACTTTCTTTTTCTGATTGTTCATTATTAATGTATAGGAAAGCAACAGGCTTCTGTATATTAGTCTTGTATTCTACAACTTCCCAGAATTCATTATTAATTCTGAGTTTTTGGATGGAGACTTTAGGGTTTTCTATATAATGTTTCAGGTCATCTGCAAATATTGATGGCTTTACTTCTTCCCTTCCAATTTGGATGCCATTTTTTCTTGTCTGGTTGCTATGAGTAGGACTTCCAATACTATGTTAAACAGAAGTGGAGAGAGTAGGCATCCTTGTCTTTTCCCTGAGTTTAGAGAAAAGGCTTTCAGCTTTTTATAGTTGAGTATGATGTTAGCCATGGGTTCGGCATAAATGGTATTTATTATGGTGAGATATGTTCCCTGTGTACCCACTTAGATTAGACTTTTACCATGAACTGATGTTGAATTTTGTCAAAAGTTCTTTCTGAAACTATTGGGATGAGCATGTGATTTTTATCCCTCCTTTTGTTAATTTGACATATCCAACTGATTGATTTGCAATTTTTTTTCAATTTTTTAATTTAATTTTATTTATTATTTATATAGCAAGTTATTATTCATTTTATACATATTAATATATATGTCAATCCCAAACTCCCAATTCATCACACCAAAACCCCACCCCACCCCAGCCATTTTCCCCCCTTGGTGTCCATACATTTGTTTTCTACATGTGTGTCTCTATTTCTGCCCTGCAAACCAGTTCATCTGTACCATTTTTCTAGTTTCCACATATATGCATTAATATACGATATTTGTTTTTCAGTTTCTGACTTACTTTACTCTGTATGACAGTCTCTAGATCCATCCACGTCTCTACAAATGACCCGATTTTTTTCCTTTTTATAGCTAATATTCGATTGTATATATGTACCACATCTTCTTTATCCATTCGTCTGTCGATTGGCATTTAGGTTGTTTCTATGACCTGACTATTATAAATAGTGTTGCAATGAATATTGGGGTGCATGTGTGATAATTCATTGGGGTGAATTATGGTTTTCTCTTGGTATATGTCCAGTAGTGGGATTGGTGGATCATGTGGTAATTCTATTTTTAGATTTTTAAGGAACCTCCATACTGTACTACATAGTGGCTGTATCAATTTACATTCCCACCAAAAGTGCAAAAGGGTTCCCTTTTCTCCACGCCCTGTCCAGCATTTGTTGTTTGTAGATTTTCTGATGATGCTCATTCTAACTGGTATGACGTGATACCTCTTTGTAGTTTTGATTTGCACTTCTCTAGTAATTAGTGATGCTGAGCAGATTTTCATGTGCTTCTTGGCCATCTGTATGTCTTCTTTGGAGAAATGACTATTTAGGTCTTCTGATCATTTTTTGATTGGGTTGTTTTTTTTTTTTTTTTTAATATTGAGCTGCATGAGCTGTTTATATATTTTGGAGATTAATACTTTGTCCATTGATCCGTTTGCAAATATTTTCTCCCATTCTGAGGGTTGTCTTTTTGTCTTATTTGTAGTTTCCTTTGCTTTGCAAAAGCTTTTAAGTTTCATTAGGTCCCCTTTGTTTGTTTTTATTTCCATTACTCTAGGAGGTGGATCAAAAAAGATCTTGCTGTGATTTATGTCAAAGAGTGTTCTTCCTATGTTTTCCTCTAAGTGTTTTACAGTGTCCAGTCTTACATTTAGGTTTCTAATCCATTTTGAGTTTATTTTTGTGTATGGTGTTAGGGAGTGATCTAATTTCATTCTTTTACATGTAGCTGTCCGTTTTCCCAGCACCACTTATTGAAGAGACTGTCTTTTCTCCATTGTATATCCTTGCCGCCTTTGTCATAGATTAGTTGACCATAGGTGCATGGGTTTATTCTCTGGGCTTTCTATCCTGTTCCATTGATCTATATTTCTGTTTTTGTGCCAGTACCATACTGTCCTGATTACTGTAGCTTTGTAGTACAGTCTGAAGTCAGGGACCTGATTCCTCCAGCTCTGTTTTTTTCCCCTCAAGACTGCTTTGGCTATATGGGATCTTTTGTGTCTCCATACAAATATTAAGACTTTTTGTTCAAGTTCTGTAAAAGATGCAATTGGTAGTTTGATGGGGACTGCATTGAATCTGTAGATTGCTTTGGGTATTATAGTCATTCTCACAATATTGTTTCTTCCAATCCAAGAACATAGTATATCTCTGTATCTGTTTGTATCATCTTTAATTCCTTTCATCAGTGTCTTATAGCTTTCTGCATAAGGGTCTTTTGTCTCCCTAGGTTGGTTGATTCCTAGATACTTTATTCTTTTTCTTGCTATGGTAAATCAGAGTGTTTCCTTAATTTCTCTTTCAGATTTTTCATCATTAGTGTATAGGAATGCCAGAGATTTCTGTGCATTAATTTTCTATCCTGCAACTTTACCAACTTCATTGAGTAGCTCTAGTAGTTTTCTGGTAGCATCTTTAGGATTCTCTATGTATAGTACCATGTCATCTGCAAACAGTGACAGTTTTACTTCTTCTCCAATTTGTATTCCTTTTATTTGTTTTTCTTGTCTGAATGCCATGGCTAGGACTTCCAAACTGTGTTGAATAATAGTTGCAAAAGTGGACATCCTTGTCTTCTTCCTGATCTTAGAGGAAATGCTTTCAGTTTTTTACCATTGAGAATGATGTTTGCTGTGGGTTTGTTGTATATAGCCTTTATTATGTTAAGGTAGGTTCTCTCTCTGCTTACTCTCTGGAGAGTTTTTATCATTAATGGGTGTTGAATTTTGTCAAAAGCTTTTTCTGCATATATTGAGATGATCATATGTTTTTTATTCTTCAATTTTTTAATATGGTGTATTACATTGATTGATTTGCGTATGTTGAAGTATCCTTGCATCCCTGGGATAAATCCCACTTTTGATGTGTTGTTGCATTCTGTTTGCTAGTATTTTGTTGAGGATTTTTGCATCTATATTCATCAGTGATATTGGTCTTTAATTTTCTTTTTTTTTTTTTGTAGTACCTTTGTCTGGTTTTGGTATCAGTATAATGGTGACCTCATAGAATGAGTTTGGTAGTGTTCCTTCTTCTGCAATTTTTTTGGAATAGTTTTATAAGGATGGGTGTTAGCTCTTCTCTAAATGTTTGATAGAATTCACCTGTGAAGCCATCTGGTCCTGGACTTTTGTTTGTTGGAAGATTTTTAATCACAGTTTCAATTTCATTACTTTTGATTTGTCTGTTCATATTTTCTATTTCTTCCTGGTTCTGTCTTGGAAGGTTATACTTTTCTAAGAATTTGTCCATTTCTTCCAAGTTGTCCATTTTATTGGCATAGAGTTGCTTGTAGTAATCCCTTAGGATGCTTTGTATTTCTGTGGTGTCTGTTGTAACTTCTATTTTCTCATTTCTAATTTTATTGATTTGAGTCCTCTCCCTCTTTTTCTTGATGAGTCTGGCTAATGTTTTATCAATTTTGTTTATCTTCTCAATGAATCAGCTTTTAGTTTTATTGATCTTTGCTAGTTTTAATGATTGTTTTCTTGGTTTCTATTTCATTTATTTCTGCTCTGATCTTTATGATTTCTTTTCTCTACTAACTTTGGGTTTTGTTTGTTCATCTTTCTCTAGTACCTTTAGGTGTAAGGTTAGATTATTATTTGAGTTTTTTCTTGTTTCTTTAAGTAAGCTTTTATTGCTATAGACGTCCATCTTAGAACTGCTTTTGCTGCATTCCATAGGTTTTTGGATCATCGTGTTTTCATTATCATTTGTCTCTAGGTATTTTTTTTATTTCCTCTCTGATTTCTTCAGTGATCTCTTGGTTATTTAGTAACATATTGTTTAGCCTCCATGTGTTTGTGTTTTTTACATTTTTCTGCCTGTAGTTGATTTCTAATCTCATAGTGTCATGGTCAGAAAGATGCTTGATATGACTTCAGTTTTCTTAAATTTACTGGGGCTTGATTTGTGACCCAAGATGTGATATATCCAGGAGAATGTTCTGTGTGCACTTGAGAAGAAAGTGTAATCTGCTGCTTTTGGATGGAATGTCCTATAAATATCAATTAAATCTATCTGGTCTGTTGTGTCATTTAAAGCTTGTGTTGCCTTATTATTTTTCTGTTTGGATGATCTCTCCATTGGTGTAAGTGAGGTGTTAAAGACCCCACTATTATTGTGTAACTGTTGATTTCCTCTTTTATAGCTGTTAGCAGTTGCCTTATGTATTGAGGTGCTCCTATGTTGGGTGCATGTGCGTTTATAATTGTTATATTTTCTTCTTGGATTGAATCCTTAATCATTATGTAGTGTTCTTCCTTGTCTCTTGTAACATTCTTTAAAGTCTTTTTATCTGATATGAATGTTGCTCTTCCAGCTTTCTTTTGATTTCCATTTGCATAGAATATCTTTTTCCATCCCCTCGCTTTCAGTGTCTATGTGTCCCTAGGTCTGAATTGGGTCTCTTGTAGAGAGAATATATATGGGTCTTGTTTTTGTTTCCATTCAGCGAGCCTGTGTCTTTTGGTTGGAGCATTTAATCCATTCATGTTCAATGTAATTACCGATATGTGTGTTCCTATTACCGTTTTCTTATTGTTATGGGTTTGTTTTGGTCCATCCTTTCCTTCTCTTGTGATTCCCACTTAGAGAAGTTCCTTTAGCATTTGTTGTAGAGCTGGTTTGGTGGTGCTGAATTCTCTTAGCTTTTGCTTGTTTGTAAAACTTTTGATTCTTCTGTCGAATCTGAATGAGATCCTTGCCAGGTAGAGTAATCATGGTTGTAGGTTCTTCCCTTTCATCACTTTAAATATACTGTGCCACTCCCTTCTGGCTTGTAGAGTTTCTGCTGAGAAATCAGCTGTTAACCTTATGGGGGTTCCCTTGTATGTTATTTGTCTTTTTTCCCTTGCTGCTTTCAATAATTTTTCTTTGTCTTTAATTTTTGTCAGTTTGATTAGTATGTGTCTCAGCGTGTTTTTCCTTGGGTTTATCCTGCCTGGGACTCTCTGTGCTTCCTGGACTTGGGTGGCTATTTCCTTTCCCATGTTAGGGAAATTTTTCACTATGATCTCTTCTAGTATTTTCTTGGGTCCTTTCTCTCTCTCTTCTTCTGGGACCCCTATAATGCAAATGTTTTTGTGTTTAATGTTGTCCCAGAGGTCTCTTAGGCTGTCTTCATTTCTTTTCATTCTTTTTTCTTTATTCTGTTTCATGGCAGTGGTTGCCACCACTCTGTCTTCCAAGTCACCTATCCCTTCTTATGCCTCAGTTATTATGCTATTGATTCCGTCTAGTGTATTTTTCATTTTGGTTATTGTATTGTTCATCTCTGTTTGTTTGTTCTTTAATTCTTCTAGGTGTTTCTTCTTCTTCCAGGTCTTTGTTAAACATTTCTTGCATCTCCTTGACCTTTACATCCATTCTATTTCTGAGGTCCTGGATCATCTTCATTATAATTTTTTGGAATTCTTTTTCTGGAAGGTTTCCTATCTCCACTTCATTCAGTTGTTTTTCTGGGGTTTTATCTTGTTCCTTCATCTCATTTATAGCCCACTGCCTTTTCATCTTGTCTGTCTTTCTGAGAATGTGGCTTTTTTTCCACAGGCTGCGGGATTGTAGTTCTTCTTCTGTCTGCCCTCTGGTGGATGGGGCTATTTCTGATTTGCAAATATTGAACCATCCTTACCTCCCTGAAATAAATCCAACTTGATCATGTGTGTATAATCTTTTTTATATATTGTTGGATTTGGTTTGCTAATATTTTGATGATTTTTGATTGTTTTCACATCTGTATTTGTCAAAGATATTGGCCTGTAATTTTCTTTTTTTAGTGTCTTTGTTTTGTTTTGGTATCAGGGTAATATGAGCCCTGTATAATGAATTTGGGAGTGTTTTTTCCTCCTTAATGTTTTGGAATATTTTGAAAAGAATAGGTGTTAATTCTTCATCTGTTTGGTAGAATCCTCCTGTGAAGCCATCTAGTCCTGGACTTTTGTTTGCTGGAGTTTTTTTTTTAATTCCAAATTCAATTTCACTATTTGTGATTGATATTTTCAAATTGTTTGTTTTTTCTTGATTTAGTCTTGGTAGTTTGTATGTTTCTAGAAATTTGTGCATTTATTCTAATTGTCTAATTTGTGGGCATATAACCTGTAATGGTATTCTTTTATGATTTTTGTATTTCTGTGGTATTAATTTTTATTTCTCCTCTTTCATTTATGTTGTTTATTTGGGTTTTCTCTCTTTTCTTCACTGTGAACCTGGCTAACGTTTTGTCAATTTTGTTTATATTTTCAAAACACCAGCTCTTAGTTTCATTGACCTTTGTTGTGTTTTTTTTTTCTTTATTTTATTTATTTCCTCTCTGATCTTTACTAGTACTATCCTTGTGCTGACTTTGCACTTTGTTCTTATTTTTCTAATTCTTTTAGGTGGCAGGTAAGGTTGTTTATTTGAGATTTTTATTGTTTCTTGAGGAAGGCCTCTATCACTAAAAACTTCCCTCTTAGAACTCCTTTTGGTTCATCACATATATTTTGAACAGCTGTTCCCATTTTCATTTGTCACAAGGTATTTTCTTATGTCCTCTTTGATTTCTTCATTGACCCATTGGTTTTTAGTAGCATGTTGCTTAGTCTCTAGGTGTTTGTTCTTATCCTATTTTTATTTCTGTAGTTGATTTCTAGTTTCATACCCTTGTGGTCAGAAAAACTGCTTTGATATAATTTCTATCCTCTTAAACTAATGAGACTTATTTTGTGGCCTAGCATGTGATCTATCCTGGAGAATGTTCCATGTGCACTTGAAAAAATGTGTTCTGCTAGTTTTGGATGGACATCTTATAGATATCTATTAAGTCCAACTTGTCTGTTATATCATTTAAGATCACTGTTGCCTTATTGCTTTTCTGTCTGGATGATCAGTCCCTTGATGTAAGTGGAGTGTTAAAGTCCCCTACTACTACGGTATTATTATCAATTTCCAATTTTATGTCTGTTAATCTTTTCTTTATATATTTAGGTGCTGTTGTATTAGGTGCATATATGTTAATGGGTGTAGTATCCTCTTCTTGTATTGATCCCTTTATCATTATATAATATCCTTCTTTGTCTTTTGTTTTAACCTTTGTTTTAAAGTCTGTTTTGTCTGATAGGAGTATTGCAACCCCCACTTTCTTATCTTTTCCATTTGCAGGAAATATCTTTTTCAATCTGCTCACTTTCAGTCTATGTGTGTCTTTAACTCTAAAGTGAGTTTCCTGTAGACAGCATATAGAAGCACCTTTTTATTAAAAATCCAATCAGCCACCCTATGTCTTTTGATCAGAGCATTTAGTCCTTTGACATTTAAATAATTATTGATAAGCATGTACTTATAGCCATTTACTTACTTGTTTTTAGTTGTTTTTGTAGTTCTTCTCTGTTTATATTTCTTCTTTTTGTGTCTTCCCTTGTGGTTTGATGATTTCTTTAGTAGTATGCTTGGGTTCCTTTCTTTTTAGTTTTTGTGTATATATTACAAGTTTTTGATTTGAGGTTACCATGGGGTTCATATATATTGACCCATAATTTTGTCTACTTGTTTTAAACTGATAATCATTTAATTTCAAACACATTCAAAAGATCTACACATTTTTACTCCCCTCCTCTACATTTTGTGTTTTTAATGTCCAATTTTACATCTTCATGCTTATCACTTAACTGTTTATTATAGTTATAGTTGCTTTTAAACTTTTTGTCTTTAGTCTATGCACTGGCTTATTTAAGTGGTTGATACTTAAATAAGTATGTATTGGACTTTCCTATTGGGATTGTCCCTTTCCTATAGACTCTTACTTCTTTTTCACTTAGAGAAGACCCTTTAACATTTCTTTTAAGGTAGGCTTAATATTGATGAACTTAAAAAAAAAAAAATTTGTTTGTTGAGAATTTCTTTGTCTCTCCTTCTATTCAGTTGATAATCCCACTGGGTAGAGTATCCTAGGTTGAAGGTTTTTCTCTCTCATCACTTTGAATATACTGTGCTACTCTCATCTAGAATGCAAAGTTTCTGTAGAGAAATCAGATGATTGCCTTATGGGAATTCCCTTGTATATGACTATTTCTATTTCTCTTGCTGCCTTTAGAATTTTCTCCTTATTTTACCTTTCGCCATTTTAATTATGAAATGTGTTGGTGTGGATTTCTTTGGGTTCATCTTGTTTGGGACCCTCTGTCCTTCTTGTACTGGGATATTTGTTTCTCTCTTCAGGTTTGGAAATTTTTCAGCCATAATTTCCTCAAATACTTTTTTGATCTCCTTCTCTCTCTCTTCTCATTCTGGGACCCCTATAATGTGAATGTTCATATGCTTAATGTTATTCCAGAGACCTTGTAAATTGTTTTCATTTTCTAAATCTTGCTTTTCTTTTTGCTGTTATGATTGGGTGATTTCCATTATTCTGTCTTTTGGATCATTTATATCACTTACGTATTCTTCTGTATCACTTAGTCTTCTATTCATCTTAGTCTTTCTAGTGTGTTTTTTATTTCAGCTATTTAATTCTTCATTTCTGATTGGATCTTTTTAGTATTTTCTAGTTTCTTATTAAAGTGTTTATTATGTATATCAATTCTTTTCCCTAATTAAGTTAATATTTTTATTACCAGTGCTTTGAATTCTAGTAAATTCCTTATTTATACCTTACTATTTTTTTTTCAGGAGTTTTCTCTTACTCATCAATTGAGAGTAGTTCTTCTGCCTTTTCATTTTGCTTCACTTTCTCTGCCTCTATGAATTTAGGTGAAACAGTTACCTATTGTGGTATTGAAGGGGTGATATTATGTGTGAACATCCCTATACAAATTTTGTGTGACCAATGCTTTTGATGGGAGAGATAGATTTAACATGGATACAGGTCACATCTTTCCACAGGGTGTGCTGATAGCTATCACCTTAAAAGGGGGTGGTGCCAGAGATATAGGGGCTAAAGCTGGTACCTGGTGTGATGTAGGTCTTCCCCTCTGCTCAGCGACCTTCACTGGTCAGACCTAGGGTCTAATCCCAAGTTGATGGAGCAGAAGCCCTGAGGTTCAGGGCTGAGCTGGCTCTGTTCCCTTTAAGTGTGCATTTTTCTCTCTCCCTGCATGGGACACTTGTCCCAGTGCAGGGGAATAAGGAAGCAAGTGGGGCTTGTGTGGGGTCTCTGCTCATTTTGGTTGCAAAGTTTCAATGAACTACCTGTGCCAGAATCTGTGGCTCTGCTCAGACACACCCTCAGGTACAAGTCTCCTTTGTTCCTCATAGTCAATTGTTGTCAGTGGTCTCTGCTGCCCCCACCCTGTTGTGGAAAATCTCTGCAGGGCAGATGAGGCATGCGTGGCTTCTCGTCAAGTGTTGGGGGTGAGCTGTGGTGGAGCTGCCACCATCAGAGATCTAGGCTGTTTTTGAGGAGCTGCTTGAGTAGGTGCCAACAATGGCTGCCACCAGCACACCTCCCCCAGGGACGTGGTCACCTCTGTATCTCACAGTCCAGTGTTTTCCCTGGTCATGCCCACCCCACATCCAGTGCTGCACTGTGACAGGGAGTGAGCAGAGTTAGACCATTTGCTAGGATTGTGCTGGGGTGTTTTATGAGACAGTTGCAGGAAACCCAACAGACCTCTCTCTGCCCTTCCTTGGGGGCAAACCTGCACAGACACACTCCTCTGAGTGGAGTTCAACCGTCCCATAGTCCTTCTATTAGTCCCAGAAGTCCTCCAACCAGCCAAGGAAGCTTGCCTCCTCTTCACAGGATCCCAGGATGGGGACATCCAATCTGTGGCTTAAACTGCTCACTCCCAAGGCTGGGGTCCTCTTGTGTAATCTCACTTTTCCTTTGAGTCCCCTCCCAGGGGCACATGTCCCAACCTCATTTTCTTTCCTTCCTCCCCAAGTACGTGTGTATCTTTCTTGCAACCTTGGTTGTACAGGAGTCTGTGTTCCAGTTTCCAGTTAGTTTTCAGTGAGAATTGTTCCCGTGTAGATGAATTTTTGATGTGTTCATTGGAGGAGGTGATCTCTGAGTCCTCTTACTCTGCAACCTTGATCCAAATCTCAACATGATGTCATAATGTATTCTTTTTGTAAGGTCTTTATTTCTTCTATGTCAATTTTTTTTTTTTTTTTTGGTCTAAAATGTATTGAATATTGTTTGACTTTGCAGCTTCCATGTAATTTTAGTTTAACTTGTCAAGTCAATGAAAATTTTGTTGGAATGTTGGTTGGAATTACGAAGACTCTTCATATAAATTGAGAAATATTGACATCTTTTTAAATTAGTACAATATCTATAAAAATATAATTATTTTGTACCTCAATATCTTTGAATTAAAAATTTAATAATATTCTTCTTTTTACTTTTGCAAATTTTTTCTCAGGGAAGTACCTTACGTTCTTTGTTGTTATTTTAAGTTATGACATATAATAATATAAATTCTAGAAGCTGCATTTTCTACCACTAGTGTAAATAAAAACTGTATTTTGTTTACAGATCTTACCTTACAGATAGTAACAGTAGTCATCTCTTTTTTTGTTTTTGACATCTTTCTCAAGATTGCTTTGGCTATTCGGGGTCTTTTGTGTTTCCATACAAATTGTGAAATTTTTTGTTCTAGTTCTGTAAAAAATGCAAGTGGTAGTTTGATAGGGATTGAATTGAATCTGTAGATTGCTTTGAGTAGTAGAGTCATTTTCACAATGTTTATTCTTCCAATCCAAGAACATGGTATATCTCTCAATCTATTTGTATCATCTTTAATTTCTTTCATCAGTGTCCTATAATATTCTGCATACAGGTCTTTTGTCTCCTTAGGTAGGTTTCTTCCTAGATATTTTATTCTTTTTGTTGCAATGGTAAATGGGAGTGTTTTCTTAATTTCACCCTCAGATTTTTCATCATTAGTGTATAGGAATGCCAGAGATTTCTGTGCATTAATTTTGTATCCTGCTCCTTTACCAAATTCATTGATTAGCTCTAGTAGTTTTCTGGTAGCATCTTTAGGATTCTCTATGTATAGTATCATGTCATCTGCAAACAGTGACAGCTTTACTTCTTCTTTTCCTATTTGGATTCCTTTTATTTCTTTTTCTTCTCTGATTGCTGTGTCTAAAACTTCCAAAACTATATTGAATAAGAGTGGTGAGAGTGGGCAACCTTGTCTTGTTTCTGATGTTAGAGGAAATGGTTTCAGTTTTTCAACATTGAGAACAATGTTGGCTGTGGGTTTGTCATATATGGCCTTTATTATGTTGAGGAAAGTTCCCTCTATGCCTCCTTTCTGCAGAGTTTTTATCATAAATGGGTGTTGAATTTTCTCAAAAGCTTTCTCTGCATCTACTGAGATGACCATATGGTTTTTCTCCTTTGGTTTGTTGATATGGTGTATCACGTTGATTGATTTGCATGTATTGAAGAATCCTTGCATTCATGGAATAAACCCCACTTGATCATGGTGTATGATCCTTTTAATGTGCTGTTGGATTCTGTTTGCTAGAATTTTGTTGAGGATTTTTGTGATATTGGCCTGTAGTTTTCTTTCCTTGTGACGTCTTTGTCTGGTTTTGGTATCAGGGTGATGATGGCCTCGTAGAATGAGTTTGGGGGTGTTTCTCCCTCTGCTATCTTTTGGAAGAGTTTGAGAAGGATAGGTGTTAGCTCTTCTCTATATGTTTGATAGAATTCACCTCTGAAGCCATCTGGTCCTGGGCTTTTGTTGGAAGATATATTTTATTTTTTTTTTTTTTTGCGGTATGCGGGCCTCTCACTGCTGTGGCCTCTCCCGTTGTGGAGCGCAGGCTCCGGATGCACAGGCTCAGCGGCCATGGCTCACGGGCTTAGTTGCTCCGCGGCATGTGGGATCTTCCCGGACCAGGGCACGAACCCGTGTCTCCTGCATCGGCAGGCGGACTCTCAACCACTGCGCCACCAGGGAAGCCCCTTGTTGGAAGATTTTTAATCACAGTTTCTGTTTCAGTGCTTGTGATTGGTCTGTTCATATTTTGTATTTCTTCCTTGTTCAGTCTCATCACGTTTTGCATTTCTCAGAATTTGTCCATTTCTTTCAGGTTGTCCATTTTATTGGCATACAGTTGCTTGTAGTAATCTCTAATAATCTTTTGTATTTCTGTAGTGTCAGTTGTTACGTCTCCTTTTTCATTTCTAATTCTGTTGATTTGTGTCTTCTCCCTTTTTTTCTTGATGAGTCTGGCTAATGATTTATTAATTTTGTTTATCTTCCCAAAGAACCAGCTTTTAGTTTTATTGATCTTTGTTATCATTTCCTTCCTTTCTTTTTCATTTATTTCTGATCTGATCTTTATGATTTCTTTCCTTCTGCTAAATTTGGGGTTTTTTTGTTCTTCTTTCTCCAATTGCTTTAGGTGCAAAGTTAGGTTGTTTATTTGAGATGTTTCCTGTTTCTTAAGGTAGGATTGTGTTGCTATAAACTTCCCTCTTAGAGCTGCTTTTGATGCATCCCATAGGTTTTGGGTCATCGTGTCTCCATTGTCATTTGTTTCTAGGTATTTTTAAATTTCCTCTTTGATTTCTGCAATGATCACTTTTTTATTAAGTAGTGTATTGTTTAGCCTCCATGTGTTTGTATTTTTTACAGATCTTTTCCTGTAATTGATATCTTGTCTCATAGCATTGTGGTCAGAAAAGATGCTTGATACAATTTCAGTTTTCTTAAATTTACCAAGGCTAGATTTGTGACTCAAGATATGATGTATCCTGGAGAATATTCCATGAGCACTTGAGAAAAATGTGTATTCTGTTGTTTTTGGATGGAATGTCCAATAAATATTAATGAAGTTCATCTTTTTTAATGTATCTTTTACAACTTGTGTTTCCTTATTTATTTTCATTTTGGATGATCTATCTGTCCATTGGTGAAAGTGCGGTGTTAAAATCCCCTATTATGATTGTGTTACTGTCGTTTTCCCCTTTATGGCTGTTAGTATTTGCCTTATATTTTGAGGTTTTCCTATGTTGGTTGCATAAATATTTACAATTGTTATATCTTCTTCATGGATCAATCCCTTTATCATTATGTAGTGTCCTTCTTTGTCTCTTGTAATAGTTTTTATTTTAAAGTCTGTTTTGTCTGATATGAGAATTGTTACTCCAGCTTTCTTCTGATTTCCATTTGCATGGAATATCTTTTTCCATCCCCTCACTTTCAGTCTGTATGTGTCCCTAGGTCTGAAGTGGGTCTCTTGTAGACAGCATATATATGGGTCTTGTTTTTGTGTCCATTCAGCCAGCCTGTGTCTTTTGGTGGGAGCATTTAATCCATTTACAGTTAAGGTAATTATTGATATGTACGTTCCTATTACCATTTACTAAATTGTAAATTTCCTTCTCTTGTGTTTCTTGCCTAGAGAAGTTCCTTTAGCATTTGTTGTAAAGCTGGTTTGGTGGTGCTGAACTCTCTCAGCTTTTGCTTGTCTGTAAAGGTTTTAATTTCTCCATCAAATCTGAATGAGATCCTTGCTGGGTAGTTATCTTGGTTGTAGGTTTTTCTCTTTCATCACTTTAAATATGCCCTGCATCTCACTTCTTGCCTGCAGAGTTTCTGCTGATAGATCAGATGTTAAGCTTATGGGGATTCCCTTGTGTTATTTGTTGTTTTTCCAATGCTGCTTTTAATATGTTTTCTTTGTATTTTATTTTTGATAGTTTGATTAATATGTGTCTTGGCATGTTTCTCCTTGGATTTATCCTGTATGGGACTCTCTGTTCTTCCTGGACTTGATTGACTCTTTCCTTTCCCATATTAGGGAAGTTTTCAACTATATAATCTCTTCAAATATTTTCTCAGTCCCTTTCTTTTTCTCTTCTTCTTCTGGGACCCCATAGTCATATCTCTTGATTCCAAAAATTTTTATAGATTATTTGGAGTTTTCCAAATAGACAATTTTACCATCTGCCTATAATATCAATTATGTTTTTTCATTTTAATTTTTACCTTCTTTTTTTTTTTACTTGTCAAACTGCTGGATAGAATTGTATACTTCAAAGAGAAGTGATAGGAGTGTGATTTTATTAGGATTATACTTGCTTTTTTTGGTTAGTGCTTTTAAAAATAATAATTTATGCATTCAACTGAAACAATAGTATGTTTATATTCATTTGAATTACTAAAATATATGGATTTATTTCTATTGTATGATTTGGGGGTTATCATATTTTGGCTTTTTTTTTTTTGTTTCTATATCTTTTAAATTTGGTTTGTATTGTTGTTATTTGCCCAATTCCCATTTTTCTCATTTAGGGGTTTGAAAGATATGTTCTGTTTCTACACTTTTCCATTTACTTTTAACATGCCTACTTAAGCATTTAAAATTAGGTAATATTTTTGCATTAATTTGAAATACACTATGCTCTAATTCTGATCACCCCTATTATTGTTATTCACCTTTTAATTTTATCTGTTTTTTTCTATAAATCAAATATTATTGATATATACAGTAAAAGTTTGCTCATGTTTAACTTCATGTTTACAAATTTTTTAAAAAAAATTATTCATCCTTTTTGCTTCCCAGAACTTTATTTTTGAAGTATATTCTTAGGAAACTTTATTAGTGAGAGCTTCTTGATAGTAATCCTTTTGTTGTTTTTTAAATATATATATATATATATATATATATATATATATATATATTGTTTTTATTTAACAATCATTCTTCTAAAATAATTTACTTGACGTAAGGATTCTAGTTTGACATTTTCTCATATGACACTGAAGAAATTGCCTCTGGTTTCTGCTGTTGCTGTTGAGATGGCTATAACTGTCAATGTAGTTCTTTTGAAGTAATCTATCCTTTTTTTCACCCTATATCTACTTTAAGACTCTTCTCTATGTGTTGTTTTGCAGCACGGCTGCAAATGGTCTGAGTTTATTTTTATTTTCTGTTTGAATTTCTTAGCTTTCCAGAAACAAAGAATCTTTGCCATTGAATCTATTCTGAATAATTCTCAGCCATTTCTCTCTTTGCATATTTTCTCCCTCCTCCACTCTCTACTCCATGATCTCATTCAAGAATTCTGAAATATGTTCATATTTTTATCTTGAGTTGTGTCTAGTCTATTAATATTTCCTTAGAATTTTAATTTTTGTTTCTACAGTTTTTATTTTAAAAAGTCCTGATCATTGGTTTTTGCTTGGGTGTTGCATTCTCTTTTCTATTTCCTTAAGCATATGAAACATACTTATTTTAACATTGTCTACCTGATCATTTTATTAGGTGAATTATGTGGGGGATTGGTTCATTTATTTGAAATATCTGCTATTTCTTACTTTTCTTGACTGGCACTTGTTAGGTTTTATATTTTCTTTTAATTGTGTGTCTTATTGTGTTACAGTTCCCTTCATGAGTGCTCCCTGACTCCACAGTCATGTTGTAGAGGCCCTTATTCCATGGAGGATTTGTGTTGTGCCTCTGCCAGTCATCTAACCAGATGTTTATACTTTAAATTCTTTCTTTTTAAAATGGAATTATTTTAAAGGATTCAGGCTACACAGATAATCTGATTTTTGTTTCCCAAACTCTGTCAGCATACTATGTTTCTAGTCTCAAAAGAGGCATTTTTCTTCTCCTTCCACAAAACAAAGACCGAGAAAGAAAATTTTCTCTTCAGTCTGGAATTGTTAGGTAAATTTTTCCATATCTCACCTTTATATGGAGTGTTTTCCATTGTGACTTTGTACTCTACATGGGGCACAGAATATTTAGACCCTCCAGATTTCTGGATATCCTCAGGATATTTTGTCAGAGGCATTGTTGGCTTTTATCCTCTGTTCCTGTATTCCCAGCCTTAGAGAAATCCTCTTACATTTTTGGGGTCTTATCCAATCATTTGCAATGACTTTATTTTATTTTATGTAGCAAGTTTATCTGTGTTTCAGCTAAAAAAAAAAAAATTAGGATAGCTAACCCCCATGTATCCTAATATGGAAGTTCATTGTGTCTCTTTATATTTTGATTATATTTAGCATGGATAGTTTTATTCAGATATTATATTGGCTATGATATATTAACAATTAGTTCTTATAACTTATTTACTTTATTCAGACTCTATATCAAGAGGTCTACTTTGAAGGAGGAATGTTGAAGCTCTAGTTTGAAGACAGGTTGCTGGGTTGACTGAGAACAACTATATTGGGGAAGAAGAGGACTTAGTTGAAGGTACATACATAAGTTAATAGAGAAAGCTGACCTTGCTGTCTCACGCGCTTTTTAAAAAATATTTATTTATTTGGCTGCACCGGGTCTTAGTTACAGCATGCAGATATTTTAGTTGTGACATGCAGGATCTTCATTGTGGCATGTGGGAACTTTAGTTGTGGCATAATTTTTAAACATCTGGCACCAGATTTCATTCAACCATTTGGAGAGTGAATCCTGTTTCAATGTGAAGATCCTTTGGGTTTTGGATACATTCACTTTAGTATGGAACTTTTGATTTTATTCTTTGTTAGGATGGTATAAACTTAGTATAACATATTCTTCATTTTAATGAACATTTTGTTTTAGAATAGTTTTAGATGTGCAGAAAAGTTGCAAATGTAGTATATAGAGTTTTCATATTCTCCACAACCAACTTCCTCTCTTGTTAACATCTTGCATTAGTAAGGAGAATTTGTCACAACAAATTCACCAGTACAGATTAAGTAAAGTCCACATTTCATTAAAATTTCCTTACCTTTTACCAAATGTCTCCTGTTCCAGGATCCTATCCCATCACATTTAGTCTTTCCTGTCACCTTAGGACCCTAGTTGCTATGACAGTTTCTTAGGCTTTTTCTTATTTTTAATGACCTTGACAATTTTGAGAAGCATTAGTCAGGTATATTATAGAATATTCCTCATTTGGGATTTTCCTTATGCTTTTCTCATGATTATATATATTGGGTTATAGATTTGGGGGAAGAAGGCCACAGAGGTAAAGTGCCCTTCTCATTGCATTAAATCATGATATGTACTTATTGTGACTTATCTTTTCCCCCTTTCCCATAATATACTCTTTCACTGGAACTTACTACGCACAGTCCACACATAAGGAACGGGACATTATGCTTCACCTTTTTGAGTTCAGAGTATCTACATAAAATATTTGGAATTTCTCTGCACAGGATTTCTGTTTATTTTCCACATTAATTTTATTCAATTATTTAGTGTGACTCATGTATACTTATTATATATATTAGGTACTTTAAATTTTTTTTCATTTTTTGAAATCATTAACCATTGGGGGCTGTCTGCTATATCCTCTGTCCCCATCATATTTGTGTGTGTTTAGCACTTTCAGATACTGAAAGATACTACAGGCTTATCTTGTATATTTCCTGCCCCAGTCCTAAAACCAGTTATTTCTCCAAGAAGCCCTGGTTTCTTTTCTTGGGGAACGGTATTAAGAGTACTAGGGTGTTATTGGTTTTTGGCCCTCTCAGCTGCCAGGGCAAGTATATATATGTGTGTATACTAACCTTTGTATATATACATATCTATAAGTACTTCTATATGTAACCATCTGTATCTATGTTAAGCTAAACATGAATTCATATGGAACTTCAACTGACTTTAGCTCATTACCACATCGATGGTTCTAGCCTTCTCCTCTTCCTTGTCTGTATCCTTGCACTTCGACAGTGAGCAACCTGGCTTCAATCATCTGCCATTTATTTACTTGAATTTTAAATTCCAGGATACATGTACAGTGGTTTCAGAATTGGTAATTGTTCTCCCATGGGGCACAACTTTATCAGTTAGAGTGTTTATGTACAGTTCCTTTTGCCTTTGGTCTTACTACTTATTTCTAAAAGTACATGGGTCAATGCATTTTCCCCCTTCCCCTTTAGTGAAATTATTTCATTCATTTGTAATATGGTTAGTTGTTTTTGTAACATTCTGTATTCTGTTTTGGAATTCCCTGCTTCTCTATGCTTTCCTAAATGATTTTTAAAATATTTTCATATATATGGTTTTATTCTTTGTGTTGTAAGGTTCTGTGGGTTTTGACAATAGCATAGTGTCAGTATTCATGATTATAGTATCATAAATGGTTTCATTGCTCTGAAATATTCTCTGTACTTCACCTATTCAAACCTCCCTCTTCCCAAAGCCCTAGCAATCACTTACCTGTTTACCATTTCTACAGTTTTGTGTTTTCCAGAATGTCAGCTAAATGGAGTGCTACAGTATGTAGCCTTTTCAAACTAATTTCACTTAGCAACAAGCATTTTACAAACTGGGTAACTTGTAGAGATGTGGATGGACCTAGACACTCAGACAGAGTAAAGGAAGTCAGAAAGAGAAAAACAAATATCATATATTAACACATATATGTGAAATCTAGAAAAATGATACAGATGAACTGGTTTGTAAGGCAGAAATATAGACACAGATGTAGAGAACAAATGTATGGATACCAAGGGGGAAAGGAGGGTGGAATGAATAGGAAGATTGGGATTGACATATATACACTATTGATACTATGTATAAAATAGATAATTAATGTGAACCTACTGTATAGCACAGGAAACTCTACTCAATGCTCTGTGGTGAACTAAATGAGAAGGAAATCCAAAAAAGTGGGGATATATGTATACGTATAGCTGATTCACTTTGCTGTACAGTAGAAATGAACACAACATTGTAAAGCAACCGCACTCCAATAAAAATTAATTTAAAAAAAGAATCATCTGTGTATTTTTATGGATTGATAACTCATTCCATTTTCACTGAATAGTTCTATTGTATGGATTATACCACATTCGTGTAAGGACCCACCTCTTAAAAATTGTTTGCCTCCAATTTTTGGCAACTATGAATAAATGTGCTCTAAATATTTATGTACATGTTTTGCTGTGGACATAGATTTTTTTCAAACCAGTTAAATAAATGCCTATGAGCACAATCACTGGATGACATTATAAGACTACCTTTAGTTTTGTAATAAACTGCTAAACTATATCTAAAGTGGCTGTATCATTCTGCATCCCCACCAACAATGAATGAGAGTTTCTGTAGTTCTGCATCCGTGTTAGCAATTGGTATTATCAGATTTTTGAAATTCAGCCATTGTAATACATGTGTAGTCATATCTCATTGTTTCATTTTGTAATGTCAATGACAAGTTGAGTAGCTTTTCATATGTTTATTTGCCACCTGCTTATCTTATTTGTTGAGGTTATTTGTTTGGATTTTCTGCCCACTTTTAGTTGGATTTTTGCTTTTTATTAATTAAAGTATAGTTAATTTACAATATTGTGTTTCAGGTGTACAGCAAAATGATTCAGTTATATATATATATATATATGTATAAACACACACATATATATACACATATATATGTATATATGTGATGGCATATAATATTTGTCTTTCTCTGACTTAATTTAGTATTATATTTTCTAGGTCCATCCATGTTGCTGAAGATGGCAATATTTCATTCTTTTTTTATGACTGAGTAATATTCTATTTGTATATGTCCAACATCCTCTTTATCCATTCATCTGTTGATGGACACTTAGGTTGTTTCCATGTTTTGGCTATTGTAAATAGTGCTGCTATGACCATTGGGGTACATTCATCTTTTGGAATTAGGGTTTTAATCTTTTCCAGTTATATGCCAGGAATGGGATTGCTGAGTCATATTGTAGCTCCGTTTTTAGTTTTTTAAGGAACCTCCATACTACTTTCCATAGCAGCTCTACCAATTCACATTTCCACCAACAGTGTAGAAGGGTTCCTTTTTCTCCATAACCTGGTGTTTTGTTTTCTTATTGTTGAGTTTTAAGGAGTTCATTATATATTTTGGATGCAAATTCTCTATCAGATATGTGATTTTTTAACATTTCCCAGTCTATTATATGCAAGTTCATTTATAAAATCAATGAAATCCCAATCAAAACCCCAGCAAGATATTTTACAGGTAGTCGTTTACTCGTTCTGCCTTATAAATCCTAACTAATAGTACAGCAACCAATCTCCTTTTTTATATTAGAATCTTTGTAATAATTTATTACCTCTAATCTCTCTTACACCATGTAATAACAACAGTTACAACCTGTCTCACATTATCTTCTCCCTTTCACTTGCATTGCTGCTGCCCTAAGCCAGACCCCTAGTTTTTCTTAACTTATCTTTTGTAAAGTGTCCTACTAAAGTACAGGGTGGCAAAATATACCACCTCAAAATATGTCCCTTTGGCATAAAGATTATTTTGAGTTAAAAGCATATGAAAAACAGCAGGTATTAGAAAAGTATTCTGACCTCCCCTTTTCTTCCTGAAAGCAGGAGATAAAACTCCCATGTGAAAAATGTCCTCCCTGTAGAGTATGAAAGAAACATTCTTATCACCAGAGACAGGGTGTAGAGGCCAAGAGAATTCTGTACAAGCAGATCTTGTTAAAATAACTCTTATCTTCCTTTAGCCACCCCATATATTTTGGTTACTTTTCAACAATTGTCTCTCTTCATTCAACCTTTGTAAAGGCATATAGGTTTGCCACTTCTTTGGAACTTCCTTTCCTTGTGAAGGATTCTGTCACCAAACACTTATGTTAAATAAAATTGTATACATTTTCCCCATTAATCTGTTTTATGTCAGTTTAATTCTCAGATGCAGCTGAAGACCCTAAGAGAGTAGAGGTAAAATTTTGCAGAATGTTTTCCTAAGACAACTTGCTGTTAACATCTCTGTTATATCTCTAGCCCATCCATCATACAGCTGGAGTATGATTTTACTTCTCAGAGCAAAAAAGGAAAATCCTCTTTATTGGTATAGTTAAATTCAAATGAATTATAATGACTTTTATGTTTTTTGATTATTTAGGATTCACTGACCTAAACTGTCTGCATGTGCCTCTGTATCCCCCAATCGCTAGTCATTAGTCTATGCCCTCATGTCTAAAACACTATGAGCTTTCTCTTAGCCATATCTTTGCCTATGCTCCCTTTTTAGCTTGTAATAGAAGTTTCATTTTAGCTCTGAAAATATCCTTCTAACTGATCTCCATTTTATAGCCTGTTGTATCTGACCAAATGAAGGACAGAGATGTCAAGGAGTATAAGGTTAACAATATGAAGAGATGTCAGTTTCATTGCCAATGATGTAATAAATAGGCATTATCTTGGATTATCACTGCACATTTGGAGTTTATAGTACTTTAATGAAGAATGAAGAAAGAGAATTGAGTGTAACATCTTGAAATAGGTTCATAAGGACAACAATACTAAAGACTGATATTAAATACATTTATATCTTTGCACAGAACAAATATTAAGATGTAATATCATGCTTAAATATAGTGTACTTTGAATTTCATGCCTAAATATAGTTTACTTTAGTTTAATAAGTACATACAATGTTGAATCTGTTACAAAGGTACATATATGTGAGTACATAAAGGAAAAATTAACTTCAAGAAAAAAATATTTGAAACATAAGGGAAATATTTTGAAAGTATAACTTCTCAAACAATTGAAAGGTATCCAAAGAGATCTTTATTCTGAAGAGCTATAAGATAAGATCTTTAAAGAAGCCAAACAGATGGATGGTTTAATTCCAATTTTCTTGGTAAATAGGATAAAAAATGACAACTCGATGGTTTTTTCCACTTCTGTGAATGTTTACTAAACTTCATTTTATTGTGATCTCTGATGATATTTGCAAACATTAGAAGGGCTAGGCAACAACTGAAAAGATATGTGTATTTATACATTCACATACACACTATTGGCAAGTTCACTTGAACAAATTATAAGCTCTAAGTAAGCCAAAAATATTATTCTTAGAAATAAGAGGGGGGTCTTCCACGATCTGGTAAAAGATTAATTGGGTGTATTCAATTTCATAATATTTTACTACTACACTGGCATACCACTCCCTTTGTAAAGAAAAAACAAAAATAGATGAAGACATTTTCTAGTTAACAGGAAAAATAAGTAATCACGTATCTGGAATCCCCATGATAGCCTTTCATCCCACATTCACAGTTCAGTTTTCTGTTCTGGGACAGAAGTGCCATAGGAAAGGAAAAAGCCAGTCAAGTCACCTGGGCTTATATAACCACTTGACTAAAGCACTTTTATGGTATAGAATATATACCATATAAGCATGTTCATATAAGCATATACCATAAGCATGTTCACTTCTTTAAAGAAAATTGTACATACACTTCATTAAGGTAAATTATGGCAAATAATATTTGGCCAAAGCTTCATAGGTTTGTTTAGCCACATCGTGCTAACCTATGACAGAGGAGCTAGATGATATCCTGGTCCAAACATGATTCAGGTGATGAATTCACAATGATTTTTGAGCTCTAGTATAGTCAAACTTTACTAAAATCTCTCCTAGTCTTCCTTCTCATTCCAAATATACCTACCATGCATGGAAAATAGAATATAGAAATGGCAGAAATGTTACATTCTCAAGACAAATGATAGCAACACTGATTAATTTGTGTAATGATATCTCCTTCTTTTACACCTTTGTATCTAGAGTACACCATTTGAAAAAATTCATCTCCTGTCTAGACTTTAGACTCAGTGCCAGAGTCACACTATAAACATGACTCTAGAGATGAGGATAAATGATATATCCTTACACTATTTGAAATAAAAATGTGTGTTCTTCAAGACTTGTTAGAGGATCCAATATGTGCAATAAAACCTGAATTCTCTGGAATTTTTGGATGGTTGCCAAACATCACAAAAATGCCAGAGATATGGAAAAAGGGTGGGAAGGGAACTCTCAAGATAAAGAAAATATTGCAAGATTTAAAAATGCTGGCAACATGTTTTCCTTCATGATTGAACGTTTTGGGTTTTTTTTAACAAATTCTTCAATATATAAAATTAAGGATAGAAGAAGGGGAAATTCATATTAGACAAAAGTGAATTGATTTGCCTGAAGTATCTTAGTTTCAGAAAAAGAAAAGAAGTCTCCAAACAACCAACCTCATGCTCAATTCAATCTCTCATGCTTGGAGTAGGTGATCTGACATGTAACTCAGGGTCATTGAAACTTTCAGAGTAGATGTCTTATGAAACAATTTTAATGAAATGAGCTTGCCACTCCACTCAAAACTGTGTAATATCATTTTCTTTTGATCTTTAATTCATCTATTTCACTTTCTCCTGAGTTGATTTAAAGTAAAACTTTAATAGTTAGTTGCAAGCTCTTTGCGATAACTCTTCATTACCTAATTTTGTACCCTCTGGGACATATTGCCTTGCCTAAGAAGGAGCATAAATAAGTAGTGATGCAGATGAAATTTGATCGGCCCTGGATGATAACTGCAGAATTCATAGTGCCCATAAATGTTTTCTGATTCTCATATAATAATATTAGAAGGGGACATGGAATCCTAAAAATAGAAATACTGTACAAATTACAGATATGTCTCACATGAGCATAGATACGTCATATATAAAATCCACTATCTGATTGTAAATTGCTGCTATCATTGAGATTAACCAAATTTCTATCATTAAAAATTTTCTGTTTATATAGTAATACTTTATGATATAGAAGAGTAAGAGTCATATATAAAATATTATATATTATATTCTATATTATTATGTAATAACCTATATTACATAAATATATATGTATTTTAAACAAAAGTGTAATGTAAGAAAATTATTGTATATTAACATAATTTACTTAGTCATTGTATTTAAAAATCCAAATAACTATTAATTTTGAAAAATAGTTTTCTAAATTAATGAAGGCTCTGCTCATACAGAATGGTTAATTCCATTCAATCATTGAGTATAAAGTTATAAGATTTATAGAATAGAATAGGAAAATAAGGTGCCAGAGAGTCCATGAATGCATGCTACTATCAAGATTCACAATAATAAAGACAAACAGAACCTAAAATTATTGGGTAAATATATGTGATTATAACTAATATAAAGAAAACAATTTAATATTGTAATAACTTCATATGCTGTGTAATGTATAAAAGTATTGAATTGCTATGTTGTACACCTGAAACTAATATAATTCTGTAAGTCAACTATACTTCAATTAAAATAAGAATTCTAAGAAATGTAAAAAGTATGGAGAATTAAGTCCTAAGAATTTTAGTGTCAAAATAACTGTTTTTATACATGATTCTATCTTTCAGATTGATTCTAATAGGAAAGAGAATATAATACATTCATAATATTATTAATATATATAATACATAATGTATATTATACATTAGCATACCTAATACATAATATTATTAATATATGATTGTAAGCTGAACAATCCAGTTTAAGAAATTGTGATTAGATTTCACTTTGGAAAAAATGATATATTAATATGCATAGATTTAAAATTAAAAATACTTTATTCTTGCTTTCCCTTCTGGAAAGTTGATGTGAAAAATGAAAGCAAACTTATAGGGTTAAAAAATTTGCACAAGTTACTTCCACTGGCTACCAGCCTACATTTTGTTTCACTTTCTTTAAGCAAACCATTTCCTCAGAACCGAAATCAAAGAAAACGATGAATAGTGTTATACTTGAAAGAACACTGTTTTGAAATTTAGAGAATAGAGATTTTCATCTGGCTTGTACTATTTACTGGCCATTATAGATATATTTTGCCCCAGAGATTCATATATTTTTCTGAGGCTTACATTTGTTCTTGATTCTCATGAATCCTATATGTAGAGCCCTATATTTAAGAAAATCTAATAGTTCCCTTGTGATCTGATCAGTCTCATTAGTTCAAAGTGAGGCAATTATCTCCCCTAGAAAAATATTATTTTCCAAGATTTCTTCTGGCTACTCTTGTGAAAAAAAAATATATATATATATATATATTTTGTCCAATGCCATTTTTATCAACACTGTCTGATGCTCTTACCCTTCCTTACCTTAGTTATACTGTTGCCATGCTACATTATTTTCACAATCAATAAATAATCACATGGGAATTAATTTTCTATCTTTCCATTCATTGCTTTTAAAGTTGAGGAAGAGTTTTGGTCAATGATATATACATATATATATATATATATATTTTAACATCTTTATTGAAGTATAATTGCTTTACAATGTTGTGTTAGTTTCTGCTGTATAACAAAGTGAATCAGCTATACCTATACATATATACCCATATCCCCTTCTGCTTGCGTCTCCCTCCCACCCTCTTTCTCCCACCACTCTAGGTGGTCACAAAGCACTAAGCTGATCTCCCTGTGCTATCTATTTTACATTTGGTTGTGTATATATGTCTATGACACTCTCTCACTTCATCCCAGCTTACCCTTGCCCCTTCCTGTGTCCTCAAGTCCATTCTCTACATCTGCATCTTTATTCCTGTCCTGCCCTTAGGTTCTTCAGAATATATATTTTTAAAATTCCATATATATGTGTTAGCTTAAGGTATTTTTGTTTTTCTCTTTCTGACTTAACCTCCCTCTGTATGACAGACCCTAGATCCATCCACCTCCCTACAAGTAACTCAATTTCATTTATTTTTATGGCTGAGTAATATTCCACTGTTTATACATGCCACATCTTCTTTATCCATTCATCTGTCAATGGACATTTAGGTTGCTTCCATTTTCTGGCTATTGTAAATAGTGCTGCAATGAATATTGCGATACATGACTCTTTTTGAATTATGGTATCTCAGGGTATATGCCCAGTAGTGGGATTGCTGGGTCATATTGGAGTTCTATTTTTAGATTTTTAAGGAACCTCCATACTGTTCTCCATAGTGGCTATGTCAATGTACATTCCCACCAACAGTGCAAGAGGGTTCCCTTTTCTCCATACCCTCTCAAGCATTTATTGCTTGTAGATTTTTTTATGATGGCCATTCAGACTGGTGTGTAGTTTTGACTTGTAGTTTTGTAGTTACAAAACTACACTGTAGTTTTGATTTGCATTTCTCTAATGATAAGTGATGTAGAGCATCCTTTCATGTGTTTGTTGGCAATCTGTATATCTTCTTTAGAGAAATGTCTTCTGTGCGTTTTTGGATTGGATTGTTTGATTTTTTGATATTGAGCTGCATGAGCTGCTTGTAAATTTTGGAGATTAGTCGTTTGTCAGTTGTTTCGTTTGCCAAATATATTCTTCCATTCTGACGGTTGTCTCTTCATCTTGTTTATGGTTTCCTTTGCTGTGCAAAAACTTTTAACTTTCATTTGGTCCCATTTGTTTATTTTTGTTTTTATTTCCATTTCTTTAGGAGGTGGGTCAAAAAGGATCTTGCTGTGATTTATGTCATAGGGTGTTCTGCCTATGTTTTCCCTAAGAGGTTTATAGTGTCTGGCCTTACATTTAGTTCTTTAATCCATTTTGAGTTTATTTTTGTGTATGGTGTTAGGGAGTGTTCTAATTTCATTCTTTTACATGTAGTTGTCCAGCTTTCCAAGAACCACTTATTGCAGAGGCTGTGTTTTCTCCATTGCACATTTTTGCCTCCTTTACCAGAGGTAAGGTGACCATATGTGTGTGGGTTTATCTCTGGACTTTCTATCCATTTCCATTGATCTATATTTCTGTTTTTGTGCCAGTGCCATACTGTCTTGATTACTGTAGCTTTGTGGTATAGTTTGAAGTCAGGGAGCCTGATTCCTCCAGCTACATTTTTATTTCTCAATATGGCTTTGGCTCTTTGGGGTATTTTGTTTTTCCATACAAATTGTGAAATTTTTTGTTCTATTTCTGTGAAAAATTCCACTGGTAGTTTGATAGGGATTGCATTGAATCTGTAGATTGCTTTGAGTAGTATAATCATTTTCACAATGTTGAATCTTCCAATCCAAGAACATGGTATATCTCTCCAAATGTTTGTATCATCTTTAATTTCTTTCATCAGGGTCACTGTTTTCTGCATACAGGTCTTTCGTGTCCTTAGGTAGGTTTATTCCTTGGTATTTTATTCTATTTGTTGCAGTGGTAAATGGGAGTATTTCCTTAATTTCTCTTTCAGATTTTTCATCATTAGTGTATAGGAATGCCAGAGATTTCTGTGCATTAATTTTGTATCCTGCTACTGTACCAGATTCATTCATTAGCTCTTATAGTTTTCTGGTAGCATCTTTAGGATTCTTTATGTATATATCATGTCATTTACAGACAGTGACATTTTTAATTCTTCTTTTTTGATTTGAGTTCTTTTTATTTCTTTTTCTACTCTGATTGCTGTGGCTAAAACTTCCAAAACTATGTTGAATAATAGTGCTGAGAGTGGGCAACCTTGTCTTGTTCCTGATCTTAGTGGAAATGGTTTCATTTTTTCACCATTGAGAACAATGTTGGCTGTGGGTTTGTTATATACAGTCTTTATTATGTTGAGGTAAGTTCCCTCTATGCCTACTTTCTGGAGGGTTTTTATCATAAATAGGTGTTGAATTTTGTAAAAAGCTTTTTCTGCATCTATTGAGATGATTGTATGGTTTTTCCTCCTTCAATTTGTTAATATGGTGTATCACATGGATTGATTTATGTATATCAAAGAATCCTTGCATTCCTGAGATAAATGCCACTTGATTATGGTGTATGATCCTTTTAAAGTGCTGTTGGATTCTGTTTGTAAGTATTTTATTGAGGATTTTTGCCTCAGTGTTCATCAGTTAGACTAGCCTGTAGTTTTCTTATTTTGTGACCTCTTTATCTGGTTTTGGTATCAGGGTGATGGTGGTCTCATAGAATGAGTTTGGGAGTGTTCCTCCCTCTGCTATAGTTTGGAAGAGTTTGAGAAGGATAGGTTTTAACTCTTTAAATGTTTGATAGAATTTGCCTGTGAAGCCATCTGGTCCTGGGCTTTTGTTTATTGGAAGATTTGTAATCGCAGTTTCAATTTCAGTGCTTTTGATTGGTCTCTTTATATTTTGTGTTTCTTCCTGGTTCAGTCTTGGAAGGTTGTGCTTTTCTAAGAATTTGTCCACTTCTTCCAGGTTGTCCATTTTTTTGGCATATATTTGCTTGTAGCAATCTCTCATGATGCTTTGTATTTCTGCAGTGCCAGTTGTTACTTCCCCTTTTTCATTCCTATTCTGTTGATTTGAGTCTTCTCCCTTTTTTTCTTGATGAGTCTGGCTAATGGTTTATCAATTTGTTTATCTTCTCAAAGAATCAGCTTTTAGTTTTATTGATCTTTGCTATCATTTCCTACATTTCTTTTCATTTATTTCTGATCTGATCTTTATGATTTCCTTCCTTCCGCTAACTTTGGGTATTTTTTGTTCTTCTTTCTCTAATTGCTTTGAGTGTAAGGTTAGATTGTTTATTTGAGATTTTTCTTGTTTCTTGAGGTAGGATTGTTTTGCTACAAATGTCCCTCTTAGAACTGATTGTGTTGCATCCCATAGGTTTTGGTTCATCGTGTTTTCATTGTTATTTGTTTCAAGGCATTTTAAAAAATTTCCTCTTTGATTTTTTCAGTGATCTCTTGGTTATTTAGTAGTGTATTGTTTAGCCTCCATGTGTTTGTATTTTTACACTTTTTTTTCCTGCAATTGATATCTAGTCTCATAGCATTGTGGTTGGAAAAGATACTTGATAGTTTCAGTTTTCTTAAATTAACCAAGGCTTGATTTGTGACCCCAGATATGATCTATCCTGGAGAATGTTCCATGAGCACTTGAGAAGAAAGTGTATTCTGTTGTTTTTGGTTGGAATGTCCAATAAATATTGATTAAGTCCATTTTGTTTAATGTATCATTTAAAGCTTTTGTTTCCCTATTTATTTTCATTTTGGATTATCTGTCCATTGGTGAGAGCAGGGTGTTATAGTCCCCAGTGTTATTGTGTTACTGTTGATTTCCCTTTTTATGGCTGTTAGCATTTGTCTTATGTTTTGGGATGCTTCTATGTTGGGAGCATAAGTATTTAAGATTGTTATAGCTTCTTCTTGGATTGATCCCTTGATCATTATGTAGTGTCCTTGTTTGTCTCTTTTAACAGTCTTTATTTTAAAGTCTATGTTGTCTGATATGAGAATTGCTACTCCCGTTTTCTTTTGATTTCCATTTGCATGGAATATCTTTTTCCATCCCCTCACTTTCAGTCTGTATGTGTCCCTAGGCCTGAAGTGGGTCTCTTGTTGACAGCATATATATGGATCTTGTTTTTGTATCCATTCAGCCAGACTACGTCCTTTGGTTGGAGCATTTAACCCATTTTCATTTGAGGTAATTATCGATATGTATGTTCCTATTACCATTTTCTTAATGGTTTTGGGTTTTTTATTATTATAGGTCTTTTCCTTCTCTTGTGTTTCCTTCCTAGAGAAGGTCCTTTAGCATTTGTTGTAAAGCTGGTTTGGTGGTGCTGAATTCTCTTAGATTTTTCTTGTCTGTAAAGGTTTTAATTTCCCCATTGAAACTGAATGAGATCCTTGCTGGGTAGAGTATTCTTGGTTGTAGGTTTTTCCCTGTCATCACTTTAAATATGTCCTGCCACTTCCTTCTGGCTTGAAGAGTTTCTGCTGAAGATCAGCTGGTTACCTTATGAGGATTCCCTTATATGTTTTTTGTTGTTTTTCCCTTGCTGCTTTTAATATTTTTTCTTTGTATTTAATTTTGATACTTTGATTAATACTTGTCTTGGCATATTTCTCCTTGTACTTATCCTGTATGGGATTCTCTGTGTTTCCCAGTCTTGATTGAGTATTTCCTTTGCCATATTAGGGAAGTTTTCAACTATAATCTCTTCAGATATATTCTTAGTCCCTTTCTTTTTCTCTTCTTCTTCTGGGACCCCTATAATTTGAATGTTGGTGTATTTAATGTTATCCTAGATATCTGTGAGACTGTCCTCATTTCTTTTCATTCTTTTTTCTTTATTCTGCTCTGTGGTAGTTATTTCCACTATTTTTTCTTCCAGGTCACTTAATCCGTTCTTGTGCCTCAGTTATTCTGCTACTGATCACTTCTTGAGTATTTTTAATTTCATTTATTGTGTTGTTCATCATTGTTTGTTTACTCTTTAGTTCTTTTAGTTCCTGGTTAAACATTTCTTGTATTTTCTCCATTCTACTTCCAAGATTTTGGAGCATCTTTACTATCATTTCTCTGAATTCTTTTTCAGGTAGACTGCCTATTTCCTCTTCATTTGTTTGGGCTGGTGGGTTTTTACCTTGCTTATTCATCTGCTGTGTGTTTCTCTATCTTCTCATTTTTCTTAACTTACTATGTCTTGGGTCTCCTTTTTGCAGGCTGCAGGTTCATTGTTTCTGTTGTTTTTGGTGTCTGCTCCCTGTGGGTAAAGTTGTTTCAGTGGGTTGTGTAGACTTCTTCACGGAGGTGACTGGTGCCTATGTTCTGGTAGTTGAGGCTGGATCTTGTTTTTCTGGTGGGCAGGACTATGTCTGTTGGTGTGTTTTGGGGCATCTGTGAACTTATTATGATCTTAGGCAGCCTCTCTGCTAATGGGTGTTGTTGTGTTCCTTTCTTGTAGTCATTTTGCATGGGGTTTCCAGCACTGGAGCTTGCTGGTCGTTGAGTGAAGTTGTGTCTTAATATTGAGACAGAGGTTTCTGGGAGAGGTCGCACTGTTTGATATTATGTGGAGCTGGGAGGTCTCTGGTGGACCAATGTGCTGAACTCAGCTTTCTCACCTCAGAGGCTCAGGCCTGACACCCTGCCGGAGCACCAAGATGCTGTCAGCCACACAGCTCAGATGAAAATGGAGAAAACATAGAAAGAATGAAAAAAAAATAGAACAAAGTTATTAAAATAAAAATATTATTAAAGTAAAAAAATTTTAAAAGTAATTAAGAAAAATGAAGAGAGCAACAAAACCAGTAAACAAATCCACCAATGATAACAGACACTAAAAACTATACTACGATAAACATTAAAAACCAGAAACTAGTCAGTAGCATATAGCAAACCCCATGACTACAGTTGCTCCCAAAGTCCACTGTCTCAGTTTTGGGATGATTTGTTGTCTATTCAGGTATTCCACAGATGCAGGGTATATCAAGTTGATTGTGGAGAATTAATCTGCTGCTCCTAAGGCTGCACGGAGAAATTTCCCTTTCCCTTCTCCATTCACAAAGCTCCTGATGTTCAGCTTTGGATTTCACCCCGCCTCTGCATGTAGGTCACCCTCTGGTGTCTGTACTTCACCCAGAGTGGAGGTGGTTAAAGGAGCTGCTGATTAGGGGACTCTGGCTCACTCAGGCCCAGGGGAGGGAGGGGTACGGAATGCGGGATGAGCCTGTGATGGCAGAGGCTGGCGTGTCAGGGCAACAGCCTGAGGCATGCCTTGTTTTCTCCCAGGGAATTGTCCCTGGATCATGGGACCCTGGCAGTGGAGGGCTGCACATGATCCCAGGAGGGGAGGTGTGGATAGTTATCCATGCTTGCACACAGTATTCTTGGTGGCTGCAGCAGCAGCATTAGTGTTTCATGCCTGTCTCTGGTGTCCGTGCTAATAGTTGCAGCTCACACCCATTTGGTTTTTTTTTGTTTGTTTGTTTTGTTTTTTTTTTTTTGTGGTATGCGGGCCTCTCACTGTTGTGGCCTCTCCCGTTGCGGAGCACAGGCTCCGGACGCGCAGGCCTGGTGGCCATGGCTCACGGGCTTAGTTGCTCCGCGGCATGTGGGATCTTCCCAGACCAGGGCACGAACCCGTGTCTCCTGCATCGGCAGGCGGATTCTCAACCACTGCGCCACCAGGGAAGCCCGACACCCATTTGTGAAGCTCTTTTAAGTGGTGTTCTGAATCCCCTCTCCTTGCGCACCCCAAATAATGGTCTCTTGCCTCTTAGGCAGGTCCAGAGTTTTTACTGGACTCCCTCCCGGTTAGCTGTGGCACACTAGCCCTCTTCAGGCTGTGCTGATGTAGCCAACCTCAGTCCTCTACCTGGGATCTAAGCTCTGAAGCCCAAGCCTCAGCTCCCAGCCATCACCTGCCCTAGTGGGTGAGCAGACAAGCCTCTCATGTAGGTGAGTGCTGGTTGGCACTGATCCTCTGTGAAGGAATCTCTCTCCTTTGCTCTCTGCACCCCTGTTGCTGTGTTCTCCTCCGTGGCTCCGAAGCGTCCACCCCGCCCACCCTCCATCTGTGCCAGTGAAGGGGCTTCCTAGTATGTGGAAACTTTTCCTCCTTCACAGCTCCCTCCCTGAGATGCAGTCCTGTCCCTAGTCTTTTGTCTCTGTTTTTTATTTTTTATTTTGCCCTACCCAGGTACGTGGGGAGTTTCTTGCCTTTTGGGCAATCTGAGGTCTTCTACCAGCATTCAGTAGGTGTTCTGTAGTAATTGTTCCATATGTATATGTATTTGTGAGGAGGAAAGTGATCTCCAGGTCTTATTCCTCTGCCATCTTGAAGGTCCTCTAGTCAATGATTTTTTTAAAGGCCTCATCATCATCATTCTGAAAGTCTCTAAATACCCATGTATGTATATGTGACTGGGAATCTAACCAGCATGGTTCCTGAAATCTTCCTCTGGACGCTTATTGCTACTCTCTCAGCCTCTGAGGCTGCCACTGCTGCTGGCTTGGTGCCATCACCAGACTCTTTATTGAAGTCACAACTATGCCCAAGTGTTTAGCATTGAGAGAAGAGTCCTTGGTTATTAATTCTCCTGCTGTTGTTGATATTGTATCTGGCATGACTTATGAGGGTTTTCACTCAAAGTTGCTGTCACTCATACTGTTGTAGTCACTCTTTGATGAGATCATTGTTAATGAAGTCTCAAATTTCTTCTACCTTTGGGCAAATAAAGGGCATGCTTTCCAATCCTTATTCTCTAGACTAATTTTGAACCATCTGACCCTCTAAATTTTCATATGTCCATGAATTTTTGAGGTTAAGTTTTATTTTGTTAGAAATGAATCCAGAAGTCTAACAGGGATGTCTAAAATCTCTTTTGGCTTAAATGGTAACCCTCCCCTCTTCAGGAATCTGAGGTAGGATTGATTCCATTACTAGAAGTAATCCCTGAATAATGATTTCCATTTGTGCTACTTCTGGGGTAGATTCACATGATCTATTCCTATGTATATCTATATGAATGCCTGTGAATGTGAAAAACCATGCCTTCAATCATTTTCAGTTATTATTTCTGGTCTTCCTAATAGCTCTGAGAATGGTATAAAAGAAGACCCTTGATATCTGTTTAGAATCTTCTCCTGAGTAGGAAGGTTTATTAGGTACTACCAGGGCTCTTAGTCATGCTCATAATGGCCAGATGAGTTTTGTCTACATAATATGTGTAGCAGATTCTATCCATGCTCTGCCCAGATGCGCTCAGGTCTCTTTTACCATTTCTGTGTAAATGGTAGTTTCTGTGTTAATTTGCTTCTAAGGTCTGTACCTTAGAAATATCCAAGAGCTACTTGAACCACTGTGCCTATATACACAGAGAGTCAGTTTCTGTGTTATTTTGCTTCTAAGGTCTGTAGCTTAGAAATGTCCAAGAGCTATTTGAACCACTGTGCCTACATACACAGAGATTCATAAGTGCCTGGGGGAGTTATATCACTCATGGGTAGTCCTTAGCCAATGACTGACTGGTGGATTGATACAGAAATATAAAAGGCCAGCACTGTCCAGTGAAGTATAACTTACACTCAAAGTTTCCCTGAAGGATTAGATGAGGCTTATACTTTCTCCACATGAGAATTCTCTGGACCCAGCTTTGCTATCCACATGGCTTTGATGATAGTTTCCAGCCTGAAGAAGGAAAATGAAGGAGATCATAGAGAAGGAACATCTGTTTCTAAAACCAGGAACTAACAGATATCAATTCCATTTTTATTCCATTGACAAAAACCAATTACAAAGCCAGACCTAAATGCCAAAGAGCTGGAAATTATAGTACTTTTCTGGGAAAAAACTTCCTACCATTAACTCTCCTCTATGAAAGGGGAATTATGAACTGTGATGTCTTCCTAGCTCTCTGAAACATCATAGAAATGTTTTCCTAGCTCTCTGAAACATCATAGATTTATCTGAATCAGTGATCATCATAATCAGTTCAGTTGGTAAAGTCCATATTGGTTTGTTTTAAAATCTATTATGGAAAAAGTTGATCATGAATTAATTTCTGCTTTGAATGTAAATGTATATATGTATTGGGTTGGCCAAAATATTCGTTTGGTTTTTTCTGTAAGATGGCTGTAGTAGCACTTAGTTGTCTTTAACTTCATTCAAAACAATTTTCTTAGATTGTATGTGACAGCTGTCATATGAGCATGCATTTAAAAAAAGACATTAAAATTAGTGAATTTTTGTGTAGCCATTTTAATATTGAAGATGGAAGAAAAAAAGCAATATTTTTGGCATATTATGCTTTATTATTTCAAGAAAGGTAAAAGTGCAACCAAAACGCAAAAAAAAAAAAAAAAAAAAAATTGTGCAGTGTATGGAGAACGTGCTGTGACTGATCGAATGTGTCAAAAGTGGTTTGCAAAGTTTCATGCTGGAGATTTCTCGCTGGATGATACTCCACAGTTGGGTAGACCAGTTGAAGTTGATAGCAATCAAGTTGAGATGTTAATTGAGAACAATCAACGTTATACCATGCAGGAGATAGCTGACATACTCAAAATATCCAAATCAAGCATTGAAAATCATTTACACAAGTTTGTTTATGTTAATCTCTTTGATGTTTGGGTTCCACATGAGTTAAGTGATAAAAACCTTCCTGACAGTATTTCTGCATGCAATTCTCTAGTTAAACACAATGAAAACGCTCCGTTTTTAAAACAGACTGTGATGAGTAATGGAAAGTGGATACTGTACAATAGTGTGGAATGGAAGAGATCGTAGGGCAAGTGAAGTGAGCCACCATCAACCAAATCAAAGGCAGGTCTTCATCCAAAGAAGGTGAAGTTGTGTGTATGGTGGGATTGGAAGGGAGTCCTCTATTATGAGCTCCTTCCAGAAAATGAAATGATTAATTCCAACAAGTACTTCTCCCAATTAGATCAACTGAAAGCAGTATTTGATGAAAAGCATCCAGAGTTAGTCAACAGAAAATGCATAATCTTCCATCAGGATAATGCAAGACCGCGTGTTTCTTTGATGACCAGGCAAAAACTGTTTCAGCTTGACTGGGAAGTTCTGATTCATCTGCCATATTCACCAAACATTGCACCTTTAGATTTCCATTTATTTAGGTCCTTACAAAATTCGCTTAACAGAAAAAATTTCAATTCCCTGGAAGACTGTAAAATGTACCTGGAACAGTTCTTTGCTCAAAAAGGTAAAAAATTTTGGGAAGATGGAATTACGAAGTTGCCTGAAAAATGGTAGAAGGTAGTGGAACAAAAGGGTGAATACGTTGTACAATAAAGTTCTTGGTGAAATGGAAAATGTGTCTTTTGTTTTTACTTAAAAGCCAAAGGCACTTTTTGGCCAACCCAATATATATGTGTATCTATGTCTGTATATATATATGTATGTGTTTTTAACAAATATTCTTCAGTTCTTGTAATGAAAAACTTGTGTTAAGCATTATAGGCTATAGAAAATAACTTTAAAATATTATGAGTCTTTAAGTTTATAACATAGGAGAGGAAATTAACACACAAACCCCCAGTTGAATTGCTGAGCTGAATTACAAAATGCCATATTAGATGTACAGTTTCCATTGCTCACTCAGCTGTTTCATTCTGCCATGTTTTATAAACACAGTTCTTTCCTCCTATTATGCATAAAGTCTCTATTGGTTGCTAAACCCATATTCATTTTTCAAAACCTTTCTCAGTTGACACACTGCTCAAGTTTCACTGGACCATTTCCCTCTGAGTGCCTGACATGTCCTCCCAAAAGCACTCTGTTCTATTCCTGTACTTTTCTATAATTATAGCATGTTAACATTGATTTGCAATATTTTTACAAGCTTTATCTACCCAAATAGATAGCATGCTTCTTGTGTGCAGAGACTTTATAATACTCCTGTTGAAAATTCTCTAGTATGTATAGCATATAAGGACTTGAGTATTTAGGTTGAGCATATTTTATCTTATTAGACTTTTATAAGATAGGTTAGTAGAAATTATACCCATTATCACAAGATATTCTATATCATATGGCTAAATAAATAAAGGCAGTAGGAGATAAGTTTAAGGCTGAAAATATAAAACAAAATACTTGGCATTTATCCAAAATAAACTATATTATTTTAAAAATTTGTATATTAAATATTTAGATTTTTACCTGCTCACCCAATGAAAGCTAAAATTCAAAATTTAAGGTATTTACATCTAAAGTTACTTGTTATTTTGAATACCAAGACATAAAATTATGAGAGGCAGTATCCTTAGTGGTTAAGAGCATGTACTCAGCTTTAAGACTTCTTGGTTTAAATCCTGTTTGGGCACTTTCTATTCGTGTGGCCTTCAGCAAATAATTCATTGTCTCTGTCTTTTTTACTTTTTTTTGAAAACAGAAACGTTTAAAAAATTTTTTTATTGAAATATAGTTGATTTACAATGTTGTGTTAGTTTCAGGTGTACAGAGGACTAATTCAGTTTTTTGTATATATAAATATATATATATATATATTCTTTTTCAGACTATTTTCCATTATAGGTTATTACAGATATTGAATATAGTTCTCTGTGCTATAGAGTAGGTCTTTGTGGTTTATTTATCTATTTAATATATAGTGATGTGTATGTCTCAGTTACTTTATCTGTAAAACTTGCCTCATGGGATTGTTGTGAGGATTAAATATGTTAGTTAATATAAGTAGAATTATAGTACCTGGCACATATTAAATAATTTATAAACATCACAATTATTACCATCTACAATAAGGAATTATGAAGGAATCCTAGTGAATACACATGCATACATGTATGTATGCATGTATGAAATATATATATGTGTATGTATATATATATATGTGTGTGTGTGTATACACACACACACACACACACACACACACACACATATAGCTACAGAGTTTCTCTGACCAAGGTTGCAAAGTCTGAAAGTTTAAATTGTCTATTTTTCCTTAATTTCTATTTTCAGTTAGTAGTGAATCAACATTAGTGTAGGGCTTAACTCTGGGCACTTGCTCTGGTTGAATGTAGTTCTTTGTTTAGTTATGACAGATTCATAAAATCTTCAAAGTACTGCAGCTTTATGCAGATGCTTTGAGCACACTTACTAAAAGGAACTGTATATGTAATGATGATAAATTAGAAGAAAGGTATTTTTAGTAGAATTCATTAAATAGCAAATGGTTTTTCACCCCATGACTGAACGTTTCCAGTACTTGGAAACACATCGCCTTTTCAGCTGGCTCATTTAACCCTTGGGCCCATATGAGAGTTAGAAAAACTTTCTATAATAAGAAAAAGGTTAATTGAAGTTATCAGAGACTTTGGATATAGTCAAATCAGCAAAGTAACAACTATTCTGAGATTCAGTTACATAGCACCTGGCAAATAGTGAGCAATCTACAAATATTTGCTGATCATTTTTACTTTATAAGAAGTTAAAGTTAGTTTTTTATGAAGATTTTACCTACTAGTCTCTTTTAAAGTTGTACAATATCAGTACCTTATCCACATAAATCCCTTCATTTAAGATAAAGATCCAGAAATTTTCAACTATTTTAATAACATTTTTCAAAGCTTATAATCCTATTAATTTATCATACTTGTCTGAATGGATTTCCTTTTGTCTTAAATATTTTTTAAAAGGCAGGTTGTATAACAAAAGAAAATAACCTCAGTATGGTAACTCTAAAAAGTATCAAGTTATAAGTGTTTGTTTTTAGTCAAAAAATAAAAAGATGAAATTTGCTTTTATGTTCACCTCACAGCATTGACAACTAATATTGATAGTGTATCAGTTGAAACTCTTAAACTGCTTTATAATTTTCTACAGTAGTTTTGCTGTTAAGCCACATTTCTTTCCAGTCATTTATGTGCAATTAGGTTTTTGGCCCTAAGATATCCCTTGTGTAACCTTATAATTATCTTGATTATATCCATCTTGTTAAATTTGGCCCATCATTTGAACCTGTCAGGATCTTGGAGCATGATTCTGTCATCATGTCTCCCAAATTCACATGACTCACATTTTCTGAGATTGCCTTGAATATTTTAATGCAAGTCATTAATGAAATGGGAGAAGATGAGGCTCTTTCCACCATCATCAAAATGGGCAGTGATTCTATATTAACATTTGAGTATGGTCAGTTAAGCAGTCAGTTCACCTAACTGCACAAACATTGATTGAAATTAGAAATATAGAAACTTAAAAATAATTCTTGTCCTTATTTAATATCAAGATTCGGGAAAATGATAAAATACTTTGTATTAGATGTTTATTCCATTTTTATAAATGGAGACTAAGGCTATACTAATATTGAGCTTAACTGGTCAAAGATGAAGTATTTGAGCTAATGGTATTGAGACTTCTATCTTGTAATCTTGTGCTTGGAAGGAAATAGGTCAATTCAGAAAAGCTCTTCTCTTCTGAATCGCCTTCATACCTCTGTGCTCCACTCTGGTTTTTCTACATTTCTCTTACACGTACACACACACACACACACACACACACACACACTGCTGAAGTAACTGCCTTGGTGAAGAGGGACCAGTAAGAAATCAGTTCTGATGTGATGGAGAGAAGTTTGGAGAGTCACTATACATTTCTTAGTCCTAACAATCTTTAAACTGCTGCTCTTTGTCTAAAGCCATTCTGTGGACAGAGACTTGATCTACGTCTCTGATCCTCCACCTTTCTCTGGAAGGGAGAGAAAGTAGTAGTGCCATAGCAAAGGAGTGATCAACCATATCCAGACCACTGGATAAGCAGGCCTAGAGGAATGCATTTTCTACCCTAATATCAAGGATATGGGAATAGAATTGGATCCACTCTCATCTTTTTTTTTTTTTTTTGGTCCACCCATCCAATAATAAGGCTCATCTTAGTTTGACTGTAAAGACCTTCATTTAGAGAATGACCAGTCAATATTTTTAAAAGGCTGTAAATTATCAGTGTTGTCCAACAGAAGTTAATCTTCCAAAAAGTTAATTGGGGTACTCATAGGTGAGTAGTCACACAAAGACAGGTCACTGTTAGCATACTATATGTGAAACCAGTACTTAAAACAGAATACTAATTTGTTAAATGTCCAAGCCAGATAGATAATCAGTGTGCATGGCATCTGCTTTCCTAACATTAAGGGAATTATGATATTAGGGGAAGCTGAGTAAGTAAGCAGGGTATGAGCATGGATTTGGATCAGAAAAATGATGAACTGATAGCATTGAGGAATATTTTTCATAAGTTATGGGGAATCCTATCCTTTCTGCCTTTCAAGAGAGAATCCCTGATGAAACACTTTTAGTTTCTTAGATCAGTGTCTCTTGTGTCTGCCCATTTCTTGACATAATACACCTGTTGTACCTCATGGATTGCCAGATTTTCTACTTCTTATTATAGATAATTGTCATTTCTCACAGTGTCTTTTTCCCCTTCACATATACTATTATTAGTAATTATGGCTAATTTGCTATTTTGTGGGCTAGGAAGTACTCTTTGTCCAACCTTTCTGTGTTGCCAATGATATTTTTCAATTGCTTACTTGAAACATCTTTATCATACTAAAAATCATTCTGTTTCATTCAGATTATTTTCAAATATTAGCTAATTAAAGAGATCCCCATAGAGTTACATTGATTTGGTAAGGTAATACTTTATTTTTATTTATTTATTTTTTTTATTTTTTATTTATTTTTTTTTTTTTTTTGTGGTACGCGGGCCTCTCACTGTTGTGGCCTCTCCCGTTGCGGAGCACAGGCTCCGGATGCGCAGGCTCAGCGGCCGTGGCTCACGGGCCCAGCTGCTCCACGGCATGTGGGATCTTCCCGGACCAGGGCACGAACCCGCGTCCCCTGCATCGACAGGCGGATTCTCAACCACTGCGCCACCAGGGAAGCCCCGGTAATACTTTATTTTTAACATTTTCGGATGATTTCTTTGAGTCTGGTTTGAGGCTGATTTGTTAGTTTTTTTGTGTGTCCCAGCCTCCTGGGGTGTAAGTAGTGTTATCTTGTAATTCTAGGAATTTTCAGAGTTGATGCCTACCTTAAATGCAGCAAAAGAGCAGATCAGAACACAGAAAATGAAAATAAGTGGAGACCTTTAGATAATTAGAGTATCACTAAATTATCTAAAGAATCCATATGCTGATTACTGCCAACATCACTATACCAAAAATGCTCTCCTTACCTTCAGGGATTATCTTCTGTCAGTCACTAAGCTGTATATCCCACTTACTTTTTGCCTGTTTGTTCAGTTATTGAAAAACGAGTGTTAGAGTCTCTACCTTTCACCTCATTGTGGATTCCTCTATTTCTTCCTTTAGTTAAGTTTGGCTTTATGTATTTCAAGCCCTGTTATTAGCTGTGCACACATTTAGGATTTCTCTGCCTTTACAGCATTATGAAAGGCTCCTCTTGCATACCATTAAGCCACATAAAACATTCAGTGGCCAGAAAACCTAGGAGTTCACTGACATTTCAGTCACACTCATTGCATATTTAAACTCCTTCCCCATGTGAATTTTACCTCCTAAATTATCTCACTTCTATCCACTTCTCTTGGAATTCATTCCCACCATCTCTTATCTCCTAACTGGTCTACATCAGCAGTCTTGCTTCCTTCAGAGTGATTTTTATCAAATAAAAAATCTGATTATGTCAGTTCATAAAGCATCTCCATTGTTTCTCATTGGTTTTTGTAGTCTAATTCTTTAATGTGGTCTACATGGTTCTGAATATTCTATTCTTCTGGCTCATCTAGTCATTCCCCCTTCTTTGCTCTACTTAAAACATAATAGCCTTCCTTGTGTTCCTTCTAATCAAGTCCTTGAAGTCATACACCTTTTCATATTCCATTTCTTCTTTAGAGAAAAAAATTAACCTTCCTTTTTACCTAGAAAGCACAATCTTCAAATCTCAATTTACAACTTACTTCCTTAGGGGAGCCTTTCCTAACTATCCAGACAATATTCTCTCATTTTATACTCTCCATAGTGCCTGTAACTCTCACTCATAGCACTTATCATCTTTGTAATTTTATGTTTATGTTGGTATTTAATTAATGCCTATATATTCTTACTAGGCAATAGGCTTTTAAAATAGGAACAGTTATGTTTTGCTCACAAAAGTACATATCTCTTGCCATGGATCTGGCAAACATTTGGTGCCCTATAAATCTCTGTTGGATGAACAAACTGAATGAATGTATAAGATGTATTCATGAGCATATCTATATTGATTAACATAAAGCAAAATAAGTGTAAAGTTTGTTTCCAATTTTTCCAAATAAATCTATAGCATACCTTCCTACAAACTCTTGGCTCTTCTTTCCTATTCTACTAAGTGGAATTGATGTTTTAAATTCATTTAGTGCTTAAGTGATTGTTCTTTTTAAAACAATGTAAATAACAGCAGCTATGTAAATTACAACATTTCATATAAATGAAAAAGTTACTGTATTGTTATTCTTCCTAGGTGATGCTTTTACCAGTGGAAATACCATTTTAAACACTTTAAAAAAAATGGTGACCTTTTTTCCTCAGCTGTTGTCACCTACCATTGAAATTCTAAAAGTTCAATGCCTTCAGTGAGATTTCTGATTTGATCAAATACCACTTGATTCCTCTATGCATCCCAAGTTATTAATGCCTAAGTGTGAGCCAGAGATAATTTCTTTAGAAAATGTGATATTTTAATTACTTAAAAAATGTTGTTTCTTCTTCAATGAGAGAAGTATATATGAAATGGTTATTATATAGTAGGCAAGGGAGAAAAATAAACATGGTTGTTTTATATCCATATATATGTATGTGCAGGTGTAAATTAATTAGCTTATAAATATGAAATGAGAAGCTAGGTTATTATGTACATTAAATGAGATAATTCATGTATTTTCCTTGGCTTATTCTTTGTATGAAATAAGCATTTGTAAATATTGATATTGATATTATTCTTATTATTGCTATAAATACTGAAGTTAATTTATTTAACCTTTAAATTGTACCTCATCCTTTTAAAATAACTGTTCACTATTAGAATAACAATCTTTTATTGGCCCAGAAATTTTAATGGCCTAACAATAGATCATTACAGAGAACAATCTCTTCTTGTTGATGTAATCCATAATGCTAAGTCTTTTTTTTTCTTTTTGCGGTACGCGTGCCTCTCACTGTTGTGGCCTCTCCCGTTGCGGAGCACAGGTTCCGAACGCGCAGGCTCAGTGGCCATAGCTCACGGGTCCAGCCGCTCCGCGGCATGTGGGATCCTCCCGGACCGGGGCACAAACCCATGTCCCCTGCATCGGCAGGCGGACTCTCAACCACTGCGCCACCAGGGAAGCCCAATGCTAAGTCTTTTGATGTCAAAATTTATTGAATAACAGGCTTTTAATATAATAACAAGTAAAGAGTGTACCATATATTAAGTTGCTAATTTATTTTGAACTAAATTATTGTTTGCTCTAGTTCCCCTTATTTTTACTGTAAATGAAAAATATTTCCTCAACTTCTAGCATGGTATGTAGCATATAACAAATAATCGGTGCAAATCAATATTTGTTGAATAAACGAATATAGTCCTGAACACTTGTATATAAAATAAATTTATATTTTCCTTTGATTAACATGTCATGGTAATCTGAAACTTGATTGACAGTGATTTCAAAATCTATGAATTTAATATATTTTATATTGGCATTATTTTAAATAAAAATTGTTAACTTGTACCCCATATATTTAAATTATTTGGGAATACTTAGCACTTAATACTTTAAAGGAACACTACTATGATAACTAAATTTTTGTAGAATGAAGTTAATTTCTGGAGAGGAAGTTTCCTGCAGAGGGTGGGGTCAAACTGAATCTTAAACAAAGAATGGGATAAAAATGGGATGCAGCCCAACCCTTGAGGGTTGGGGTGGCTAGAACTAGTGAGGAGGGAGAGTGTAGACTACAAGTAGGAGTGGCAACCAAATCCACAAAAGCGAGAAAGGAGGTGGATTTAACAGGTCTCATGGACTACCTGCTCTTTGAATGAATATACCTTAGCACACTTACTCATGGAATGAGTTTTATAAAAATAAAAAAAATAGTTTAAATTTATGTTGCTTTCTCTCAACTCTACAATTCTTCAATACTTTTAACAGTTTCTTCTGTTTTAAAAAAGAACAATTTTTAAATGTGGAAAATTATTTTCATCATAGATTTCAAAATACTATAAGGCTTTGGTATTCAAAAAGAAGAATAATAATAATAGAACAAGCTTTCTATTGTTTGTGTAAAATGGTTTTTAAAAGAAATGCATTATTTATACTTCTCTTGAGGTTGGCTGACATCCCATGCTGGAACCCAGGGTGATGTTCTGAACCTTTTACTGGACTTCCTTGTTTCTCTTATAGCCTTAAGCATACATATAGCTAACATGAGTGCATCACAGAGATAGGAAGAATTCTACACAATTTCCATATTTTTAGGTACTTGACATATTTAAAATATAATAAGTTACCATAAAATTGTGAATGTTTACATGTTACAAATAATGCTTATCAAACACAAATGCAAAGATTGTATATATAATGTAATCTCACTATGAAGTATTGAGAATTTAAAGTGTACAGCCTCAGAGAATTTGAGACCTTGTACAAGTAACTTTCATGTCCACTCTCTCTTTGGTCATCCCTGCCTGTATCTTAATATACTCTATATCCCTTTATAATGACAAATCAGAACTGAACTCTTCTTAACTAGTTATTAACTAGCTATCCAGTATAATTGGATATAATGCCAATATGTTTATAATGCATTTCCAATCTCTGCTGGCTTTTTTTATACCTACGTACTTATTATTCTCGAACTTCTTTTTAAAAAGTTTATACATAAAATTAAAAATTAGGCCTTTGAGCTTATGACTGGCAAAGTATTCTGTCAATAAATCTCATACCTAATGAAATTAAAATTATAGGGACACATAAAATAACTCTGTCAATCATTTAAAAATAATTTTTGAAGGTTGCAATAGATTGCATTGTAAAAAGAAAAATTGGTTTATGATTAAATTACGTATATTTCTAATAGAGCAGAGAGAAAGTGAAAAGTCAATTCTATTTCTATGGAAGAGATTTTCATAAAAGAATAACTAGTCTCAACATAATTGGTTATGATCAAAGAAAGAATTTCATCATGTGGATGCTATGAAAGATTAAAGCAAAGACTAAATTACAAGAAAAAATAAGTATAAAATATATAATGGAATTTAACTGTGAGAAATTAAACCATGTTTTTTAAAATTAATTAAATAAATGTCGTGGACTAAAGAGTGTCCCCTCCAAATTTATTTGTTGACATTCTAACCCCCACAACCTCAGAATGTGACTATACTTGGAAATAGGGTCTTTAAAGAAGTAATGAAGTTAAAAATGAAATCATTAGGGTGGGCTTTAATCCAATATTACTTCTATCCTTATAGAACAACTATCATGTATTAAGCAGTATACCAAGCACTTTATTTTCTCACTTAAATTGAAAGGTATTATTTTTCCCTGTTTTACAAATGATGATCAGAAAATTCAAGTGATTTATCTAAAGTCATGCTATGAGCAATTAAGAAGTCCCCAGATTCTCTATTCTTAATCTCTAGTATTTGCTCCCATAATAAAGCTTTTCACATAATAAAGAGGAAGTTCCCAAGAAGAATATGGGTATATGGCACATAAATATACATAACAAACTGCATACTGAAGTATATATGCTGCACTAATTTCTGTCTAATTTTTTGTAATATGAGAGTACTGATAGAATTGGAAAGATTGTGACTATTTTAATATGTGTGTGTATGTGTATATGTATATTCTATAACATTTAATAGTAAAACATGGTATAATTATATAATTAGTTATCTTCATCTTTCATTTATACAAATACACAATTTTATATATTTTATGGTAAATATTACTTTTTAATGTTATCATTATAAAAATAATTAATACTTAGTCAAAATTTTAAGTGGTAAATATATATAGTTCTACATTTGTGAAAAGGTATTCAATGTACCTTTTCAAGAATTGCCATATTGTAGTCATATTTTAGCTTTTAGTAAAAAGACTTCTTTTAGAACATAAAATTATTCTTCTTGCCTCATTTAAAAAAATTTTTAAAAATTGGTATCCTTGTTTCCTTTTCTTTCTTTCTAGTCATACAGTTTTCAGGTTTACATCTATGACATCTTTTATGACAGAATTGAATATATCCTTCATCCACTGTTTAGGTAAGATATGAAAAATCAATAATATATAGGGAAAAAATATACAGGGAATATAATATACAGGGAAAAATGTACAGGGAAATATACAGGGAAAAAATGTTCATAAAAGGACCCCATTAAATAAATCTTCTGTAATAAGAATTAGTGAGGAAGAGAATGTAACCAAATTTCACCTTTCTAAGTCCAAGACAGATAAATAGTAATCTCTTATGTCAGTGACCATGTATATATTATTGCAAATATTTTGAAAGGAAGTTTTACAATGTACAACTATGGAGATGATAAGATTCTAAAATAACATTAATAACAATATTAAAATAATAGCTATTATTAAATATTTATCATGTGCAGTATCTGACATTAATCACTTCACATGTATTTTCTCAATTCTCATAATAACCTTACTGGATGCATTTTATCATTGTACTTACAGATTAAAAGCATGGAGGAATAGCACATATTGGTTATGTTACACATTAAGTAACACAATAGCAGGTCAACTGGAAATTCTAACATACCCAGTTTGATTTGATTTCATCAGCTCTCCTGTGGTAGCTTTCAGACTTAGATTTCTCTGGATAGGGGTGTAATATGATTGACTGTGGAGTTTAGTTGGCTAGGTAGACCTTCTTCTTCTTCTTTTTTTTTTTTTTTTTTTGACAAATGCTCCAGAACAAGCTTTCTCTCCAGTGGATAGCTACAAAATATTGAGAATAAGCAGAGATAGGTCTTTGCATAAAAGCAGGACTTTTTGTAGAGCTTGACTTTTCCTATAATCTTTAGTGGAGAGAGCTTCTCTAGAGATGGAGACTGCACAGGTTAGAGATCAAGGCGTCTTTGTTGCACAGCAAGGAAGAGGCATATGATGAATGATGGAGGTGCTTCTCACACATCTTCCTTATCTCTCCTGACTCCATAGAAACTTTTCCAATCCTGAGAAATGTGTATTTAGAACATCTGATTTCTAAGGACAGATAATTTTTTTTAATATTCATCGACTCATTTTACCTGAAAGTTGATAAAAAAGAGTGTCATTTGATTATGTTTCTGAATTATGATTTAATAATACAACACCTGAAAATGCTTACATAAAATATAACAGCAGCATTTTTACTTAATATATTTTTATACCGATCCTGAGAGTTCAATGGATTAAGATTTTATACAAAGGCAAAACTTTATTTTTTCTTTCAGTGAACACAAACTTGTCACCCATTGATGTTTGGTGGATATTAACAGTAATAAATATTAGGAAGAAAGTGTATTAATATCAGTCAATATTTTAAAATATGATATCACTTGCAACTTAATCATATTTCACATGGAAAAGAATAATAACTAATATTTGAAGGCAAACATAGCAAATTGAAGATAAATCTCAGCCAAAAGGTCACACACTAGAGTCAGTATCCTCAAAGGATGAACACATGGTTGGAAATAAATGAAACAGTTTTCACACCTTCTGATGAATTTAAGAAATGCTGCCTCTGCTGATTAGCTTCTCTGCACTCACATCACTTGCCCATACCTAGCTTGGGTTTCTATTTAGTTTGTCTTGTGAAGTTACATAAAATGAATGAACTGCCAATTTTATAGACTCAGATATAAATTATCTGTATGGAAGAGTCTCTTTAAAATTCAGGATTTTAGTGTGGGCACCTATGGGTTAGTGATGGAACCTACATTCGGAACACGTAAAATACTCTGAAGTTGATAGTTATTATACCTGAGTAACTGGATTTAATTATTTCAACTAAAACTAAAAGTTTCTTCTCTGAATTTCTGTAGCATGTGTAGTTTTAAAATACTACTTATTAGCTATTATTTTTCATTAATTTTTCAAGAATAAGCATTGTCTCTTCCTCATTAAGTGAAGAAAGTGATCATATCTTTTAAAAGTATGATAAACATTATGGTGAAAACTACCATTTGTTGAGTGTCTCCTTACTACTTTTGATGGATCTGGAATGTTACCTTTTTATTTTACCTTTGAATTTCACAGCAAGGTACAATAGGTTTAAACTCAATGAATATTTTTTTCCATCACCTACTTGACAATAGGCTTTATGCAACATACTTTCACCATTTACATGTAATTCTATCTTCAGCAAGGCTACATATAATTGTGAATTACAGTAGTCCCAATTATCAGAGATTAAGAGAGGTTAAATGATTTGCCCAAGATCATACGTTAATAAGTAGTAGTATACCACAGCTGTAGCAGCACTATGTTAGAATGGAGTGGCCCCATATTAGGATGTAATGGATAGTTAAAGCAAAGAGAATCAGTAGATTTCCCCCAATATATTGCATCAGGACTGTTGTGGCACCAAAAGATACCCAGTTGCTTGTCCTTTTTCAAAAACTTAATGATCTTTCTTTTTGTGTGGAATAGTACTTGACAGTAACTGATTAATTGAATTTAAGCAATCTATCTTAATATCTTTTAGAAAAGAACATGTTTAATATGATCTATTTTGTGGGCCCTCAATGATTATCCTTTCAGATTAGTTGAAGTGTGTGTGTCTGGGTGTGCTTTGTTCTATTTCAATACATTTTTATTTTGTATTTTCCTTGGTAGTAACTATTGTGGTTTAAACACAGTTCAGTGTATGCACTATTGTGTTATTTATTTATTGTACTTTTCGTGTGTGTGATGGGGGAGGTTTCCTGGCATATTATATCCTCAGTTATATCTCAAATATGTTTAAGTTTAGAAATAGTAATTGTATTGTAGTTTCTAGACACTGCTGATCTTTCACTTTAATGCATAAGATCATCAATTTTACATCCCTAATGTAAACGTTTCAACGACAAATAAAATGGTAAAACTGTTTTCTTTTTATACTTGATTCTGCCTTATGAATGTTGACATAACCATGCCTATTTATATCAAAGTTAAGCAATACTGCTAAATGTAGATAAATAGAAACAATTTACTTTAAGGCACTGTACTGTTCCTGTTCATCTTCAGTTGTATGGCCTATGCTACTTTACATATAGTGAGCTCTTATATTCCTAAATCCTGTCCATGACCACTATTTTCCATCTTGCTTCTACCATTCCTGGGTGTGTGTGGAAATGTTCTGAAACTGTACAAGGCAAGATGGCTAAACACCACTTGTCACGCTCCATGACATCATTGTCCAGAAACCTCTGTGGGACTTAAATGACCCTTAGGGCATCCAGACATGAATAAGTTTATTGGTGCTTTCGTTCTTGCCCATGCTTAGCTTTGAGAATTTAGTTGACAGAGCTCTGGTAGGGTAGAAAGATTTCTGAGACGTGTTTAGTCTTCCATATTTTTCCTGTCTTGCACGTTGAACAAAGCTTATGAAATAAACAATGACACATTAAAGATTGTTTTCAGGTGCTATTAAAATAGAAAGTGACTTCTCTCACTAGAACTTTAAACTCCTATTTAGATATTTTCTTGATTCTGGTGGTGGATGACTTGTGAGGAGGACTTTCCATAACTAAGAATACAGTTTTGATAAATTTTGAAACAAAAGAATTTTAATTCACTTATCTTGACTTTTAAATGGAGTCAGGATTTTTCTCCCTCTTCAATTTCACAGCTGGAATTTTTAATAATTTTCTTATAAATGAGATTTATTCTGGTTTCAGAACACATCCAGAAATTTATGAGAAATAAAAACATGAATTTCCTGATATTTCAGTGACAAGGCTTTACATGAAACTTTCTTTGTCATCTTTCTTGAACCAAGTGCAGGGAAACACAATCATGAGGGGAATTTCATTTGCATGTTGCTGAACAGCTTGATTCCCTCAATTAGACTCTAGCAAAGTGCACAACAGGCCACCTGATATTTCAATGCAGACACTGAAATAGGAAATGGCAAAGAAAAAATAATTTCATTCCATTCCAGTTATTTGGTTCAAGTTCACTTTGAAAAATATGAAGTATCTCATTCAGTTTAATGTATGCAAATAAAGCCTATAGAGGATGACAGAAATCAAATGGCAAAGGCTATCCCAAATGCTGTAACTGAGAGTGAAGCCATTTTAGACCGTTTTTGAGGGGGATGCCACAAGATGTTGTTGAAGTTGTTGGAGACTGAATTGTAGACCTTCATAGATGTAGAGGAGATGAATGATTTAGTATTAAGATTAGAAGGAGAGTGAGTAATTTTGCCACACATTAGAGGGCTTTCATCTCTTCTAATTAATTTTATTTTTCTTTTTCATCCAAGTGGGAAAGGGAGTTTGTGACTATGTATTCTCTTCACAAATAAGTTTGTATACATAAATAAATTATCCAAATACTTCAGCCTATAGAAGGCCTTTGGCTTGAAACACTGACATGATTGAAACAAAACAAGAATGTTGACTGGTTTTTACTCTCTTCATTTGAATTATTGTCACAATATTAGCTCATTTTTCTCTTTACATTTTTTATTGCATTTTAAATAGTAAAATAACAGATGTAGCTCGTCTTTGCAAACTGTAAAGTGTATACAATTTCAGTTGCTATCATTAGTATTAGTATTGTTAGTATTAGTATTGTTATTCTACCCCTACATAAATTCTGTATTTCCAGTACAGATGAGTGATATGTCTCAGTCATGAACATTCATTGACTATTCAATTTTGTTACTACTTTGTCTATACTTAGAGTTGTCCCTTCTTTTGTTTGTGGGTTTGTCTATCAGTTTACAGACTTTTAACAATGCAGTTACTGAATACCCCATTATCTAATGATCTAAAATTTAGCTAAATTTGAATCTCAGGAAGAATTGAGTCCCAGGATTTTCTGGTGAGATTTATATTTTAAATTATGTTAAATAAAATTTTATTTATTAAAGAAAACTGTGCATATAATAATAAATAATAAAAAGGATTTAAACAAAATATTATATATGCTATATTATTCAATATAATACTGGACCTTTCTTTAGAGATTCTAATGATTTTTGCTTCTATTATTTACCTCTCTGTTTCAAATTATGCATACAATGATGATATTTCTCAATTTATTAGTTTTAGATGTTTATTAACTTCACTTTATAGTAGATAAGTATTTAGCTTTTTTGACCTCCCTATTTTTTTTCCCCTTCCCATTCTCACATGTTTGATTAAATCAATAGTCAATGTTTAAGTTGGTATAATTTTGTAGATATTCACTACTTAACCAAATAGCATATATATTATATAATATATAATAATGTATAATATGTGCAATTTTTTTCTTTTACATTTTTGTTTTCTAGATTTAATAGTTGACCTGTTCTGTGTTTGCTTAATATTCTATGAACATTGTGCTTTACTTGCCCAAATGTGCCAACAGATGTTTAAAATATTACCGATATAATTTTTAAATGCTTAAATTCATCCCATACTTTATCAGTTCAGTATTTTTCCTGCACATAAGTTCTCAGACCCCTTGGTGCTCTTATTCCCAAAATGAATGCTTATTCACTAGGCCAGATCTATCATCTTGGGTATCCTTTTTGTTCATTTCCTGTGCTGGAGTTCAGGCAAATATCCACTAGAGGCAGGGCCAGATTCAGGGACAGCCAACTTAGGCAGAACCCTATGTCTTTTCCTTTCTCAAAAATGACTTGTTTTGTTGACTCAGTCTCCTAATGCTTCTTATTAACTGACACATAGAAATTAAACGTTTTAAATAAATATCTTTATTTCTTATTCTAGATTGTTTATATGCCTTCAGATTGTCCCCAGAATTGTGAAGGTGTTTCTACACTGTTGTCATATCTTTGGTGATGTTATTGCCAAATGTGATATCAATTTCATTCTTAATCATACTATTCCTGTAAGGAAACTTCATTATTTTAAAATATCTACCTTGGAACCTTTATTTTATTCCCATTAGATTCTTGTAATGTATCCCAGTCAAGGATTTCTTGACAACCACTTGGAAATGTACCACTTGAAACTTTTCACTTAAAACTCAGGAATGAAAAATGACACTGAGCATGTGCAATTTTTTTTCATATCCTGTTGGATGGGAAGAGGGGGTGGTGACCATAGAGTAAAATGTCACTTATGGGTCTCTTGTGTCAGGAATTTCCTTGGCATGAAGGAAGCAGCTTACTATGTGGGAACACTAGCCTTAACTTGATTCAATCCTCCTCATGGAACCTGGAGAAATATATTATCCTATGTCTAGCATGTCTTTCTTTCAATACCGTTCTACTAATGCATTTTTTCCAAATATTCCAAATCATCATAAACCAATAATAAGCATTTGTTTCAATGAACAACCTACAGTGCTCCATTCTTACTGTCATTTGATGTTAGCATAAGAACATAGCAAAGGATCAAGGATAAGTGTGGTGTCAGAAGGCCTTGGGTCTTGAGTCCTGGCTTACCACTTACCAGCAAAGAAACTTTGGGTAAATTATAAACTAAGCCTATAAAAAAAGTTTTCAAAATTGTATTCATTTTGGAATTACCTAGTTTAAAGATATATACTAATAATTAGTCTGCATTCCAGGTCAAATAAATCTTAACCTCTGGAGTTGGAGTCTGGCCTCACAGAGCTCCCTTTATTCTCCTAACATTCAGCAGGGGTTGAGAACTAAGCCTCATTTTCTCCTTCTTTAAAATGGGTGTAACAATAACACCAGTACTGTGAGTTATTTTAAGAATTAAATGAAGAAAATGCATGTAAAGAACATAGCACTATGCCTGGAACATTATAAATAATTCATACCTCCCACTTCCTGGCTGAACTATAAATACAATTAAAGAAAAGATTGTATCCTTCTTGTTCACTGTTTCATGTGTGGCACATAGAAAGGACTTTTTGTGATTTCAGTGAGTCACCTGCACTGTCTTTGAAAAGGGGAGAGAGACACTGACCTTGTAGTATTGACTTTTGCTCAGCCACAGAGACTCTTATAAAAGAAACAACAACAAACAAATTCTTTTTGACTAGCCTCTTCTGTAGAATCATTTTTTTCCCAAACAGTTAGTCCTAGTTATTCTCTCTTTCAGGTTGATACACTACCTTATCCTAACATATACTTGTGTCTGTCATCCATTGCACCTTTAGAGCTTTCTTTTTAATATTTTCCCCTCCTTTCCTTTCTCCCTCCCTCCCTCTTGCCCTTCTCATCTTCCCTTCCTTATTTTCTTTTTCCCCTCCCCCCTTATTTCCTCTCCTCTCTCTCCCTTTCCACTCTCATCCCCTCACCCCACATCTCTATTTCTATCTCTATCATGGAAAATCTCTCTTAAAACGTTTAGCTCCAGGATAAATTGCTCATCTCTTGACCTTGCCTGGCAACATCCTGTCTCCTCTGCTCACCTCACAGGCAGTGATTGTGAATTTGTCTTCTGAGTAGCAATACCCTCCTTCTGTGTACTTCAGTGCTACATAACAATAATTGACTACTCAGCCTTGCAAATGACAAAAAAATACAGACTGTAGCTCCAGCATCCACATTGTTTTTTTTTTTCCATAGAACCAATTTTAATACATTCATTAAATAATTTTTATGCATTCATCCCACAAATATATTTTGCTCGTTACCATGTGTCAGGACTTTTATTGATACTAAACAGAACAACTATACCTGGCCTCAGAGAAGGGCACAAGCTTATGGAAAGTTCAACAAATAAGCAGATTATTATTGCATAGCATGATATGTGCTTCAGGGGAAATATTAAGTGCCCTTCTCATACACTAAGGCGTGCACATGGCAAGGGTCTTCACTCAGTCCTGGCTACATGGGAGGCAGGGCCAGGGGTCATGCCATCTGAGTTGTGTTTTAAAGAAGGATGGTAGGTGTCAGCTTTGGGAGGAGTAAGGGTTAAGGGAGCTGAGATATGGCTATGGCTAGGTATTCTAGAGTGTGAGGGTACTGGTGAGAAATGAGGCTGCAGAAGTTAGGGTAAGTCAGGTGTTAGGGAGCTTGGGCTTTATCTTTTCACAAAGTAACCCTTCAAAACTGCTTCAGTAATTTGGATAATGCATTATGGAATATCCTTGAAAAATCAGAGCTCCCTGTCAGTGTGAGAGAAAGTAAGAAAGATAACTGAAAACATGCAAGGAAAATGCAGAGAAATAGGTACAACATGATATTTTTTAAGCCAACCAAATAATCACACCTTAATATTAATTATAATTGTGAAAATTACTGAGTACCTGCTATATGTCAGGTATTTTTCTAAGAGCTGTGCATGTAGTAACCACCATATATGGTAGATTCTATTATAGTTAACTGCTCAGATGTGGAGGCCATGCCACCCGAGGTCAAAGCTCCACTCCACCACTTATTTACTGTGTGACTTTGGACAAATCACTTGATACACATAAATACATTCATATATTTGATAGTTTTGTGTGGCATTTCAGGGTTTCTTCAACCCATACCTCCCTCTTTTTTTCAGTGGATTTTAATAAGATAGTGAAAAGAGGTGGTAACTAATAGCAAGAGAAATGGATGATCAAATCTGAGTGAGGTCAAACCCAATAGCTCCATCAAAGAAACAAATATCCAACAAAAAAATAGATGAAATGAATTGCCTACAAACAGGAACTTTGGTATCTGTAACAGGTTAAGCAGTGGAATGGCATAGGATGGAGGGGATCTGAATAGGCAGATTCCCTGATGCCCTTTGGGGGAAGGGGGACTTCATTTGGATTGTAAAGCAACTTCATAGAAAATGCATGCGTCTCTTTGGAATCCCATTTTTATTGCTTCTCAACTGCTTGACCTTGGGCAGATGACTAAACCTCTCTTTGCCTCAGTTTCCTAGGTAAATAACAGGATTAAATTCACAAGATGCTGTGAAGATTAAATGAATTAATAAATTTATTTATAATAATTTATTTATAAATTTATTTATTTATTCATTTTATTTATTCATAATTTATAATTTATTAATAAAAATTTATTAATAAATTAATAAATAAAATACTTAAGTAGTGCTGGAACACAATACACCGTATGTGTTTATTATTATTATTATAACGTCCTCTGGATTTCATATGTTGGCATGTTTGTTTAATAGCAAGTTGCATATAATTCTTATCTTAAGCTTTTAAAACTGGAGGGCCATAGGCAAGACTTACTGTCTTGGCTTGCTGACCTGTGCCTATTGTCTGTCTTGCTAGAATTAAAATATACTTTTAATGAAGGTCAGGGAGAGCTTCTAAACTCTTTGTGAATAGTACTCAGGAGAGGGAGTCTGCCAGAACAAGTAGCAATTGCAGTGGACATCCTTTCTCTGTGTAAGATGGTGGTCATTTCCAGCAGACCCACTTGCGGAGAATAACATCAAAAATAGATGTTTCCTGCACAGCACAGGAACTTAGATTCATAGTGTTAGAAATGAGTCCCATGCTAAAATATTGGAGAAACACTGCTGATGGAAGGTGATTCATGTATCCCTCTTATCTAATATGAAATGAATGGTGGTGGTTTTTGTTTTTTCCTGGGGAAGGAAAGATCTCTGAGTGATTATTAGCATGACGTGGCAGAAAGTTCAGACTTTTTTCAGATGGTTGAGAGGTGTGCTTGGAAAGGAGAAATCTGGGCTGCACACTGAACACCCTCAGGGAAAGATGAAAGAATAAAACACCTTAGAGATTGAGATACACAGCTGGGTAATGCAGAGGCAGATCCTTTAAGTTGGAACATAGGGTGAGAGCTGGGAAGGCTTTTGCACCTGTGCTTGACTGGTTGCTGAATTTAGAACAAATTTTCTGCAGGATAGAAATTTCTGTGGAAGCATAAGTTTTTCAGCACCCAGCAGAGAAAGGATAAAAGAACTTGCGGTTTTAGGAGATTAGATGTTTTTCCCCCACTATCGTGGCCTGTACTGGGAATAAGTGACATTAAAACCAAAGATCAAACACGTGCTTACATGAGCAGGTTAGGGCCAGGGAAATGGTAGTCAACTTCAACTAACAACAAAAAGGCCTGATTTTATTCAAATTTCAGTGTAGGAGAAGAAAGTTAAGGAAAATCAACATAAAATACAACAAAATAAAAAATGAGATTGGGTGGCCGGGATGAAGTCTCTGAACCACGTTCTCATCTTCATGCATAGGGGAGAGTTAGACATTAAGTGTTGATTTGACACAATTGCAGCCCTGATACAGACAGTGGGGATTAGAAAATTATGAGTTTCAAACTGAGATAGAATTGGGTGAAGGTCTGTAGGACTCAGAATGTTACCACTGGTTTTGACTACTTTCTTCTGATATAGACAAAATGAGTGTGTGCTCTGAGTCCATCCAACCAAGAAATCCCTTCTTATTGTTGAAAAAAAAAAAAAGGTGAACATCCACAGAGTGATGATGCTGGGAAATTAGCAAAAGCTCCAGGCCAAAGCCAGTGGAACCCCAGGGAATGTGGCTGAAACTGAGTTTGAGCTGTGTCATAGAAGTTTCAGGCACTTTTTTTTTAAGACTTTTTTTTTTTTTTTTTTGTGGTACGCGGGCCTCTCACTGTCGTGGCCTCTCCCGTTGCGGAGCACAGGCTCCGGACGCGCAGGCTCAGCGGCCATGGCTCACGGGCCCAGCCGCTCCGCGGCACGTGGGATTCCCGGATCGGGGCACGAACCCGTGTTCCCTGCATCGGCAGGCGGATTCTCAACCACTGCGCCACCAGGGAAAGCCCTCAGGCACTTTTAAGAGGCTGGGGAAGGCTCAGTAAAAATGTATGAGCAGAAATTATGGGATATGAATTCAAACTGGAACTGGATAATCGACAGTTTCTATCACTTTTAGCCACTGGAGTGACATTTGATCTATGTCCCTGTACAAAAATTTACAAAGCTGCAGTTTTTTATACTGACTACAAGCAGATTCCAATAATCTGGGGAATAGTGTGCTAAAACTTGATTTTGGCAGAAGGGACTGTGGAGGCGACCCAATAATCCCACTTCTGCAAATGTGTGTACAGATTTAAAAGGCATGATTGAGTTAACATTCTATTTGAGATCAACTAAAATTTTTTTTCATGCTGCATGTAATCATTGCCAATAGAATGGGTAATAAAGTTTTTCCATATTTGCTAAAGGAGCCCTGTGAAAAACTCCAAGAAGCGCACAAGTTTTCTGAGACATTTAAGGCATGTTCGATTTTGATAATTCCAGAGCCCCTAAGTGTTTTTAAAAGGGTTGTTATAATATAGGAGCATTTTTCTGTCTTTATAAGTGAGACATGATCTTCTTAAAAAGGAAATCATGCTTAATAGTGTAAAAATAACCCAGAACTTTTGAGAGTGCTGTAGAATGACTTCTTTCCTTGAGATCAATTTTTCTAAAGAGAACATAATAAGGAACTTTTAATTAATGCCATTAGCTTGTAGACTGGCAGGTATTATGGGTCACTGAATGTAGGAATACATAATAAATCTTGTAATATTGGAATGTATGTGGATAAAAGAATACTGAGAAAACAGATGAAGAGTGATCCATGCAGTTTCAGATTTAAAGAGGAGGTATAACCAGATAGCCAGCATAGGAGAAGAGGCTCTCTTCAGAACCCCATACACATATATAGAACTGAATGTAGAGTAAGCCTCTCAAAATTAAAATGCACAAAACTGAATTTTTGATATTACCTCCCAGTATGGCTTCTCTCACATCTTCTTCATATCTGTAAATGGCAACTCTGTCCTATTTGCTCAGGACAAAACTTTAGATTGATTCTTGACTTCTTAGTTTTCTTTATCACCCCATTTCATTAGCAAAACTTATTGAATCTCTCTTCAAAATTTACCCAGACTTGGGACTTCTTGCCATCTATAATGCTCCCTTGTCCATGCCAGAACCATCTTACGCCTGACTTTTTTCAGTAACTTTCTGTATGGTCTCCCTTGTTCCATCCTTGTTCACAGTGGTATTCATTAGGATCTTTTGCTAACGTCATCTCTCTCACATTGGCCATTTAGTAGGAATTTACTTTTCTCCCCACTTAAACTCACATTTTGTTCATGTGACATACTTGCCAGTGAAATGTATAAATATTGATATGTATCCTTTCTGGGCAATAGCCTTAAGAACCAGTGTGACTGATAGAGCTGCCATAATTCACTCACTAGGGTTCATATGACAAGCTCCACTCCACTGCAAATTCTGGGTAGATATGTAGGATAAGAGAAAGATACATTTTGTTGCTTTAAGCCACTCAGACTTTCAGGTTGGCAACCAGATTAATATTGCCTATCCTGACTGATAAAGAAATTTTTCCAGAAGGTGCCAGAAACACAAGAACAAAACCCAAAAATATTTGGCATTAGTTATGGTCATGGGTAGAGGTGTCAAGGAAATATTTTTAGATAGATGCTGATTTGTGCTATGTAGTGGTAAACTTCTAACCTTTGGTAACGTGGAAAGTGAATATTGAACCCAGTGGGTTTGTAGCTTCTCACAAAAGAATAAGCAAACGACATTAGTAACTAACTTGAGTTTCTTACTTTTGACTTCATTTTGACATGTTACAACAGGAAAGAGATAAAAGAATTCGTTGACTTACAAGAAGGAATGAAAGGGATTAAAGACAGTTCAGAAATGTGGAGACTTGCAGAATAAAGACCCAACTGGTTTCCATTTCCATGCAGTAAAATAAAACTGTGAAGGCCTTTAAAAAACAAATACTAATTAAAATCCAGCATAGCAGCAGTAAAGGCCAAAACAAAAATGTGACCATCAGACACATTTTAAAATCTCTGAATGAGTTTATTCACCCAGTAAATCTTCTCAGTTGAACCAGAAGACCTAGAGAAAAATACTAGGAATGTGCTTCTCCCAGGGTATCTGTTAAGTTTATATACACAATTAAGTCCAGAGAGAAGGGCACATCTGCAAAAGAATTGTGAGTGAGATGACTGGCACACAGAGCTGACTGACTGAAAATAAATAGGAATGAAATGACTATCTTTGAGAGAATTGCACTGTCAGAGAACTACCAGCCTGTGAAATTGTGACTATTAAAGACTTAGAATAGTTCCTGTGTCTCAAACCTTCTAAGGGTAAAGAAAACTTAGAAAGCTGCTCAGGTCTCAATGAAGGCACATTTTCTTATAACTTCCTCAGAAGTATCCAATGAGGATATTGTATAAAGGTCAGAGCCAAGGGCCCCTGAGAACTATAGGCTGGAGAACTATTCTCAGGGAGAAAGCCCTCACAATGGCTGTTCAATGGAAATGTGGCATTTCCATGGTTCAGTGGCTTCTAGGTGCCCCTCTCCTCCCCTCCTTCCATCCTTCCCCTTCCTAAATAAGAATGTTATTCCAGTCATTCCATTCTTCTTCTGTGAATCCAACAGGTATAGGGTAGCAAGGGTATATCACATTACTTTTTTTGTCTTTTGTGTGTGTGTGTGTTTCTTAGGTCTGTAGATGAGAAGTAGCACATCTAGGTTTATATAGATACACACATTAGATTTTGTGCTTTTTGATCTGATAATCATATTGGACAGGACTTTTGAGTTTTCCCTCTTAGGAAGAGAATGAGCGTATTTTGCATGTGAGGAAGGGAGTGAATAAAATATTTGTGACCAAAAGGGAAGAATGTTGTTGAGCCAAGGTATTCCAAAAAATCTGTTCTCTTGCTTTGAACAAATTTTAGTGTTGGAATTCTTTACTCAGTTGAATGTAATCAGGGTTACGTGATTTGCATGGTTCAGTGAAATGTGAGCAGAAGTGATAGTGTCACTAAGGGGCAGAAGGTTAAAGAGCCAATGCATGTTTGTCATATCTCGTCTTTAAACTCTGGTTATGGAAGCAAGTCCATTGGTTTGGTTTTCTGAGTAACTGTAATGGTCTTTATCCCCTTTTTGATGAACAGTATATATGTAGAACAAATAATAGCTTTCTGGTTGTAAATCACTGAGGTTTACAGATGTTTATCACTGCAGCATGACTCAGCCTATCCTATTTACTATAAACCCAAATTCTACCCTCAAGGCAGAATTCAGAAAAATCATTTTAAAACATATCATATCATTCGAGTTCCAACTCTTTTGAGTTCCATGCTAGAATGTAGTCATGACCCACATCCTGCCCTCTTCACTTCCCACATCAAGTTCCATATGGTACAAGGAAGGACCTCTTGGGTATTTATATGGATATTTTCACTTGAACACCCAAACTGTATTCAAATCCTATAAACCTCTTGGGTCTTAAAGGGACCCCTTGGCTATCCTCTGGGCTTAGGTATACACATACATCCTTGGCATGAAAGATTCAGGGGAGAAGCCAGAACAGGTCCCTAGAAATAAGGTTTGGGTCGTTTGTGCAAATAATTCTGAGACCTTCAGTATGAATGGTCTAGAAATGAGGAATGCATTCTTGGGGTGGATACATCCCTTGACCTTGCAACTCTTTTTCCTGTGGAGGTTGGGGGTGCAGAGTTGGTCAGAGGAAGTCCAAAATAAGACTTTCCATACAGCAAGGCCCAGACAGTGGCCTCTGTTGCTCAAGTCTAAAGGCAGTATCATACAAGTAAGGTTGATATCTAGAGGCTCCTTCACAGGATGTATCAACAAGAGCTGGTAGTTTTTTGGTTTGGGTTTTTTTTTTTTTTTTTTTTTTTTTTGCTGTATGCAGGCCTCTCACTGCTGTGGCCTCTCCCGTTGGGGAGCACAGGCTCCGGACGCACAGGCCCAGTGGCCACGGCTCACGGGCCCAACCGCTCCGCAGCATGTGAGATCTTCCTGGACTGGGGCACGAACCCGTATCCCCTGCATCGGCAGGCGGACTCTCAACCACTGCGCCACCAGGGAAGCCCAAGAGCTGGTATTTTATAACCCCAGATCCCTGCTGATCAGAGAGCTCAACGGGAGTATTCAGAGCTGTAGACAGTAGTAGAAAACAAAAATTGAAACTTCCAGAGGGTAGCACAAGCTTTAACTAAAGACAAGTAATTCTTTTTTTAGGAGAAGTAGAATATTTAACTCATTAATGGAGTACTTTATGAAGTAATTTGGAGCCTCATAAATTTGCAGTTAAAGCAATTGGTGCACGTTCAGAGAATATTCCATGCATAATGACTATAGATGTTTGAATTTGGAATTGAAGTTGTCATTAAATAGGGTGTGGTTTTCCTGGTCCATGATGGCAGTACATGGCCAGAAAAGAGTGTTAGTTGTACAGGAACTATTCAGTGCAAAACAGTGCATACCATGGTTTTCTATCTACATACGATATAGATGTGCCTGTAAAATTCTGGAATTAATATGCTTTAATTTTTCTTCATTAAACCAGATATTTTGATGCTGTATAATTTACTGGTGTTAAAAAAAAATCAAATCATTTCATTCTTTGTATGCCTGACATCCTCCAGAGTAGCTTGGCTGTTATGGGAAAATTGTTCTTTTTTAAAAATATAGTCTGACCCAGGAGGAGATGTTGATTACTGATAGCTACAGGAAACTTTTTATTTCCTTGTGGTACACAGGCCTCTCACTGTTATGGCCTCTCCTGTTGCGGAGCACAGGCTCCGGGCGTGCAGGCTCAGCGGCCATGGCTCACAGGCCCAGCCGCTCTGCAGCATGTGGGATCCTCCCGGACCGGGGCACGAACCCATATACCCTGCCTCTGCAGGCTGACTCTCAACCACTGCGCCACCAGTGAAACCCACTACAGGAAACATTTAAAGATGCTTTAGACTATTCCCAGTCATACTCAAGGGATCCCCCAATGCAAACTATCCCAAAACTTTGTTAAACATACAAGGAATTCTTTACTCAAAAAAAAAAAAAAAAAGAAAAAAAGAAAAAGACAGTGAAATTATTGGCTTTTTTAGTCTAGTTATTCTCAAATTTCGGACCTCAGGACCCCATTATACTCTTGAAAATTATTGAGGACTCCAAAGGGATTTTGTTTGTGTGACACTTATATTTATTTATATTTACCATATGAAAAATTAAAATTGATAAATTAAAATATATATTTAATATTTATTTAAATAACATGCTAACAGATTCTTTTATAAAATATAACTGTATTTTTTAAAAGTAGAAACTGACATTGTTTTGCATTTTTTCTATTGGTTTTAATGTTTGGCTTAAGAAAAAATAGTTGGGTTTTCAGATATTGTTGCATTCATTCTGCTGCATACTACATTATGTAGCCCCTGAAAAATGTCACTGTGAAAGCATGGAAGTAAGATAGCAAATAACCTCTTCGTATTTTTATAAAAAATAGTTTTGATTTTGTGGCCCCATGAAGGGTTCTCCAAGAGTCTCAGAGGTCCCCAGACCACATTCAGAGAATCACTGTCCTAGTTTTTATGCATTTAATGCCTCTAAGACCCACACTGTCCAATAAGGTGACTAAGAGCCATGTGTGGCTCTTTAAATGCAAATTGATTAAAATTAAATTGTTAAAAATTCAGTTCTTTTTTCTCATTAGTCACCTTTCAAGTGTCCAGTAGCCACATGTGGTTAGTAACTACTCTGTTGGGCAGCACAAAGTTTGAACATTTCCACCATCACTGAAAGTTAAGTTGTTTAGTACTGCTCAGCTCTATTTTTCCTGTTTTTTTCTTTTTTCTCTCTTTTTTTGTTCCCCACTTAGGAGGGAGTCTTAGCTGTTGATTGTCCTCACACGGGAATAAACAAGAGGGCAGATGTGAAATTCTCATTGTTCCCTGCCCTGAGGAACAACATCTAAACAGATTATGGGCAGGTAATACTTGCTGCATAGTAGGAAATGCAATGCTCAGAAATGGTGCTAAGAGCAACCCAGTGTTGGGGACTGCTCACCACCCTTGGATTGACCTAAACTAGGAGGCACCCATGTTTAGTGCTGTTCAGGTTACTGTACTTAGGTTTCTTGGCAGTTACACTAAAGAGTTAATACTGATTATAGACTTTCATAAGTGGAAAGTCAGGAAAATGATTGACCATAAGATTGCCATTTTTTCCCCACATTGAAGTAAAAAACAGACATTGGTTGTTTTCTCAGGAAAGGCTTAAAACATGAGCCCTTGCTAATATATTTGACACCGCTTCCCTTCTTTGGATGCCTTGCTTCTGAAGCTCTGTTAATTTAGTTGTACAAACACATATTATTCTTCAAATGCTTCCAAAAGTAATTTATGTCGGAAATATTTTCTTGTAATCTTATTTCTTTCATTATGTTGTACCGTCAGAAGGTATTGTGGTTGATTTTGTCTCTGGGTTCTCTGTATCTCTGTTAGACTGTGAAACCTGAGAGAGTAGGAACCTAGCACAGAGTTTGGCGCATAGCAGTCCCTCTGCGTGTTGCTTGACTGATAGACCTAGGCCTCTTAAGGCAATAGCTAAAGGCTGGCCCCACTGTTTCTGACTTGTGGGCTCATAATTCATTTTGGTTTTCCTGGCCCTCCTTTCTACATACATAAATACTCATTTCAGGATCTCTTGCTCATCCCTTCCCCACATGAATCTTAGATACTTTGAAAATTATTGAGGACCTGATAAGTAGTGATTTGGGATGTTTCAGAACATAAAGCTCTAACTTTTAGCTACATCCACTTGGGCAATTCACTTGCATTATCTGAACCTAATTCCTTCTTTTCACAGGAAAAAAATCTTCAGACCTAAATAACTGTTTCTGATTGATTAATTAGCATGCATCTATATTTATAATTTATTTTCATGATGCGTATGGTTCTATTACATCTATTAATGAAGATGTACCACATCACAACAGTGTGTTTTGTTTTCAAAGACTCAATACCAGAAGTAGAAGTAATCTGGAAAGCAAGAAAATAGGTATCATCAATTTAGAAAGAGGTAGAAGAATGTTTAAAAATCACATTATTTTAAAAAGATCTTTGTCTAGAAGAGAAGAGGTCAAGCTTCCTACAGCTTGGCCAGGCAAAACAGAAAGGTGTGAAAGTCATGACAGGATCTGCACGACACACCTGTGTGAGGTAGGCAGCATATGGAATATCCTGGCTGTTGAAGAGGTAGTAACTTAGGTCTTTCAGCAGCTGTGGCAGCCAGAATGGTCTTTCTGAAGCCCAGCCTAAGCTATTTCCTGGTATGTGTCTTTTGGCTGGAAAATATCTTGGAATAACCCATTTTAATACCTTCCCATGGTTGACAGGAATGCTTTAAAGGATTCTATCAGAATTTCCACTCAGGGATGAAACATTTGAAGTGCGCTGTCTGGTTTAGGTAACACATTGGCAGCAATTATTTTATTTAAAAGAAAAATCCACCAATTAACAAGTGAACATGACAGATAGAGTGACAGAATTTCTCTGTGTTCAAAAGAGGTAGCTAAAGAAAAGGAAACACTGGGTATCTGAAGAGGAAAAATCACCCCTGGGGAAGAACAAAAGAGGCCCCTGAGAATGCAAAAGGCTCACAAATAGATCTGTCAGATTCTTTTAGACTTTGATGAAAGACACAGAGCTTGATATTAGGGTGACTCTGGGCCAAAACAATTCTTCACCTTAGATGAATTTTAAGCCCAACTAAAGAGAGAGATTACCACAAAAGGAAAAATGAGCCAAGATTTGGAGAAGAACAGTGCAATGAAGAGTAATTTTGCTTGCTCCATAATTTGCTTAGGATAAGACTTACCCATCTCCAAATCAGTTTGAAAACAACAAAAGCCAGTCATTGAGACATTTTTGTATTTTACATCTGTATAGGCATGCTATTGAATGCCAATACATCTTAGCAAGACCAGCATGGATGTTCATGTATTTGTTTTCAGAAGATTTGTCCCAAAATTTTCATGCAATTTAACAAACATTTACTGTGTGCCTTCTGTGTACAGCAGTATGGAGGTGCTGTGGGCTAGGCAGAAATAAAAGACAAAGAACTTGCCTTCATAGTTCTAGTTAAGTAGGGCAGCTATGATATAGAGGCAATGTGCATGTATTTAAGTGGGCAACATTTTTATACCTAGAGCTGTACATTTTTATAATCAGTAGACTCCTAAACATACAATTCATGAAATATAAGTACTGCAAATTAATGATTTAGTCTCTCTTATCACCTTAATATTTCAGAAAACATACCATATTATTAAGCATTTTCTTTATGATTACCTACTTTTAATTAAAACAGTGATGAAAAGAGTTATTGTTTTGGGTTTTAGGGATTTTTTTACACTTTTTCTGTGATGAATAGAGAAATTTTATAATAGCATTGATTTCTTGAACACCCAACCTGTGGTAGGAACTTCCAAAATACCTCATTGATTCTTTTCTGCTAGTATTCACAACATTGTATATTCTCTACCAACTTTGAATAGTACTGGCCTGAGTGAGTAATGGAATATGGAAAAAGTGAAAGAGTGTGACTTCTGAGGCATGGTCAAAATAGCCATTGTAACTTTTGCCCTGCTCTCTCTTAGACCACTAGCTCTAGAGAAAGCCAGTTGCTATTTTGTGAAAATCCTCAGACAGTCCTCCAGAAAGGTCCACATGGTAGTAACTAATGCCTCTTGAGGAGAGCTCTCATCAACTTACCAGCCATTTTAGTATGCTATCTTGGAAATAGATCCTCCAGCCCCAATCAAGCCTTCACATTAGTGGTCCAGGCTAATATCTTGACTACAACCTTTTAAAAACAGGACAACAGGCCCCAAATGGAGTCACTTATTCTTAAGTTCCATGTCATGAAACTGAGACTTAATTACAGTTTTGGGTGTCCCAGAAAAAGAATCTTAAACCAGTCAATCAGGAATCACCTGATCAGCATTAGTTAGGTCATCGGCCTGAAAGACCCCTGCAGTCCCAAAGCAACCTTGCTCTAACCAACCTGATTTTTTGCAGGTATAACTTCCTGTTCCTGCTCCCTTCTGCCTATAAAAGTCTTTCATAGCTCCTTGTAGCTCCTTTCCATCTGTTAGATTGGATGCTGCCCAATTCAAAAAGATTTTTTGTTCAAATAAAATCTTAAAATTTTCAATATGCCTCAGTTTATCTTTTGACAGTTCTGGGGTCAGAGGAGAGAACCACAGGCCTCCGATAGCTTTTGCATATGAGATTTCAGGCTTTATTTGAGCATTTGTTTATCTGGATGGGGTCTGGAAGTCAGCTAGAGTCAGACTGGGTCCAACATAAAAACTGGACCGTGTTTGGGGTTGGACTGGGTCCAACTTGGAAGCCAGATTGGGACTGGAAAAGGACTAATTCTAAAGTCAGACTGGGCTCGACTTAGAAACCAAACTGGGTCTGGGGTTGAACTGAATCCAGTTTAGAAACTGGACAGGGTCCAGGGTTGGTCTGAGTCTGACTTAAACTGGACTGTATCTAGTGTGAAGCCTCAGGTGAAGAAAATGTTATAAAGGCTAAGCAAGTACGTTAACCATATCAAAGATAAACTTGAATTACAATGGCCACAATGAACAACTTTTAACCTAGATAAGCTCACGCATTTACAAAGTGCCCTAGAAAAAAAGAGGTCTAAGCCAGGCACATGGGGGGAAATTATTTTTTCTTTCCTACTGTTTCTGATGATCAAAATGAGACCTACTGGGACACCCCATTCTCTGGAGCCTGCAAATGGGATCCTGGGAAAACTGGTAAAAGTGGGCAAAGGGTGAGAATTCTTACAAAAGTCAGTTTTCCAGACTTGGGTTTTCCAGACTTGGGTTTTCCAGATCTGTGGAAAGAGAAATGTAAAATGTTATGTTATGCTTTCTTTTCTGAAATCAGAGTGGTTGGCAAAGAAACAAACAAAAACAAACAAACAAAAAAACATTTGTAAGGATTAGATCATTGAATTGTGACTTGTGAATTTGCTTTTGGTGCCCATTTGTTGTCAATCCTTTCTGTCCCAGGGACAACAATTGCCTTCTTATTTGTGTTATTTTGTGTCCTGAGAAGTTGGCTTGGCAACTGGCAGTTTGGGGGCCCCCAAATATAGGCAGACAGAAATGTAGGTTGCGCTCCATGTGCAGCTGAGGTCCTACTGGATACTCAGCTGTTAGAACTGTCCCAAGTCATTCTTTATTTTGATTATCTTTGGGATTGACTCTGGATCTTGGGAGGGTAGTATCCTATATATCCTTTTCAGGGATGACTCTTGCATCTAAATGTTGTTGAATACTGCCCGGAATATTTACTGTTTGTCCCAGCTGAAAACCTGACAAGATATTTGTAAGGTGTTTTTTTTTTGTTTTTGTTTTGCTTTTTCTTTTAGTAGCTGTATGGTCAGAAGCTGTCTAAATTGGAAGCTAGTATTTAAAACCTGACCGGAACATTTTTTAGGCCTTCTCCCCCAAGCTAAAATGAAACTATGTGCCCAGAGGGAAAGAGAAACATTCTGAAGCCTTTGTGGAAGGATTTACTGAAACATTCCAATGATCCACAGCTCTAAATCTATAACATAGGAATCTTTTGATTTCTGTATTAGTTGAAGATCTTCTCCCTGATATGAAGATTCAAATTGAGGATAATGTAGCTGGATGAGTGTGTCAGCCTCTTGACATCATTCAGGTTGCAACCTAATTTTTTGTGGAATTAGAAACAACTGTACCTCTCTTACAAATGGAGTCTTTACAGGAACAGAAATATGGCCCTAGAAACAATTCATAGCCCACCTATCCTTCTTTACTGATCCTCAAACCTCCCCTATTCATCTCAAAAAAGCTCCTTTCTATCTGGTAGATTGAATGTTCCCCAATTTGAATCAATTTTTGCTCAAATGAACTCTAAAAATTGTTAATATTTTATCTTTTAACAAAACTTGTAAGAGAAACTGTGCCAGAACCTTGCAGCTAAGCAATTCCAGAATTCCTGTCCCAGAGAAATTGTATAATGAGAAAGGTTTATTGTTGTTTTAAGTGCCTAATTTGGGGGTAATTTTTATGCAGCAGTAGATAACTTTAACCATTCTTTTACATCCCAAAACCAAAGTAAGCTTTGATTTCTACCTCAAGTGAAACTCTGGTTGCTTTAGAATATCTGCTTTATTCTCTATGCATTCAAATCAGGGAGAAGTATGGTACTGCAAATATTCAGTCTTCCTTTGGCTCAGCAGTGGCAAATGGACCTTCTTGACAACAATTTCAACCTTTTTAGTTGGCTAGCAAAAGTGTTACTGTCAACTGTAATATTTTTTCCCAAATATTACTTTCAAAGTGCTGATGGTTAAACTAACGTTAATTCATTATAAAACTTATACACTTACCTCTTACATAGTTAAGCTTCTTAGACTCAATGAAATACATTTTCTTTTTATCCATTCTTTGCTCAAAACATATGCATGATAAAATAATAAATGTCCTTGATTATTAAAAAATGAAAGTTTTGAAAGGGTATATCTGACCATAATAAAAACATCAAAAACAATTTAACATTGACTTTAAACAAATAGGCTGCCAGGTATTCCTCCAGAAAAGATGGGTTTATTTGGGATCTGCAGAGAATTATAAGTTGAGGTTTGCAACCATGGTGAGCCACATGAGAGTTCCCCCATGGCAAGCGGAAGGAAGACTTTTAATTTTATTTTTGGCTGCGTTGAGTCTTCATTTCTGTGCTAGGGCTTTCTCTAGGTGCGGCAAGCAAGGGCCACTCTTCATTAAGGAGCGCGGGCCTCTCACTGTCGCGGCCTCTCTTGTTGTGGAGGATAGGCTCCAGACCCACAGGCTCAGTAGTTGTGGCTCACGGGCCTAGTTGCTCTGCGGCATGTGGGATCTTCCCAGACCAAGGCTCGAACCCATGTCCCCTGCATCGGCAGGCAGATTCTCAACTACTGCGCCACCAGGGAAGCCCAAGAATACTTTTATAAAAAGGAAAAGGAAATTGAGAGAGCTGTAGGAAACAAAGAGCCCATGGCCTTTCATTGGCTGTGTCCTTGTCAAGAAAGGAGTCTTTCTTTTTTCCTATTGGTTTATGTGATAGTTACACCACGTGAGACCTCTCCCGTCTGGTCTCCCAACTCTATTTAATTGAGGTTTCTGTTTATTAATTTTTTACATTAGCCACACATAAATGTACTTTTAATATGGCAGAATATATTGTGTTTGAAGAAAATACGTGAACATATTTTATTTTCAAAGGGTCTGTGCTGCCTTCTGTAGAGAAAGTTTTCTGTATTCCAAATGTCATAATACAATTGAGATGAACCACACCATTTTTATATTCTTATAAGTTTAACCAAATATGACCTTCCAAAGCTTGACTACTTCCAATCAAATCTCCTACTTTATGTAACATGTCTGTAAGCCACAATATAAATTCATATTCAACCTATAAATATATTCTTTCAAATTCAAATATTGGTCACTTACTATTTTTATGTATAAAATATCTAATTAATTATTACTTTATGATCGTTGAAAACATTTTTTGTATGTAGTTTTATCTTACTCATCTCTGTTGTATGTTCCCAAAGTCTGAGGAGATTTTGAAATTTTACTCTCTACTCTGAGCTGATTTAAGTGCTTGGAAATGGCAAGGTATTTTTAACTTACATTATGCCTAATTATTTTTTAATATTTTCTTCCCCTCAATATATTTTAATAAATTCAGTACATTTTAATTGGTATAAACATCAGTTATGATTTCAACAATAATAAAAGTATATTAAATGAAGCAGTATTAAAGATTTGATAAATAAAATTAATCAACTGTAAAAATATATTTTACTAGTTTGTGGCTGCAAGTGCTAAGTCAAATAAAAAACTAAGGCAGTTACCAGCAGATTTTGCCAAGAAGCCCCCTTAGAATATTTATTTCTTGAAGATAGCATTACTTTTATATTCAAATTCTCCAGATGTTTACCTAATACCTTCACTTTAGTTTGCATGTGTAGATATGGACTTATCCCTAATGTTGGATGGTAAAAACATAATTAAGTTTCACTGAAGCTAATGAACTGAGAGTGTAATGCTCTATTATTCTCAAAAAGGTCCAGTTATGCACACTGTGCTCCAAAACAAAATATATATCTTGCAGTTCAAATTGCCATATGCTCAGAATTTTACCACAAGTGAGCACAGTAAGACCAGCTGCTGTTGCTCTAAATAATGATATCATGTAACAAGAGAAGATTTCTTTTGAAAATGAATATACATCACTCTTTCAGATTAGAAACAAAGACATTTGAAATAAAATGACTACAGGAAGAAGTCCACTGTTAGCATTTTATTAACACTGTTTCAATATGTATTGAATACTTATCTAAGTTTAGAAAAGCAGTGGCTCTCTGTCTTTTGTTTATTGGTTGGTTGCTGTAGCTTTCAAAAACTACTTTTACTTTTTCTAAAATTATTTTAAAAAAAAATCTTTATTGGAGTATAATTCCTTCACAATGGTCTGTTAGTTTCTGCTTTATAACAAAGTGAATCAGCTATACATCCCCATACATCCCCATATCTCCTCCCTCTTGTGTCTCCCTCCCACCCTCCCTATCCCACCCCTCTAGGTGGTCACAAATCACCAAGCTGATCTCCCTGTGCTATGCGACTGCTTCCCACTAGTTTTCTATTTTACATTTGGTAGTATATATAATTCCACGCCATGCTCTCACTTCGTCCCAGCTTGCCCTTCCCCCTCCCCGTGTCTTCAAGTACATTTTCTACCTCTGCGTCTTTATTCCTGTCCTGCCCCTAGGTTCTTCAGAACCTTTTTTTTTTAGATTCCATATATATGTGTTAGCATACGGTATTTGTTTTTCTTACTTACTTCATTCTGTATGACAGACTCTAGGTTCATCCACCTCACAGCAAATAAATCAATTTTATTTATTTTTATGGCTGAGTAATATTCCATTGTATATATGTGTCACATCTTCTTAATCCATTCATCTATCAATGGACACTTAGGTTGTTTCCATGTCCTGGCGATTGTAAATAGAGCTGCCGTGAACATTGTGGTACATGACTTTTTTTTTTTTGCGGTATGTGGGTCTCTCTCTGTTGTGGCCTCTCCCATTGCAGAGCACAGGCTACGGACGCACAGGCTCAGCAGCCATGGCTCATGGGCCCAGCCGCTCCGCGGCATGTGGGATCCTCCTGGACTGGGGCATGAACTCGTATCCCCTACATCAGCAGGCGGACTCTCAACCACTGCACCACCAGGAAAGACCATGTGACTCTTTTTGAATTATGGTTTTCTCAGAGTATATGCCCAGAAGTGTGATTGCTGGGTCATACAGTAGTTCTATTTTTAGTTTTTAAGGAACATCCATATTGTTCTCCATAGTGGCTGTATCAATATACATTCCCCCAACAGTGCAGGAGTGTTCCCTTTTCTCCACACCCTCTCCAGTATTTATTGTTTGTAGATTTTTTGATGATGGTCAGTCTGACTGGTGTGAGGTGATACCTCATGTAGTTCTAATTTGCATTTCTCTAATGATTAGTGATGTTGAACATTCCTTCATGAGTTTATTGGCAATCTGTATATCTTCTTTGGAGAAATGTCTATTTAGGTCTTCTGCCAATTTTTGGATTTGGGTGTTTGTTTTTTTGATATTGAGCTGCATGAGCTTCTTGTAAATTTTGGAGATTAGTCCTTTGTCAGTGGCTTCATTGGTAAATATTTTCTCCAGTTCTGATGGTTGTCTTCTCATCTTGTGTATGGTTTCCTTTGCTGTGCAAGAGCTTTTAAGTTTCATTAGGTCCCATTGTTTATTTTTGTTTTTATTTCCATTTGTCTCAGAGGTGGGTCAAAAGGATCTTGCTGTGATTTATGTCATAGAGTGTTCTACCTATGTTTTGTTCTAAGAGTTTTATAGTGTCTGGCATAACATTTAGGTCTTTGATCCATTTTGAGTTTATTTTAGTGTATGGTGTTAGGAAGAGCTCTAACTTCATTCTTTTACATGTAGCTGTCCAGTTTTCTAAGCACCACTCATTGAAGAGGCTGTCTTCCTCCATTGTATATTCTTGCCTCCTTTATCAAAAATAAGGTGACAGTATGTGTGTGGGTATATCCCTGGGCTTTCTATCCAGTTCCACTGATCTATATTTCTGTTTTTGTGCCAGTACCATACTGTCTTGATTACTGTAGCTTTGTACTATAGTCTGAAGCCTGGAAGCCTGATGCTTCTAGCTCCGTTTTTCGTTCTCAAGATTGCTTTGACTATTCAGGGTCTTTTGTGTTTCCATACAAATTGTGACATTTTTGTTCTACTTCTGTTAAAAATGCCATTGCTAGTTTGATAGGGATTGCATTGAATCTGTAGATTGATTTGGGTAGTATAGTCATTATCATAATGTTGATTCTTCCAATCCAAGAACATGGTATATCTCTCCATCTGTTTTGTATCATCTTTAGTTTCTTTCATCAGTGTCTTATTGTTCTCTGCTTACAGGTCTTTTGTCTCCATAGATAGGTTTATTCCTAGGTGTTTTATTCTTTTTGTTGTAGTGGTAAATGGGAATGTTTCCTTAATTGCTCTTTCAGATTTTTCATCATTAGTGTATAGGAATGCCAGAGATTTCTGTGCATTAATTTTGTATCCTGCTACTTTACCAAAATCATTGGTTAGCTCTAGTAGTTTTCTGGTAGCATCTTTAGGATTCTCTATGTAGAGTATCATGTCATCTGCAAACAGTGACAACATTACTTCTTCTTTTCCAATTTGGATTCCTTTTATTGCTTTTTCTTCTCTGATTGCTGTGGCTAAAATTTCCAAAACTATGTTGAATAATAGTGGTGAGAGTAGACAACCTTGTCTTGTTTCTGATCTTAAAGGAAATGGTTTCAGTTTTTCAACATTGAGAACAATGTTGGCTGTAGGTTTGTCATATATGGCCTTTTATTATGTTGAGGTAAGTTCCCTCTATGCCTACTTTCTGGAGAGTTTTTATCATACATGGATATTGAATTTTGTTGAAAGCTTTTTCTGCATCTATTGAGATGATCATATGGTTTTTCTCCTTTAATTTGTTAATATGGTGTATCAAATTGATTGATTTGCATATATTAAAGAATCCTTGCATTCCTGGAATAAACCCCACTTGATCATGGTGTATGATCCTTTTAATGTGCTGTTGGATTCTGTTTGCTGGTATTTTATTGAGGAATTTTGCATCTATATTCATCAGTGATCTTGGCCTGTATTTTTTTTTTTTTTTTTTGTGACATCTTTGTCTGGTTTTGGTATCAGGGTTACGGTGGCCTCCTAGAATGAGTTTAGGAGTATTCCTTCCTCTGCTATATTTTGGAAGAGTTTGAGAAGGATAGGTGTTAACTCTTCTCTAAATGTTTGATAGAGTTCGCCTGTGAAGCCATCTGGTCTTGGGCTTTTGTTTGAAGATATTTAATTACAGTTTCAATTTCAGTGCTTTTGATTAGTCCATTCATATTTTGTATTTCTTCTGGGTTCAGTCTTGAAAGGTAGTGCTTTTCTAAGAATTTGTTCATTTGCTCCAGGTTGTCCATTTTATTGGCATATAGTTGCTTGTATTAATCTCTCATGACCTTCTGTATTTCTTCAGTATCAGTTGTTACTTCTCCTTTTCATTTCTAATTCTATTGATTTCAGTCTTCTTTTTTTTTCTTAATGAGTCTGGCTAATGGTTTATCAATTTTGTTTATTTTCTCTACAAACGAGCTATTAGTTTTATTGATCTTTGCTGTTATTTCCTTCATTTCTTTTTCATTTCTTATCTGATCTTTATGATTTCTTTCCTTCTGCTAACTCTGGGGTTTTTTTGTTCTTCTTTGTCTAATTGCTTTAGGTGTAAGGTTAGGTTGTTTATTTGAGTTGTTTGCTGTTTCTTGAGGTAGGATTGTATTGCTATAAACTTCCCTCTTAGAACTGCTTTTGCTGCATCCCATAGGTTTTGGGTCGTCATGTTTTCATTGTCATTTGTTTCTAGGTTTTTTTTGATTACCTCTTTGACTTCTTCAGTGATCTCTTGTTATTTAAGAGCATATTGTTTAGCCTCTATGTGTTTGTATTTTTATACTTTTCTTCTTGTCTCATAGCATTGTGGTCGGAAAAGGTACTTGAAACAAATTCAGTTTTCTTAAATTAACCTAGGATTGATTTGTGACCCAAGATATGATCTATCCTGGAGAATGTTCCATGAGCACTTGAGAAGAAAGTGTATTCTGTTTTTTTTTTTGATGGAATGTCTATAAATATCAGTTACATCCATCTTGTTTAATGTATCATTTAAAGCTTGTGTTTTCTTATTTATTTTCATTTTGGATGATCTGTCCATTGGTGAAAGTGGGGTGTTAAAGTCCCCTAGTGTTATTGTGTTACTGTCAATTTCCCCTTTTATGGCTGTTAGCACTCGCTTTATTTATAGGGGTGCTCCTATGTTGGGTGCATAAATATTTACAATTGTTATATCTTAGATTGATCACTTGATCATTATGTAGTTTCCTTCTTTTTCTCTTTTCATAGTCCTTATTTTAAAGTTTATTTTGTGTGATATGAGTAATGCTACTCCAGTTTTCTTTTGATTTCCATGGAATATCTTCTTCCATCCCCACTTTCAGTCTGTATGTGTCACTAGGTCTGAAGTGGTTCCCTTGTAGACTGCATATATACAGGTCTTGTTTTTGTGTCCATTCAGTCAGTTTATATATTTTGTTTGGAGCTCCTAATCCATTTATATTTAAGGTAATTATCGTTATGTACATTCTTGTTACCATTTTCTTAATTGTTGTGGATTTATTATTGTAGGTCTTTTCCTTCTCTTCCAGCCTAGAGAAGTTCCTTTAGCATTTGTTATAAAGCTGGTTTGGTGGTGCTGAATTCACTTAGCTTTTTCTTGTCTCTAAAGGTTTTAATTTCCCCGTTGAATCTGAATGAGATCCTTGGTGGGTAATCTTGTTGTAGGTTTTTCCCTGTCATCACTTTAAATATGTCCTGCCATACCCTTCTGGCTTGCAGCGTTTTTGCTGAAAGATCAGCTGTTAACCTTATGGGGATTCCCTTGTATGTTATTTGTTGTTTTTCCCTTGCTGCTTTTAATAATTTTTATTTGTATTTAATTTTTGATAGTGTGATTAATATGTGTCTTGGCGGGTTTCTCCTTGTATTTATCCTGTATGGGACTCTCTGTGCTTCCTGGACTTGATTAACTATTTCCTTTCCCATATAAGGGAAGTTTTTAACCTTAACTGCATTCTAACTGTGTTTAATGTTGTCTCAAAAGTCTCTGAGACTGTCCTCAACTCTTTTCATTCTTTTTTCTTTATTCTGCTCTGTGGTAGTTATTTCCACTATTTTATCTTCCAGGTGACTTACCCATTCTTCTGACTCAGTTATTCTGTTATTTATTCCTTCTAGAGAATTTTTAATTTCACTTATTGTGTTGTCCATTATTGTTTGTTTGCTCTTTAGTTCTTCTAGGTCCTTGTTGAACGTTTCTTGTATTTTCTCCATTCTATTTCCAAGATTTTGTATCATCTTTACTATCATTACTCTGAATTCTTTTTCAGATAGACTGCCTGCCTATTTCGTCTTCATTTTTTTTTGTCTGTTGGGTTTTTACCTTGCTCCTTCATCTGCTGTGTGTTTCTCTGTCTTCTCATTTTGCTGACCTTACTGTGTTTGGGGTCTCCTTTTCACAGCCTGGAGGTTCATAGTTACTGTTGTTTTTGTTGTCTTCCCCCAGTGGCTAAGGTTGGGTCAGTGGGTTTTATAGGCTTCCTGGTGGAGGGGACTGGATGAGGCTGGACCTTATCTTTCTGGTATGCAAGACCATGTCCTTTTAATGTTCTGTGGTGTCTGTGACCTTATTATTATTTTTAGGCAGACTCTCTTCTACTGGGGCATGTTGTGTTCCTGTCTTGCTAGTTGTTCCACATGTAAATGTATTTCTGATGTATTTGTGGGGAGGAAGGTGATCTCCACACCTTATTTATCTGCCATCTTGCTACTTTTATTTTTAGTGAAAATATATATTATATATGTGTGTGTATATAATACATATATGATTTAAAAATAATAGTAACACTGCTGACTGAAGTTACAAGTATATCCATGGAGTAGAAAAGAAATTGTTTCCAGTATATATGGAGATTTAGTATATGATAAAGTTAGCCACTCAAATCACAGGGAGAAAAAAATGGGCTTTGTAGTAAATGGTATGGGGAAACTGGATAACCATTTTGAATAAAAGATAAATAAATTTCATGTTTCATGTTATGCACAAGAATAAATTCCAAACTTATTAGGGATCTAAATGTTAAAAAAATTAATTGTACAGCTACTAGAAAACATGGATGAATGCTTTTTTATGTATGACTCAAATCTAAATATTTTGATAAGTGATAAATTTAATGACATAAAAATGCAGGGCAAAACAACTATAACAACAAAACCATTATAAACAAAAGCAAAAGGTACCTGATAAACTGAGAGAAAATATTTACAACATATGGCACAGAAAGAAGACTAATATCACTAACATATAATATATAAAGAACTCTAAAATCTATGGAAAAAAAAGATAAAAAATCACAGAGGAAAATGAGCAAAACACATGAAAATTCAATTCAATGAAAGATATAAAAGTAACTGATGACATGACAAAATTTCCAAACTTGTTAACAATTAAAGAAATACATATCAAGCAATACTGAAATAACTTTTCTTTCAACAAAATAGTTGGAAAATTTAAAACTATGACCATACATTTTTGGAGGGGAATAGACTGTTTTATAAACTGCTTATTAGAATATGAAACAGCACAATCCTTTTGAAGGGAAATTTGACAATTGCTGAGAAACCTTACCTCTGACAGAGCAATTCTACTTGTAAGAATCTACCATGATAATACATCTCCCATAATCTGAAAAAAAAAATTGCTCAATGTAAGGTTATTTATTTCAACATTTTGAAGTATCTCAAATAATTGGAACAACCTAAATGCTCATATATTGGATAGTGTTTTAATAAATTATGACATATCTACAGAATGGATTACTATGCAACTGTAAAAAAGAATGCAGAAGATTTTCATGAGTTGAAATGGAGTGATTTCCAAGATATGATACTAAGTTGAAAAAAGTAAGGGTTTATATAGAATGTAACTTTTTTATATTAAAAAAGGGATATAAACCTTGAGTAGAAAGCTCATTTATTACAAATATAATAAGGTAATACAAATATATATTATATACACTGAAGGGATTGGTGAAGAAAAGAACAAAGCTAAGAAATATTGAAAAGTAGTATTTTGACTGTAAACTGTAAGGCTAAAGACAAAAATAACTATAAAAATATTATGGTCTAGTTATTAAATTTATTTTTCATAGAGGTATGGGCTAGCAGCTCTAAAACTACTTTCTTTGTATATTAGGATTTAAGAAACATGTAAGCATAGATAATGAGAACCATGCATCTACTGTCACAGAAAAAGTAACAAATAAGAAAATTGGGAGTCTGGAATGAACCCTGTGTGTTGGATTGTAATTGGAGATATTCATAGAAATGCAATCTCAGTCAGTCTGTCTATCTATCTACCTATCTATCTATCTATAGGTGAATTGAGAGATAAATGTAGATGTGTATATGTGCATGTGTTAATATAATGTTCTGTTCACTGAGGGGGTCTAAAAGGCATGAAAACTCATTAGCAGTAAACATGTATAGTGCCCAATGCTGTTCTCAAATAAAAGAAGCAGGAATCTGTAGAGAAAATACTTGACTCTAGAGCAGAGTCAGAGAAACATAAGATGAGATTAAAATGTTTTATAGTGCCAGGAAGTAACTATGTGTTCCAGAAATGATGAAGGCATGTTTAAAGGACACAGGAGCCAATATGAAGGAGCTACAAATGACCAAAGCTAGGACAATTTTAGAAACAAAATAAATGATAGAGTTGAAATGGAACCCATATAATGAAGTAGTTATAAGTCACATTGATATTAACAAGTTGAGTCAATCAACCAATAAATTGTGGAGTAGGGACAACTTTTCCCTACAATAAAATTCCAATTAATAAATGTAGAAATAATTAAAAATAGAAAACAATAATTAGGCAAACATCACAGTAATAATTGTAGCACGCAAAATGCATTGTTGCATGATAAAACTAGTTGGTGAAAATATGAGAAACAAGGCATTTATATAGTGTCATTGAAACTTCTCATGACTTAATTATTAAATGCAAAGAAAACAATAACTTTATAGGTAAATCTTGCAGACAACACCTTAACCAAGTCATCAAATTTGACATTAGCAATAACAGAACATATCAGTACCATGTATTTATGCACTGAGAAGGATGCATTACCTCTAGAGTTCTTGCCAAAAGGAACAGTCCCTATCTAATCACAAGAAAACATTATTCAAATCAAAACTGAGAGATATTTTACTAAATAACTGACCAGTCAAGGCCATGAAGGAAAAGGGAAGATTAAAAAACTTTTCTAAGGGAGGTACTACATATCTATCTACTCTCTAAATTTTAACGTTTTTATTTTATCCTCTTCTGTTCTCTATATCCTTGTTGGTTAATACCTCATTTTTAACACATGATTACCACTTTTGTAGTTTCAAGAGAAAGTTGGGGCCCATAATTTAATGCTTTATCAAGGACATCTTAAAGTGAATCTAGCATTTAACAATTAATGCTGTATATAGAGGTGTAGAATACAGTGGCTTCTAGAACAATTTGGTGTCAATGCCTTGATTCTTGCCAATGCATCCTTATCTTTGCTTTTGCACTATCAATATAATACAATAAGAAAGGTATAAAAATGTGAGAAAATAGTAAGAGAGTTCTTTAAAATGGTCTCAAGTATCCCAGTATCCTCAGAAATTACTTTAAGAAAAGCTGTTCTAAAGGATATATTTTCAGACAAAAATATTAAAATAACTTTTAGAGGATGTACTCAAAGAGAAAAATTAAGAAAGAAGATAAGATATGCAAGAATGAAAGCTGAGCAAATAATAATGATAGCAGTGTAAGTGAATAAAAATAAAGTTTAAGGTATTAAACAAACGAGAATACAATTCTGTTTTCCATTAAAAAGGACTCCATTGTAATCTATTTTCTACCCTCATAGCCATAGCCCTGACCTAGAATTTTATCCCATTTTACCTGGAGTATTATTGTGATAGCCTCTTTCTTTGTTTTTCTTCCTTCTTTATTCAGTGATTCACCTCCTGATTATATGTTGCAATAATTCTTTATTTTCTACCCTCCATTTCATTTGATATTACATTTGGGAACTCTTGTTAGAATTTCTACTGGAATTTTAGTCTCTGAGTTCCATGTTCTTTCCTTCTCTTTCATGCATCTATGTCTTTTCCTGATTGCTCTAATGTCTAGAAGTGTTCTTTGGCTTCCCTTTCCTACTAAAAAATTTGAACTAAACATTAATAAAAACATCATCATTAAAGTTCATGGAATGATGCTAAAGCAATACTAAGCAGAAAATGTATAACATTAAACACATATTAAGAAAGAAAAATATAATTTAAATTATTTAAACTTCTTCCTTTAGAATTAGAAAAAGAAGACAAAAAGTAAACTCAAAATAAACCAAATGGAGGAAATAAAATGAAGGGAGTAAAAGTCAATGAAAGAAGAAATGAACAAACAGAAAATTAATAAAAGTGAAAGCTTTCTTTTAAAAGATTATTAAAATTAGTAAAATTCTAGCTAGACTAATCAAGAAAAAAGAAAAGATCAAAATTATCATTAGGAATGAAAGGAGGATTTCATCATACATTCTTCATATAGTGAAAGAATAAGAGAATTCTTTCAACATAATGTTAATGAATTTCAGTATTAAGAGAATAATGAAAGAATTATATAAAATTTCCATATATATGTAGAAAATCACTTAATAAAATCAACATTCTTTTATGACTAAAATCGCTCAGTAAATTAAAAACCGAAGCTGATTAAGGACTTCTTCAAAAACCTGTAACTAAACAAATACTTAGTGGTAAAAAATTGAGTAATTTCCCTGTAAGATAGGAAATTAAGCAAGTATGATTTTTCTTTCCATTTCTATTCAACCTTCCTTGCAGTTAATGTCCTAATAAGTTTAATAGGCAATAAAATAAAATAAAATTAATACATATACATATTAAAACTTTGAGGACATGATCTTTAGCATAGAAAATCCTAATGAATCTACAAAAAAACTACTTAGAACTAGTAAGTGAATTTATCAAGTTTGCATGATAAATATCAATACAAAAAAATCAAGTGCATTTCCATATATTATTGCACTGTGATAAATTCCTACTTATATATATAATTGTACTAATAATGAGCAATTGAATTATGAAACTTAAAAATATTATTTACAATAGCATGAAATACGAAAAAAAATTTAGCAAAATATGTGCAAGACCTTTTACAGAAAAATACAAAACATTGCTAAAGGAAATAAAGAATGTATCAATATATTTAGAGAAATACATTGATCATGGATTGGAAGATTAAATTTCTAAGATGTTGGTTCTCCTTAAATTGATCCATAGATCAGTTTTTTAATGGAAATTGACAAGGTGATTGTAAAGCATAGGTGGCAATGCAAGTAATGTCAAACTGCCAGAAAATTTTTGAAAAAGAACAAAGTTAGAGGTTTAAACCACATGATTTCAGACTTACTATAAGGCTAAAATAATTAACACATTTGGCAGTACTATAAGTATAGACGTATAGAATAATGGAACAGAAAAAAAGAGTTCAGAAGCAGATCTCCACATATATTCTCAATTGATTTTTGACAAAGTTACCAAAGTAATTAAATATGGAAAGGGTTGTCTCCTTAGAAATTGTGCCGGAATATCTGGATACCGATATGTGAAAAACAAGCCTCAGCTTATATTTCACACCATACATGAAAATTAACTTAAAGTGGAGTATACATTTAAACTTAAAGCCAACATCTAAATCTCATAAGAAATAATATATGTGACTTTATGAGAAGCAAAGATTTTATAAACAGGACAACAAAAACACTAATTATAAAAAGAAAGTTACATTGTACTTTATCAAGATAAAAAATGTTTTTTGTTTGAAAGATACCCTTAATATGAAAAATGCATATGTATTTCACATTTCATGCACTATACTTATATGATTAATATTCATTATACATTTAATATTCATTATATATTTAAAATTCATTATATATTTAATACTATTATATTTATATTCTTTTTCTATTTAACATTATATACATCATATATATCAAAGCATTTCTATTCAAATATAATAAGAATTCTTATAACTCAATAAGAAGACACATGATTCAATTAAAAAGGGATAAAAGTTTGTACATACAGTTCATAAAAAAATAAAAATGGACATTAAACACATAAAAGGTGAATAACCTCATTATTCTTTGGAGAAATATAAATTAAAACTAAAATGCAATAGTTCTATACACTCATTAGGTTCCCTAACATTAAAAAGAACTGGTGATAGCAAGTGTTGGTAAGGCTATAGAGCAACTAGGACTCATACATATTTTCTAAAATTATTTTGGTAGTTACTTATATAATTTAATTTGAACTTACCATGACTCAACAATTCCACTCCTAAGAGAAATAAATATCTAAGACATATTAAAGTATTCATCAAGAAAATGTCTTGCAAAATAGGTTCTCTTCTTTCCTTGCTAGTGGCATTGGTTTGGTTTCCCATGCTGTGATTAATTCTTTTCATTTTTACATTTTGGAAGGAACATTCAACTGTTCAATTACTCATCTTAACTAGAGTTACTACTTGGTAACCACACTTTCATTAATTATATAACTAAATGTTTTTACTTCAATTTATATTCTCCTCTGCATTATTTGAATGGCTATATGTCATCACATGTTATCAATGTACCGGCCATAATGACTTCACTAATACCGTTCCATCTTTCCTGTCATCAAATCCCTGATATAGAATGCACATTAAGCATTTTTCTTTGTTTGTTTTATAGTGTTAATTTGCTATACCCTAGGCATTCCCTGTAAAAGTATAAATTTTTTTAAACATCTTTATTGGAGTATAATTGCTTTACAATGGTATGTTAGTTTCTGCTTTACAACAAAGTGAATCAGTTATACATATACATATGTTCCCATATCGCTTCCCTCTTGTGTCTTCCTCCCTCCCACCCTCCCTATACCACCCCTCTAGGTGGTCACAAACCACCTAGCTGATCTCCCTGTGCCATGCGACTGCTTCCCACTAACTATCCACCCTACATTTGGTAGTGTATATATGTCAATGCCACTCTCTCACTTCGTCACAGCTTAACCTTCCCCCTCCCCATATCCTCAAGGCCATGCTTTGGTAGGTCTGTGTTTTATTCCCGTCCTACCCCTAGTTTCTTCATGACACATTTATTCCCTTAGATTCCATATATATGTATTAGCATATGGTATTTGTTTATCTCCTTCTGACTTACTTCACTCTGTATGACAGACTCCAGGTCTATCCACTTCACTACAAAAAACTCAGTTTCATTTCTTTTCATGGCTGAGTAATATTCCATTGTATATATGTACCACATCTTCTTTATCCATTCATCTGTTGATGGACACTTAGATTGCTTCCATGTCCTGGCTATTGTAAACAGAGCTGCAATGAACATTTTGGTACATGACTCTTTTTGAATTATGGTTTTCTCAAGGTATATGCCCAGTAGTGGGATTGCGGGGTTGTATGGTAGTTGTACTTGTAGTCTTTTAAGGAACCTCCATACTGTTCTCCATAGTGGCTGTATCAATTTACATTCCCACCAGCAGTGCAAGAGTGTTCCCTTTTCTCCACACCCTCTCCAGCATTTATTGTTTCTAGATTTTTTGATGATGGCCATTCTGACCAGTGTGAGATGATATCTCATTGTAGGTTTGATTTGCATTTCTCTAATGATTCATGATATTGAGCACTCTTTCATGTGTTTGTTGGCAATCTGTATATCTTCTTTGGAGAAATGTCTATTTAGGTCTTCTGCCCACTTTTGGATTGGATTGTTTGTTTTTTTTGTTATTGAGCTGCATGAGTTGCTTATAAATTTGGGGGATTAATCCTTTGTCAGATGCTTCATTTGCAAATATTTTCTCCCATTCTGAGGTTTGTCTTTTGGTCTTGTTTATGGTATCCTTTGCTGTGTAAAAGCTTGTAAGTTTCATTAGGTCCCATTTGTTTATTTTTGTTTTTATTTCCATTTCTCTAGGAGATGGGTCAAAAAAGATCTTGCGGTGATTTATGTCACAGAGTGTTCTGCCAATGTTTTCCTCTAAGAGTTTGATAGTGTCTGGCCTTACATGTAGGTCTTTAACCCATTTTGAGTTTATTTTTGTGTATGGTGTTAGGGAGTGTTCTAATTTAATACTTTTACACGTACTTGTCCAGTTTTCCCAGCACCACTTATTGAAGAGGCTGTCTTTTCTCCACTGTATATTCTTCCCTCCTTTATCAAAGATAAGGTGACCATTTGTGTGTGGGTTTATCTCTGGGCTTTCTATCCTGTTCCATTGATCTATATTTCTGTTTTTGTGCCAGTACCATACTGTCTTGATTACTGTGGCCTTGTAGTATAGTCTGAAGTCAGGGAGCCTGATTCCTCCAGCTTCATTTTTCGTTCTCAAGATTGCTTTGGCTATTCGGGGTCTTTTGTGTTTCCATACAAATTGTGAAATTTTTTATTCTAGTTCTGTAAACAATGCCCGTGGTAATTTGATAGGGATTTCATTGAATCTGTAGATTGCTTTGGGTAATAGAGTCTTTTTCACAATGTTGATTCTTCCAAACCAAGAACATGATATATCTCTCCATCTATTTGTATCATCTTTAATTTCTTTCATCAGTGTCTTATAATTTTGTGCATACAGGTCGTTTGTCTCCTTAGGTGGGTTTATTCCTAGATATTTTATTCTTTTTGTTGCAGTGGTAAATGGGAGTGTTTTCTTAATTTCACTCTCAGATTTTTCATCATTAGTGTATAAGAATGCCAGAGATTTCTATACATTAATTTTGTATCCTGCTACTTTACCAAATTCATTGATTAACTCTAGTAGTTTTCTGGTAGCATCTTTAGGATTTTCTATGTATAGTATCATGTCATCTGCAAACAGTGACAGCATTTTACTGCTTCTTTTCCGATTTGGATTCTTTTTATTTCTTTTTCTTCTCTGATTGCTGTGGCTAGAACTTCCAAAACTAGGTTGAATAAGAGTGGTAAGAGTGGGCAACCTTGTCTTGTTTCTGATATTAGAGGAAATGGTTTCAGTTTTTCTACATTGAGTACAATGTTGGCTGTGGGTTTGTCATATATGGCCTTTATTATGTTGAGGAAATTTCCCTCTATGCCTCCTTTCTGCAGGGTTTTTATCATAAATGTGTGTTGAATTTTGTCAAAAGCTTTCTCTGCATCAATCAGATGATCATATGCTTTTTTTCCTTCAGTTTGTTGATATGGTGTATCACACTGATTGATTTGCATATATTGAAGAATCCTTGCATTTCTGGAATAAACCCCACTTGATCATGGTGTATGACCTTTTAATGTGCTGTTGAATTCTGTTTGCTAGTATTTTGTTCCAGATTTTTGCGTCTATGTTCATCAGTAATATTGGCCTTTAGTTTTCGTTCTTTGTGACATCTTTGTCTGGTTTTGGTGTCAGGGTGATGGTGGCCTCATAGAATGAATTTGGGAGTGTTCCTCCTTCTGCTGTATTTTGGAAGAGTTTGAGAAGGATAGGTGTTAGCTCTTCTCTAAATGTTTGATAGAATTCGCCTGTGAAGCCATCTGGTCCTGGGCTTTTGTTTGTTGGAAGATTTTTAATCACAGTTTCAATTTCAGTGCTTGTGATTGGTCTGTTCCTATTTTCTATTTCTTCCTGGTTCAATCTTGGCAGGTTGTGCTTTTCTAAGAATTTGTGCACTTCTTCCAGGTGGTCCATTTTTTTGGCATACAGTTGCTTGTAGTAATCTCTAATAATCTTTTGTATTTCTTCAGTGTCCATTGTTACGTCTCCTTTTTCATTTCTAAATCTATTGATTTGAGCCTTCTCCCTTTTTTTCTTGATGAGTCTGGCTAATGGTTTATCAATTTTGTTTTTCTTCTCAAAGAACCAGCTTTTAGTTTTATTGATCTTTGCTATCATTTCCTTCATTTCTTTTTCATTTATTTCTGATCTGATCTTTACGATTTGTTTCCTTCTGCTAAATTTGGGGGGTTTTTTTGTTCTTCTTTCTCTAATTGCTTTAGGTGCAAAGTTAGGTTGTTTATTCGAAATGTTTCCTGTTTCTTAAGGTAGGATTTTATTGCTATAAACTTCCCTTTTAGAACTGCTTTTGCTGCATCACATCATAGGTTTTTCATCGTCGTGTCTCCATTGTCATTTGTTTCTAGGTATTTTTTGATTTCCTCTTTGACTTCTTCAGTGATCACTTCATTATTAAGTAGCATATTGTTTAGCCTCCATGTATTTGTATTTTTTACAGATATTTTCCTGTAATTGATACCTAGTCTCATAGCGTTGTGGTCAGAAAAGATGCTTGATATGATTTCAATTTTCTTAAATTTTCCAAGGCTAGATTTGTGACCCAAGATATGATCTATCCTGGAGAATGTTCCATGAGCACTTGAGAAAAATGTGTATTCTGTTGTTTTTGGATGGAATGTCTTATAAATATCAATTAACTCCATCTTGTGTAATGTATCACTTAAAGCTTGTGTTTCCTGATTTATTTTCATTTTGGATGATCTGTCCATTGGTGAAAGTGGGGTGTTAAAGTCCCCTACTATGATTGTGTTACTGTCGATTTCCCCTTTTATGGCTGTTAGTATTTGCGTTATGTATTGTGGTGCTTCTGTGTTGGGTGCATAAATGTTTACAATTGTTATGTCTTCTTCATGGATTGATCCCTTGATCATTATGTAGTGTCCTTCTTTGTCTCTTGTAATAATATTTATTTTAAAGTCTATTTTGTCTGATATGACAATTGCAACTCCAGCTTTCTTCTGATTTCCATTTGCATGGTATATCTTTTTCCATCCCCTCACTTTCAGTCTCTATGTTTCCCTAGGTCTGAAGTGGGTGTCTTGTAGACAGCATATATATGGGTCTTATTTTTTTTATCCATTCAGCCAGTCTGTGTCTTTTAGTGGGAGCATTTAATCCATTTACATTTAAGGTAATTATTGACATGTATGTTCCTATTACTATTTACTTGTTTTGGGTTTGTTCTTGTAGGTTTTTCCTTCTCTTGTGTTTCTTGCCTAGAGAAGTTCCGTTAGCATTTGTTGTAAAGCTGGTTTGGTGGTGCTGAACTCTCTCAACTTTTGCTTGTCAGTAAAGGTTTTAATTTCTCCATGAAATCTGAATGAGATCCTTGCTGGGTAGAGTAATCTTGGTTGTAGGTTCTTCTCCTTCATCAGTTTAAATATGTCCTGCCACTCCCTTCTGGCTTACAGAGTTTCTGCTGAAAGATCAGATGTTAACCTTATGGGGATTCCCTTGTGAGTTATTTGTTGTTTTTCCCTTGCTGCTTTTAATATGTTTTCTTTATATTAATTTTTGATAGTTTGATTAATGTGTGTCTTGGTGTGTTTCTCCTTGGATTTATCCTGTATGGGACTCTCTGTACTTCCTAGACTTGATTGACTATTTCCTTTCCTATATTAGGGAAGTTTTCAAATATAATCTCTTCAAATATATTCTCAGTCCCTTTCTTTTTCTCTTCTTCTGGGACCCCTATAATTCGAATGTTGGTACATTTAATGTTGTCCCAGAGGTCTCTGAGACTGTCCTCAGTTCTTTTCATTCTTTTTTCTTTGTCCTGCTCTGCAGTAGTTATTTCCACTATTTTATCTTCCAGGTCACTTATCCGTTCTTCTGTCTCAGTTATTCTGCTATTGATCACATCCAGCATATTTTTAATTTCATTTATTGTGTTGCTCGTCATTGCTTGCTTCCTCTTTATTTCTTCTAGGTTTTTGTTAACTGTTTCTTGCATTTTGTCTATTCTATTTCCAAGATTTTGGATCATCTTTATTATTATTATTCTGAATTCTTTTTCAGGTAGACTGCTTATTTCCTCTTCATTTGTTAGGTCTGGTGGGTTTTTACCTTGCTCCTTCATCTGCTGTGTGTTTTTCTGTCTTTTCATTTTGCTTACTGTGTTTGGGGTCTCCTTTTTGCAGGCTGTAGGTTCATAGTTCCCATTGTTTTTGGTGTCTGTCCCCAGTGGCTAAGGTTGGTTCAGTGGGTTCAGTAGGTTTCCTGGTTGGGGGGACTAGTGCCTGTGTTCTGGTGGGTGAGGCTGCATCTTGTCTTTCTGGTGGGCAGGTCCACGTCTGGTGTTGTGTTTTTGGATCTTGGTAGCCTTATTATGATTTTAGGCAGCCACTCTGCTAATGGTTGGGGCTGTAGTCCTGTCTTGCTAGTTGCTGGGCATAGGGTGTCTATCACTGTTGTTGAGTGAAGCTGGGTCTTGGTGTTGAGATGGAGATCTCTGGGAGATTTTTGCCATTTGATATTATGTGGAGCTGGGAGGTCTCTTGTGGACCAGTATCCCGAAGTTGGTTCTCCCACCTCAGAGAAACCGCCCTGACTCCTGGCTGGAGAACTAAGAAACTTCAGTCCACACAGCTCAGAATAAAAGGGAGAAATAATAGAAAGGAAAGGAAAGGAAAGGAAAGGGAAGGGAAGGGAAGGGAAGGGAAGGGAAGGAAGGAAGGAAGGGAGAAAGGAAGGAAGGAAGGGAGGAAGGAAGGAAGGAACGAAGGATGGAAGGAAGGAAGGAATGAAGGGAGAAAGGAAGGAATGAAGAAAGGAAGGAAGGAAGCAAGAAAGGAAGGAAGAGAGGAAGGGTGGGAGGAAGGAAGGGAGGAAGGAAGGAACGAAGGGGAAGAAAGGGAGGAAGAAAGAAGATAAAGTAGAGTAGCATAAAATAAAGTTATTAAAATAAAAAAGAATTATTAAGAAGAAAAATTTTTTAAAGAAAAAAAACGGTTTCATCAGAACCCTAGGACAAATGGTGAAAGCAAAGCTATACAGACAAAATCTCACACAGCAACATACACACAAAAAAAAATAGAAAAAAGGGAAAATAATAATAGATCTTGCTCCCAAAGTCCACCTCCTCACCTTGGGATGATTCGCTGTCTCTTCAGGTATTCCACAGATGCAGGGCACTTCAAGTTGATTGTGGAGCTTTAATCCACTGCTTCTGAGGCTGCTGGGAGAGACTTCCCCCTCTCCTCTTTATTCGCACAGCTCCTGGGGTTCAGCTTTGGACTTGGCCCTGTCTCTGCTCATAGGTCATCCGAGGGCGTCTGCTCTTCACTCAGACAGGACGGGGTTAAAGGAGCAGCTGATTCGGGGGCTCTGGCTCAGGCCAGATGTAAGGAGAGGCACAGATGCCGGGTGAGCCCATGGTGGCAGAGGCCGGTGTGACACTGCACCAGCCTGAGGTACACCGTGTGTTTTCCCAGGGAAGTTGTCCCTGGATCCCAGGACCCCAGCAGTGGCGGGCTGCACAGACTCCCGGAGGGGAGGTGAGGAGAGTGACCTGTGCTCACACATAAGCCTCTTGGTGGCGGCAGCAGCAGCCCTAGTGTCCCACGCCCGTCTCTGATGTCTGCGCCGACAGCCACCGCTCACACCCATTTCTGGAGCTCTTTTACGCGCCACGTTTAAACCGCTCTCCTCGCGCCCCAGGAAACAAAGAGGCAAGAAAAAGTCTCGTGTCTCTTCGGCAGCTCCATGCCCATTTCTGGAGCTCCTTTAAGTGGCGCACTTAAACCCCTCTCCTCGTGCACCAGGGAACAAAGAGGACATTAAGCATTAACATTAAATCCTGCAACTCTAGGAAATTCTGAGAAACCATTTTTTAACCATGCATATGCATTTGCTTCATGTTATTTATCTGAACTTCATTCAGAGTCCTGAAATTTAGACAAATTGGTTCTAGATTATATACAGAATTCACTTTCTAATGCCGGAAATACTTGATACACTATGCTTGAAACAGGCATTAGTCTAAGCTATAATAAAAATTATTAAAATAAACATGCTCAATAAAGGAAATATCTGAATTCAATGCTTCAATGCATCTGCTTTGAAGTTCCACTTCATATGATGCTGGCTAATTTTCACAGCAACCCTTTCTCATACTGACTTCCAAGAATATTAGAGTAACAATTGGAAAAACATATTTAAAGGATGATAAAGTCTTTTAAAAATCAACTTTAAGAGTAAAATGAACATAAATTATAATGCAAGTAAAAAGTAAATGAAGTTTTCTTGATTCATGAAACAGAGTTGAGACCATGACAGTCTTCCATATAAAAATCCTCAAAAGCTTATCGCTTATGACTTTCATGCTAAATTTTGATTATTTTTTCTGGGTTTTCATGAATCACAATAGACAAAATCTGGAACTTTAACTCTTTTCTTGCCAGTCAGTTTTTTTTTTTTTTTAATTTGCTTTATTTCCAGTTGTTGTAAGCCAAATACAACAGTACAAAAATTAGTTGAAAATTTCAAGATAATGATGTTCCAATAACAGTCCTCTAAAGTAATACAAGACCTTGGATTCAGAAATGATAACCTTTGAAAGGTAAGTTATTTGAGAAAATTTAGAAATAACTTCACATGAAAACACCTCAGGTGTGTAAATTAAAATTAAAACGCTTTGTGTAGCCAAGGACTGATTGATGTCCAAATTAATCAACATTAGTATGACCTAAAAAACTTCAAAGCCTTCATCCAAACAGAGGCTGAAAAAGTTAAGTAGGTGTTTTGTCCTTAGGCCTTGTCTTTTTTCTCATTACTCTACCCATATGTGATTTCATCTAGTCTCATGACTTTAACTGTAAGTCCTTTACAGATGACTTTCATCTCAGTCCCTAGGTAGGATCTTTGGACCTATGTTTCCAATTGCACAATTTGACAGCAACATTCTTTGTTCAAATAGTACTTCAGATCCAACAAACTTTTTCTTTCCCAAGTGTCTCTACAGCAATCAACTGTTCTATTCTTTTAATCATTTAGATTATAAAAAAGAATTTAAGTTATCTTTCACTTCTCCAACTTCTTCACATTCACTCTATAAAAAATATTCTGTTTTCCTACACAATAGTTCCTGTACTCACACTTTTTCATCACTGGTCTTTGCCCCAGCCCACTTCTACTTGGAATATATGTAAAATCCTCTTAATCTGCCTGCCTTCTTTCTTCCTTCCCTCCTCCCTATTTCTGTATTTTGTCACTAATCTCTTTGTCATAATTAACCAGAGATTTTAGTCTTAAAACATAAGTGTTAAGATGTTTCTATCCTCAAAAACCTTTAATGTCTTCTCTATTAATGGCCATGGTCATTTATCAGAAATGTTTACAAAACAGTATTTCTTACTACTCATGTGACCTTGGCTGTTTCCCATCAGAACCAGTCTCTCTCTTTAGCCACTTGAATCTAGTATGTATTACAGCTTTGACCCATCTGATAAGGTAGACTTGATGCTGCACTACTTCCTGGAGAGGCCCTTAACTGGCCTGTAATTTTACACTTTTTGAGTCTTGAAAGCAAGTTGCTTTGTAAAAAGTTTAAATTGCCATGCTTTGTGAAGCCCAAGGCATGTGAGGAGACCTTGGATGAAGGATACCATGAGAGAGAGAAAGACCATCAAGGCTCCAGACATATGAGTGAAGAAGATACACTGGAACTTCAACCTGCAGTCTAAGCTGCTCCATCTGATCTCATGTTGATCAGATATGAACAAACAAGCCAAGTCCTTCCCAAATTCCTGCCTCATTAAATTGTGAACAGAATAAAATGGTTGTGTTGAATTTTTTTGTAGCTTATTTCACAGCAATAGCTAACCAAAACATAAGATTAAACCATAGCAAAGAATTAAAATATTTTAATATTTTTGCTATGATCTGGACTAATCATGATTTCCAGCCATGTTTCTCTACTGTACTAAACTTATCCCAATTATGCACACAAATATTAGTGTACTTGTTACTTCTTCCTTCTACTATGAACTCACATACTATATATCCTTTAGAAAGGATGTCACCTTGAACTAAAACTCTTTTGTAGTGACAAGGACTCCAAAGCTTAATCATTCTTTAAGCTACAACTAAAATTTATCACCAAGTTTGTGTAATGTTCCTGGGTCCCTGTAGTTTATTTTCTTATATGGTTTTTTCTCCCTCCCCCATATTTGTTAGGTAAGCTAGGCTATGCCGAGGTAACAATAACGTGCTAAATGTTAGTGGTTCAGAAAATAACTCACTCACACCGCAGCCCAGGGGACTGTTAGTGAGTGGATTTGCACCCCAGTAGTGGTGATTTAATTTATCAGTTCTTTAACATCCATCTAGCAGGCTCATTGTATATAGTAGTTTTTAAATCTTTCACTGGATTTTCTGCATCTGTCCTGTAAATGAGCAAAGAAAAAGCAACCAGAGGATTTCATGAGCAGTTTAGAAGCCATGTCAGTAGGTGATGTACAGCGCTTTTACCTAATTCCTGTGGTTATTTAGAATAAGTCACATAGTTTCATTTCAATGCAAGGTGAGCTGCAACTATGTAATTAGCAACTTATACATGTCCTCTTAAGGTGCTATGTAGGAATTTCTTGAGGAAAAATATGCCTTTGTAAAGAATTGATGGGCCATAGCATATGTTTGTATTTAATTTGATCACGTAGGTCCAGATTGCTCTTCAGAATGGCTGCCCAGGGTCCATGAGCAACAAATCATAATAATTCCTGTAGTTTTTCATCCTGCCAATGTTAGATATTTCCCAGTGTTTTACTTTAACAAATCAAATAGGTATAAAATGATATCCCATTGTTAATTATTTAACAGTCATTAACTTGATAATAATTTTGAATGTATTTTCATATACTATTAGCTTTTTTAATAAAGGAATCCTCTTCTGTACTTGCCTTTTTATAATATCCTTGTTTTGCACAGCGAATGCTGTATTTCCCCTTTGATTCGCAATATGTACAGTAATTTCTCCTATCATTGTCTCTCTATAATTTTGATAGTGGTGTTTTAATGGAACAGAAATAATTAATTATGATTTGATGAAATTTGACTATTTTTAATGATGTGTATATTTGAGTTTGCTAAAAAATTTTGATCCAGTACTTTCTTGCATTTTTCTATAAACATTATAATTTTTAATGTGTCTATTTTTAATGATTTGTATATTTGAAAATTTATTTAAAAATACAGATTCTAGATATTTCTTGCATTTTTCTATAAGCACTCTGATTTTATCTTTCACATTAGGTCTTTGGTCAATCTACAGTTCACTCTGGAATGTAGTATTAGATAGGGGTTTCGTTTAATCTCCATGTAATGAGTCAGCTTTCCAAATGCAATGCCTTGAGCAGTCTATACATTCATCATTGGATTGTTGGTTCATTTTAATCATATGTTAAGGTTCATTCTTTCAGGTCTGTATTTGTCTAATTAGATAACTTTATGTTTGTGTACCAATACTATACAATGTTTATTATTATGGCTTTGTAGTAAGTTGTAATGTGTGATAAAGCGATTCCTCCTGTTACTCTTCTTTATAAATTTTCTTAAGGTTAAGTTAGCTCTTTGTGGATCTTTGTTTTTTTTAATAAGTTTTTTAAAAATCCTTAAAAATATCAAACTGCAACATTGAATGGGTTTGCATTCAATGTAAGGCATATCTTGGGTACTTGGGCCTCTTTGTATTTTTTTCATGATCTTTCATGTCCTTTTAGAGTTTTAAGGTCTTTTAAGATCCCTATAACTGATATTATAAAAACCATTTACTACTTGTTATTTATGGTATAAAGAGATACTATAAAATTATATTAGTTGATTTTATTTCTAACAACCCTGCAGAATTATTTTGTTGGTAATAAAAAAATTGTTGGGCTTCCCTGGTGGCGCAGTGGTTGAGAATCCGCCTGCTGATGCAGGGGACACAGGTTCGTGCCCTGGTCCGGGAAGATCCCACATGCGGTGGAGCAGCTGGGCCATGAGCCATGGCCGCTGAGCCTGCGCGTCCGGAGCCTGTGCCCCACAACGGGAGAGGCCACAACAGTGAGAGGCCCGCGTACCACAAAAAAAAAAAAAAAAAAAATTGTTGAACATAGATTTCTATAAAGATTTTCAAGTCATTTGATAATTTAATGAGTCATTTCATTTTCAAATATTTAGATATTTATATATTTTCATCTATAATATTGATGCTCAGGGATAATGGTACTATGCTAAACAGTAGTGATGATTCTGGACATCTTATATTTGCTATACTTTTGTTTAGTAAATACTCTTAAGTTAACATTCCTTTCTATTTTTAATTTTTAAGACTTTTCATCATAAATATGTGTTGGAGCATATAAAATACTTTTACCACTACTATTGAGGTAGTCATATGATTTTCACTTTTAACTTATTATTATTTTTTTTTTTTGCGGTACGCGGGGCTCTCACTGCTGTGGCCTCCCCCATTGCGGAGCACAAGCTCTGGACATGCAGGCCCAGCGGCCATGGCCCATGGGCCCAGCCGCTCCGCGGCACGTGGGATCCTCCCGGTCCGGGGCACGAACCTGTGTCCCCTGCATCGGCAGGCGGACTCCCAACCACTGCGCCACCAGGGAAGCCCCTTAACTTATTAATGTGGTAAATTGTCATTAGATTTATTCTGATGTTAAGATGTCCTTGCATTTTAAATGTAAAGGTACTTGATTCTAAAGTAATATTTTTTAGAACACTGTTGGATTTAGTCAGGTAATATTTAACTTTTGAATGTAATATTTATTTATTTAATCAATAATTAAATAACATTAATTTAAATTTATTTATGATTTTTGAATTACAGTTCAAAGGTAAAATGGGTCTATAATGTTCTTTTCTTTGCATTGTACTTACCTGGTATTAGTATTACGATTATTCTAGCTTCATGAAATGAGCTTGGTTTCTTTAACTCTTTCTTCTATTTTCTCTATAATTTTAAATCTTATCAGAGTCCTTCAAAACAGGCATTATCATTCTCAATTTGTAGTTGATAAAGTTGAGGATCAAAAGTATTATAATTTTCCCAAAGACCTGTGGTAGAGCCAAAATTACAGAGGTCTGTATGACCTGAAAGTCTAATGAGCTTTCCTGTAATTTCCTATAACTTGTAGATATTCAGTAAATATTTGTGGAAATATATTCAAAGTCAGAAAGAAGTTTTTGAAAGAAGACAGAAAAGAATTTGCAGATATCTAAGAAGGTAGGTCCAGAGAGTACCTAAGATAAGAAGGGGATTTATTGGGACTCCAGGAAACAACAAAAGATCAAGAACAGCAAAGCCTTAATTTTAGAAGAGTTGGCCCTGGTCAGGAGCCAGGTTGTCCATGTCTGTATCCTGAGTGTGTCACTTGCAGCCTGGCTGATATTGATTTCTACATTAGTTTGAGCCATAGAAAATTGCTGATATTTGGATTTTTTAAAATTTACAAAATAATATCATATGGCTCAACCTAACATTTAATCATTTGTTTTCCTCACTTTTCTCATCTGTACTAGTATATAAATAGCATGCATGTCCTACTTTTTTTAGGAGAATTAAAAAGCAAGGCAGGTAGATTCTTAGAGCAGTGCTTGAAGTAGAATAAGAACTTGAGGTATAGTAAAATAATGATCATTTCTTATTTGTAAAAGTGTATATCAAAAAATATCACCTTTCTGTTAAATTTTTGTGTGTCATATGGGATTATAATTTTCAGAAAATGATTTTGGATGGAGATAGTGTAGTGAATGTAATTCAACGATCAACATTCAGTTTCCAGGAAGGAATGAAATTTTCTTGCAAAATTCTGGGATTTGAAGATAGATCTTATTTTAAAATTCCCAATTGTATATAGTGAGTTTTCCTACCCACAATGTATATTGTTTTAATCATCTAACTCATCATTACTGGTCTAAAGAGACAAAGCATTAATTATAATTGTACCACAGTGCCAGCTTTGCATACTATAAGACCATTTCTGTATTTTATAAATGAAAGTGTTTATTTTCTAATTTAGGAGATTAGTGTTTTGCAGTTAGGATGCAGGAATGACAAAGCAATCACAGTCCAAACACAATGAGACGGCTGCAGAGGAGATTTATAGCAAAGTCTGGCAAATACAGCAACAGGCAAAATCCCAGCACTAGATATTTTGTTGACACTGTAGAACCAGATTATAATAATTATAATTTAGATAGGAGAAATGTCCTAGTCCCATCAAAATGTAGGATAAAGAGTATTTATCCTTAGCAACAACTGGAATCCAAATTCATACTCACCTGCATTGTACCTCAATGGAATAGAATGGCCGTGTACATAAATATTTTTCACAGATCATTTTCCTCAGCTTTACACAGAAACACTGTTTCTCTATTATGATTTATTCAACATTAGGTAACACAAACTTCTAATAAAAATTCAAACTTTCTTATAGACCTGTTTTGTTTTCTGATTTTTCAGAATCTATAAAACCCTGTTTTCAAAACCTATAAATTAATTTTAATATTTAGATATGTATAATATCCATTCAGGATTCACTTTTATCTAAAAATAAATGACAACCATAGAGACACAAAGTGAGAATCAGAGCCTGATTCAGACATGCTTTAAGGTATAGAAATGTCCCTTGCCTCTTTTCAGAGAACATACCCTTTCTGCCATGGAGAACAACTCAAGAAGTGGAGTAGGTGGCCACTTGCATGGCAGTCTGCAAGACAGTTTTAAAACATTTTGCCAATTCGACAAAAACAGTGTTTCAGTGAAAGAAGTCCCCCCTTCTGGATAAAACATTGTCTCCAGAAGGCATCTGTTAAAATCAGAAATGAATTCTATGGAAGGAAGACTGCATTGAACAGAAGGCATTGAGATGTTGGTTAAACTGATGCATATCGCCCTGCAGACTGCACGGATCCAGAGGAGCAAAGATGAGGATATTACACAATGGAGTTTTTACCTGAATAATTTACCAGGCATTATAAGCTCAAAATGAAATTCTAAAGTATAGGATGGTCCCATTTGAAACATACAGAAAGGAGTTATCTAGGATTGTTCAGAGGGGTTTTGTCCTGAGATACATGCCTTCTCTTGGAACTCCTTCCTGGATGGACTATATGTCTTTGTTGGTAAGGTCAAATACAGGATAGACTTGAGTCTAAACACACAACACATTGAACCAGAGGTGGAAATGAGGAGAAGTGACCTCATTTGTATACCTTCTAGAGCATTCGATACTTTTCATTTCCAATAGCTAATTATTAAATATAATATTAATAGTATAATACCAGCAAGATAACCAATAAACATAACTATGATGCCTGCTTTTGCCTCTATTTTTTAGACATTGTTTGGAAAGTACAAGCCAACAGAATTAGAAGAAAAACAAAATAAAAGTTATGATCTTGTTTCTGCATGTTAGCAATCTACTGTATGACTGCTAACATAAAAGAAATAACAAATCTGTAGAATAATTATTTCTGTTGTGTAGACCATGTCTATACAGTCCTTGAGAATAAACAAATACATCTTGAGACATACAAAATTGATCTCAGAGTTTTAACTCTCCAAATAGTCCAATTATTTCCATGAAAAATCATTAGATTAGTATCTAGATATTATTAAACCATTCTTCATTTGACCATATTGAAATTTAAATGAGGAACAAGATGCTGATCTTAAATTGTATAAAATTGTTAAGTAGTATTGTTTACACAATTCTAAATCAGTATAATCAGAATGAATGTGTCCATATTTCCTCACAGTAGCATCTTCAGAGGACAGAATTCATTTTTGGTACTCCTATTAGCCAAAATAAAAACAAATTCAAAAAATTTTCATTGCCTTACATTCAATGAGTGCAGTTTCAGCTTATTCAATGATAAAACCATAACAGTTTAAATTATGGCATAATGCACTGTAGAAAATATCTTGCTTTTAAATATGCATTTTGCTCACTATCAGTTGCTATCATTTCAAAGTTAAAGATGACAAAAGAATAGTTATGTTTTCTATTAGAAATGTAAATAGAGATATTCAGTCAGAACATTGTCATTATTTTTGTCCTCTCAAAAATAGAATGCAGTAATAGCTTGTTTTCAAAATGGAGAGATTAAAACACAAATCTGTATTTTTTCCTGGACAATTCAAAAGGAAATGAGAAAGAGAGGTATTGCTAGTAATATGAGGACAAGATAAGATCATACTTTTTAATGCTATATATTTATTGAACATCTATTTTAGGTCATATTATCTTTACCTGTCTATCCCAAGAGCATACTTGCAAATGTCTATTTTCTCCTTCCCTGTCTGTTTGCACTTTCTGTCTCTCTTTCCTTCCTTTACTCTCTTTCTCTTTGCAATATTAATATATAGCAAGATGATATGAGAACATTTGTAGAAGTTTATTTTTTTTGGAGCAAATGTGTTATTTGGGTTTAGTGTACAAGGTATGGAAGAACACACATACTTTTTTGTTAAATTGAAGTATAGTTGATTTACAATATTGTGTTAGTTTCAGGTGTACAGCAAAGTGATTCAGTTTTATATATATATTTTTTTTTTCAGATTCTTTTCCATTATAGGTTATTATAAGATATTGAATATAGTTCCCTGTGCTATACAATAAATCCTTGTTGTTTATGGAACACACATACTTTTTAAAAAACATTTAATTGGAGTATAGTTGATTTACAGTGTTGTGTTAGTTTCAGGTGTACAGCACAGTGAATCAGTTATACATATACATGTATCTACTCTTTGTTAGAGTTTTTTCCCATACAGGTCATTACAGAGTATTGAACAGAGTTCCCTCTGCTATACAGTAGGTCCTTATTAGTTATCTGTCAATATTTTACATGAAGTGCTGTGTAGAAATTTATTTTCAATGCAATCTTTCAGCTATTATAAAAATAGGATAAATATTTCATTGATTTTTATCTGCTACTAGAAGGTTATACATATTCACATCTGTGAAACTATTGCCAGTGCCTATTTGGTCACTCACTCTATCATCTGCTAAATTTTTTAACCTATACAATATCTTTAACTTCCACATTAATTCTGTGGGATACATCTTCCTAGTGCTATTTTATTATTTAAATAATGAAACGAAGCATCTTAGTGCCTAAGTTACTTGCTCAAGATTCCACAGTAAGGAAAGGCATAACTAACTAGAAGTATTACATATCTTCTGATTCCAATTATGTTGTTGGCTTTCCCCTCTCCTCCCCAAATAGCAGATAGACTAATAATGACATATGGGTTTAATTTTGTTATCTTCTCTTATTAGAATTTACCTGAGCAGAATTGGTATGATTGAAGCATTTTGCTTTGTATAGCATTTTGTATCCTGTGACATATGGTATATAGGTAGGTATAAATATGCATGTAAGTTACATTTGTAAATATAGATATATACATATTGTATATAACACCATTCATTCATTCATTCATTCTTCCTTTTATGATTATAACCCTCCTATCAATTTTTTATATTATCTTCAAATGCCAAAACCTCTTTGAAACTTTAATTTACTCAATTCCAAAGATCTCTCCATTATTTGATAACATTAATGATAATGATAATAACACATATGAAAATTTAATGTTAATAGTATAGGATATTCATGGAGCCCTTATTAATGCCAGTCACCATTCCATGTGCTTCACAAGTAAAACCTCATTTAAACCACAAAACTCTATGGTGTAATTACTGCTACTATCTCACTGATAAGGAAACAAAGTCACAGGAAAGTTCATTAATTTGTTCAGAGTCACAGCTAATAGTTACGGCACTAGACCTCTAAACACACTCCTCCTAACCAACAGTCTGTACATGTGCTTTGATAATACTTTACATTTATTTTACTTATAACATTTTGCCTTGCATTATAATATTTTGTGTAGGCTCTTTATTCTGCATAATCCTTGTATTTAATCTTTACTGAGTGTTAATCTCACACCAGGAACTGCTTTAAGTGCCAAGAATACAGAAACGAGAAAGACAGAAATGGTAAATGGAAGAGACAGAATTTCAGGAATTAAAACAACTAAATGGACAAAATGATTTAAAATACTGTTAACAGTTATAAGCACGACAAACATTTGTGTTAGAGAAGATGTCTTAAAGGGCCAAATTAGGTGAAATGGTCATGGAAGGCCTCTCTAAACAGAAAACATCTGAGGTGAGATGAGCCCTGAGTGAAAGAAGTTGCCAGATTTCTGGCAAATATTAGAGATCAGAGTGTTCCAGAGAGCGGGAACAGCAGAGTAAAAGGACCCTAAGACTTTCCATGTGAGAGAAATAAAAAGAAGAGAATGTTATGAGATTCGCAATTAATGTAATTACAAGATTAATTCTGAGAAGAAGATTAATTCTTCTGCGAAGAAGGCAGGACCAGATTATTGGTGCTCTTTAGGTCATAGGATGGTGACCTAAATATATTTTATATTTAAAATATAATACAAAATAATTGGCAAAATTAAGGCAAAGAAGTGACATAACCCAAATCGCTTCCCCTTTCCCCTTTTTTAAAAAGAACACTCTTACTGCTGTGTGGAGAATAAACTGTAAAACAGTGGAACCCATTAGAAAGCTATTGCAGATTTTTATATGAGTGCTGCGAATAGAGAAATTGATAGAGAGTGAAATAGATGAATGTACCTTGGAGATAGAAAAAAGTCGATAGTCTTTTTAAAGCAGAAACAATTTATTATTCACTATTATATGCCCAACAGAGTCCTGAATATAGTAGGCATTCTTTCATATTTTGATATATTGAGTGTACTTAAATAGCACTTCTAGCAGCTAAACTACTTCAAAGTTCTATTTTATGTGTAAAATTATAATAGCAATTTTAAAGGTAGCATGTTGATGTTTATTCATTGAAAGAGTTGCTTTGAAAATTTTTCTATAAAATTGAAATAACTCTTGCCTGTTTTTTCTCCATTATCTGAAAGGGAAATATATAGCAGTAAATTCATATATTATAAAAGAAGAAATGTCTCAGATTTCCATCTATTATCTATCTCTTATTTTAAGTAATTAGAAAAAGAAGAATGAGGAAATAATAAAAACTAGATATCAATCAAATGAAATTTAAAACATGAAAACAAAAAAATGAGTGGAATAAAAAATGTCTGGTTCTTTAAAAATATCAATAAAATTAATAACCTTCTAGCAAGACTGACAAAGAAAGAAAAGAAAGACACAAATGTGTACCAATATCAGGCATGAACATAGGATATCATTACAGACCCTGCAGACATGAAAAGATTAATGAGGGAATAATGAAAACAACTCTATACACAGAATTTGTCCGTTTAGATGAAGTAGACCAATTCCTCTAGAATCACAAGCTATCAATGTTGTATGCAACGTTAAAAAAATACTTTGAAAAACACTAGAACTATTAAAGAAATTACAGTCATAATTTAAAACTCCTTAAAAAGAACTCTCTAGGTTGAGATAGTTTCAGTGGGTAATTGTATGAAAATTTAAAGAATTAATATCAATTCTCCACAATCTCTTCCAGAAAATCCAAGAGAAGGGAACAATTTCCAACTTATTTTTATGAGGCCAGTATTACCCTGATATCAAAACCAGACAGCAGCAGTACAAAAAAGAAAACTAAAGACCATTTTTCCTGAATAATACATATGTAAAAACCTCAACAAAATATTAACAAATTGAATTCAGTAATACATTATTATATTTTATATAGTAGTATAAAAAAAGACTGATATACCACGATCAAATAGGGTTTATTCCAGGGATGAAAGACTGGTTCAATACTCAAAAATCAATGTAATCTACCAATGTAATCTACCATGTTAACAGGCTAAGGAAGAAAAATCATATGGTTATACCAGTCCATGTAGAAAAAGCATTTGATAAAATTCACCATCCATTTGCTATAACAATTCTCAGAAATCCAGGAGTGTAGGGAAACATTCACAGTTTGATAAAGAATATATGCGAAAAACCTCCTGAACTCTACTCTTGTCTCTCAGTACCACAAGACTTCCAACATTTTTGTTTTGCTCTCTTCAGGTTTTCTGTTTGGCTTCTTAGCTTTGTGTATCAGACAGTTTCAGAATTCAGTACCAATCTTGTTATGGAAAACCAGATGAGCATTGGGCTTAGGTGTTCTCTTCTCCTTTCCACCTCAATCTGGACACTTCAAGTCTCTCATTTTTGTCTCCTTAGCCCGTGACACTGCCAAACCTCTGATGTTTTCTCTGCCTCTTAGTATAATCCCTCTTCCTGGGCTCGTGGCCCAGATACTCAAACTCTTGCCTCATGTCCTGAATTGGTGAATGAGAGGACAAAATATGTGGCTACAGATTTTTACTCACCTCTTCATGGCTTCCTCTTCTTTAGGATTCTGTCTTCCCAAGTTCTGACAGCCTCAGAGGCACTCCCATATAATCAGATTCGCTTATTTTTTTCTATCATATTCAGTTTTTTCTAATTGTTGTCTAGTCCCCCTCCCCCCAATGCTCTCAATCTCTCTCTGTTTCCCACAAAATTCTTAGAAGTCTTGTGGTACTGGGAGGACAAGAATAAAATTCAGTAAGATATTTGTAGATATTCTTGATCAAATTGCAATAGTTCCCATACACTCCTAGATCTTTGGCTTGCTGCTGGCTGCTTTATCTTAGCTGGAAGTGGAAGTCTTAAAGCAGAGGTTTCTGAAAGGGTAGAGGATCATCTATAAGTGACATTGAGAAGTGAAGAAGACACTGATCCTATTATCAGATCCTGAAGAATGCAAAATGTTCGAGAATGAGTAGCCTCCAAGAGAGTGTCACAAAGGAAAGCTGAGTGTCAGTTTATGTAATGAGAAGGAACAGTGAGCAGTCATCCTAGAGAATTCTATAAAATCGAACCTCAACACAAAGGTAAAGCACATTTAAAGGACCTACTGTAAAGAAATAGAGAACTATACCCAATATTTTGTAATAACCTATACAGGAAAAGAATCTGAAAAAGTATCTATCTATCTATCTATCTATCTATCTATCTATCATCTACGTAGAAAATAAACTTATGGTTACCAAAGGGGAAAGAGGAGGAGATAAATTAGGAGTTTGAGATGAACATATACAGACTACTATATATAAAATACATAACCAAGAAGGATCTACTGTATATAGCATAGAGAACTATACTCAATATTGTGTAATAACCTATAAGGCAAAATAATCTGAAAAAGAATATATATACATGTATAACTGAATCACTTTGCTGTACACCTGAAACTAACACAACATTATAAATCAACTATACTTCAATTTTAAAAAAAGGAAAAAAAAGGAGAAAAAGCACACTTAACTGTTTCTGCCCCACTGCTTTGTTTCATTAGGCTTGCTGCTTCCATGGCTTTAGATTACCCTTAATGCAGTTTATGCCATGGTCAGTTAGACACAGTGGTTGGTTTTCTAGCTATGAATTAAACTATGTATTTCACAGTTTAGATCCAGTCATGTTCCCTATCAGAAGTTCTGAACACTCCTTATTCAAGAAAATTATGCTCAATGAAAAGAATTCATTGTTGGTTTTTTTTTAAAAAAAGTCTAAAAACTATGTTGTTTATAGGTGAGAATGAATGACTTCCAATAGGGATTTTTGCACTTTTAAAGAATAGTCTCCATTACTAAAAATCAAACCTACTTAAAACACATATACATTTTAAAATAGTCTCAATAACACTGCTGTTTTAAGAATTCAGGCTAATGCAAATCCCAGTATTATATTTGTGTGATCTCTTTACTTGAAGACTATAAAATGTATTCATTACATATGGATATATGCTAATTTTCATGTGTTGAATATATATTTTTGCTAATATAATGTACTACTTCAGATGTTTGTGTTTTTTAAAACTGTTCCCGCACAATATACATCTTTTTAAATTTAATTTAATTTATTTTTTAATTTTTTTGGCCGTGCCACCTGGCATATGGGATCTTAGTTCCCTGACCAGGGATGGAACCCACACCCCCTGCAGTGGAAGTTCGGAGTCTTAACCACTGGACCACCAGGGAAGCCCCCAGATGTTTGTGGTTTTAGGTTGGTAAAAGTACATTCCATTTCAGTCTGGCTTACACAAATAGGAACTGTATTATTTTATACAACTTAAAATAAAATACGGTTATGTCACAGTTATGTCCTTAAAGTCCCAAGTTCCTTCCATTTGTCCATTTTAGAAACCTCAATAGAAGTTCCATAAAAAGATGCCTCCCCCTGTGTTTACAATATTACTACCCCTCCCCTCAATGTAGGCATTTCATACTGAATCAGCACTGCTCAGAGGCAATCATTTCCAATGTATCCTTTGTAAGAATGAGTAAACCTTTCCTTGGGACTTCCCTGGTGGTGCAGTGGTTAAGAATCCTCCTTCCAATGCAGGTGACACGGGTTCAATTCCTGCTCCAGGAAGATCCCACATGTTGTGGAGCAGCTAAGCCTGTGCACCACAACTACTGAGCCCGCGAGCCACAACAACTGAAGCCCACCCCCCTAGAGCCTGTGCTCTGCAACAAGAGAAGCCACCGCGATGAGAAGCCTGCGCTCCGCAACGAAGAGTAGCTCCCACTTGCCGCAACTAGAGAAAGCCCACACGCAGCAACAAAGACCCAGTGCAGCCAAAAATAAATACATTTAAAAATATAAATTTATTTTTTAAAAAAAGAATGAGTAAGCCTTTCCTAGAATTACACTAACAAACATGTCACTGTACAGATTTTATTCCTCACTCCTAGCCAATCCAATAACTGACAGGTAAAATAGAACTCCATGAGTGCTTCAGATCAATTAGAAATCTCTCAGGAGGTTAGGGGTGGAACTGGTCACTTGGCAGCAAATGTTCAAAGGCAGGGAGTAGACAAGTGTGGCTCTCCTAATAAAGCTAGATTTCTGTTAGGGAGGATGAAAACAAGGGAGTAGATAGATGTTGCTTAATTACATTATGCTCAGTAAATAACCATTGTTTTATATCATGTATTGTTCTAAATACTTTACATGCTATTTCTTTTTACATTTGCTTTACAACACCCTATGATTTACAGCTACCTTATTACTTTATAGAAAAGAGGTAAAATGTGAAAAATGTATTTTACAGGTAACTTGCTCTTTTGTCAAACCCTTTACAGTGAAACTGGGAAACTGATCTGTGCCTTCCCTCATATTACTGCTTCATTTTTTTTCTTCACTCTTCTGTACACTTTTTGAAAAGAAATAGTCTTCATTCACAAAAGCTTTTTAGTATTATTCCTATTCCACTGTAGATGCTTGAACTTTCTTCTCATGATAATTTCTCAGCATTATTGGATAAAAGAAAGCTAGCTACAATCATTTGGGCTAGGATTTGTGGAAAAGATTTTCTCATTTAAATCAGCTCTTCCCTGAAAACATAAGTAGTTGGACTCAAATCAAAGAAATAATGATAATTTACATTTTATAAACTTTCTTTTTTAAAATAATTTAATGTGCTCTTATCAGAAAGCATTTTTCCTCAAACAGAAACTGGTTTTGGAAAATTATGATTTTATAAGCTTCTCAGGTGTTTCTAACTTTAATGATTATATGAATTTGTGAGAAGTTGTATGTATAGTTACTTTGTCCAAAAGAATCATTTTAAAACACAGTTGGGTACTTCATTTACAAAGTAAAAAGCAAATAATTTTGAGATGTATGTAAACTCTCCCTATTGTTTTATTTTGAAATCTCTAAATTTATTTCTTTTGTTTCCAGAAAAAAATTATTTACTGTCAAATCAAGGCAAAAGTTTGTTGTAAAAATGACCTGATATTTTAGTTACATTTTTTTGTGTGTGATTAGAACCTTAAGATCTGCGCTCTCAGCAGCTTTCAAATATTCGATATAGTATTTTTAACTATAGTCACCATACTGTACGTTACATCCTCATGACTTATTTTTTAACTGGAAATTTATACCTTTTGACCCCCTTCACTCATTTCTCCCACTCCCCACCTTCCCACATCTGGCAATCACCAACCTGTTCTCTGTATCTATGAACTCTGTGCTTTGTTTTATTTTATTAGTCCATATAAGTGAGATCATAGGGTATTTTTCTTTCTATGCCTGGCATATTTTACTTAGAATAATGCCCTCAAGTTTCATCCATGTTGTTACAAATGGCAAAATTTCATTCTTTCTTTTATGGCCAAATAATAGTCTGCTCTGTGTGTGTGTGTGTGTGTGTGTGTGTGTGTGTGTGTGTGTGTGTACAGGCATACCTCTGAGTTATTGCCGGTTCAGTTCCAAACCACTGCAATAAAGCAGATATCACAATAAAGCGAATATCTCAATAAAGCAAATCACATGAATTTTTTGGTTTGCCAGTGCTTATAAAAGTTATGTTTACAACATACTGTAGTGTATTAGCAGTGCGATAGCATTATGTCTAAAAAACAATGTTCAGATCTTAATTTAAAAAATACTTCATTGCTAAAAATTTCTAACCATCATTGGACACTGCAGTGTTGCTACAAATCTTCAACTTGTAAAAAATACATTATCTGTGAAGCACAATTTATTGCACAGTTTAAAGTATAATAAAACAAGCCATGCCTGTACCACACTATTCATTCATCCATATCTTGGCTATTGTAAAAGTGCTGCAATAAACATGGGGGACCACATATCTTTTTAAATTAGTGTTTTCATTTTCCTTGGATAAATAGGCAAAAGTGAAGTTGCTGGATCATATAGTAGTTCTATTTTTAATGATTTCAGTAACTTCCATCCTGTTTTCCACAGTGGCTCCATCAAGTTATATTCCCACCAACAGTGCATAAGGATTCCCTTTTCTCCACATCCTCACCAACACTTGTTATTTCTTGTCTTTTTGATGATAGCCATTCTGACAGGTGTGAGGTAATATCTCATTGTGGTTTTGATTTGCATTTCTCTGATGGTTAGTGATGTTGAGCATGTTTTCATCTGCCTGTCAGCCGTCTGTATGTCTTCTTCAGAAAAAAAAGTCTATTCAGTTATTCTGCCCATTTTTTTAATTGAATTGTTTAGTTTTTTGCTATTGTGTTGCATGAATTCTTTATATACTTTGGTTATTAACCACTTGTCAGCTGAATGATTGCAAATATTTTCTCCCATTCAATAGTTTGCCTTTACATTTTGTTGATGGTTTCTTTTGCTGTGCAGAAGCTTTAGTTTGATATAGTCCCAACTTTCTTTTTTTGCTTTTGTTGTGTTTGTTTTTGGTGTCAAATCCAAAATATCATTTCCAAGACTGATGTTAATGAGCTTTCTGCCTATGTTTTCTTCTGGAAATTTTATGGTGTCATTTCTTAGTTGGTATGAACATGTTTGCTTTTTTAAATTTTAGGTTTTTTTTTTTTTTTCCTTTTTACTTACATCACCTATTTCTCATAAAGTTATAGTTAGAAACTTTTTTTTTGGTTGTTCTCTCTTACTAGACTGTAAGATGAAGAAAGCCAGGAAACCTGTGAATCTTGATCATCAGTGTATCCCAGGCATAAGCACTTAACACAAGTAAGTGTGAAATAAATGTTTGCCAAAAGCTACAAAAATGTCCTGTTGAACCACAAATATTTTGTATGCCATGATGTACCTGCCAATTCTGTTATATCAGTTGCTCTTATTTCTTTGTGTCTTGAAATAACTTTGTTTATTTTTATGTCTTAAAATCATTTCTAAGAAGTTACATCATTGTTGGAAAAAATAAGTTTTAAAGTATAATATTTTTGAGATTTCATTTTCAAAGCTTTCTTATTGCTGGGAAAGTAAATGCACTTTTAGTCAAGTTTTGAAGAGATTTATTTAACTGATTTAGGCAGGACCCTTTCCACAAATGATCTAAAACAATACATCTAGTCTACCTTTGGGTGAGATTGTTGGAGTGTCTTCAAGTTGTTTGTTTATGTATGATGTGTGTGTGTGTGTGTGTGTGTGTGTGTGTGTGTGTGTGTGTGTGTAGTACAAGCAGGAAACATGTATAACCTTTCCATGTTGGTGCCAAGACAGATGAAGTGATCTTCCGCCAAATACCTCCTGCTAAACTACCTCACAGCTGGTGTACTTACTGTTTTTTTTTTTAATACCATGACTAAATTAGCTCTTTAAAATTTATACACATAAATTATATATATATATGTATATATATATATATATATACATTGTATTTAAGATTTATTGACAACTCGTTTCAAAATCTGAATCTATGGCAAATGATTAATATTCTACTTTTATTAGTATTCAAGTTGATAACAAGTAACTCAATTAAATTTATTTAATGAAAAAGAAATGAATACATTCTGTGACAGATATCAACTCCAAATAATCTATCAAGTCCTGGCATCATATAATAGTCAGTGTATCCAAACTGGCAGCAAAGCATTTTGGACGGAAACAAAATCAGTACCTTCATATTATCCTGAAATTGCCTGAAATCCTACTGGAGTTAGCAGTAGCTAACTCTTCTTGGCTGAAGATGTTGGGAATGTAAAAATTGGTCACTGAATGGTTGTACATGCAGAAATGTTATGTGCAGTAAAGAAGAAAAGGGATTTGTGAGAAATGATTGTTACATAACAGTAAAAATACTTTATATACAAACATTTAAAACTATATTTCCCATTAGAAATAGAGAAAAAGGGGATGGGATGAATTGGGAGATTGAGATTGACATATACACACTACTATTTATAAAATAGATAACTAATGAGAACCTACTGTATAGCACAGGGAACTCTACTCAGTGCTCTGTGGTGACCTAAACGGGAAAGAAATCCAAAAAAAGAGGGGATATATGTATACATATAGCTGATTCACTTCACTGTACAGCAGAAACTAACACAACATTGTAAAGTAACTATACTCCAATAAAAATTAATTTTAAAAAAAGAAAATAAACAGGCCATTTCATACTGATTTAAAAAAAAGAGAAAAAATATGATGATGCCACTCACAATAAAATATTCTCTCAAATTTCTTCAGACCCTGTAACTCTGACTGAGACAGAGTGTGTGCCTCTGGGGTGTGGAGGTGACATACTGTTAGAGATGTGGCCATGTTGAAGGAGTGCTTATTGGTGTGATTGGGTACAGCACTCACACTCCAGGAAAACGTGAAAATCCCCAAAGAGAGCAGACCTCAGGGGTAGAAAATCCTTACAAAATCAAACTCATAGATATTGTTGCCTTCTTATTCTTATTACCTAACCTGGATGATTTTGTGTTATTCATTTGCAAAGGATGATAAAAATACTTCACCAAGATATCTTAAATGAATGCTAAATTATTGCCATCATATATAAGTATTTCTAGACTCAAAATAACAAGTCTTTTTGCTTACAATTGACACTGCCTGCCTGTTACTGAAAAATAGACAAATAGCTGTTTGAATTCTGGCACACTGATTCTTGTTTAAACTGTTTTATTTTCAAAGCCTATCTTAAATTTAGACATAGAATCCTGTATCATATTTGTGATGTATAAGTCCATTACATCATTGATTAAAGAGAAAAATAATTATAGTATGTTGTATCATTCAGTAAAGACATATTGGTGAAGAGAAGCACTGAGCTCCAAGGGCTCTGTATGTCAGAACTGAAGCATTTCATCATTTTCCTTATAATTTATAAAACTAACTTCATTCTACTTCCCAAGGATGGAGCTGATCAGCTGGTCCTATACTCTTGTAATTGACCTGCTTGATTAATTTGAAATTCAGCTAATTTTATTATAATGAGAATCTGCTGCTTCAGGAGGAAGCCACATCAATCATTTAAATCTTGTTGAATCTGTATATTTAATTAATTTCATTCTCCATCAGAATTCAAGTTTCAGGGATGCTCATGCAGGTATTCCTTACCAGTTCTTCAATAATCTTATGCAAGTTAACCTTTCAAATGCCAGCCTATGAGAAGGACTGAGAACAGGGCTTGGCTAGTTTTTTCACACTCTGTGCTGAAGCACGTAACTTCATACTTCCTGAAAGAAAACTAAGACCAAGCGATTGAGCCAGAAATTACATATTTAATCTGGTCTGTTCAAGTTGGGACTAATCACCTGTAAGAATACAAAGTTTTTCTTTCTTAGAATTCCCAGTGGCTAAAGAAAGGAGATAGGAAAAACAAATAAACAAAAAACTATGGTAATAACATTTATCTCAATTAATTATATACAAATGATAGTTTAGTTTATACTATTTTACTGTTTTATTTTAATATATTCTTTTATATTATTATGTTACATATGTTTGAAATTTTTACTTATTACATTACTTAAATTTATTCATATGTTTTTTTACCCATCACGTTTATTAAGCCTTATTCTAGACCAGTGGTTCTTAAATTTCAGCAAGCATCAAAATAACTTGGAGGGCTTGAGACAGCACACACTGATTACTAATCTCTTCCCTAGAGGTTCTGATTTAGTAGACCTGGGGTGGCACCCACAAATTTGCATTTATAGCAAGATCCAGGTGATATTAATGTTGCTGGTCAAGATAGCCACTGGTCTAGGCATTGTGGGTGTAGCAGTGATCAAAAAAATAGTCCTTGTCCTCATGGATATTATGTTTCTTTGGGAGATATAAACACCAGATAACTAAACAAACAAGGAAGATACTGATGGTCATTGCTGTGGTCTGAATATTTGTGTCCCCCTCAAATTCACATGTTCAAATCTTAATACCCAATGTGATGCTATCAGTAGATGGGCCCTTTGAGAGGTGAGTATGTCTTGAGGGCTCTGCCCTCATCAGTAAGATTAACACCCTTATAAGAGAGGCCTGAGTGGGATCCCTTGCCTCTTCTGTGGGAAACCTGTGACCCACCAGAAGTGAGCTCTCACCCGACCATGCTGGCACCCTGATCTCAGATTTCCAGTCTCCAGAACTGTAATACATTTCTGTTCTTTATAAACTACTCAGTTTGTGGTATTTTGTTATAAGAGCCAAAACAGTAAGAATTCATTAATATTGTGAAAGAAACCGTGGTCAGAGAAATTAAGCTAGTGGTAGTTAAAGATTCTATTAACCAGCATGTCCAGAGAGAGTCTTTCTGACTAGGTAGTGGTCATCTTGAGACCTGAATGCTAAGAAGCCAGCCATGGTGTAGGCCAGGCGTGTTAAAAACTGTACAAAGAGGGCTTCCGTGGTGGCGCAGCGGTTGAGGCTCTGCCTGCCGATGCAGGGGACGCGGGTTCGTGCCCCGGTCCGGGAGGATCCCACGTGCCGCGGAGCGGCTGGGCCCGTGAGCCGTGGCCGCTGCGCCTGCGCGTCTGGAGCCTGTACTCCGCAGCGGGAGAGGCCGCAGCGGTGAGAGGCCCGCGTACCGCAAAAAAAAAAAAAAAAAAAAAAAACTGTACAAAGAGGTTTGACATGATTTTGACTCAGGACCTAATCCTGTCTCTGCCATGCGTTAGTTGTGTGACCTTGAGTATAATTTACCTTTTCCACATCTGCAAAGGGAGTGAAAATACCTAGCACATAGAATTTTCATGAGGGTCTAATGGTCTATTCTAGTGTCTGCCAGGATACTCAATACATCTTTCCCCTGCTCCTACCATATATAACATGTCATGGAAATATTCATACCTATTATTAAAATTTCAAATGTGTAGAATTTGGTGATGATTTTAAATTTAAATTCTGTATCATCTGTTACCCTGGTCAGGAAGAAACACAACTTGGGTCCATTTTGGCTAGCTTGTATTATCATTATTTTACCTTTGTCACAGTAATAACATTAAATTTGGTTACAGTTTTTGAACTAAACTCACAGAAAATAACTTACATGGGAGCTTGTGTATAAATTAAGCAGACTATACTTCTAATACAATATCTACCAATTTATAGGTGTTGATATAAGTGTGTTTTCCTCCACAATAAAATGCTATACAAAATTTAATGATCTGGAAAAAATCCTTAATTAATAATACTAAGAAACTCAGAGGCCCTACTCAATGTCCATTAATTTTTTCATGCCCAGATATTTGCTGGCATTCTAGAATACAATTTTCTATTAGTCCTGATAAACATTTATCATTGACTTTTGAGTAGATGCATAGCACTGAACTAGGCCGTATGTGAGATATAATACAAATCTGGGTAAAACAGGATAACTTTGTTCCAGGAGCTTACAGTTTAGTTGGGGTGGACTAAAGCAATTGTGCTGATAGTTGGATTAAAGAGCAGAATATGAAACCCTCTTTGAGAGAGATAAAAACAAATATCTATCAGAATAAAAAGGAGGGTTATCCATAGGCATCAATGGACAAAAGACAAAAAAACAGCTTCCTGAAAGAAATTACATATTAGCTGCAGCTGCAGGATAGGTAGGGTCAGATACAGGAGTGGGTAATCATCCCATTAAGGAATTCCACTGCAAGATTAAAAGGTTGAAATGAATAGGGTATGACCAGTGAATACTAAGTACATGAGATCTAATAGTGGAAATAAGTTTGCATAGTCAGTTGTAGCTGTGCAGAGCAGTGAATGTTCCTTGTGGAGTTCACTCAAAGGAACACACAATGAGGTAGTCATTGAAGTTTTGTCAGCAGGTGGATAACATTTTTCACTGACAATAGTTTTCAGCTAGTGTTAATTGTAATAAGAGCTGTATGGAAAAGGAAAGAGTAAGAGTCTCTTCAACTTCCAATTACTTGCCAGTGAGAGTTTAAATGTGACCCTTAATAGTGCTGAGCCTTTTTTAGCTAATTAATAATTAGCAAAATAGTAAACAGTGGGTTGGGCAGGTGTGTTCATGAGTATTATGAAAAATTTTATTTCAGCGTGAAACTTTCTGTTGTATGTGTTTTGCAATGAATCAATAACCTAAATAAGACTCACAATGCCATACTTTGATTAAATGCCAGTACTACATCTTGCTAATTATTTCAGTATAGGGTTCATTAAGCAATAATACATTGAACTGATGTCTTCAGAATGCAGTTATATCTTTCTGAGTTCTAAGAATAATGAGATTGTCACTTAAGTATATGTGGATTTTTTTGGAACTGGAGTTCATTAAAACAAATGCTTTTCCAAAATAATAAATGACTTTTGAAATGAGAGTTCAATTTGCTTTAGAAATCCATGCATGAGAGTATTTTAAAAGGTGATAATAATGTTGAGTTTGAAATATAGGATACATACATGGGACATTAAAAAAAAAGTAAAAACCTAAGCGTGGCAAAGGGTAAATGAATATAGAGGTCATTTGATGCATGTGGTCATGTTATACCTCTTAACAAAACTTTAAGTTTTTTTAAATGGAATCCAGAATTTAGGATTATAAAATGAGACTTATCTCACTGAAATAACTAAGTTCAGTCATTGTAACAAAATTGTATATTATATGAACAACATATAAAATAGTAAGTATATATACATAAAAAACATGTCTGAGTGAGGTTTAACAAGTATCAACTGTTATTTATTACAATGCTAATGAAAATTTTATGAAAGGTGAGTGAATAGTTTGGTTATGTCCTCATTTTTTTAACATCTTTATTGGAGTATAACTGTTTTACAATGGTATGTTAGTTTCTGCTTTACAACAAAGTGAATCAGTTATACATATACATATGTTCCCATATCTCTTCCCTCCTGCGTCTCCCTCCCTCCCACCCTCCCTATCCCACCCCTCTAGGTGGTCACAAAGCACAGAGCTGATCTCCCTGTGCTATGCGGCCGCTTCCCACTACCTATCTATTTTACATTTGGTAGTGTATATATGTCCATGCCACTCTCTCACTTCGTCACAGCTTACCCCTCCCTCATCCCATATCCTCAAGTCCATGCTCTAGTAGGTCTGTGTTTTATTCCCATCCTACCACTAATCTCTTCATGACATTTTTTTTCTTAGATTCCATATATATGTGTTAGCATACGGTATTTGTTTTACTCCTTCTGACTTACTTCACTCTATGACAGACTCCAGGTCTATCCACCTCATTACAAATAACTCAGTTACATTTTTTTTATGGCTGAGTAATATTCCATTGTATATATGTGCCACATCTTCTTTATCCATTCATCTGTTGATGGACACTTAGGTTGCTTCCATGTCCTGGCTATTGTAAATAGAGCTACAATGAACATTTTGGTACATGATTCTTTTTGAATTATGGTTTTCTAAGGGTATATGCCCAGTAGTGGGATTGCGGGGTCATATGGTAGTTCTACTTGTAGATTTTTAAGGAACCTGCATACTGTTCTCCATAGTGGCTGTATCAATTTATATTCCCACCAGCAGTGCAAGAGTGTTCCCTTTTCTCCACACCCTCTCCAGCATTTATTGTTTCTAGAGTTTTTGATGATGGCCCTCTGACCAGTGTGAGATGATATTTCATTATAGTTTTGATTTGCATTTCTCTGATGCTTAATGATGTTGAGCATTCTTTCATGTGTTTGTTGACAATCTGTATATCTTCTTTGGAGAAATGTCTATTTAGTTCTTCTGCCCATTTTTGGATTGGATTGTTTGTTTTTTTTGTTATTGAGCTGCATGAGTTGCTTATAAATTTGGGGGATTAATCCTTTGTCAGATGCTTCATTTGCAAATATTTTCTCCCATTCTGAGGTTTGTCTTTTGGTCTTGTTTATGGTATCCTTTGCTGTGCAAAAGCTTGTAAGTTTCATTAGGTCCCATTTGTTTATTTTTGTTTTTATTTCCATTTCTCTAGGAGATGGGTCAAAAAAGATCTTGCGGTGATTTATGTCACAGAGTGTTCTGCCAATGTTTTCCTCTAAGAGTTTGATAGTGTCTGGCCTTACATGTAGGTCTTTAACCCATTTTGAGTTTATTTTTGTGTATGGTGTTAGGGAGTGTTCTAATTTAATACTTTTACACGTACCTGTCCAGTTTTCCCAGCACCACTTATTGAAGAGGCTGTCTTTTCTCCACTGTATATTCTTGCCTCCTTTATCAAAGATAAGGTGACCATTTGTGTGTGGGTTTATCTCTGGGCTTTCTATCCTGTTCCATTGATCTATATTTCTGTTTTTGTGCCAGTACCATACTGTCTTGATTACTGTAGCTTTGTAGTAGAGTCTGAAGTCAGGGAGCCTGATTCCTCCAGCTCCATTTTTTGTTCTCAAGATTGCTTTAGCTATTCGGGGTCTTTTGTGTTTCCATACAAATTGTGAAATTTTTTGTTCTAGTTCTGTAAAAAATGCCATTGGTAGTTTGATAGGGATTGCATTGAATCTGTAGATTGCTTTGGGTAGTAGAGTCATTTTCACAATGTTGATTCTTCCAATCCAAGAGCATGGTATATCTCTCCATGTTTTTGTATCATCTTTAATTCCTGTCATCAGTGTCTTATAGTTTTCTGCATACAAGTCTTTTGTCTCATTAAGTACATTTATTCCTAGATATGTTATTCTTTTTGTTGCAGTGGTAAATGGGAGTGTTCTTTTAATTTCACTCTCAGATATTTCATCATTAGTGTATAAGAATGCCAGAGATTTCTGTGAATTAATTTTGTATCCTGCTACTTTACCAGATTCGTTGATTAGCTCTAGTACTTTTCTGGTAACATCCTTAAGATTCTCTATGTGTAGTATCACGTCATCTACAATGACAGCTTTACTTGTTCTTTTCCGATTTGGATTCCTTTTATTTCTTTTTCTTCTCTGATTGCTGTAGCTAGAACTTCCAGAACTATGTTGAATAAGAGTGGTGAGAGTGGGCAACCTTATCTTGTTCCTAATCTTAGTGGAAATGGTTTCAGTTTTTCACCATTGAGAACAATGCAGGCTGTGTGTCTGTCATATATGGCCTTTATTATATTGAGGAAAGTTCCCTCTATGCCTACTTTCTGCAGGGTTTTTATCATAAATGGGTGTTGAATTTTGTCAAAACTTTATCTGCATCTATTGAGATGATCATATGGTTTTTCTCCTTCAGTTTGTTGATATGGTGTATCACGTTGATTGATTTGCATATATTGAAGAACCCTTGCATTCCTGGGATAAACCCCACTTGATCATGGTGTATGATCCTTTTAATGTGCTGTTGGTTTCTGTTTGGTAGTATTTTGTTGAGGATTTTTGCATCTATGTTCACCAGTGATATCGGCCTGTAGTTTTCTTTCTTTGTGACATCTTTGTCTGGGTTTGGTATCAGGGCTATGGTGGCCTCATAGAATGAGTTTGTGAGTGTTCCTCCCTCTACTATCTTTTGGAAGAGTTTGAGAAGGATAGGTGTTAGGTCTTTTCTAAATGTTTGATATAATTCGCCTCTGAAGCCATCTGGTCCTGGGTTTTTGTTTGATGGAAGATTTTTAATCACAGTTTCAATTTCAGTGCTTGTGATTAGTCTGTTCATATTTTCTATTTCTTCCTGATTCAGTCTTGGCAACTTGTGCATTTCTAAGAATTTGTCCATTTCATCCAGGTTGTCCATTTTGTTGGCATATAGTTGCTTGTAGTAATCTCTAATAATCATTTGTATTTCTGCAGTGTCCGTTGTTATGTCTCCTTTTTCATTTCTAATTCTATTGATTTCAGTCTTCTTTTTTTCCTGATGAGTCTGGCTAATGGTTGATGAATTTTATTTATCTTCTCAAAGAACCAGCTTTTAGTTTTATTGATCTTTGCTATTGTTTCATTCATTTCTTTTTCATTTATTTCTGATCTGATCTTTATGATTTCTTTCCTTCTGGTAAATTTGGGTTTTTTTGTTGTTCTTCTTCTTCTTTCTCTAATTGTTTTAGTTACAAAGTTAGGTTGTTTATTCGAGATGTTTCCTGTTCCTTAAGGTAGGATTGTACTGCTATAAACTTCCCACTTAGAACTGCTTTTGCTGCATCCAATAAGTTTTGGGTCATCGTGTCTCCATTGTCATTTGTTTCTAAGTATTTTTTGATTTCCTCTTTGATTTCTTCAGTGATCACTTCGTTATTAAGTAGTGTATTTTTTAGCCTCCATGTGTTTCTATTTTTTACAGATCTTTTCCTGTAATTGATATCTGGTCTCATAGCGTCGTGGTCGGAAAAGATACTTGATACAATTTCAATTATCTTAAATTTAGCAGGGCTAGATTTGTGACCCAATATATGATCTATCCTGGAGAATGTTCCATGAGCACTTGAGAAAAATGTATATTCTGTTGTTTTTGGATGGAATGTCCTATAAATATCAATTAAGTCCATCTTGTGTAATGTATCACTTAAAGCTTGTGTTTCCTTATTTATATTCATTTTGGATGATCTGTCCATTGGTGAAAGTGGCGTGTTAAAGTCCCCTACTATGATTATGTTACTGTTGATTTCCCCTTTTATGGCTGTTAGTATTTGCCTTATATATTGAGGTGCTCCTAAGTTGGGTGCATAAATATTTACAATTGTTATATCTTCTTCATGGATTTATCCCTTGATCATTATGTAGTGTCCTTCTTTGTCTCTTGTAATAAATTTTATTTTAAAGTCTATTTTGTCTGATATGACAGTTGCTACTCCATCTTTCTTCTAATTTCTATTTGCATGGTATATCTTTTTCCATCCCCTCACTTTCAGTCTGTATGTGTCCCTAGGTCTGAAGTGGGTTTCTTGTAGACAGCATATATATGGGTCTTATTTTTGTATCCATTCATCCAGTCTGTGTCTTTTAGTGGGAGCATTTAATACATTTACATTTAAGGTAGTTATCGATATCTATGTTCCTATTACCATTTACTTAATTGTTTCGGGTTTATTTTTGTAGGTCTTTTCCTTCTCTTGTGTTTCTTGCCTAGAGAAGTTCCTTTAGCATTTGTTGTAAAGCTGATTTGGTGGTGCTGAACTCTCTCAGCTTTTGCTTTTCTGTAAAGTTTTTAATTTCTCCATCAAATCTGAATGAGATCTTTTCTGGGTAGAGTAATCTTGGTTGTAGGTTTTTTTTCTTTCATCACTTTATATATGTCCTGCCAATCCCTTCTTACTTGTAGAGTTTCTGCTGAAAGATCAGATGTTAACCTTATGGGGATTCCCTTGTGTGTTATTTGTTGTTTTTCCCTTGCTGCTTTCAATCTGTTTTCTTTGTATTTAATTTTTGACAGTTTGATTATTATGTGTCTTGGCGTGTTTCTCCTTGGATTTATCCTGTATGGGACTCTCTGTGCTTCCTGGACTTGATTGACTATTTCCTTTCTTATATTAGGGAAGTTTTCAACTATAATCTCTTCAAATATTTTCACAGTCCCTTTCTTTTTCTCTTCTTCCTCTGGGACCCCTATAATATGAATGTTGGTGCATTTAATGTTGCCTCAGAGGTCTCTCAGACTGTTCTCAGTTCTTTTCATTCTGTTTTCTTTATTCTGCTCTGCAGTTGTTATTTCCACTATTTTATCTTCCAGGTCACTTATCCATTCTTCTGCCTCAGTATTCTGCTATTGATCCCATCTAGAGTATTTTTAATTTCATTTATTGTGTTGCTCATCGTTGCTTGCTTCCTCTTTATTTCTTCTAGGTCTTTGTTAACTGTTTCTTGCAATTTTTCTATTCTATTCCCAAGATTTTGAATCATCTTTACTATCATTATTCTTAATTCTTTTTCAGGTAGACTGCTTATTTTCTCTTCATTTGTTAAGTCTGGTGTGTTTTTATGTTGCTCCTTCATCTGCTGTGTGTTTTTCTGTCTTCTCATTTTGGTTATCTTACTGTGTTTGGGATCTCCTTTTTGCAGGCTGCAGGTTCGTAGTTCCCGTTGTTTTTGGTGGCTGTCCCCAGTGGCTAAGGTTGGTTCAATGGGTTGAGTAGGTTTCCAGGTTGGGGGGACTAGTGCCTCTGTTCTGGTGGATGAGTCTGGATCTTGTCTTTCTGGTGGGCATGTCCACGTCTGGTGGTGTGTTTTGGGATGTTGGTAGCCTTATTATGATTTTAGGTAGTCACTCTGCTAATGGATGGGGCTCTAGTCCTGTCTTGCTATTTGTTGGGCATAGGGTGTCCAGCACTGAAGCTTGCTGATCCTTAAGTGAAGCTAGGTTTTGGTGTTGAGATGAAGATCTCTGGGAGATTTTTGCTGTTTGATATTGTGTGGAGCTGGGAGGTATCTTGTGGACTATTGTCCTGAGGTTGGTTCTCCCACCTCAGAGACACAGCCCTGATGCCTGGCTGGAGTGCCAAGAACCTTTAATCCAAATGGATCCAAATAAAGGGGAGAAAAAATAGATAGGAAAGAAAGAAAGGAAGGAAGAAAGGAAGGAAGAAATGAAGAAAGCAAGGAAGGAAGGGAAGAAGAAAGGAAGGGAGGAAGGAAAGAAGAAAGGAGAGATGAAAGGAAGGAAGAAAGAAAAGAAGAAAGGAAGAAACAATGGAAGAAGACCAAAGAAAGTAGGATGAAATATAGTTATTAAAATAAAAAAATAATTATTACGAAGAAAAATTTTATTTAAAAAAAAGAGTTGGTCAGTACCCTAGGACAAATGGTGAAAGCAAGGCTATGCAGACCAAATTTCACACAGCAGCACACACATACACACTCACAAAAAGAAAAAAAAGGGAAAATATATTATATCTTGCTCCCAAAGTCCACCTCCTCAACTTGGAATGATTTGCTGTCTATTCAGGTTTTCCACAGATGCAGGGCACTTCAAGTTGATTGTGGAGCTTTAATCCACTGCTTCTGAGGCTGCTGGGAGAGACCTCCCCGTCTCCTCTTTGTTCGCACAGCTCCTGGGCTTCAGCTTTGGACTTGGCCCTGCCTCTGCGCATAGGTCGTCCGAGGGCGTCTACTCTTCGCTCAGACAGGACGGGGTTAAAGGAGCAGCTGATTCGGGGTCTCTGGCACAGGCTGGGGGGAGGGAGGGGCACGGATGTGGGGTGAGCCTGCAGCGGCAGAGGCCGGCTTGACTCTGCACCAGCCCGAATTGCCCCGCACGTTCTCCTGGGGAAGCTGTCCCTGGGTCCTGGGACCCTGGCAGTGTCGGGCTGCACAGGATCCCAGGAGGGGAGGTGTGGAGAGTGACCTGTGCTTGCATACAGGACTCTTGGTGACAGCAGCAGCAACCCTAGCGTCCTAGACCCATCTCTGGTGTCCGCGCCTACAGCCACGGCTCACGCCCATTTCTGGAACTCCTTTATGTGGTGCACTTAATCCCCTCTCCTTGTGCCCCAGGAAGCAAAGAGGCAAGAAAAAGTCTCCTGTGTCTTCGGCAGCTCCATGCCTGTCTCTGGAGCTCCTTTAAGTGGTGCACTTAAACCCCTCTCCTCGCATACCAGGAAGCAAAGAGGGAAGAAAAGGTGTATTGCCTCTTTGGCAGCTCCAGACTTCTCCCAGACTCCCTCCTGGCTAGCCGTGGTGCACTAACTGCTTCAGGCTGTTTTCATGCTGCCAACTCCAGACCTCTCCCTGGGATCCAACGGAAGCCCCAGGCTCAGCTCCCAGCCCCCGCACACCCCGGCGGCTGGTGAGCAGACAAGCCTCTCGGGCTGGTGAGTGCAGGTCAGCACCGATCCTCTGTGCGGGAATCTCTCCACTTTGCCGTCAGCACCCTGTTGCTGCACTCTCCTCCATGGCTCTGAAGCTCCCCCCTCTGCCACCCACAGTCTCCGCCCGTGAAGGGGCTTCTAGTGTGTGGGAACCTTTCCTCCTTCACGGCTCCCTCCCACTGGTGCAGGTCCCATCCCTATTCTTTTGTCTCTGTTTATTCTTTTTTCTTTTGCCCTACCCACGTATGTGGGGAGTTCCTTGCCTTTTGGGAGGTCTGAGGTCTTCTGTCAGTGTTCAGTTGGTGTTCTATAGGAGCAGTTCCACGTGTAGATGTATTTCTGATGTATCTGTGAGGAGGAAGGTGATCTCCGCATCTTACTCTTCTGCCACCTGCTCTGTTATGTCCTCATGATGAGTCTTTATCAATGTCTGCTGGTTTTGTAGTGTTTGATATGCTTTTTATTTTCTGTTACTCCATGTTTCTTATTGATCTTTGCAATACATTCATTTTCTGGTCATTTCACTTAAAATATATTGATCAAGAGTATTCCTTTGAAGAAGTATTTCAAAGATCACCTGGTAATAACTAATTTTTGATATTAATGTTTACATTTCTAAGCCTAACTTTCTCATCTTTAAATTTTTTAAGATGTCATGCAAATATACACATATGCTTTCAACAATGAATCATACATTCCATGTTTAGGTATATTCATTTTTCCCTATATCTGTTTCCACCTCTCTCCTTACTCTTTCGCCATATCAGCAATCCATTTACCTTAGCAACTCACCTCCAGATACACCTCTATGAACCATGTTAATGTAATATGCATACTACCGTATTAACTCCACGTTTATATAGATATATATAATTGGTATTATATATGACATACATTATATATATATATACAACACTTATACACAAATGTATACATACACACACACATAGGTTTTTAGCCATTAATCTACCAAATTTAAATTATATGTTTCTACATCTATTTTTCTCATCAAAGACTCATGAAAACTCTATCAAGTCAACATGAGTATTAAACTCACTTTTCTTAATGGCTGCAGAATATTTTATAGTGTGTGCCTACCAAGATATATTCATATGTTCCCTTATTAATATTTACTTCTAGGTTTATCCTCCAAGGATAGCAATGTGCATGAATACATTTGTTAAATCTTTACAAAGTGATTTTACTTCCACGGGATAGAATTGAAGGGATGTTGTTATTTGCTGACTACACTGCCTTTGCATGTTGTTTCATAGGTTTAATTGGCCGTTTGTGCTAATACATGTATTGCTTATCTATAACCTTTGTCCATTCTCTATTGGAGTGGTTTTGTTTTATTTTTAATTTGAAAAATTTCTTTGCAAATTGTGGCAATTAACACCTCAGCTATCTCCTGAGTAAAAGTCAATTTTAATGTCTCAATTTAGCTTATGGTGTTGATGTCACAAAATATTTAATATTTATGATGCCAGAAGTTTTATTTCTTTTATAACTTGAGGTTTGAAGTCTAATGATAATTATGTTCTCTTTTCCTAGAACATACAGATATGTAGATGTTCATATTTTCTATTTTTGCCTTTCCCTTTAAAACCTATATGGAATTTATTTTGTAAATAGTAAATGTGGGGATAGGTATGATGAGTGCAGTTCTTAATTGGGTTGTTACAGTAGGCCTCCCTGAGAAAGTGACATAGAGATAAGCCTTAGAGGAGGTGAGGGAGCAAGCCATGTTCATAACTGGGAAAAAGGTAACACAGAGAAGACAGTTGGTAAATAGCCATAAGGTGAGAAACTACCAGAGGTATCCCAGGGAAGCTTAAACAGAGTGAGCAGAAGATGAAATCAGGAGGATAATGAAGGAAAAGAGGGCCACATCATCTAAGATCATTAAAGCATATTGGGTTCCATGTCTTGGTTATGGGAAGAATGATATGATTAGTGAGATTATAGTAGAAAACTTCCTAATATGGGAAAGGAAATCGTCAATCAAGTCAAGGAAACACAGAGAGTCCCATACAGGATAAATCGAAAGCAAAACATGCCAAGACACATATTAATCATCAAAAATTAAAGACAAAGAAAAAATATCAAAAGCACCAAGGGAAAAGTAACAAATAACATACAAGGGAATCCTCATCATGTTACCAGCTGATCTTTCAGCAGAAACTCTGCAAGCCAGAAGGGTGTGGCAGCACACATTTAAAGTGATGAAAGAGAAAAACCTACAACCAAGATTACTGTACCCAGCAAGGATCTCATTCAGATTTGATGGAGAAGTTAAAATGGTTACAGAAAGCAAAAGCTAAGAGAATTCAGCAAAACCAAACCAGCTTTACAACAAACTCTAAAGGAACTTCTCTAGACAGGAAACACAAAAAGGGGAAAAGACCTACAATAACAAACCCACAACAATTAAGAAAATGGTAAAAGGAACATACATATTGATAATTACCTTATATGTAAACAGATTAAATTCTACATCTAAAAGACATAGACTGGCTGAATGGATACAAAAAAAGACCCATATATATGCAGTCTACAAGAGACCCACTTCAGACCTAGGGACACATACAGACTAAAAGTGAGGGGATGGAAAAAGATATTCCATACAAATGGAAATCAAAAGAAAACTGGAGTAGCAATTCTCATATCAGACAATATAGAATTTAAAATAAAGAATATTACAAAGGACAAAGAAGAACACTACATAATGATCAAGAGATAAATCCAAGAATAAGGTATAACAATTATAAATATTTATGCAACCAACATAGGAGCACCTCAATACATAAGGCAACTGCTGATAGCTGTAAAAGGGGAAATCGATAGTAACACAATCATAGTAGGGGACTTTAACACCCCACTTTCATTAATAGATCATCCAAAATGAAAATAAAGAAACACAAGCTTTAAAGGACACATTAAACAAGATGGACATAAATGATATTTATAGGACATTCCATCCAAAAAAAACAGAATAAACTTCTTCTCAAGTACTCATGGAATATTCTTCAGGATGGATCATATCTTGGGTCACAAATCAAGCCTTGGTAAATTTTATAAAACTGAAATCATATCGAGTATCTTTTCTGACCACAATGCTATAAGACAAGATATTGATTACAGTAAAAAAATCTGTAAAAAATACAAACACGTGGAGGCTAAACAATACACTACTTAATAACGAAGTGATCACTGAAGAAATCAAAGAGGAAATCAAAAAATACTTAGAAACAAATGACAATGGAGACACGACGACCCAAAACATATGGGATACAGCAAAAGCAGTTCTAAGAGGGAAGTTTATAACAGTACAACCCTACCTAAAGAAACAAGAAACATCTAAAATAAACAACCTAACTTTACACCTAAAGCAACTAGAGAAAGAAGAACAAAAACCTCCAAAGTTAGCAGAAGGAAAGAAATCATAAAAATCAGATCAGAAATAAATGAAAAATACATGAAACAATAGAAAAGATCAATAAAACTAAAATCTGGTTCTTTGAGAAGATAAAAAAAATTGACAAACCATTAGCCAGTCTCATCAAGAAAAAAAATGGAGAAGACACAAATCAATAGAATTAGAAATAAAAAAGGAGAAGTAACAACTGACACAGCAGAAACACAAAGATTATCACAAGCAACTATGCCAATAAAATGGACAACCTGGAAGAAATGTACAAGTTGTTAGAAAAGCATAACCTTCCAAAACTGAACCAGGAAGAAATAGAAAATATAAACAGACCAGTCACAGTCACTGAATTTGAAATTGTGATTAAAAATCTTCCAACAGGGCTTCCCTGGTGGCGCAACGGTTGAGAATCCGCCTGCCGATGCAGGGGACACGGGTTCGTGCCCCGGTCCGGGAAGATCCCACATGCTGCGGAGCAACTAAGCCCGTGAGCCATGGCCGCTGAGCCTGCGCGTCCGGAGCCTGTGCTCCACAACGGGAGAGGCCACAACAGTGAGAGGCCCGCATACCACAAAAAAAAAAAAAAAAAAAAAAAATCTTCCAACAAACCAAAGCCCAGGACCAGATGGCTTCACAGGCGAATTCTAACAAACATTTAAGGAGGAGCTAAAACCTATCCTCAAACTCTTCCAAAATATAGCAGAGGGAGGAAAATCCCAAATTCATATTTTGAGGCCACCATCACCCTGATAACAAAACCAGACAGATGTCAGAAGAAAGAAAACTACAGGCCAATATCATAGATGCAACATAGATGTAAAAATCCACAACAAAATACAAGCAAACAAAATCCAATAGCACATTAAAAGGAACATACACCATGATGAAGTGGGGTTTATCCAAGGAATGCAAGGATGACTCATTATATGCAAAACAATCAATGTGATAAGCCATATTAAGAAACTGAGGGATAAAAACCATATGATCATCTCAATAGATGCAAAAAAAGCTTTCAACAAAATTCAGCACCCATTTATGACAAAAACCTTCCAGAATGTAGGCATAGAGGGAACTTACCTCAACATAATAAAGGCCATATATTACAAACCCACAGCCAACATTGTCCTCAATTGTGAAAAACTGAAACCATCTCCTCTAAAATCTGGAACAAGACAAGCTTGTCCACTCTCAATACTATTATTCAACATAGTTTTGGAAGTTTTAGCCACAACAATCAAAGAAGGATAAGAAATAGATGAATCCAAACTGGAAAAGAAGAACTAAAGCTGTCATTATTTGCATATGACATGATACTATACATAGACAATCCTAAAGATGCTACCAGAAAACTACTAGAGGTAATCAGTGAATTTGGTAAAATAGCAGGATACAAAATTAATGCACAGAAATCTCTTGCATTCCTATACACTAATTATGAAAAATATGAAAGAGAAATTAAGGAAACACTCCCATTTACCATTGCAACAAAAAGAATAAAATTTCTAGGAATAAATCTACCTAAGGAGACAAAAGACATGTATACAGAAAAGCACAAGACACTGATGAAAGAAATTAAAGATGATACAAACATATAGAGAGATATACCAGGTTCTTGGATTGGAAGAATCAGCATCGTGAAAATGACCACACTACCCAAAACAATCTACAGATTCAATGCAATCCCTTTCAAACTACCACTGACTTTTTTCACAGTACTAGAACAAAAAATTTCACAATTTTTATGGAAACACAAAAGACGCCAAAGAGCCAAAGCAATCTTGAGAAAGAAAAACGGAGCTGGAGGAATCAGGCTCCCTGACTTCTGACTATACTACCAAGCTACAGTAATCAAAATAGTATGGTACTGGCATAAAACCAGAAATATAGCTCAATGGAACAGGATAGAAAGCCTAGAGGTAAACCCATGCATATATGGTCACCTTATCTTTGATAAAGGCTGCAAGAATATACAATGGAGAAAAAACAGCCTCTTCAATAGTGGTGCTGGGAAACCTGGACAGCTACATGTAAAAGAATGAAATTAGAACACTCCCTAACATCATACAAAAAATAAACTCAAGTGGATTAAAGACCTAAATTTAAGGCCAGACACTATCAAAGTCTTAGAGGAAAACATAGGCAGAACACTCTATGACATAGATCACAGCAAGATCCTTTTAGACCCACCTCCAAGAGAAATGCAAATAAAGACAAAAATAAACAAATGGGTCCTAATGAAACTTAAAAACTTTTGCACAGCAATGGAAACCATACACAATATGAAAAGACAGCTCTCAGAATGGGAGAAAATATTTGCAAATGAAGCAACTGACAAAGGATTTCTCTCCAAAATCTACAAGCAATTCATGCAGCTCAATATCAAAAAAAAAAAAAAAAAAAAAACCCAATTCAAAGATAGGCAGAAGACCTAAATAGATGTTTCTCCAAAGAAAATGCATAGATTGTCAAGAAACACATGAAAGGATGCTCAACATCACTAATCATTAGAGAAATGTAAATCAAAACTACAATGAGGTATCACCTCACATGAATCAGAATGGCCATCATCAAAAAATCTGCAAACAATAAATGCTGGATAGGGTATGGAGAGAAGGGAACCCTCTTGCACTGTTGGTGGAAATGTAAATTGATACAGCCACTATGGAGAACAGTATGGAGAAACCATAATTCAAAAAGAGTCATATACCACAATGTTCATTGCAGCTGTATTTACAATAGCCAGGACATGGAAGCAACCTAAGTGTCCATCTTCAGGTGAATGGATAAAGAAGATGTGGCACATATTTACAATGGAATATTACTCAGCCATAAAAAGAAATGAAATTGAGTTTTTTGTAGTGAGGTGGATGGACCTTGAATCTGTCATACAGGGTGACGTAAGCCAGAAAAAGAAAAACAAATGCCATATGCTAACACATGTATATGGAATCTAAAAAAAAAAAAAAAAAAAAAGATTCTGACGAACTTAGGGCTAGGACAGGAATAAGACACAGTTGTAGAGAATGACTTGAGGACACGGGGATGGGTAAGGGTAAGCTGGAAGGAAGTGAGAGAGTGGCATGGACATATATACACTACCAAATGTAAAATAGCTAGTGGGAAGCAGCCACATAGCACAGGGAGATCAGCTCAGTGCTTTGTGACCACCTAGAGGGGTGGGATAGTGAGAGTGGGAGGAAGAAGCAAGAGGAAGGGGATATGGGTATATATGTGTATATATATAGCTGATTTACTTTGTTATACAGCAGAAATTAACACACCATTTTAAAATAATTATACTCTAATAAAGATGTTAAAAATTGGGTTTAACCATAACAGTGGAGAATACATCATAAACAATTTTCAAAGAACGCTTATACATGTTCACTCTGTAGCTTATAATTTTGTAGTGTTGAAGTGAGGTACTTATTATATTATAAATTTAGTATTCTAGTTTTCTATGCAAGATTTTTTTGCTCAGTTTTTGGCATCTAATTCATTAAACAGACTGGAATATATTTGTCTATCTGATGGAAGATGAAAGTGTTCAATTTCCCAATGTCTTACTATTCTTTGGCCCTTATCAAGTGATGAAAGTGTCTTCATAAGGTGTGTTGACACATGACAGATTGTCCCTCACCGTTGTTTTAATTTCTTAAAGCTATTTGGAGGCTAAGATCTTTAAGGTCATTTAACCCAATTCTAAGAAACTCAATTGCAATTCAAATGGAAATTTTACTAACTTTGTATACTAAAAGGCTAAAATGACAATTTTAAATTTAGACTTTCATCCAAGAACATGATTTACCTTTCCATTTGTTCAGATAATGTGTTGCACCTCTTAATATCATTCTTCATATAGGTCCTATATCTTCTTTGTTAAATTAATGCCAGAGTGTTCTAACTTTTGGTTGTTATTTTAATTGAATGTTTTCCTTTGCCATAGTTAGTATTTTTTTCTAAAATAGTGAAGAACAAAAAATTTTTAATACTTATCTTGGAGCCAGATACTTTATCAAATTATCTTATTAATTTTAAGGTTATCATAGTGACTTCTCACTTAAGATATTTGCTTTTTATTTTTAAATTAAGTGTATTCATTTTCTATTTGTGTTTTACGCAGAATTTTTCTTAATATGGGTCTTGAGTTTTATCACATGGTCTGTTGATATTGTGTGTGGCAAAAATATTCCTTTTTAAAATAAACTAAAAACTGACAGCTGGACAGAATTGCTTTGGAAGATTTGAGAAATATAGCTATTAGTCAAACATCTAAATAGTGACAAATTTCTTTAAACGACCCAAATGAAAAGCAATGTGTGTTGCTGTCAAAGACACACACAGCTGTGTGATTATGATAGAGTCTGAGGAGGAAACAACCACAGCAAACAAGTGCAGAGTCAATACTTCAGCTTTGCTGGCCATCATGAGAAATATACACTTTAGAGGGCAAATCATATTTTGCAGTCATGAATAAGTGTAAGGGCTTTAAGTCCAGTTATTTCTGGTTGCAAAATGAAGAAGAACAAGAGGAGAGATGATTTGTGCCAAATTTTTAAGAATCATACTTGGATTTAAAATGCAAAGTTATAGGCAGTGTAAGCAAAAATCCTATTTCAGGTGTGTGTGTGTGTATGTGTGTGTGTGAGTGTGTGTGTGTGTGTGTGTGAGTGTGCGTGTGTGAGAGAGAGAGATTATATCTATAACTCTGAAAAATTCTTTCAAAATGAAGCAAAGAGCCCAGAGAATTAGATTCACCCCCAAGTGATGTTCAGAGTCAAGGTTGTTTTACTTGTATTAGGAAGCAGTTTACCACATGCCGTTTTTGAGAACGTGTCCTTTCAAAGGCTCAGTGATATAGTCCTGAGCAGCAACGGCAGGAGGTGGAGTTGATTTTCTGTCTTCAGTTTGGCAGACGTGGCTATTGAAACTGCATGAAACTAAACGGTCAAGGATTATATGATCCAAAGGACCAAGTGGTGTCTTTTTTACCTTCCTAAGGTAGTAGGATGTATGAGTTTTTTCCGTTTGGTGTTTGGAGATGAAAATTTGAAGTATGGGCAGAGTTCAATTATTGCAATATAAAAGATTTAATTTTATAAATTATCAGATGAGTATAATTTGTATATTTAACATTAAAAGAATGATCTATACTTGTTTCAATTTTTTTTCATTCAGAAAATATCTTCCAAGAGAATTCTTTATCATGTTTTGTTAAAACGTTCACTATTTCAGAATTGGAACCAATAGGCACTACCACAGTGAAATACCTTTTAAAATTCACTTATTCATACAGTACTAATAGAGAACCTAACTATGCCAAGTCACAGTCCAGATCCTTGGACTATGTCAAGGAACCAGATCAGAATTCTTGCCCTTAAGAAGCTTACTATGTCTCCTCAGTTAACAATGTAAAATATTAAACTATACACTTGATAGTATTTTGCAAAATAAGTGCTAAAAAGACCAGGGAAATTCTATGGGAGAGTAGGTGCGATGTTACATATGATGATTGAAATGATAGTATTTAAGCAAAGACTTGAAGGAGGTGAGGGAATTAGCATCTGGATATCGGGGAGCAGAGTGGTACAAGCAGAGTCAGTAAGTGCAAAGGCCTGAAGATGGGAACACGCTTGGCGGGTCCCAGGAAATGTAAGATAAGCCATTATGTCTGGAACACAGAACCCTTACGAGAGTAGTAGGAAATGCTATCAGATGGAAGGGAAGGAAAGATCAAGGCCTTGAAGTGGCTCTTATTCTGACGGAATTATGGAGTAAGGGTGAGTTGTATGCCGATATACATTTTTATACATTTTTTTTTAAAGGATCACTATAGCTGTTCTCTTGAAGATAGACTACAATGGGAACCAGAGTTGTGAGAAGTGTTGGGATTAATGGATACATTTTGAATATAGAGCCCCCATTATTTTCTGATAGAAAGGGTACAAAGTGTGAGATAGAGACTCCAAGGTTGACTCCTATTTGGCCTCAGAAAGTGAAAGAATAAATTTGCCAATAACTGAGATGAGAAAGACTGTAGGTGGCTCAGGTCTGGGGAGCAAATGAGGAATTCAGTTTTATACAAGCTTTTGACGTTTTCTGTTTTCAACTGGAAGTGTTTTTATATCTATACCAATGTATATAATCATATGAATATATTACAAGTGTATTCACTATTTATATATTTAACATACTTGTATATGTAACATAGTTTTTCCTCAAGGATCAACTATGTAGGTACAGAGATAAATTTGGAAACTGTAAGCAAAGTAGAGTGTAAATAAATAATTAGTATCTAGAATGGTGATAATAGTTCAATATAAATGCTATGAACTACTCTAATTTTTATGTAACTTTGGTCATAGTATCCAAATTCCCTGATACTCATCTACCTCTCTTGTAAAGCTGCCATGATAATACTTGTTCTCTTTGGTTTAATTCCAAAAATGAACACGTTAAAATATCAAGACTGATATCAGCAGATAATTCTAAATGAAAAAGAATTGAAAATAGAATAAAATTAACATTCAATTTTTCACAAACTCTGAGATAACTAGAGTCTTAAATTTTATTACAGGAAAAATATTACTATACAATTTTTCTGTCAATTAATCAGCCATATTACTGTGAACAGTACAGCGATGGCACATATAGCTTAAAGCAGGATGGATTCAAGGAAAAGTTTTCTATACCTTCCTACTTTCCTGCTGGTCCAGGATTAGAACCATAATCTGAGATATACCATCAGTGATGTTGATCACAGCAATCTGTATTGCAATTGTTAAGTAGCCTGTGAATTTCCTGTGAGAAGTGACAGTTACTTTTAACTGAATTTGTTGACCGTCTTTGACTTATGATCCCAGTTATGTATATGCTTGCTGAATAAAATAATAGAGGTATTATTCCGTCCCCCTGTGAGCTCACATTTGAACTAGGACAGCATTTAAAATTAAAGATCAAATGTAAATAGTAATGTTTTGCAATAAAATTGGATGTCCATAAAAGAGTTTCTCTACAAAGCTTAAAAAAATCACCATTGTGTTCACTATTATTTATCTTAAACACAAATTCGAAAACAATAAAGTATAAAAATAGGTAATGCATTCAGATTATCATTCAGTAAGTAAAAGTGCATATCTAGAAACCAATAAAATGTGAAACTGTCAAAATTAATGCATCTGGTAAGGTGGCTAGATATAAGCCAAACTGTAGACATCAAAAGCTCTTTTTACAGTAATATTCAATTTGGAGTTTATTTTATAGTGTTTATTTTGGACAACAAATTATTTCACTTGACTAACTGTAATATACATAGTTTAATACAAAATATAAGTTCAAGAAAATGTTGATCCTACATTTTTAATTATACAACGATTATGTCCTCTATAGTTACTGAATTTGAGTTGCAACTTAGATATAATCTTTCATGGTGGATAAAATGAAAATGGAAATATGATCACTTGGAGATTTCTTGTGTGCAAGAGATTAAAAAAAAAAAAAAAAAAAAAAAAAACCAAGCAAAACACAGCCCACACCTAACAAGCACACAATTACAGTGCCAAAAGAGCAAAACTTCCTTAGCAGTGAGAGAGCAAGACAAATTCTAATAGCACATGCAGGGAAAGTTTGCATGAGTTTATTTCTTATAGTCTACCTCACTTAAAAAATGTAAAAAATCAAATCAGTGGAAACAAATAATGAGAAGGCTACAAATCTACCTTGTAATTACAAAACTTTCTGATGGTCTCATTTGATGCAATAATAAAATCTAGCATATAAATATAACATTTCTCTACAAATTTTCTTTACAATGATTATTTCCTCTTTATAGAACTTTTAAAATGGCATAGGTTATATTTTAAGATGAGCAATAAAAAACTGAAATTTATGAAAAAATACCTTCACAGTATCAAAAAGTGCTGTCAATTCATTCATTCAAATATTTGTTACCCTCAATGTGTATTACATTTTACTGGGCATTAAAAATAAACTATAGAATGGAGAAGATCTTGCTTCAGAGCTTACCATATTTTGCTTGGTGTTGGGAGTTGGGTGCATTGAAAAGCAAGTAGGCAATTAGTATAACGGATGTTAATTGCTATGATGTTAGAAGTATACTGTGCCTTCAGAGCACTTAGGCAGTACCACTTAATGGAATGGAATTAATAACACAGTGTATTCATTTCCTATTGGGCCTGTAACAAATTGTCACAAGTTTGGTGGCTTGAAATAATTTACTCCCTTTCTGCTCTGGAGTTAATAACTCTGAAATATTCTTCCAGGCCTGTCTGACTGGCTTGAGGGGTGAATCGGTATAATTCATTTTCTAGCATCTAGAGGCTGCTTATATTCCCTGACTCATGGCCCCTTCTTCTGTGTCTGTTGCTCTCTGTAGTTACACCTTTCTCTTTATTATTAGGACCTTTGTGATTACATTGGGCATGCCTGGACAGTCAATGATATTCTCCTCATCTCAATATATTTTTAACTTTTTTATCAGTCTCTTTTACCATGTGAAGCAACACATTCACAGGTTCTAGGAATTGACATCTTTGGGAGTCATTCTTGCCCACCCAGGAAAGAACCTATTTTATATATGTTTAATAAAAAATTGTGTTTATTTTATGTTTAACAAGAAAAAGTATTATTCAATAAATGATTCTGTGATATATGAATATCTGTTTGGAAAGAAATTGACCATTTAGGTGTTCACCTCACAAATTAATATCAGAAGGAATTCCATGTTGGAATTTTCTGTCTCCAGTGGATTCCACTGAAATGGACCATAATGGGAATGACTCCCCCTAGAGTTTTATAGTATCACCTTACACAACTGACCACTGCAGCACTTTCTTAGGGTAGCAGTGGAAATTACAAAATTCTTCAGAGAAGGAATTGGCAATACATATCAAGATCATTCAATTATGCATACTCTGCTTAACTTAACTTTGTTTTTAAGCACATAGTATACTTTCTCCATAAGAAACCCTTTATGTACAATAATAACCAACCTACTGTCACATTTAGTGGAGGAGTTTATGAACAGTCAAAAACTTCCAACAGTCAAAAACTGCCAACACTAGTAGCTTAAGTACTGAAATATTTTATACCCATTTGATGTAATAATAAAGTGATTAAAATTATCTTACAAGTTCTTTATTGACAATAGAAAATATTTAAATGATAAGGATAGAAACTTCATATATTGGAGACTGTTTAATTGTAGTTATCTCCCATACATACTTATTTCCTTTGTCTACCAGTGCCCCACCAAAATGCAATAAAAATATATTAATTTACTACAACAAAGCAAAGGGTGGAATTGATAAGCATGCAATAAAATTTCAATAAATGAAACACAGAAAGGAAATAGAAGTGTGACTAACTCAGAAGGGAATGCAACTCAAGGGTATAACTTTTGAACTTTCTTGTTTCTTTGTATGGTTTCATTCTTTATTTAAAATCGCCAGGGGAACTTTCAGTTCTCAAGTTTACGACACAAAATTTAGGAAAAGGAGGAGGGAGTCATAATATTTACCTCCTGTGAGTTCTACAGTAGGAGGCATGGCTCTGCCATACCTAACACCAATCTGAGGCAGCCAAAGAAAACAGAACTACAATCTACGTGACAAGCAATTTTCTATTTTCACCCTTGGCTACTATCTTTGCTTACCCAAGGAGGCACTTCTGCTTGTTAGAATCTGATAATTTAACTCTTAAAAGAAATTGTTATTTTTCATTTTTTTAAACATCTGTATTGGAGTATAATTGCTTTACAATGATGTGTTAGTTTCTGCTTTATGACAAAGTGAATCAGCTATACATATAATATATCTCCATATCTGCTCCCTCTTGTGTCTCCCTCCCACCCTCCTTCTCCCATCCCTCTAGGTGGTCACAAAGCACCGAGCTGATCTCCCTGTGCTATGCGGCTGCTCCCACTAGCTATATATTTTTACGTTTGGTAGTGTATATATGTCCATGCCACTCTCTCACTTTGTCCCAGCTCACCCTTCCCCCTCCCCGTATCCTCAAGTCCATTCTCTGGTAAGTCTGTGTCTTTATTCCTGTCTTGCCCCTCGATTCTTCATGACCATTTTTGTTTGTTTGTTTCAGATTTCATACATAGGTGTTAGCATACACTGTTTGCTTTTCTATTTCTGATTTACTTCACTCTGTATGACAGACTCTAGGTCCATCCACCTCACTACAGATAACTCAATTTCGTTTCTTTAAATGGCTGAGTAAAATTCCATTGTATATATGTGCCACATCTTCTTTATCCATTCATCTGTTGATGGACACTTAGGTTGCTTCCATGTCCTGGCTATTGTAAATAAAGCTGCAATGAACATTTTGGTACATGACTCTTTTTGAATTATGGTTTTCTCAGGATATATGCCCAGTAGTGGGATTGCTGGGTCATCTGGTAGCTGTATTTTTAGTTTTTTAAGGAACCTCCATACTGTTCTCCATAGTGGCTGTATCAATTTACATTCCCACCAACAGTGCAAAGGGTTCCCTTTTCTCCACACCCTCTCCAGCATTTATTCTGAGTAGACATTTTGATGATGGCCATTCTGACCAGGGTGAGATGATATCTCATTGTAGTTTTGATTTACATTTCTCTAATGATTATTCATGTTGAGTATTCCTTCATGTGTTTGTTGGCAATCTGTATATCTTCTTAGGAGAAATGTCTATCTAGGTCTTCTGCCCATTTTTGGATTGGGGTGTTTGGTTTTTTTGATATTGAGCTGCATGAGCTGCTTGTAAATTTTGGAGATTAATCCTTTGTCAGTTGCTTCATTTGCAACTATTTTCTCCCATTCTGAGGGTTGTCTTTTTGTCTTGTTTATTGTTTCCTTTGCTGTGGAAAAGCTTTTAAGTTTCATTAGGACCCATTTGTTTACTTTTGTTTTTATTTCTTTTTCTCTAGGAGGTGGGTCCAAAAGGATCTTACTCTGATTTATGTCATAGAGTGTTCTGCCTATGTTTTCCTCTAAGAGTTTGATAGTGTCTGGCCTTACATTTAGATCTTTAATCCTTTTGGAGTTTATTTTTGTGTATGGTGTTAGGGAGTGTTCTAATTTCATTCTTTTACGTGTAGCTGTCCAGGTTTCCTAGCATCACTTATTGAAGAGGCTGTCTTTTCTCCACTGTATATTCTTGCCTCCTTTATCAAAGATAAGGTGACCATACATGTGTGGGTTTATCTCAGGGCTTTCTCTGCTGTTCCATTGATCTATATTTCTGTTTTTGTGCCAGTACCATACTGTCTTGATTACTGTAGCTTTGTAGCATAGTGAGAAATCAGGGAGCCTGATTCCTCCAGGTCCGTTTTTCTTTCTCAAGATTGCTTTGGCTCTTCAGGTTCTTTGGTATTTCCATACAAATTATGAAATTTTTTGTTCTAGTTCTGTGAAAAACGCCAGTGGTTGTTTGATAGGGATTGCATTGAATCTGTAAATTGCTTTGTGTAGTATAGTCATTTTCAGTGTTGATTCTTCTAATCCAAGAACATCGTATATCTCTCCATCTATTTGTATCATCTTTAATTCCTTTCGTCAGTGTCTTATAGTATTTCTGCATACAGGTCTTTACTCTCCTAAGGTAGGTTTATTCCTAGATATTTTATTCTTTTCTTTGCAATGGTAAATGGGAGTGTTTTCTTAATTTCAGTTTCAAATTTTTCATCATTAGTGTATAGGAATGCAAGAGATTTCTGTATCCTGCTAATTTATTTTGTATCCTGATACTTTACCAAATTCACTGATTAGCTCTAGTAGTTTTCTGGTAGCATCCTTAGGATTCTCTATGTATAATATCATGTCATCTGCAAACAGTGACAGCTTTACTTCTTCTTTTCTGATTTGGATTCCTTTTATTTCTTTTTTTCCTCTGACTGCTATGGCTAAAACTTCCAAAACTATGTTGAATAATAGTGCTGAGAGTGGCACCCTTGTCTTGTTCCTGATTTTAGTGGAGATGGTTTCAGTATTTCACCATTGAGGATGATGTTGGCTGTGGCTTTGTCATATATGGCCTTTATTATGTTGAGGAAAGTTCCCTCTATGCCTATTTTCTGGAGGGTTTTTATCATAAATGGGTGTTGAATTTTGTTGAAAGCTTTCTCTGCATATTGAGATGATCATATGGATATATCCTTCAATTTTTAATATGGTGTATCACATTGCTTGATTTGCATATATTGAAGAATCCTTGCATTCCTGGGATAAACCCCACTTCATCATGGTATATGATCCTTTTAATGTGCTGTTGGATTCTGTTTGCTTGTATTTCCTTGAGGATTTTTGCATCTATATTCATCAGTGATATTGGCCTGTAGTTTTCTTTCTTTGTGACATCTTTGTCTGGTTTTGGTATCAGGGTGATGGTGGCCTCGTAGAATGAGTTTGGGGGTGTTCCTCCCTCTGCTATGTTTTGGAAGAGTTTGAGAATGATAGGTGTTAGCTCTTCTCTAACTGTTTGATAGAATTCGCATGTGAAGCCATCTGGTCCTTGGCTTTGGTTTGTTGGAATATTTTTAATCACAGTCTCAATTTCAGTTCTTGTGATTGGTCTGTTTATATTTTCTATTTCTTCCTGGTTTCAGTCTCGGAAGGTTATGCTTTTCTAAGAATGCGTCCATTTCTTCCAGATTGTCCATTTTATTGACATGTAGTTGCTTGTAGTAATCTCCATGATCCTTTGTATTTCTGCAGTGTCAGTTGTTATTTCTCCTTTTTCGTTTCTATTTCTATTGATTTGAGTCTTCTCCCTTTTTTTCTTGATGAGTCTGGCTAATGTTTTATCAATCTTGTTTATCTTCTTAAGGAACTAGTTTTTAGTTTTATTGATTTTGCTATCATTTCCTTATTTTTTTTCATTTATTTCTGATCTGATTTTTATGATTTCTTTCCTTCTGCTAATGTTGAGGGGTTTTTTGTTCTTCTTTCTCTAATTGCTTTAGGTGTAAGATTACGTTGTTTATTTGAGATGTTTCTTGTTTCTTAAGGTAGGATTTTATTGCTATAATCTTCCATCTTAAGACTGCTTTTGCTGCATCCCATAGGTTTTGGGTCATCGTGTTTTCATTGTCATTTGTTTCTAGGTATTTTTTGATTACCTCTTTGACTTCTTCAGGGATCTCTTGGTTATTTAATAGTGTATTGTTTAGCCTCCATGTGTTTGTATTGTTTACAGATATTTTCCTGTAATTGATATCTAGTCTCATAGTGTAGTGATTGGAAAAGATACCTGATATGATTTCAATTTTCTTTAACTTACCAAGCCTTCATTTTTGACCCAAGATATGATCTATCCTGGAGAATGTTCCTTGATCATTTGAGAAGAAAGTGTATTCTGTTGTTTTTGGAATTAATGTCCTATAAATATCAATTAAGTCCATCTTGTTTAGTATATCATTTAAACCTTGTGTTTCCTTATTTATTTTCATTTTGGATATTCTGTCCATTGGTGAAAGTGGGGTGTTAAAGTCCCCTATTATGATTGTGTTACTGTTTATATCCCCTTTTATGGCTGTTAGGTATTTGCCTTATGTATTGAGGTGCTCCTACATTGGTTGCACAAATATTTACAATTGTTATATCTTCTGGGATTGATCCCTTGATCATTATGTAGTGTCCTTCCTTGTGTGTTGTAATAGTCTTTGTTTTAAAGTCTATTTTGTCTGATATGGAAAATGGTACTCCAGCTTTCTTTTGATTTCCATTTGCATGGAATATCTTTTTCCATCCCCTCACTTTCAGTTTGTATGTGTCCCTAGGTCTGAAGTGGGTCTCTTGTAGACAGCATATATATGGGTTTTATTTTTGTATCCATTCAGCCAGTCTTTGTCTTTTGGTTGGAGCATTTAATCCATTTACATTTAAGGCAATTATTGATATGTATGTTCCTTTTACCATTTTCTTAATTGTTTTGGGTTTGTTATTGTAAGTCTTTTCCTTCTGTTGTGTTTCCTGCTAAATGTGTTTAGCATTTGTTGTAAAGGTGGTTTGGTGGTGCTAAATTTTCTTAGCTTTTTCTCATCTGTAAGGGTTTTAATTTCTCTGTCAAATCTGAATGAGGTCCCTGCTGGGTAGAGTAATCTTGGTTGTAGGTTTTTCTCCTCTATCACTTTAAATATGTCCTGCCACTCCCTTCCGGCTTGCAGAGTTTATTCTGAAAGATCAGCTGTTAACCTTATGAGGATTCCCTTGTGTGTTATTTGTTGTTTTTCCCTTGCTGCTTTTAATATATTTTCTTTGTATTTAATTTTTGATAGTCTGATTAGTATGTGTCTTGGCATGTTTCTCCTTGGATTTATCCTGTATGGGGCTCTCTATGCTTACTGGAGTTGATTAGCTATTTCCTTTCCCATATTATGGAAATTTTCAACTATATTCTCTTCAAATATTTTCTCAGTCCCCTTTCTTTTTCTCTTCTTCTTCTGGGACCCCTATGATTCGAATGTTGGGGCCTTTAAGGTTGTCCCAGAGGTCTCTGAGATTTTTCTCAATTCTTTTCATTCTTTTTTCTTTATTCTGCTGTGCAGTAGTTATTTCCAATATTTTATCTTCCAGGACACTTATCCATTTTTCTGCCTCAGTTATTCTGCTATTGATCCCTTCTAGAGAATTTTAAATTTCATTTACTGTGTTGTTCATCACTCTTTGTTGGCTCTTTGGTTCTTCTAAGTCCTTGTTAAATGTCTTTTGTATTTTCTCCATTCTATTTTCAAGATTTTGGATCATCTTTACTATCATTATTCTGAATTCTTTTTTTAAAATGCTTTTTTAATCATTTGTGTTGTATGCATTATATTTTGTGACCCTGTGAATTTTTAATATTCTATGTTTCCAAAATTTTAAAGTATATATAAGTCTTCACAGAATTCCTTTTAGAAATAATGCAATTTTGTGAATACTGTTAACTGTATAGGCCAAGTACAAATTACCTGTGACTGTTTACCTGTAAAACATATAATTTATTGGATATCTATTGGCAGGAGTATAATACAACATCAGGAAATAGGTATTACATATTCTATGTAATAGGAACATTCCTATGTTTATTTGATATTGTCACAGAAAAGCAATTCTTTATATTTTTATTCAGTAAGTTCTGTTCTAAACAGTATTGATAACTCACTAGTTAGTGAAATCCTCTGAATAAAATTAGTGAGAGTGGGCATCTTTGTCTTGTTTCTGAACTTAGAGGATGTACTTTCAGCTTTTCACTCTTAAGTATGTTTTAGCATTGGTTTGTCATATATGGCCTTTATTATGTTGAGAGATGTTCCCTCTATACACATTTTGAGAGTTTTTATCATAAGTAGATGTTAAACTTTGCTAAGTGCATTTTCTGTTTCTATGGTAATGATTTTATTTTTTATTATGTTGATATAATATATCACATTGATTTGTAGATGTTGAACCATCCTTCCATCCCTCGATAAATACCACTTGATTGTGGTGTATGATCCTTTTAACGTAGTGTTGGATTCAATTTGCTAATGTTTTGTTGATGGCTTTTGCATCTATATTCATCAGATTTGTTGACCTAGAATTTTCTTTATGATGCCCTCATCTGGTTTTGGTATCAGTCTAATTCTAGTCTCATAATATAAGTGTGGAAATATTCCCTCTTCTATTTTTTGACAGAATTTGAGAAGAATTGTTTTTTTTTTTTTTAATGCTGGGAACAATTCACCAGTGAAGACATCTCGTTCTGTATTTTTTTTTATTGAGAGGTTTTTGATTACTGATTACCTTATTTTCTAAAAATGTAGTTCTGTAAGCTATTTTCAGCAACTCACATTATATAATAATCTCGTAAGTCCAGCAAAAATGCAGACTGTTGATCAGTAGCACAAGCCAGGACCATACAGATGGATGTGTGAGATTGACAAAATTGTGAAGGAGGCTGAAGTAGCATCAAAGAGTATATTGTTAAAAAATCAATAGGACAAAACTAAAACAAATATTGTACAGCAGTATCACAAGGGAATAATCTCACTGTGGATCACAGAATTTTGACATTTACTTTATGCTTTCTCTAGCGACGTTTTAGAACATTTTATTCCAATTAGTATTTAATATTTTCTTTTGAATTTTGGCATATTACTTGCTATTTTCTTGACAACACAGAAACAGAAGTAACGAAGACAGAAGCCAGTCTTTATAACCTAATCTTGAAAATAAATATATATCACTTCCATTGTATGCAGCTGATCACATGGACAAACCCTGGTACAGTGTTAGGAGGAACTACAGGAGAGTGTGAATGCCAGAGAGGGGAAAATTTGGGGGGGGGCATTTTGGAATCTGGCTATTAAGGGCTAAAAACACTTAGTAGAGATTCACTGTAAAAGTAAAATATGGTTATTGTTATTACTACATAAAAAAATGTATGGCTTTATATTCTTTGGCCAGATCATTTAAGTGAGGGACAGAGGTTTAGTTTCACTTGTGGTCACAAAGTTAATAAGTGTTAACTAATGATAAAGTTTAGCATTTTCAATCAAAGCTCATGATTTTGCTACTGAACACAAAAACTAAAAACAAACTTTCCTCTCCACTATGTGTCTGAATATGTACGTACTTATGTATATACATGTCTAATATTGAGCTCCTGATCTCCCTGATCCAAACCTATTCATCCACTTATCTGTTCTAAATTAATGGCAATTTCATATTTACTTTCTTGAGCCAAAACTTGGAGTCAGTCTTTCACTTACACCCCACATACCATCTATATACACTTCTGAGCTGGACTTTCCAATCACTTCTCTTTACCTCTTTCATTGGTCTAAACTCCTTGTGGTCCAATATAACATCACTTCACTCAGAACATTGCAGTAGCTCACTTCAGTGTGTTCTCTGTGCACTAGCCCAAAAGACTGTTAAATGTTAAATCGTCCCATTTCTTGACTAAAAGATTTCCCATGATTTCACGTCATTCCCAGTTAAAGCAAAGACTTCTCAAAGCCCTACACATAAATTTTACATTTCTGATGACTCTCTTGTTTCTTATTCATTGTATCTCCTATTTCTGTCTTCAGGCCAGGCTTACCTCACTTGTTTGGACTCCAGTCAATTTATCAAACACTCAGGGCCTTTTTACTTGCCTTTCCCTCTGCCTGGTATTCGCTTATCTGAAATTCATTCCTTCCATCAGATTTTTATTCAAATACAAATTCTCATTGTTATCTCCCCCAAGCACCCTGTTTATATTGCTTACCCTATCCCTCCTCAGAACTCTTTCCACCTTCTCTACTGTACCTTTTCCTCAGTAATTAGCAGCCTCCAGTCCATTATACTATCTGTCCGTTTTTTCTACAGTCTCCTAATCATAACTTGGCTACACTTGAACATAAACTCTATGAGGCCAGAATTTTTATGTTTTGAGTTTTATATTTTGAAGCAGTTAAGAATTTCTTGGCATTCTTATTAGAAATGATACAAATGTCAGTAATCTTATTGTTACTTTGGTAGACATTCTGGTAGGGAGGAGTGAAGCAAAACAAATACACCTGACTCAATTTATTGCATGGGGTCACAGTAAACTTTAATCATTTGAGCATGCTTCATTCTACATCAAAGAATTTCTGAGATACAGCAGTGAAAACTAGGCAGTAGAGGTCTATCAATTCTATTTTTTTAAGCTAGTTATGTATCCCATGGTATTTTATTATATATAAATATATATATGTATATACATGTATATATATATTTTTGCTGTTGAATTCTCTTTTACTTTTTTCCACATCTTTATTGGAGTATAATTGCCTCACAATGTTGTGTCAGTTTCTGCTGTACAACAAAGTGAAACAGCCATATGTATACATATATCCCCTCCCTCTTGAGCCTCCCTCCCACCCTCCCTATCCCATCCCTCTAGGTTGTCACAAAGCATCAAGCTGATCACCCTGTTCTACGCAGCAGCTTCCCACTAACAATTCATTTTACATTTGATAGTATATATATGTCAATGCTACTCTCAACTTCGTCCCAGCTTCCTCTCCCCTCCAGTGTCCTCAAGTCCATTCTCTACATCTGCATCTTTATTCCTGCCCTTCCACTAGCTTCATCAGTATGGCTTTTTTAGTTTCTATATATATGTATTAGAATAAGGTATTTGTTTTACTCTTTCTGACTTACTTCACTCTGTATGGCAGACTCTAGGTCCATCCAACTCACTACAAATAACTCAATTTTATTTCTTTTTATAGCTGAGTAATATTCTTTTGTATAGATGTGCCACATCTTCTTTATCCATTCATCTGTTGATGGATATTTAGGTTGCTTCCATGTCTTGGCAATTGTAAATAGTGCTGCAATGAACATTGTGGCACATGTATATTTTTTAATTATGGTTTTCTCAGGGTATATGCCCAGTAGTGGGATTACTGGGTCATATGGTAGTTCTATTTTTAGTTTTTTAAGGAACCTCCATACTGTTTTCCATAGTGGCTGTATTTACTTACATTCCCACAAATAGTGCAGGAGGGTTCCCTTTTCTCCACACCCGCTCCAGCATTTGTTGTTTGTAGATTTTTTTTGATGGCCAATCTGACCAGTGTGAGGTGATACTGCATTGTGGTTTTGATTTGCATTTCTCTAATGATTAGTGATGTTGAGCATCTTTTCATGTATTTGTTGGCCATCTGTATGTCTTCTTTGCAGAAGTGCCTATTTAGGTGCTCTACCCATGTTTGGATTTGGTTGTTTGTTTTTTTTGATATTGAGCTGCATGAGCTGCTTGTATATTTTGGAGATTAATCCATTTTCAGTTGTTTTGTTTGCAAATATTTTCTCTCATTCTGAGGGTTGCCTTTTTGTCTTGTTTATGGTTTCATTTGCTGTGCAAAACTTTTAAGTTTCATTAAGTCTGATTTGTTTATTTTTCTTTTTATTTCCTTTTCTCTAGAAGGGGGGTCCAAAAGGATCTTGCTGTGATTTATGTCATAGAATGTTCTGCCCTCTGTTTTCCTCTAAAATGATAAAATACCTAGGAATAAACCTACCTAAGGAGGCAAAACACCTGTACTCAGAAAACTATAAAACACTGGTGAAAGAAATCAAAGATGACATAAACAGATAGACAGATATATCATGCTCCTGGATTGGAAGAACCAATATTATAAAAATGACTATACTACCCAAAGCAATCTACAGGTTCAATGCAATCCCTATCAAATTACCAATGGCATTTTTCACAGAACTAGAACAAGAAATTTTACAATTTGTATGGAAACACAAAAGACCCCAAATAGCCAGAGCAATCTTGAGAAAGAAAAATTGAGCTGGAGGAATCAAGGTCCCTGACTTCAGATTATACTACAAAGCTACAGTAATCAAGACAGTGTGGTACTGGTACAAAAACAGAAATACAGATCAACAGAGAAGGGTAGAAAGCCCAGAGTAATCCCATGCATATATGGTCACCTTATCTTTGACAAAGGAGGCAAGAATACACTTCAGTAAGTGGTGTTGGGGACACTAGACAGCTACATGTAAAAGAATGAAATTAGAACACTCCCTAACACCATACACAAAAATAAACTGAAAATGGATTAAAGACCTAAACGTAAGGCCAGACACTGTATTATATTTTAATATATTTTATCTCCTAGTAATGTACCAATGTTAATTTCCTTTTTAAAAAATGTTTATTGTGGGGCTTCCCTGGTGGCGCAGTGGTTGGGAGTCCACCTGCTGATGCGGGGGCGTGGGTTCGTGCCCTGGTCCGGGAGGATCCCATGTGCCGTGGATCGACTGGGCCCATGGGCCATGGCCGCTGGGCCTGTGCTTCCGGAGCCTGTGCTCCACAGTGGGAGAGCCTGCAGCAGTGAGAGGCCTGCGTACCGCAAAAAAAAAAAAATGTTTATTGTGGAAACACAACGTGAGATCTACCCTCTTAAAATTTTTCAAGTGTACTATGTGTTATTGTTGACTATAGGTACAATGTTGAACAGCAGGTCTCTAGAGCTGATTCATCTTACTTGACTAAAACTTGTTCTATGATTAGTAACTCCTCCTTTCCCCCTCCCCCCATTCTAGATACCTCATATAATAGGAATCATGGAGAATTTGTCTTACTGTAACTGGCTTATTTCACTTAGCATAATGTACCATGTATTTTTTAAAACTTTTTGTTTCATATTGTAGTATAGTTGATTAACAATGTTGTGTTAGTTTCAGGTGTACAGCAAAGTGATTCAGTTATACATACACATGTATCTATTCTCTTTCAAATTCTTTTCCCATTTAGGTTGTTACATAATATTGAGCAGAGTTCCCTGTTCTATACAGTAGGTCCTTGTTGGTTATCCATTTTAAATATAGCAGTGAAGGGTGGGGGGGTGGGAGGCATAGTTACAGAGTTTGGGATTGACATTATATCACTTCTATTTTAAGGCAAAAAAACCCATTTCTATTTTGAAGTTGAAAAACTATGGTAGGAAAACAAAGATGAATGCAACATGTAATGGCCACATATGAAAAGTTGATACATTACCACCAACACTGAAAATCCTAAAATCATTCCCAGTGGACTTCAGTTATTGACTCCAATGAAATTAATGCACTGTCTGCAATCATTACGGTGGTGAAAAAAATTAAAAATAAATCTAGTATCAACTGTCAAAAGAAATTTCAAAGCAGATTGGATTCCTGAGATGATAAAAACAAGGAGTCAATGATTCTATTGATTTTGGGGGGGGGTGAGGGAGGAAAGGAAGGATGAAAGAATAAAAGAATGAAGGCACTCATTAAATAGATTAATAATACATTGAAAAATTATTTAAATTCTACTTTGTAGATTCAATATCTGATACTGAAATCATAAATAAATATGAAATGGACAGGTGCCCACATTTCTTAACACCATGGTTATTTACTTTTAAAACAAATCAGGTAATTGATGATGAAATTAAATTCATCTTATAATCACTTATTGGTTAATTGAGACTCTTCATCCCTTGCTAGAAATGTTTCATGGAAAGAGAATGGAGGAAATATTCTAGAAAGGCAATTTTTGGAATACCTGCTATGTTTCATGTTCTTATAGATAATAACATACTTAAAAGGGCACATATGAGGGGTTTTTTGCTATCAGTTTTAATGATGAAATGGGGTTGAAACCATTTATGTAAAACTGCCTAAATCTAGTAAGTAGCAGTTAGAATTTGATAAATTATGTTGAATTCCCAGAACTATTTTCTACCCATACTGCATTATCTTCCACATTAAGATTTAAAAGAAGCAGGAATGATGTGACTAATAAAAGATGAATTTCCAAACTATACAAACAGCTTAAACTGCTGAATATCAAAACCCAACAACCCAATCCAAAAATGGACAGAAGACCTAAGTAGATATTTCTCCAAAGAAGATATACAGATAGCCAAAAGGCACATGAAAATATGCTCAGTTTCATAATTATTAGGGAAATGCAAATCAAAACTACAATGAGGTGTCACCTCACACAAGTCAGAATGACCAACATCAAAAAGTCTACAAATAATAAATGCTGAAGAGGGTGTGGAGTAAGGAGAACCCTCCTACAGTGTTGGTGGGGATGTAAATTGGTAAAACCACTATGGAGAACAGTAAAGAGGTTCCCTAAAAAGCTAAAAATAGTTGCCATATGATGCAGCAATTTCACTCCTGTGGCATATTCCCAGAGAAAACTAATTAGAAAAGAAGATACATATACCCCAATGTTCATAGCAGCACTATTTACAATAGCCAAGACATGGAAGCATCCTAAATGTCCATTGACAGATGGATAAAGATGTGATATATATATATATATACATTGGAATATTATTCAGCCATAAGAAAGAACAAAATAATGCCATTTGCAGCAACATGGATGGACCTAGATATTATCATACTAAGTGACGTAAGGCAGAGAAAGACAAATATCATATGATATGGCTTATATGTGGAATCTTTAAAAATAATGCAAATGAACTTATTTACAAAACAGAAGTAGACTTGCAAACAGAAAATAAACTGTGGTTTCCAAAGACAAAAAAGGGGGGATGTGTAGGGATAAATTAGGAGTTTGGGGTTAACAGGTACACACTACTTCATATAAAATAGACAAAAAAACAAGGACCTACTGTATAGCACAGGGAGCTATATTCAATAGGTTGTAATAACCTGTAATGGGAAAGAATCTGAAAAAAATATATAACTGAATCACTTTGCTGTACCTCAAACACTGTAAATCAACTACATTTCAGTTAAAAAATAAAAACAAAAGAAGCAGGAATTGCATATTTGATTCTTTTTACTGTTTGTATCCACATCAATCTGTAGATTGGGTGAAATGCATGAAACCAAAATTCATAATTTCTGTAAGATAAAAGTAGGAATTCATTTTTCACTTTCATTTTCCCAAAATGTTTACAGTAGAGTCTAGTATATGCTATATATTAAATATCTAAATGTAAATCATAATCATATGCTTAATGATCCATAATTATCAACCAAGACATTAAATATAATCAAGTAAAATTGAATTAAAAAATGCATGAATGTTAAAGGCTTTTCTTAGTTATATGAAACCTATAATCTTAACACATGTGACTTCTGTGAAGTTAACACTTTATTCAAGGGTGAAATATGCATTGAAAAAAGCAAACTTGAAATCTAGATGAGGTAAAGATCTTGTTCTTCCCATATTATTAAAATTCCTGAAGGAAACAACAACAAAAATAATAACCTAAATTTTAATCCTTTTATGTATAAGAAAATATAAAAGACAGTGAATGGGTTAAAGTTATATAACAAAGTACTCTTTCAAATCAATATGAAAAACAAAAATAAAAGATAATTGGGGGAAATATGAGTAAATATGAATAAATTCAACCTCAAATCATCATCACTGAAATTTAAAACTGAAATGTTCAAATATTGAATTTTTTAATTCTAATAATCAGTAAGTGAAATAAATACAGTGAGAAAGAACTTCTCATTTCATGTTGGTGTAAGAAAAGTCAGGTACTTCCAGGAAGGATATTTAACATGTATATCACTTGCCTCCTTTGTGTTTAATTCTTTTGTCTGAATAATTTGACTTCTACAAACGTATCTTTAATCTTCAGTGTGAATAATCTCGAAGTCTGATCTTGAATGTAAACAAATTCTTTTGTACAAGATTTTCATTAGTGTTAGTGTTAGAAGGGGAACATGGCTTATTAAACCTCAATATGTAGAAATATAAAGCATGGTAACAAAGAATTATTGTGGCAGGCTTTAAAAAATAAGTAAGCCAGATACAAAATGTTGTATGACTTTATATTAAAAGTTATGCCTAGAAAATAGCTAGATTAAATATGTTAACATTATTTTAACCATCATGACATTTTGGGGGGTCAGGTTATCCTTATTTTCCTTTCATATTGTATATGTTTAACATAGGACAAATTATCTTTGTAATCAAAAGTCTATCTAAAAATGATTTTATAATCTTGTCCTCACTCTTCTTTCAGCAAGCATGCCTTCATACTTTTCTTCTGTTAATTGGGATTAGGTAGGAGACCTCAAGTATCTTGCAATCTTCCTTGCTGCTCATCCCCAGTATTCAGTCAGTTACCAACACAGTTTGAATCAAGCTCAAATACCTCTTTAATCTATGTTCCCTGCTTTCTTTTTTTTGCTGTTATATGTATATTTTTTAATTAATTAATATATTTTTGGCTGCGTTGGATCTTCACTGCTGCAAGTGAGCTTTCTCTAGTTGCAGCAAGTGGGAGCTACTCTTCATTGTGGTGCGTGGGCTTCTCATTGCGGTGGCTCCTCTTGTTGTGGAGCACAGACTCTAGGTGAGCAGGCTTCAGTAGTTGTGGCACATGGGTTCAGTACTTGTGGCTCGTGGGCTTTAGAGTGCAGGCTCAGTAGTTGTGGTACGTGGGCTTAGTTGCTCTGTGGCATGTGGGATCTTCCTGGACCAGGGATCGAACCCATGTCCCTTGAATTGGCAGGTGGATTCTTAACCACTGCACCACCAAGGAAGTCCCCTGTATTCCTACTTTCTAGTCCCACTGCCATTGCTTTGGTTCATTGCATTCAGTTTTTCATGGGAATGTTAAAATAACCTCCAACTGGTTTCCTTGGTTACAATCCAGCTCCACCTCCTGCTTTTCCCTCAATTCCTCTTCCAAGCTGCTGCCAGAAGGATATTTCTACAACACAGTTTTGGTCATGCCATTGTCCTGACTTTGAAAACTGATAACTTTCCACATTTTGACTAGATTAAACACTTTACTATGTCATTCAAACTTTCACCAATCAGGCTTCAGTTTACCTCTACTGATTTCTTCTAAGCCTAACCTCAGCACACATACACACGTATGCATGCATACACAAGCACATATCATAGACCTGATAGAGGGTCCAGCTATACGAATTGACATTTTCAAATACTCCATGCACTTTAATTTGTATGCATTTGTTTTTTCTTGACGCATTCTTCTAAGTCTTGCAAAAATCTTATTCTTCAAAGCACAGTTTAAAAATTGCCTATTTTATAGTACACAAAAATATTAAGCACATTTTTCAATGCTCCCAGAGTATTTTCTATACAGCTATTTTACACTGCATAATAAACTGTTCTTTGCTCATCCTTACCACTGATGGCTACCTATACAATTAGTACCTAGGAGGAAGAGACTTTATCTTATTCATCTTTGTATCTTCATGTCCTGAACAGTGTATAACATATAATAGATGTTCAACAGTTTGAGTGAAATCTGATAAAAAAAACAATATGTGAGTCCATTCTGAATAAACTAGTGCCATTAGGCAACAACACATTTATAAAACTTCTATGATAAATTCTTTTTTTAATTGATTAATTTTATTTATTTATTTTTTTAACATTATCGGGGTATAATTGCTTTACAATGGTATTAGTTTCTGCTTTATACCAAACTTAATCAGTTATACATATACATATGTTCCCATATCTCTTCCCTCTTGTATTTCCCTCCCTCCCACCCTCCCTAACCAACCCTCTAGGTGGTCATAAAGCACAGAGCTGATCTCCCTGTGCTATGCGGCTGCATCCCACTAGCTATCTATTTTACATTTGGTAGTGTATATATGTCCATGGCACTCTCTCACATTGTCAAACCTTACCCATACCCCTCCCCATATCCTCAAGTCCATCTGTAGTAGGTCTGTGTCTTTATTCCCATCTTGCTCCTAGGTTCTTCGTGACCTTTTTTTTTTTTTTCTTAGATTCCATATATATGTATTAGCATATTGTATTTCTTTTTCTCTTTCTGACTTACCTCACTCTGTATGACAGACTCTAGGTCCATCCACCTGAGTAAAAATAACTCAATTTCGACTCTTTTTATGGCTGAGTAATATTCCATTGTATATATGTGCCACATCTTCTTTATCCATTCATCTGTTGATGGACACTTAGGTTGCTTCCATGTCCTTGATATTGTAAATAGAGCTGCAATGAACATTGTGGTACATGACTCTTTTTGAATTATGGTTTTCTCAGGATATATGCCCAGTAGTGGGATTGCTGGGTCGTATGGTAGTTCTATTTGTAGTTTTTAAAGGAACCTCCATACTATTCTCCATTATGGCTGTATCAATTACATTCCCACCAAAAGTGCAAGAGAGTTCCCTTTTCTCCACCCCCTCTCCAGCATTTATTGTTTCTAGATTTTTTGATCATGGCCATTCTGAATGATGTGAGATGATATCTCATTGTAGTTTTGATTTGCATTTCTCTAATGATTAATGATGTTGAGCATTCTTTCATGTGTTTGTTGGCAATCTGTATATCTTCTTTGGAGAAATGTCTATTTAGGTCTTCTGCCCATTTTTGGATTGGGATGTTTATTTTTTTGATATTGAGCAGCATGAGCTGCTTGTAAATTTTGGAGATTAATCCTTTGTCAGTTGCTTCATTTGCATATATATTCTCCTATTCTGAGGGTTGTCTTCTTGTCTTGTTTATGGTTTCCTTTGCTGTGGAAAATCTTTTAAGTTTCATTAGGTCCTATTTGTTTATTTTTGTTTTTATTTCCATTTCTCTACGTGGTGGGTCTAAAGGATCCTGCTGTGGTTTATGTCATCGAGTGTTCTGCCTATGTTTTCCCCTAAGAGTTTGATAGTGTCTGGCCTTACATTTAGGTCTTTAATCCATTTTGAGTTTATTTTTGTGTATGGTGTTAGGGAGTGTTCTAATTTCATATTTTACATGTACATGTCCAGTTTTACCAGCAGCATTTATTGAAGAAGCTGCCTTTTCTCCATTGTATATTCTTGCTTCCTTTACCAAAGATGAGGTGACCATATGTGCGTGGGTTTATCTCTGGGCTTTCAATCCTGTTCCACTGATCTATATTTCTGTTTTTGTGACAGTACCATACTCTCTTGATTACTGTAGCTTTGGGGTTTATTCCAGGAATGCAAGGATTCTTCAATATATGCAAATCAATCAATGTGATACACCATATTAACAAATAGGAAGGGAAAAACCATATGATCCTCTCAATCGATGCAGAGAAAGCTTTTGACAAAATTCAACACACATTTATGATAAAAACCCTGCAGAGAGGAGGCATAGAGGGAATTTTCCTCAACATAATAAACGCCATATATGAGAGACCCACAGCCAACATCATCCTCAGTGGTAATAAACTGAAACCATTTCCACTAAGATCAGGAACAAGACAAGGTTGCCCACTCTCAGCACTATTATTCAACATAGTTTTGGAAGTTTTAGCCAAAAGCAATCAGAGAAGAAAAAGAAGTAAAAGGAATCCAAATTGGAAAACAGGAAGTAAAGCTTTCACTGTTTGCAGATGACATGATAATCTACATAGAGAATCCTAAAGATGCTACCAGAAAACTACTAGAGGCTAATCAATGAATTTGGTAAAATAGCAGGCTACAAAATTAATGCACAGAAATATCTGGCATTCCTATACACTAATGATGAAAAATCTGAAAGTGAAATTAAGAAAACACTCCCATTTACCATTGCAACAAAAGGAATAAAATATCTATGAATAAACCTACCTAAGGAGACAAAAGGAGCCGGCAAGAAGACGGCAGAAGTGTAAGACGCGGAGATCACCTTCTTCCTCACAGATACATCAGAAATACATCTACACGTGGAACTTCCCCTATAGAACATCCACGGAACGCTCGCAGAAGACCTCAGACCTCCCTAAAGGCAAGAAACTCCCCCACATACCTGGGTAGGGCAAAAGAAAAAAGAATAAACAGAGACAATGAATAGGGACGGGACCTGCACCAGTGGGAGGGAGCCATGAAGGAGGAAAGGTTCTCACACACTAGAAGCCCCTTCACGGGTGGAGACTGTGAGTGGTGGAGGGCGAAGCTCCAGACTGCGGAGGTGAGTGCAGCAACAGGGTGCAGAGGGCAAAGTGGAGAGATTCCCGCACAGAGGATTGGTGTTGACTGGCACTCACCAGCCTGAGAGGCTTGTGTGCTCACCTGCTGCGGCGAGTGTGGGCAGGGAGCTGAGCCTCAGGCTTCAGTTGGATCCCAGGGAAAGGTCTGGAGTTGGCAGAGTGAAAACAGCCTGAAGGAGTTAGTGCACCATGGCTAGCCGGGAGGGATTCCTGTTGAAGTCTGGAGCTGCCAAAGAGGCAAGAGACCTTTTCTTCCCTCTTTGCTTCCTGGTGCTCGAGGAGAGGGGATTAAGGGCACCTCGTAAAGCAGCTCCAGAAACGGGCACAGAGCTACCGAAAAGACAGGAGACTTTTTCTTGCCTCTTTGCTTCCTGCGGCGTGAGGAGAAGGGATTAAGGACACCACTTAAAGGAGCTCCAGAAACAGGCGCGAGCTGCGGCTGTCAGCGCGGACAGCAGAGACGGGTGTGGGACACCAGGGTTGCTTCTGTCACCACCAAGACTCCTGTGTGTGAGCACAGGTCACTCTCCACACTGCACCTCCCGGGAGCCTGTGCAGTCTGCCACTGCTGGGGTCCCAGGAACCAGGGACAGCTTCCCTGGGAGAACGTGTGGCATGCCGCGGGCCGGTGCAGTGTCGCCAGCCTCTGCCGCTGTGAGCTCACCCCGCATCCGTGCCCCTCCCTCCCCCCGGCCTGTGCCAGAGCCCCCGAATCAGCTGCTCCTTTAACCCCGTCCTGTCTGAGCGAAGGGCAGAAGCACTCAGACGACCTACACGCAGAGGTGGGGCCAAGTCCAAAGGTGAACCCCAGGAGGTGTGCGAACAAAGAGGAGAGGGGGAGGTCTCTCCCAGTAGCCTCAGAATCAGCGGATTAAATCTCCACAGTCAACCTGAAGTGTGCTGCATTTGTGGAAAACCTGAATAGACAGCGAAATATCCCAAGTTGAGGAGGTGGACTTTGGGAGCAAGATATACTATTATTTTCCCCATTTTTTCTTTTTGTGAGTGTGTATGTGTGTGCTGCTGTGTGAGATATTGTCTGTATAGCTGGGCTTTCACCATTTATCCTAGGGTTAGTTTGACCTGTTTTTTTATAGAAATTTTTCTTCTTAATAATTATTTTTTATTTTAATAAATATATTTTATCTTACTTTATTTTGTCTTCTTCCTTACTTCCTTCCTTTCTTCTCTCCTTTCTTCCCTTCTTCTTCCTTCCTTCCTCCCTTCCTTATTCCCTTCTTTGCTCCCTTCTTTCCTCCCTTCCTTCCTCCATTCCTTCCTTCATTTCTTCCTCCCTTTCTTCCTCTCTTCCTTCGTCCCTTCCTTTCTCCCTTCTTTCCTTCCTTCCTCCCTCCCTTCCTTCCTTTCTTCCTCCCTTTCTTCCTCTCTTCCTTCCTTCCTTCCTTTCTTGCTTTCTTCCTTCATTTCTTCCTTCCTTTCTTCCTTCCTCCCTTCCCTTTCTTCCTTCCTTTCTTCCCTTTCTCCCTTCCTCCCTCCCTCCCTCCTTCCCTCCCTCCTTCCTTCCTTCCTTCCTTTCCTTTCTTTTCCTTTCCTTTCCTTTCCTTTCCTTTCCTTTCCTTTCCTTTCCTTTCCTTTCCTTTCCTTTCCTTTCCTTTCTATTTTTTCTCCCATTTATTTTGAGCCGTGTGGATTAAAGGCTCTTGGTGCTCCAGCCAGGCGTCAGGGCTATGTCTCTGAGGTGGGAGAACCAACCTCAGGACACTGGTCCATAAGAGACCTCCCAGCTCCACACAATATCAATCGGCGAAAATCTCCCAGAGATCTCCATCTCAACACCAAGACCCAGCTTCACTCAAGGACCAGCAAGCTTCAGTGCTAGACACCCTATGCCCAACAAATAGCAAGACAGGACTAGAGCCCCATCCATTAGCAGAGTGACTACCTAAAATCATAATAAGGCTACCAACATCCCAAAACACACCACCAGACGTGGACATGCCCACCAGAAAGACAAGATCCAGACTCATCCACCAGAACAGAGGCACTAGTCCCCCCAACCTGGAAACCTACTCAACCCACTGAACCAACCTTAGCCACTGGGGACAGCCACCAAAAACAACGGGAACTACGAACCTGCAGCCTGCAAAAAGGAAATCCCAAACACAGTAAGATAAGCAAAATGAGAAGACAGAAAAACACACAGCAGATGAAGGAGCAACATAAAAACACACCAGACTTAACAAATGAAGAGGAAATAGCAGTCTACCTGAAAAAGAATTAAGAATAATGATAGTAAAGATGATTCAAAATCTTGGAAATAGAATAGACAAATTGCAAGAAACAGTTAACAAGGACCTAGAAGAAATAAAGAGGAAGCAAGCAATGATGAGCAACACAATAAATGAAATTAAAAATACTCTAGATGGGATCAATAGCAGAATACTGAGGCAGAAGAATGGATAAGTGACCTGGAAGATAAAATAGTGGAAATAACAACTGCAGAGCAGAATAAAGAAAACAGAATGAAAAGAACTGAGAACAGTCTGAGAGACCTCTGAGGCAACATTAAATGCACCAACATTCATATTATAGGGGTCCCAGAGGAAGAAGAGAAAAAGAAAGGGACTGTGAAAATATTTGAAGAGATTATAGTTGAAAACTTCCCTAATATAAGAAAGGAAATAGTCAATCAAGTCCAGGAAGCACAGAGAGTCCCATACAGGATAAATCCAAGGAGAAACACGCAAAGACACAAAATAATCAAACTGTCAAAAATTAAATACAAAGAAAACATATTAAAAGCAACAAGGGAAAAACAACAAATAACACACAAAGGAATCCCCATAAGGTTAACATCTGATCTTTCAGCGGAAACTCTACAAGCCAGAAGGAAGTGGCAGGACATATTAAAAGTGATGAAGGAAAAAAACCTACAACCAAGATTACTCTACCCAGCAAGGATCTCATTCAGATTTGATGGAGAAATTAAAACCTTTACAGAAAAGCAAAAGCTGAGAGAGTTGAGCACCACCACACCAGCTTTACAACAAATGCTAAAGGAACTTCTCTAGGCAAGAAACACAAGAGAAGGAAAAGACCTACAAGAACAAACCCGAAACAATTAAGTAAATGGTAATAGGAACACACTTATTGATAATTACCTTAAATGTAAATGGATTAAATGCTACCACTAAAAGACACAGACTGGCTGAATGGATACAAAAACAAGACCCATATATATGCTGTTTACAAGAGAACCACTTCAGACCTAGGGACACAAACAGACTGAAAGTGAGGGGATGGAAAAAGATATACCACGCAAATGGAAATCAGAAGAAAGCTGTAGTAGCAATTCTCATATCCGACAAAATAGACTTTAAAATAAAAACTATTACAAGAGACAAGGACACTACATAATGATCAAGGGATCGATCCATGAAGAAGATATAACAATTGTAAATATTTATGCAACCAACATAGGAGCACGTCAATACATAAGGCAAATACTAATAGCCATAAAAGGGAAAATCGACAGTAACACAATCATAGTAGGGGATTTTAACACCCCACTTTCACCAATGGACAGATCACCCAAAGTGAAAATAAATAAGGAAACACAAGTTTTAAAAGATACATTAACCAAGATGGACTTAACTGATATTTTTTGGACATTCTATCCAAAAACAACAGAATACACATTTTTCTCAAGTGCTCATGGAACATTCTCCAGGATAGATCATATACTGGGTCACAAATCTAGCCTTGGTAAATTTAAGAAAATTGAAATTGTATCAAGTATCTTTTCCAACCACAATGCTGTGAGACTAGATATCAATTACAGGAAAAGATCTGTAAAAAATACAAACACATGGAGGCTAAACAATACACTACTTAATAATGAAGTGATCACTGAAGAAATCAAAGAGGAAATCAAAAAATACTTAGAAACAAATGACAATGGAGACACGACGACCCAAAACCTATGGGATACAGCAAAAGCAGTTCTAAGAGGGAAGTTTATAGCAATACAATCATACCTTAAGGAACAGGAGACATCTCGAATAAACTACCTAACTTTACACCTAAAGCAATTAGAGAAGGAAGAACAAAAAAGCCCCAAATTTAGCAGAAGGAAAGAAATCATAAAGTTCAGATCAGAAATAAATGAAAATGAAATAAACGAAAGAATAGCAAAGATCAATAAAACTAAAAGCTGGTTCTTTGCGAAGATAAGTAAAATTGATAAAGCATTAGTCAGACTCATCAAGAAAAAGGGGAGAAGACTCAAATCAATAGAATTAGAAATGAAAAAGGAGATGTAACAACAGACACTGCAGAAATACAAAAGATGATTAGAGATTACTACAAGCAACTTTATGCCAATAAAATGGACAACCTGGAGTAAATGGACAAATTCTTAGAAATGCACAATCTGCCGAGACTGAACCAGGAAGAAACAGAAAATATGAGCAGACCAATCACAAACACTGAAATTGAAACTGTGATTACAAATCTTCCAACAAACAAAAGCCCAGGACCAGATAGCTTCACAGGCGAATTCTATCAAACATTTAGAGAAGAGCTAACACCTATCCTTCTCAAACTCTTCCAAAAGTTCGCAGAGGGAGGAACACTTCCAAACTGATTCCATGAGGCCACCATCACCCTGATACCACAACCAGACAAAGACATCACAAAGAAAAAAAACTACAGGCCAATATCACTGATGAACATAGATGCAAAAATCCTCAACAAAACACTAGCAAACAGAATCCAACAGCACATTAAAAGGATCATACACCAGGATCAAGTGGGGTTTATCCCAGGAATGCAAGGATTCTTCAATATACCCAAATCAATCAACGTGATACACCATATCAACAAACTGAAGAAGTAAAACCATATGATCATCTCAGTAGGTGCAGAGAAAGCTTTTGACAAAATTCAACACCCATTTATAATAAAAACCCTGAAGAAAATAGGCCTAGAGGGAACATTCCTCAACATAATAAAGGCCATATATGACAAACACTCAGCCAGCATTGTTCTCAATGGTGAAAAGCTGAAACTATTTCCACTAAGATCAGGAACAAGACAAGGTTGCCCACTCTCACCACTATTATTCAACATAGTTTTGGAAGTTTGAGCCACAGCAATCAGAGAAAATAAAGAAATAAAAGGAATCCAAATAGGAAAAGAAGAAGTAAAGCTGTCACTGTTTGCAGATGACATGATACTATACATAGAGTATCTTAAGGATGCTACCAGAAAACTACTAGATCTAATCAGTGAATTTGGTAAACTAGCAGGATATAAAATTAATGCACAGAAATCTCTGGCATTCTTCTACACTAATGATTAAAAATCTGAGAGTGAAATTAAGAAAACACTCCCATTAACCATTGCAACAAAAAGAATAAAATATCTAGGAATAAACCTACCTAAGGAGAAAAAAGACTTGTGTGCAGAAAACTATTAAGACACTGATGAAAGAAATTAAAGATGATACAAATAGATGGAGAGATACACCATGTTCTTGGATTAGAAGAATCAACACTGAAAATGACTACACTACGCAAAGCAATTTACAGATTCAATGCAATCCCTATCAAACAACCACTGGCATTTTTCACAGAACTAGAACAAAAAATTGCATAATTTGTATGGAAATACCAAAGAACCTGAAGAGCTAAAGTAATCCTGAGAAAGAAAAACGGAGCTGGAGGAATCAGGCTCCCTGACTTCTCACTATGCTACAAAGCTACAGTAATCAAGACAGTATGGTACTGGCACAAAAACAGAAATATAGATCAATGGAAAGCAGAAAAAGCACTGAGATAAACCCACACACGTATGGTCACCTTATCTTTGATAAAGGAGGGAAGGAAATACAGTGGAGAAAAGACAGCCTCTTCAATAAGTGGTGCTCGGAAAACTGGACAGCTACCTGTAAAAGTACGAAATTAGAACACTCCCTGACACCACACACAAAAATAAACTCAAAATGGGTTAAAGACCTAAATGTAAGGCCAGACACTATGAAACTCTTAGAGGAAAACATAGGCAGAACAGTCTATGACATAAATCACAGCAATATCCTTTTTGACCCATCTCCTAGGGAAATGGACATAAAAACAAAAATAAACAAATGGGACCTAATGAAACTTAAAAGCTTTTGCATAGCAAAGGATACCATAAACAAGACCAAAAGACAACCCTCAGAATGGGAGAAAATATTTGCAAATGTATCAACTGACAAAGGATTAATATCCAAAATTTATAAGCAACTCATGAAGCTCAATAACAAAAAAACAAACAACCCAATCTAAAAATGGGCAGAAGAATTAAACAGACATTTCTCCAATGAAGATATACAGATTGCCAACAAACACATGAAAGAATGCTCAACATCATTAATCATTAGAGAAATGCAAATCAAAACTACAATGAGATATCATCTCACACCAGTCAGAATGGCCATCATCAAAAACTCTAGAAACAATAAATGCTGGAGAGGGTGTGGAGAAAAGGGAACGCTCTTGCACTGCTGGTGGGAATGTAAATTGATACAGCCACTACGGAGAACAGTATGGGGGTTCCTTAAAAAACTACAAATAGAACTACCATACGACCCCGCAATCGCACTACTGGGCATATACCCTGAGAAGACCATGATTCAAAAAGAGTCATGTACCAAAATGTTTATTGCAGCTCTATTTATGATAGCCAGGACATGGAAGCAACCTAAGTGTCCATCAACAGATGAATGGATAAAGAAGATGTGGCACATACATACAATGGAATATTACTCAGCCATAAAAAGAAATGAAACTGAGTTATTTGTCATGAGGTGGATAGACCTGGAGTCTGTCATACAGAGTGAAGTAAGTCAGAAGGAAAAAAACAAATACCGTATGCTAACACATATGTATGGAATCTAAGAAAAAAAATATCATGAAGAGATTAGTGGTAGGATGGGAATAAAATACAGACCTACTAGAGCATGGACTTGAAGATATGGGGAGGGGGAAGGGTATCCTGTGATCAAGTGAGAGAGTGGCATGGACATATATACACTACCAAATGTAAATTAGATAGCTAGTGGGAAGCTGCCGAATAGCACAGGGAGATCACCTCTGTGCTTTGTGACCACCTAGAGCGGAGGGATAGATAGGGTGGGAGGGAGGGAGATGCAAGAGGGAAGAGATGTGGGAACATATGTATATGTATGACTGATTCACTTTGTTGTAAAGCAGAAACTAACACACCATTGTAAAACAGTTATACTCCAATAAAGATGTTTTTTTTAAAAAAGGAGACAAAAGACCTGCATGCAGAAAATTATAAGACACTGATGAAAGAAATTAAAGATGATACAGATCAATGGAGAGATATACCATGTTTTTGGATTGGAAGAATCAACATTGTGAAAATGACTCTACTACCCAAAGCAATCTACAGATTCAATACAATCCCTATCAAACTACCACTGGCATTTTTCACAGCACTAGAACAAAAAATTTCACAATTTGTATGGAAACACAAAAGACCCCAAATAGCCAAAACAATCTTGAGAACGAAAAATGGAGCTGGAGGAAATACACTCCCTGACTTCATACTATACTACAAAGATAAATTTTTTATTTGAACTGAATATTGCCATACATGTTATACAGATTGCTTTTTTAAAATTTTATCTATTTTATTACTTATTGCTCTTACTCTGATTCACTAGTTGACACCCTGCAATCTGCCATTTAGTCACACAATTTGTTGGGCAATACTCTCCTTAAAGTGTCCATTCACATTGCCAAATCCAGTAATACCACTTACCTGATTTTGACTAATTTCTATTATTTTTCAGCCAGTTTTTCCTTACATGAACATTCTTCAGCATTTGTGTCTCTTAAGCACTTCCTCAATTTTGAAACTGTACCTCCCTTTGCGGATTCCCTACCCCTCACATACTTGCATTTTTCTAATACTCTGGCCATTCGTTCTCTGCTTGCTTTGAGGATTCCATTTTTCCTTTCGGTCCTTAAAATATTGGTTATCACTTGAGCTTCTATTTTGTGTACTCATTACCCCTTGCCTTCAATGTAGCCCTCTTGTAATTAGTCTTCAGTATTGCAGGTCAACAATTTTTTATAAAATATAAACTTGATAGAGAACTGAACCAATTGACAAACTCTAAGGATAACCATAAATTTCTTTGTCAACACTTTTCTTATGAAATGTGCTACAACAAAAGAAGATATGTAAGTGATAAACAGTAGGTACATCAGCATTTAAGATTCAACCCAGTAGTCACAGTTTAGGAATTACATTAATCACAATACATACTGCATTGCCCCCAACACTTCTGATCCCTTTCTTCACTTTTTTCCTTTGACTTGACAGCATCTATAATGCTCTGGATTTTACTCTTTCCTTTATTCATTTTTTTTTTTTGTTGTTGTTGTTGTTAATCTGCTACAGCTATAATTTCCATGAAGGTGGGAATCTTTTTTTGTTCTCATCTATTTTATTCACTGTCATACCTAAGATTCTAGAGTGGTTCCTGGCACATGGTAGGTATTCAGTTCACCTCTTTTGAACAAGTAAATGTATGAATGTAACACCTTATACCTCGGTTCCTGAAACTATGAAGCTTTATTGGTCTCCCTGTGCCTTAGTCTCTTCACAATATTTCACAAAATTGAATTAACCCGGAGCAGAATTTTGTACTGCTATTAAGGAATATAGTCTCTAGGGAAATTCATTAAAGCTGAGGCTCTGCTCGCTCATTTCACTTTCCTCATTCCTTAAGGAAATCATGAGCCCCACTAGCCTAGATCTTATGCTCCTTCTGCTTGGTTAACCCATCCTCCACCACCTGATGTTGCCTGGTACTGCTCCTCTATTTTCATTTCTTCCACTACCCTGGGTATTCAAGTCAGCACTGCATGCCTCTTTCTTTGCCTGGCTGGACTCAAACATAATGAAATCCTCGGTCCCTGTAATAACAGTGTTACTATTTTGGGGGTGTGAAAGGGCAAATCGTATTTCCTTTGATAATAATAATTGGTCAGGGAAGTTCAAGGAGGTAACATAAACAATCAAAGGGGGTTAGGTTTGGGGGTGATAAAATGGCAAAGAATGACAGAAATAACCTTACCTTTTAATCATTTTCTTGATTCATTTAATTGAATACTATAGAAGTTTAAATTTAAGACTTTATATGTTGAAAAAATAATGAAACATACAAACACATCTAAAAGATAACAAATGGTCTGATATTTGTAACATTGCCTTAAGTAGGAAACAACAGTATAAAACAACAGTAAAAAGTGTTCTCAACAGCAGTAAATGAGACACAGAAACGGAAAAATCTCACTCCTACATTACTCAGGAAACATTAGAAAGACAAACACAGACACCAGAATGGAGGTAAAAATCGACTACTACCAATGACTGGAACTTTTGAAATAGGAGTACAAATGACAAATAATTCCATCCACTGTAGGACTACAAGGTGAACTATTTTGAACACTCAATCATAATAGTAAAATTCAGATGCCAGCTAAGATACTCTTCCTCGGTGTCCAAATAAATCACCTTAAATCATATTGTGTGTTGATGGGTGTCTGGAGATCTTCCAATCATGCTGGAGATTGTATAGGGAGGACAGAGAAGAGTGCAGGTTTCTTTGAGTCACTTCTCGGTTTAAATGTCTGTTCTATAAAATTGAATCACTGACTGCATCACTTAATCCCCCCAGCTGTGTACCATTCTGCTGCTGATAGCTCCAGAGGAGACATGAATCTTTCCTTTAATTTCCCTTGGCAAACATAACTCATCCATGTGCGCATACACGCGCATGGCAGAATTTTCTTGAGTTTTGGGGCACTGTGGATTTATCCATTATTAGATTACGTGACTTTCTTTCTTCCTATAAATACTCCCTTCACGTATTTCCTTCCTCTATAATTTTCTGAATACTTATCCCTCTGAAGATCCCTGAAAGTAGATTCTACAGTCTTCATTTCACAATTTAATTTTCTACTTCTACACACCATGGCTGCTCACTTCTGTGTATCCTTGAACTCATCAGTGGGCTATACTAATAATCATCAATCACAAAACACAATAACTATTAAAGATTTTGAAATATCCCACTTTTCATTCACCAATATGCCAGAGAGAAGGTGAATAAATAGAGATTTTTATATCATCAATCTTAATAATTACAACATTCCCTTAGATGGCAGAAGTAACTACATATGTTTAGCTTCTTTTTTAAAAAATATCTTTATTGGAGTATAATTGCTTTAAAATGGTGTGTTAGTTTCTGCTTTATAACAAAGGGAATCAGCTATACATATACATATATCCCCATATCTTCTCCCTCTTGTGTCTCCCTCCTACCCTCCCAAACTCACCCCTCCAGGTGGTCACAAAGAACTAAGCTGATCTCCATGTGCTATATGGCTGCTTCCCACTAGCTATCTATTTTATATTTGGTAGTATATATAAGTCCATGCCACTCTCTCACTTTGTCGCAGCTTACCTTCCCCCTCCCTGTGTCCTCAAGTGCATTCTCTACATCTGCATCTTTACTCCTCTCCTGCCCGTAGGTCCTTCAGAACCACTTTTTTTTTTTTTTTTTAGATTCCATATATAAATGTTAGCACATGGTATTTGTTTTTCTCTTTCTGACTTACTTCACTCTGTATGACAGACTATAGGTCCATCCACTTCATTACAAATAACTCAATTTCATTTCTTTTAATGGCTGAGCAATATGATATTGTATATATGTGCCACATCTTCTTTATCCATTCATATGTTGATGGACAATTAGATTGCTTCCATGTCCTGGTTATTGTGAAAAGAGCTGCAGTGAACACTGTCCATGACTCTCTTTGAATTATGGTTTTCTCAGGGTATATGCCCAGAAGTGGGATTGCTGGGAAGTATGGTAGTTCTATTTTTAATTTTTTAAGGAACCTCTATACTGTTCTCCATAGTGGTTGTATCAATTTACATTCCCACCAACAGTGCAAGAGGGTTCCCTTTTCTCCACACCCTTTCCAGTATTTATTGTTTCTAGATTTTTTGATGATGGCCATTCCGAACAGTGTGATGTGATACCTCACTTCAGTTTTGATTTGCGTTTCTCTAATGATTAGTGACATTGAGCATTCTTTCATGTGTTTGTTGGCAATCTGTATATCTTCTTTGAAGAAATGTATATGTAGGTATTCTGCCCATTTTTGGATTCGGTTGTTTGTTTTTTTGATATTGAGTTGCATGAGCTGCTTGTAACTTTTGGAGGTTAATCCTTTGTCAGTTGTTTATTTTGTAAATATATTCTCCCATTCTGAGGGTTGTCTTCTTGTCTTGTTTATGCTTTCCTTTGCTGTGCAAAAGCTTTTAAGTTTCATTAGGTCCCATTTATTTATTTTTGTTTTTATTTTCATTTCTCTAGGAGGTGGGTCCAAAAGTATCTTGCTGTGATTTATGTCACAGAGTGTTCTGCCTATGTTTTCTTGTAAGAGTTTTATAGTATCTGACCTTACACTTAGATCTTTAATCAATTTTGAGTTTATTTTTGTGTATGGTATTACAGAGTGTTCTAAATTCATTCTTTTACAAGTAGCTGTCCAGTTTTCCCAGAACCATGTATTAAAGAGGTTGTCTTTTCTCCATTGTATGTTTTTCCTCATTTATCAAAGATAAGGTGACCATATGTGCATGGGTTTATCTCTGGGCTTTCTATCCTGTTCCATTGATCTATATTTCTGTTTTTGTGCCAGTACCATAATGTCTTGATTACTGTAGCTTTGTAGTATAGTCTGAAATCCAGGAGCCTGATTCCTCCAGGTCCATATTTCTTTCTCAATATTGCTTTGGCTATTCGGGGTTTTTTGTATTCCATACAAATTTTGGAATTTTTTGTTCTAATTCTGTGAAAAATGCCACTGGTAGACTGATAGGGATTGCACTGAATCTTTAGATTGCTTTCAGTACTATAGTCATTTTCACAATGTTGATTGTTCCAATCCAAGAACATGATATATTTCTCCATCTGTTTATATCATCTTTAATTTGTTTCATCAGTGTCTTATTGTTCTCTGCTTACAGGTCTTTTGTCTCCATAGCTAGGTTTATTCCTAGGTATTTTATTCTTTTTGTTGCAGTGGTAAATTGGAGTGTTTGCTTAATTTCTCTTTCAGATTTTTCACCATTAGTGTGTAGGAATGCAAGAGTTTTTTGTGCATTAATTTTGTATCCTGCTACTTTGCCAATTCATTGATTAGCTTTAGTAGTTTTCTGGTAACATCTTTAGGATTCTCTATGCATAGTATCATATCATCTGCAAACAGTGACAGTTTTAGTTTTTCTTTCCCAATTTGGATTCCTTTTATTTATTTTCCTTCTCTGATTGCTGTGTCTAAAACTTCCAAAACTGTGTTCAATAATAGTGGTGAGAGTGGACAAGCTTGTCTTGTTCCTGATCTTAGTGGAAATGGTTTCACTTATTCACCACTGAGAACTATTTTGGCTGTGAGTTGTCATATATGGCCTTTATTATGTTGAGGTAAGTTCCCTCTATGCCTACTTTCTGGAGGGTATTTTTCATAAATAGGTGTTGAATTTGTCAAGATCTTTTTCTGCATCGATTGAGATGATCATACGGTTTTTATCCTTCAATGTTAATATGGTATATCACATTAATTGATTGCATATGTTGAAGAATCCTTGTATTCCTGAGATAAACCCCACTTCATCATGGTGTGTGATCCTTTTAATGTGCTATTGTATTCTGTTTGCTAGTATTTTGTTGAGGAATTTTGCATCTATGTTCATCAGTGATATTGGCCTCTAGTTTTCTTTCTTTGTGACGTCTTTGTCTGGTTTTAGTATCAGGGTGATGGTGGCCTCATAGAATGAGTTTGGGAGTGTTCCTCCCTCTGCTATCTTTTGGAAGAGTTTGAGAAGGATAGGTGTTAGCTCTTCTCTAAATGTTTGATAGAATTCGCCTGAAAAGCCCTCTGGTTCTGGGCTTTGGTTTGTTGGAAGATTTTTAATCACAGTTTCAATTTCAGTGCTTGTGATAGGTCTGTTTATCTTTTCTTTTTCTTTCTGGTTCAGTCCCCGAAGGTTGTGTTTTTCTAAGAATTTGTCCACTTCTTCCAGGTTGTCCATTTTATTGGCATATAGTTGCTTGTATTAATCTCTCATGACCCTCTGTATTTCTGCAGCATCAGTTGTTACTTCTCCTTTTTCATTTCTATTTCTATTGATTTGAGTCTTCTCCCTTTTTTTCGTGATGAGTCTGGCTAATGGTTTATCAATTTTGTTTATCTTCTCAAGAACCAGTTTCTAGTTTTATTGATTTTTTTCTATGTTTCCTTCATTTCTTTTTCATTTTTTTCTGATCTGTATGTTTTCTTTCCTTCTGCTAACTTTGGGGTTGTTTTGTTCTTCTTTTCTAATTGCTTTAGGTGTAATGTTAAGTTGTTTATTTCAGGTGTTTCTTGTTTCTTGAGGTAGGATTGCATTGCTATCAACTTCCCTCTTAGAACTGCTTCTGCTGCATCCCATAGGTTTTGGGTCATCGTGTTTTCATTGTCATTTGTTTCTAGGTATTTTTTGATTTCATCTTTGACTTCTTCAGTGATCTCTCGGTTATTTAGTAGTGTATTGTTTAGCCTCCATGTGTTTGTATTTGTTACACTTTTTTTCCTGTAATTGATATCTATTCGCATAGCCTTGTGGTCAGGAAAGATACTTGATACAATTTCAGTTTTCTTAAATTTACCAAGGCTTGATTTTTGACCCAAGATATGATCTATGCTGGAGAATGTTCCATGAGCACTTGAGAAGAAAGTGTATTCTGTTGTTTTGGGATGGAATTTCCTATAAATATCAATTAAGTCCATCTTGTTTAAATGTATCATTTAAAGCTTGTGTTTCGTTATTCATTTTCATTTTGGATGATCTGTTCATTGGTGAAAGTGGGGTGTTAAAAGTCCCTCTTATCATTGTGTTACTGTCAATTCCCCGTTTTATGACTGTTAGCAGTTGCCTTATATATTGTGGTGTTCCTATGTTGGGTGCATAAATATTTAAATTGTTATATGTTTTTCTTGGATTGACCCCTTGATCATTAGGTAGTGTCCTTCTTTGTCTCTTGTAATAGTCTTTGTTTTAATGTCTATTTTGTCTGATATGAGAATTGCTACTCCAGCTTTCTTTTGATTTCCATTTGCATGGAATATCTTTTTCCATTTTCTCACTTTCAGTCTGTATCTGTCCCTAAGTCTGAAGTGGTTTTATGGTAGACAGTATATATATGGATCTTGTTATTGTATCCATTTAGCCAATCTATGTCTTTTGGTTGGAGCATTTACTCCATTTACATTTAAGGTAATTTTTGATATGTATGTTCCTACTACCATTGTCATAATTGTTTTGGGATTTTTATTGTAGGTCTTTTCCTTCTCTTGTGTTTCCTGCCTAGAGAAGTTCCTTTAGCATTTGTTGTAAAGGTGGTTTGGTGGTGCTGAATTTTCTTAGGTTTTCTTGTCTATAAATGTTTTAATTTCTCTGTCAAATCTCAATGAGATCCTTGCTGGGTAGAGTAATCTTGGTTGTAGGTTTTTCCCTTTCATCACTTTAAATATGTGCTTCCACTCCCTTCTGGCTTGCAGAATTTCTGCTGAAATTTCACGTGTTAACCTTATGGGGATTCCCTCGTATGTTATTTGTTGTTTTCCCCTTGCTGCTTCTAATGTTTTTTTCTTTGTATTTAATTTCAATACTTTGATTATTATTTGTCTTGGCATGTTTGTCCTTGGATTTTCCTGTATGGGACTCTCTGCACTTCCTGGACTAGATTGACTATTTTCTTTCCCATATTAAGGAAGGTTTCAACTATAATTGCTTCTACTATTTTCTCACTCCCTTTCTTTTTCTCTTCCTCTTCTGGGACCCCTATAATTTTTTTTTTAACATCTTTATTTGAGTATAACTGTTTTACAATGGTATGTTAGTTTCTGCTTTACAACAAAGTGAATCAGTTATACATATACATGTGTTGCCATATCTCTTCCCTCTTGCATCACCCTCCCTCCCACCCTCCCTATCCCACCCCTCTAGGTGGTCACAAAGCACAGAGGTGAACTCCCTGTGCTATGCGGCAGCTTCCCACTAGCTATCTAATTTACATTTGGTAGTGTGTATATGTCCCTGCCACTCTCTCACATCATCACCGCTTACCCTTCCCCCTCCCCATATCCTCAAGTCCATGCTCTAGTAGGTCTGTGTTTTATTCCCATCCTACCACTAATCTCTTCATGACATTTTTTTTCTTAGATTCCATATATATGTGTTAGCATACGGTATTTGTTTTTCTCCTTCTGACTTACTTCACTCTGTATGACAGACTCCTTCACTCTGTATGACAGACTCCAGGTCTATCCACCTCATTACAAATAACTCAGTTTCATTTCTTTTTATGGCTGAGTAATATTCCATTGTATGTATGTGCCACATCTTCCTTATCCATTCATCTGTTGATGGACACTTAGGTTGCTTCCATGTCCTTGCTATTGTAAATAGAGCTGCAATGAACATTTTGGTACATGACTCTATTTGAATTATGGTTTTCTCAGGGTATACGCCCAGTAATGGGATTGCTGGGTCGTATGGTAGTTATTTTGTAGTTTTTTAAGGAATCTCCATACTGTTCTCCATAGTGGCTGTGTCAATTTACATTCCCACCAACAGTGCAAGAGTGTTCCCTTTTCTCCACACCCTCTCCAGCATTTATTGTTTCTAGAGTTTTTGATGATGGCCATTCTGACTGGTATGAGATGATACCTCATTGTAGTTTTTTTTTTTCTTTTTTTTTTTTTTTTTTTTTTTTTTTTGTGATACGCGGGCCTCTCACTGCTGTGGCCTCTCCCATTGCGGAGCACAGGCTCCGGACGCGCAGGCTCAGCGGCCATGGCTCACGGGCCCAGCCGCTCCGCGGTACGTGGGATCCTCCCAGACCGGGGCACGAACCCGTGTCCCCTGCATCAGCAGGCGGACTCTCAACCACTGCGCCACCAGGGAAGCCCTCATTGTAGTTTTGATTTGCATTTCTCTAATGATAAATGATGTTGAGCATTCTTTCATGTGTTTGTTGGCAGTCTATATATCCTCTTTGGAGAAATGTCTATTTAGTTCTTCTGCCCATTTTGGATTGGGTTGTTTGTTTTTTTGTTATTGAGCTGCATGAGTTGCTTATAAATTTTGGATATTAATCCTTTGTCAGTTGCTTCATTTGCAACTATTTTCTCCCATTCTGAGGGTTGTCTTTTGGTCTTGGATATGGTATCTTTTGCTATGCAAAAGCTTTTAAGTTTCATTAGGTCCCATTTGTTTATTTTTGTTTTTATTTCCATTTCTCTAGGAGGTGGGTCATAAAGGATCTTGCTGTGATTTATGTCATAGAGTGTTCTCCCTATGTTTTCCTCTAAGAGTTTCATAGTGTCTGTCCTTACATGTAGGTCTTTAACCCATTTTGAGTTTATTTTTGTGTTTGGTGTTAGGGAGTATTCTAATCTCATATTTTTACATCTACCTGTCCAGTTTTCCCAGCACCACTTTTTGAAGAGGCTGTCTTTTCTCCACTGTATATCCTTGCCTCCTTTATCAAAGATAAGGTGACCATATGTGTGTGGGTTTATCTCTGGTCATTCTATCCTGTTCCATTGATCTATATTTCTGTTTTTGTGCCAGTACCATACTGTCTTGATTACTGTAGCTTTCTAGTATAGTCTGAAGTCAGGGAGCCGGATTCTTACAGGTCTATTTTTCATTCTCAAGATTGCTTTGGCTATTCGGCGTCTTTTGTGTTTCCATACAAATTGTAAAACTTTTTCATCTAGTTCTGTAAAAAATGCCAGTGGTAGTTTGATAGGGATTGCATTGTATCTGCAGATTGCTTTGGGTAGTAGAGTCATTTTCACAATGTTGATTCTTCCAATCCAAGAACATGGTATATCACTCCATCTGTTTTTATCATCTTTAATTACTTGCATCAGTGTCTTATACTTTTCTGCATAAATGTGTTTTGTCTCCTTAGGTAGGTTTATTCCTAGATATTTTATTCTTTTTGTTGTAATGGTATATGGGAATGCTTTCTTAATATCACTTTCATATTTTTCATCATTAGTGTATAAGAATGCAAGAGGTTTTTGTCTATTAATTCTGTATCCTGCTACTTTACCAAATTCATTGATTAGCTCTTGTAGTTTTCTGGTAGCATCCTTAGAATTCTCTATGTATAGTAACATGTCATCTGCAAACAGTTACAGATTTACTTCTTCTTTTCTGATTTGGATTCCTTTAATTTCTTTTTCTTCTCTGATTGCTGTCGCTAGAACTTCCAAAACTATGTTGAATAAGTTTGGTGAGAATGGGCAACCTTTTCTTATTGCTCATCTTAGTGGAAATGCTTTCAGTTTTTCACCATTGAGGAGGACGTTGGCTGTGGGTTTGTCATATATGGACTTTATTATGTTGAGGAAAGTTCCCTCTATGCCTCCTTTCTAAAGGGTTTTTTATCATACATGGGTGCTGAATTTTGTCAAAAGCTTTCTCTGTATCTATTGAGATGATCATATGGTTTTCCCTCTTCAGTTTGTTGATATGGTGTATCACGTTGATTGATTTGTGTATATTGAAGAATCCTTGCATTCCTGGAATAAACCCCACTTGATCATGGTGTATGATCCTTTTAATATGCTGTTGGCTTCTGTTTGCTAGTATTTTGTTGAGGATTTTTGCATCTATGTTCATCAGTGATATTGGCCTGTAGTTTTCTTTCTTTGTGACGTCTTTGTCTGGTTTAGGTATCAGGGTGATGGTGGCCTCATAGAATGAGTTTAGAAGTGTTCCTCCCTCTGCTATCTTTTGGAAGAGATTGAGATGGATAGGTGTTAGCTCTTCTCTAAATGTTTGATAGAATTCGCCACTGAAGCCGTCTGCTCCTGGGCTTTTGTTTGTTGGAAGATTTGTAATCACAGTTTCAATTTCAGTGCTTGTGATTGGTCTGCTCATATTTTCTATTTCTTCCTGATTCAGCCTCAACAGGTTGTGCATTTCTAAGAATTTGACCATTTCTTCCAGGTTGTTCATTTTATTGGCATACAGTTGCTTGTAGTAATCTCTAATAATCTTTTGTATTTCTGCAGTGTCAGTTGTTACATCTTCTTTTTCATTTCTAATTCTATTGATTTGAGTCTTCTCCCTTTTTCTTTTGATGAGTCTGGCTAATGGTTTATCAATTTTATTTATCTTCTCAAAGAACCAGCTTTTACTTTTATTGATCTTTGCTATTGTTTCCTTCATTTCTTTTTCATTTATTTCTGATCTGATCTTTATGATTTCTTTCCTTCTGCTAAATTTGGGGTTTTTTTGTTCTTTTTCTCTAATTGCTTTAGGTGCAAGGTTAGGTTGTTTATTTGAAATGTTTCCGGTTTCTTAAGGTAGGGTTGTATTGTTATAAACTTCCCTCTTAGAACTGCTTTTGCTGCCTCCCATAGGTTTTTGGTCATCATGTCTCCACTGTCATTTTTTTTCTAGGTATTTTTTGATTTCCTCTTTGATTTCTTCAGGGATCACTTCATTATTAAGTACTGTTGTTTAACCTCCATGTGTTTTTATTTTTTACAGATCTTTTCCTGTAATTTATATCTAGTCTCACAGCATTGTGGTTGGAAAAGATACTTGGTACAATTTCAATTTTCTTAAATTTACCAAGGCTAGATTTGTGACCCAGTATATGATCTATGCTGGAGAATGTTCCATGAGCACTTGAGAAGAATGTGTATTCTGTTGTTTTTGGATGGAATGTCCAATAAATATCAGTTAAGTCCATCTTGGTTAATGTATCTTTTAAAACTTGTGTTTCCTTATTTATTTTCACTTTGGGTGATCTGTCCATTGGTGAAAGTGGGGTGTTAAAATCCCCTACTATGATTATGTTACTGTTGATTTCCCCTATTATGGCTGTCAGTATTTGCCTTATATATTGAGGTACTCCTGTGTTGGTTGCATAAATATTTACAATTGTTATATCTTCTTCATGGATCGATCCCTTGATCATTATGTAGTATCCTTCTTTTTCTCTTGTAATAGTTTTTATTTTAAAGTCTATTTTGTCTGATATGAGAATTGCTACTACAGCTTTCTTCTGATTTCCATTTGCATGGATTATCTTTTTCCATTCCCTCACTTTCAGTCTGTATGTGTCCGTAGGTCTGAAGTGGTTCTCTTGTAGACAGCATATATATGGGTCTTGTTTTTGTATCCATTCATCCAGTCTGTGTCTTTTGGTGGGAGCATTTAATACATTTACATTTAAGGTAATTATCAATATGTATGTTCCTATTACCATTTACTTAATTGTTTTGGGTTTGTTCTTGTAGGTCTTTTCCTTCTCTTGTGTTTCTTGCCTAGAGAAGTTCCTTTAGCATTTGTTGTAAAGCTGGTTTGATGGTGCTGAACTCTCTCAGCTTTTGCTTTTCTGTAAAGGTTTTAATTTCTCCATCAAATCTGAATGAGATCCTTGCTGGGTAGAGGAATCTTGGTTGTAGGTTTCTCTCCTTCATCACTTTACATATGCCCTGCCATTCCCTTCTGGCCTGCAGAGTTTCTGCTGAAAGATCAGATGTTAGCCTTATGGGGATTCCCTTGTGTGTTATTTGTTCTTTTTCCCTTGCTGCTTTTAATATGTTTTCTTTGTATTTAATTTTGATAGTTTGATTAATATGTGTCTTGACATGTTTCTCCTTGGATTTATCCTGTATGGGACTCTCTGTGCTTCCTGGACTTGATTAACTATTTCCTTTTCCATATTAGGGAAGTTTTCAACTATAATCTCTTCAAATATTTTCTCAGTCCCTTTCTTTTTCTCTTCTTCTTCTGGGAGCCCTATAATTCGAATGTTGGTACGTTTAGTGTTGTCCCAGAAGTCTCTGAGACTGTCCTCAGTTCTTTTCATTCTTTTTTCTTTCTTCTGCTCTGCAGTAGTTATTTCCACTATTTTATCTTCCAAGTCACTTATCCGTTCTTCTGCCTCTGTTATTCTGCTATTGATCCCATCTAGAGCATTTTAAATTTCATTTATTGTGTTTTTCATTGTTGCTTGCTTCCTCTTTAGTTCTTCTAGGTCCTTGTTAAATGTTTCTTGCATTTTGTCTATTCTATTTCCAAGATTTTGGATTATCTTTACTATCATTATTCTGAATTCTTCTTCAGGTAGACTGCCTCTTTCCTCTTCATTTGTTAGGTCTGGTGTGTTTTTACCTTGCTCCTTCATCTGCTGTGTGTTTTTCTGTCTTTTCATTTTGCTTATCTTAATGTGTTTGGGGTCTTCTTTTTGCAGGCTCCAGGTTCGTAGTTCCCGTTGTTTTTGGTGGCTGTCCCCACTGGCTAAGGTTGTTTCAGCTGGTTGAGTAGGTTTTTGGCTGGGGGGACTAGTGCCTCTGTTCTGGTGGATGAGGCTGGATCTTGTCTTTCTGGTGGGCAGGTCCAAGTCTGGTGGTGTGTTTGGGGATGTTGGTAGCCTTATTATGATTTTAGGCAGCCTCTCTGCTAATGGATGGAGCTGTAGATCTGTCTTGCTCTTTGTTGGGCATAGGGTGTCCAGCACTGTTCGTTGCTGGTCGTTGAGTGAAGCTGGGTCTTGGTGTTGAGATGGAGATCTCTGTGAGATTTTCTCCTTTTGATATTACATGGAGCTGGGAGATCTCTTGTGGACCAGTGTCCTGAAATTGGTTTTCCCACAGCCTGACACCTGGCTGGAGAAACAGCCCTGACACCTGGCTGAAGCACCAAGAGCCTTTAATCCACATGGCTCAGAATAAAAGAGAGAAAAGATAGAAAGGAAGGAAGGAAGGAAGGGTATAAAATAAAGTAGGATAAAATAAAATAAAGTTATTAAAATAAAAAAATAATTATCAAGAAAAGTTTTTTAAAGTAAAAAAAAAAGAAAAGGTGATGGTCAGAACCCTAGGATAAATGGTGAAAGCAAAGCTATACATACAAAATCTCATGCAGAAGTATACACTTACACACTCACAAAAAGAGAAAAAGGGGAAAAAATAATATATCTTGCTCCCAAAGTCCACCTCCTTTATTTGGGATGATTCATTGTCTATTCAGGTATTCCACAGATTCAGGGTACATCAAGTTGACTGTGGAGCTTTAATCCACTGCTTCTGGGGGTGCTGGGAGAGATTTCCCTTTCTCTTCTTTGTTTGCACAGCCTCTGGGGTTCAGCTTTGGATTTGCACCTGCCTCTGCATTAGGTCTCCTTAGGGCGGTCTGGGCTTTGCTCAGACAGGATGCGGTTAAAGGAGCAGCTGATTCGTGGGCTCTGGCTCACTCAGGCCAGAGGGATGGAGGGGTACCAATGTGGGGTGAGCCTGCAGCGGCAGATACTGGTGTGACGTTACACCAACCTGAGGTGCGCCATGCGTTCTCCCTGGGAAGTTGTCCCTGAATCCCGGGACCCTGAGAGTGACGGGCTGCACAGGGTCATGGGAGGGGAGGTGTGGAGAGTGACCTGTGCTCGCACACAGGCTTTTTGGTGGCGGCAGCAGCAGCCTTAGAATCTCATGCCCATCTCTGGTGTCCGAGCTGATTGCTGTGGCTTGCGCCCGTCTCTAGAGATCCTTTAAGCAGCACTCTTAATCCCCTCTCCTCGTGCACCAGGAAACAAAGAAGGAAGAAAATGTCTCTTTGGCAGCTCCACGCCCGTTTCTGGAGCTCCTTTAGTTGGCACACTTAATCCCCTCTCCTCTCGCACCAGGAAACAAAGAGGCAAGAAAAAGTCTCTTGTCTCTTCGTCAGGTCAGCGCCTGTCTCTGGAGCTCCTTTAAATGCCATGCTTAATCCCCTCTTCTCGCACACCGTGAAGCAAAAAGGGAGGAAACAGTCTCTTGCCTCTTGGGCAGCTCCAGACTTCTCCCAGACTCCCTCCTGGCTCTGGTGCACTAACCCCTTCAGGCTGTGTTCACTCCGCCAGACCTCTCCCTGCTATCCAACTGAAGCCAGCCGGAGCCTCAGCTCCCAGCCCCCGCCCACCCCAGCGGGTGAGCAGACAAGCCTCTCACATTGGTGAGTGCTCATAGGCACTGATCCTCTGTGGGAATCTCTCTGCTTTGCCCTCTGCACTCTGTTGCTGCGCTTTCTTCTGTGGCTCCGAAGCTTCCCCCTCTGCCACCCACAGTGTCTGCCCATGAAGGGGCTTCTAGTGTGTGGAAAACTTTCCTCCTTCACGGCTCCCTCCCACTGGTGCAGGTCCCGTCCCTATTCTTTTGTCTCTGTTTATTCTTTTTTCTTTTGCCCTACCCATGTACATGGGGAGTTTCTTGCCTTTTGGAAGGTATGAGGTCTTCTGCCAGCGTTCAGTGGGTGTTCTATAGGAGAAGTTCCACGTGTAGATGTACTTCTGATGTATCTGTGGGGAGGAAGGTGATCCCCGCGTCTTACTCTTCCACCATCTTCTCTGTCCTCCATTCTCTGGTTTTATCATTATCTAAAGTGCTTGTACTAAAGAGATAGGTGTTTCAAAAATGATTTGGATATTATCAAATTACCAGATATGGGAAAAGGAGAATGGATCAGAAAGGAGATAAGACAAGCTAACCCATTTAATATGTATCTCCCACTCTTCAGGTAAAATAGTTATCAGACAAAAGGGACTTTTATTAGCATTTTTGGTTTAAAAAATAGTTTTATTTTTGCTTTCTATTTTAGTAGCAAATTCTTTTTTCACAATATATCTTACATGCAAACTTTATAAACACAAATTATTTGTTTACAATATGAATTGGTGAGAGTTGGAAACCTGAATCTCAATCCATCTTTCTGAGATGCTCCAAAGACCATGTAGATACCAAAGAAAAACAGTTTGAAAATCAATGAGTTAGGAAAATACCTAGGAGTCAAGATACATAAGTCATGCCCTCATAGTACTGAAAGTACTTAAAGCCAAAAGATTAACTGTGAAACCAACCAAATGATATCCATTAACCAATCAGGCTGAAATGGTGACTAGAGCAACATCTGGCACTTGGGAAGTGCTCTACAAATGACTAGTGAAGGCCAACTGCTAGGAATTGACACACACTGGTATTCAGCATCAAATGAAAGCAGATATTTTGTTAACATGCTTTATTCAGAGATTTACAAGACTTTATCTTAGGACATTTCTACGGAGTGCATAATTCCATAGGGAAAAAATTATTAATTCTTTTTTAAACTATTTTTAAATACATAGATTCCTAGGAAGCTGCAAAGACAGGACAGAGAGGTCTCTTGTACCGTTCACTCAGTATCCACTAATGGTTACAGCCTACGTAAATACAGAACAATGTAAATACTAGTAAATTTGGTACAGTGTATATATAGTTCTATGTTTGTGTATATATATATATAAATTCAATTTTTTCATGTAGTGATTTGTGTACCACCACAGCAATCAAGATACAGAACAATTTCATCATCACAAAGATATACTGGTATCCACATTTTACGAGTTTCTGTAAAGTGTTGAAATGTTGTATCCCTTTGATTCTCTTTACCCTGCATTTCCAATAATATAATGGTTTTGGCTTTGACCATCAAACATAATTTTAAAAAATAGAGTGAAAATTCATTGTATTTACCCTTATATTTGCTATTCCCATTTTTCTTCTGACCTGACATTCCAAGACTCCTTATTTTATCATGTGCTTTCTGCTTAAAGAACTTCATTTAGCCATCTTTTAGAGTTGTTTGATGACAAATGAAGTTTTCCTTCATTTGAGAATGTCTTTATTTGACCTTCACTCCTCAAGGATAATTTTTTCAGGTGTGAAATTCAAGGTTGCCACAACTTTTCTTTCAGCACTTAAAATGCTGTGAAACTTCTGACTTCCATAGTTCACGATGAAAAATCCATTGCAACTCAAAAAATTTTCCCCCTAGTAAATTGTTGCTTCTATCTGGCTGCTTTCAAGAATTTGTTTTGTCTCTACTTTTCTGAAGTTTGATTGTAATGTCTTGACATGGATTCCTTCAGGTTTATCCTGTTAGTGTTGGCGCAGCATTTTGAATATGTACATTTATGTCACTTGCAAAATTTAGACAATTTTATGCATTGTTTCTTTGAAAGCTTGTGCAGTAATACCTTTTTTCTCCTCTCCTTCTGGGTCTCTGATGACATGAATGGTGGATCTCTTATTTTTCAACAGGTTTCTGAGGGTCTTTTTTAAATGCAATCTCTTTCTGTTCAGTAATTTCTATTCTTCCGTCTTCAAGACCACTCATTCTTTATGTCTTTAAACAATGTCTCTTCACCAGTTTTAACACTCACTTTTAGAATTTTACTAGTTTTAAATCTACTATTGTCTGTTTTTGTTTGTTTGTTTGTTTTTGTTTTTCTTTGTCGTACACGGGCCTCTCACTGTCATGGCCTCTCCCATTGCAGAGCACAGGCTCTGGACGCACAGGTTCAGTGGCCGTGGCTCACAGGCCCAGCTGCTCCGCGGCATGTGGGATCTTCCCGAACCGGGGTACAAACCCATGTCCCCTGCATCAGCGGGCGGACTCGCAACCACTGTGCCACCAGGGAAGCCCTGACTGTTTTTATTATTCTAATATACTGCTATTTTTACCTGACTTTAGATAATACCATCCGAATCCCTGTTATGTAAAATGAGGAAATAATCACCCCTCAACTTCAACTTTCTTCTGTCCATTTTTTATGCCTTCTCACTGCTCTTGGCTGTACCTTCCTTTTACATTATCATGGTTCATAATATTTTAAATCTTGTACATTGCATGTTTTCTTTTTTATTATAAGTATTTCAATGTATTTTTATTGAGGTGTAGTTGACATATATTAGTTTCAGGATATGACATAATGATTTGAGATTTAAATATATTGCAAAATGATCACCAAAATAAATCTAGTTAAAATCTGTCACTATATATACTTATAAGTTTTTTCTTGTCAAAACTTTTCAAATGTACTCCTAGCAACTTTCAAATATAATATTCAGTGTTATTAACTATAGTCACCCTGTTGCACATTACATGCTCATGACATATTTTATAACTGGAAGTTTTTATGTTTTGACCTCTTTGACCCATTTTTCCATCCCCCACCCCCACCTCTGGGAATCACCATTCTATTCCCTGTATTTATGAGCTTAGTTTCTAGCTTTGTGTTTTTTAATATTTCACATAAAAGTGAGATCATACAATACTTGTATTTCTGTCTGACTTATTTTACTACTTAATAGTGTCTTTGAGGTCCATCCATGTTGTCACTAATGTCAAGATTTCATTCCTTTTTATGGCTGAATAATACTCCATTCATACGTACGTAAATACCACATATATGTGCCAAATGTATATACCATATATATAAATACAACCATATATATATATATATATATATATATATATATATATATCACATTTTCTTTATCCATTCATCCATTGATGGAAACTTAGGTTGCTTCCATATCTTGACTATTGTAAATATTGCTGTGATTAACATGCAGAGGGCACATATCTTTTTGAGTTAGTCTTTTCATTTTTTTTTTACAAATATCTAGAAGTAGAATTGCTGGATCATACAGTAGTTCTAACATAACTTTTTGAGGAACCTCCGTACTATTTTCCATAGTGGCTGTACCAATTTACATTCCCACCAACAGTGTACATGTTCCATTTTTTATACATCCTCACCAACACTTTTTATTTCTTGTCTTTTCGATGATAACCATTCTGACAGGTGAGAGGTGGTATCTCATTGTGTTTTCTTTTTAATAAATTTATTTATTCATTTATTTATTTATTTTTGTCTGTGTTGGGTCTTCATTGCAGTACATGGGCTTTCTCTAGTTGTGGCAAGAGGGGACCACTCTTTTCTGTGGTGTGTGGGCTTCTCACTGAGATGGCTTATCTTTGTTGCAGAGCACAGGTTCTAGGTGTGTGGGCTTCAGTAGTTGTGGCACGCGGGCTCAGTAGTTGTGGCTCACGGGCTTTAGAGCGCAGGCTCAGTAGCTGTGGTGCATGGGCTTAGTTGCTCCACAGCATGTGAGATCTTCCCAGACAAGGCTCAAACCCATGTCCCCTGCACTGGCAGGTAGATTCTTAACTGCTGTCCCACCAGGGAAGTCCCTCATTGTGTTTTGTTGTTGTTGTTGTTTTGTTTTTTTAACATCTTTATTGGAGTATAACTGTTTTATAATATTGTATTAGTTTTTCCTTTACAACAAAGTGAATCAGTTATACATATACATATGTTCCCATATCTCTTCCCTCTTGCATCACCCTCTCTCCCACCCTCCCTATCCTCATTGTGGTTTTGATTTGCATTTCCCTGTTTAGTGATGCTGAACAGTTTTTCCATGTACCTGTTGGTCCTCTGTACGAATTCTTTGAAAAAAATGTCTATTCAGATCTTCTGGTCATTTAAAAAATGAGATTGGTTATTTTTATTATTTAGTTTTATAAGATATTGATATATTTTGGATATTAGCCCCTTATCAGATATATAATTAGCAAATATTTTTCTCCCATTTGGTAGGTTGTCTTTTCATTTTCTTAATTATTTCCTTTGCTGTGAAGGTGTAGTCCTACTTGTTTCTTTTTGCTTTTGTTTCTTTTGCTTTTGGTGTCAAATTCAGAAAAAACTATCACCACAACCTATGTCGAAGAGCTTACTATGTTTTCTCCTTGGAGTTTTATGCTTTTACATCTTATGTTTAAGTATTTAATCCATTTTGAATTAATTTTTGTGCATGGTTTAAGATAGTGACCCAGTTTCATTCTTTTCCATGGCTATCCAGTTATCCCAACACCATTTATTGAGGAGATTCTTTAACCTGTTATATATTCTTGACTACTTAAAAAAAAAAAAAAATAGACCATACAAGAATAGGCTTATTTCTGGGTTCTCTATTCTGTTTCCTTGATCTGTGTGTCTCTTTTTATGCCAATACCATACTGTTTTAATTTCTGTGGCTTTGTAATACTGTCTGAAAACAAGGAGCATGATACCTCTAGCTTTATTCTTCTTTTTCAAGATTGCTTTGGCTATTGGGGGTCTTTTATAATTCTATAAAATTTTACAATTGTCTGTTCTATTTGTCAAAAATGTCACTGAGATTAATAAGCATTGCACGGAATTTGTAGATTCCTTGGGGTAGTGTGGGTAGTTTAACAAGATAAATTCTTCCAATTCATGAGCACAGAATCTTTCCATTTATTTTTCTCTTTAACTTCTTTCATTAATGTCTTGAAGTTTTCAACATACAGATCATTCACCAGCTTGATTAAATTTATTCCAAGGTATTTTCTGTTTGATACAATTGTAAATGGGATTATTATCTTAATTTCTGTTTCTGATAGTTCATTGTTACTATGTATAAATGCAACAGATTTCTGCATATTGATTTTTGTATGATGCAGCTTTAGTGAATTTGATTATAACAGCTTTTTAAATAGAATTTTTAGAGTTTTCTATGTACATAGTGCCATCTGGAAACAATGACAACTTTGCTTCTTCCTTTTCAACTTGGATGTCTTTTTTCTCTTTGCTGATTTCTGTGGTTAGAACTTCCAATAATATGTCAAATAAAATTTGCAAGAGTAGGCGTCCTTGTTTTGTTCCTTATCTTAGACAAGGATGCCTTATCTTTCAGCTTTTCAACACTGAATATGATGTTAGCTGTGGGCTTGTCATTTGACCTTTTACAATATGAAGTACATCCCCTCTATATTCACTTTATTGACTGTTTTTATTACAGATGAATATTGAATTTTGTCAAACGTTTTCTAAATCTGTTGCAATGATCATATGGTTTTTATCTTTAATTTTGTTAATATAGTATATCACATTGATCTGCAGATATTGAACCATCCTTGTGTCACTGGGAGAAATCCCACTTGGTCATGGTGTATGATTCTTTTAATGTATTGTTGAATTTAGTATGCTAATATTGTGAGGATTTTTGGATCTATGCTCCTCAGGAATATTGGGCTGTAACTTTTCTTATGATATCCTTGTCTGGTTTTGGGATCAGGGTAATGCTGTCCTCTTAAAATGAGTTTGGAAGAGTTCCATACTCTTCTATTTTTGGGAAGAGTTTGAGAAGAATTGGTATTGATTCTTTAAATCTTTGATAGAATTCACCAGTGAAGCCATCTTGATCTTGGACTAATGTATGTTGGTAGGTTTCTGATTACTGGTTCAATCTCCTTACTACTAAATGGTCTATTCAGATTTATTTCATAATCATTCAGTCTTGATAGGTGATGTGTTTCTAGGAATCTTCCCATTTCATGTAGGTTGTCCAATTTGTTGGCATATAGCTGTTCATAATAGTCTCTTATGATACTTTATTTTTGTCTGGTATCAATTGTAACACCTCCTTTCACTTATAATTTTGAGTCCTGTCTATTTCTTTTTGTTGGTGAGTTTAGCTAAAGGTTTGTCGCTTCTGTTTATCTTTTCAAAGAACCAGCTCTTAGTTTCCTTTATCTTTTTAATTATTTGTCTCTGTTGCATTTATTTCTTCTCTGATATCTGTTATTTCCTTTCTTTAACTTTAACTTTAACTTTAGTCATTGTTTGTTCTTCCAGCTCACTGGAGTGTGAAGTTAAGTTGGCTTAGACTTTACTTGCTTATTTAGGTAGACATTTATCAGTATAAACTTTCCTCTTGGAACTGTTTCTGCTCCATCCCACAAATTTTGGTTTGTTATATTTCCATTTTCATTTGTCTCGAGGTTTTGGTTTCTTCTGTGACCTATTTTTTGTTGTTGTTGTTCAGTAGCATATTGTTTAATCTCCAGATATTTGTAAATTTTCCAGTTTTCTTTATGTAATTTCCACTTTCATACCATTGTTTTCAGAAAAGATGATATAATTTCAGTCCTTTTAAAATAAGATTTGTTTTGTAGCCTAATCTGTGATCTATCTTGAAAAATGTTCTGGCAATTGAAGAAAGTGTATTATGTTGCTTTTGATTGGAATGTTCTGTAAATATGTTAGATCCATCTGTTCTGACATATCTGTTAAGGCCAATATTTCTTACTGACCTTGGGTCTGGATGATCTATCCATTGATGTAAGAGGGATATTAAAGTCCCCTACTACTAATGTATTGCTGTGTACTTCTCCTTTCAGGCCTGTTAATGTTTGCTTTATATATTTACATGCTCCTATGTTGGGTGCATAAATACTTAGAAAGTTTATATCTTATTGGATTGACCCTTTTATCATGAGATGTCCATCTTTGTCTCTTACTACAGTCTTTGGCTTTAAGTCAATTTTGTCTAATATAAGTATGATGATCCCAACTTTTTAAATTTCCATTTGCATGCAATATATTTTTCCATCCTATCACTTTCAGTCTATGTGTGTCCCTAAAGCTTATGTGATTCTCTGATAGGCAGCATATAGTTGGGTCTTTTTTGTTTGTTTGTTTTGTTGTTGTTGTTGTTTTAATACATTCAGCCACTCTGTCTTTTGATTGGAGAATTTAGTCCATTCATGTTTAAAGTGAGTGTTATTAGGTATGTGTTTGCTACCATTTGTTAATTGCTTTCTGGATGGTTTTGTAATTCCTTTTTCTTTACTTTCTCTCTTCCTTTGTGGTTTGATGACTTTATTCAGTGGTATGTTTGTATTCCTTATTCTCTCTTTTGTGTATTTAGAATAGTTTTTTGCTTTGTGGTTACTGTGAGGCTTCCATAGAATATCTTATATTTATAATGGTCTATTTTAAGTTGATAACAACTTACATTTGATCTCATTATAAAAATAAACATGATTACTCTCCTTCCTTACATTTTTTTTTTTTTTTTTTTTCGGTATGTGGGCCTCTCACTGTTGTGGCCTCTCCCATTGCGGAGCACAGGCTGCGGACGCGCAGGCTCAGCGGCCATGGTTCACAGGCCCAGCCGCTCCGCGGCATGTGGGATCTTCCCGGACCGGGGCACGAACCCGTGTCTCCTGTATCGGCAGGCGGATTCTCAACTACTGCGCCACCAGGGAAGCCCTCACATTTTGTTTTTGATGTCACATTTTACATTGTTTAATCTTGTGTATCACGTAACTAATTATTGTAGTTATAGTTCTTTTTATTAGTTTTGTCTTTTTACCTTTATAGTAGCTTTATAAGTGATTCATCCACTACCTTTACTATATTTTAACATTTACCAGCAGGATCTATTCTTTCATATGTGTATTTGTTACTAATTACTGCCTTTTTTTTTTTTTTCATCTTATAGATGTCCCTTTTACATTTTTGTAAAGCTGGTTTAGTGGTAATGAACTCCTTTAGCTTTTACTTGTATGGAAAACTCTTTATTTCTCCACTTCTGAGTTATATCATTGCCAGGTAAAGAATTCTTGGTAGTTGTTTTCTTTCAGTGCTTTGAATATATTATGCCACTGCCTTATGACCTGCAAGGGTTTTGCTGAGAAATCTGCTCATACTCTTATGGAGATTCCCTTGTGTGTAACAAGTTGTTTTTCTCTTGCTGATTTTAATATTCTCTCCTTGTCTTTGTAATTAAAACATCAAAAGTTAATGTCTTGTGTGGGTCTCTTTGAATTCCTCTTATTTGGATGTCTGTTTCCTTGCCCAGTTTAGGGAAGTTTTCAGCCATGATTTCTTCAGATAAGATTTCTGCCCCTTAATCTCTCTCCCCTCCTTCTACATAGTTCCTTAAGCTACTTTTTTTTTCTGCTTTGATTGGGTGAGTTTCACTGCTCTTTGAGTTGACTGATCCTTTCCTCTGTTTCATCTTGTCTGCTGTTGAGCCCCTTTAGTATATTTTTCAGTTAAGTTATTGTATTCTGTACCTCTGTGACTTCTATCTACTACTTTCTCATGTTTTCTGTACTTTCTTATGTTTTCTATCTCTTTGTTAAAGTGCTCACTTTGTTCATCCATTTTCCTTCACCATTTGATGAGCACCATCTTGACCATTACTTTTTACTCTTTATCAGGTAAATTATTTTTGTTTCATAACACTCTTTTTTCCCTGAGATTAATCTTGTGTAATTAGGAACATATTCTTCTGTTTCTTTATTTAGTTCAACACTCTCTGTTGGTGTCTGTACTGTAGATGAAACAGCCATCTCTCCCAGTCTTGAAGGAATGACCTCATGTAGGAGGTGAACCTTGTCTTCAACCCTTCCTCAGCTCTTGGTTTTCTCTCAAAACTTAGTGCTAGTCCAAGCAGCCTATTATATTTGTAATAGCTCCCAATAGTTGAGGTTATGCCAAGACCAGTAATTTGTCCCAAAGGGGAAGATCTCAGCACCTAGATTAAAGATGACTGGAAGCCAGACATTTAGACATCAGCTTTTAAAAGTATGCAAATGCATACTGTTGGACAACAAGCATAAGCCCTGCTGGCCAACAGAGCCAGGTGATCTAGAAGTATCCCCTAACAGTAGAAGGAAAAATCAGGTTGCCAGACAGGGGTGTGAGCTTCTTTCTGGGTGACACCCATTATTTTAGCCCCAAGAGACCAGGAACACAAGCTTCCAGCCAGGATTCAAGAAGTGTCACCTAGGCAGAAGCAGCCAAAATTGGGGCACCAGACATGTGTAAAAGCTCCCTTCCAGGAGATACTGGTGCTCTGGAGTACAGCAAAGGGAGAGTGCAAATATAGGACCTGCAAGTCTCTATCCCTGGAGAGTGTTCCAGCAGGCTCCTAGGTGTGCATGCCCCTCAGGCTGACACTTTAACATAAGCAGTTTAGCTTCATTCAGTTAGAAGCTGGGCACAACCAGCTGCGTCTGGTGAGCTGTGTGAGCAAGCCTTTTAGAGTGGTTTTTCAGATTACTACAGTCTTGTGCATCTTGGACAGGAGCCCCCTTGGTTTTCCAAGTTATATTTTTAGGAGCTCATCTCTCAACTGTATGTTTTAAAAGTTGGAACATCCAATGTTGGGTTCAAATCCTCAGCTTCTCAGGGAGGGGCTCTGGGTTTGAGTTCTCTCCCAGTTGTGGGTCACTGTACTGGGGGTGAGGTTTATTGTGAGATTTTGTCCCAGACTCTCCAGCCAACTTTGATGGGTTTTTATTCTTTGCGTGATGTGTAGTCATCACTCAGCCAGGCTTTAGTTTAAGAGGAAAATTTTCCATATGTAGCTATAGACTGAGTGTGTCCGTGGGAGGACGTGAGTCCAGGATTTTTCTACACTGCAGTCTTGAACTGGAACCCTCTGGAATTTATATTTCTCTGTGTCCTAAACAATGCCCAGCCAAAATTTTAGCATAAAGTGGCCTAAATTTCCAAACAGTAACAAATCCTCAGTGGAGTTATCTCATATACAGGCTTTAAAGAAACCCACAGATAGACTTTTAAGGAAGATAATGTTCACAGTAAAACAAACAAAAACCACATGGGAATATAAACCACCTTGACAGAGTCCAGAGAAATAGCCAACTGCACAATCATGCACAAGAGATTGCATTTCTGTTATTATATAATACTATAGAATTCACTTATAAATGTATTTCATAGTTTAATAAAATAAAATGAGTTTAAATATAAAATGGCAACTCAAATAGCCAAGTGTATTGGAAAAAGAACCAATTTCCAGAACTAAAAATATAGTTAGAAAATAACCTCAATGGCAGATTATGATAGTTAGTCAAACTGCAGAAAATCAAAAGTAGAAAGATCTTCAAAACAGTCAAAAAGAAATGACTAATTTTCACTCTTCATAGGCAAACAATTGATTTCTCAATGGCAATGATAGAAACAAAGTCATATTCACCGTTCAACTAGAGGGGAAAAAAAGTGTAAAGTTAGAACTATATACCAAGGAAGGTATTTTAATATTGTAGTCATAATAAGGCTATTTTTAGATTAACTGAATAAATTCTCAGTACAGGATCTTCTACATAATGTTAGGAAGAAATATTATTCCATGTGGTTTTTCTTTGATGCAAGGAAAAAAATAGCAAAGTTTTAGAAATTACATGGCCAATCCAAATATTGACTTTATAAAATCATAATATAATGATGTTCAATTGATGGCTTTGTAAACAACAACAAAAAAAGAAAGAGCTAGAATTTTGGACAGTTTGAGCTTATACATCCCACATGCCTAGAAAAATAACTTTCATTGTTGAAAGAATGAAGGGAGCCATTAAAGAAACCAAGTCATTCTAATGTGTTTGAATAGTTCAGGAGAATGATATATTGATTAAGGCTAACAAACCAATAAAAAAGTCTTTATTGCAAGAATCTGAACAGTCCAAAGTTAGATTTTTTGTAGAAGGTCTTCATATTATAGACCTGATACTTCAATTTTCTAGCCTTCCCATTGGGGTCTGAAATTGTCTTGCTTTCCTGATATGCTTCAGCTCTTCCCTCTTTTGCCTCCCTCGTCTCTCCTTTTATGATACTCTAGAGCATGTCTTTGTAATATTGCCTGTCCCTTTGGAATTATACTTGAACAGCTGTTTGTGCTGAGAACAACACATTGCAGTTTTGATTGAGTGTATCTCAAGATATTCTTTTATAAGCAGTGAAGTGTTTTTAATAGTAGAGTTTGTGTATAAGGGAAAGTTAAAATAGTTTTCTCACCATTCTATGTAAATATTTGGTCATGCATCATCTAACATTACAGGGGGGAAATGTGGTATAATGGAAAAACACAAAACCAGAAGAATTTATTTATAATTTCTGTACTAATTTGCTCTGTGATGTTCTCAATTCACCTAACCTCTCTGGAAATAGTACTTGTTCTTCTACCTTGAGGAAAAAAAAAGAGATAATAGTTATTAAATTGCTCTGAAACAGTTCAAAGTGCTACTATTACAAAGAAGAGGTCACTTATCAAAGAAAAAAACACAGCTAAATCCTGCAGTCACTTCACTTATTTTTTGTCATGCCCTAGGGAATTATTCAATCAAATGTTGAGCTATCCACTTTAGAATCCTTTGAGCCCTAAAATGATCAATACTTGATTCACTTCTCTTTCTATTTGTCCCATGTAGCTTTGTTATATGTACAAGGTTAAGAGGAAAAAAATCAGAGTTTGGATGTGTTTTCTACATAAGGTCTGATGTTAACTACAATGTATGTGCAGAACATTCAATACAGAACATTCTAATTACTTATATATATTGTTTTGATTGGAAAAGGATTATTCAGGTATACTGAAGAACTTTTTTTCTTGAAAGTGTTTATAAAGTAACAAAGACTAAATGTGTAGAGCCTTATGAAAGCAAATAAATGGACAACACCCTATATGAATGTTTTTCTTTTATACAACTATATTTGAAAACATCATTCTTTTGTTTCAACAGTGTTGAATTTCCTGCTTTGATTTTCACTTATCAAGACATGCAAGTCATTCCCAAAACTTTTAATTTCTTATTTTGTGCTTTAGCTACCTATTTACCCAGACCAAATAAATTATTTTACATATCCTGGAATACATAGCTTTTTCTAAGAATAATTATTTGGTTATTGAGCTCTTTAAAATACTTATTTTAAGGTTCTACTTCTGAGACTGGAAGACAAGGTGGTTTTAACCAACTCTGCCCACTGAGAGCAGCTAGGAAAGTTGGAGGAAATTATTTTAATTTTTCTTAAAGGTGTTGAAGAACTACTATTATGGAGACAAGGTATAGAAAAAAGGAAAGAACTCTAGCATTTAGTGTTACTTTTAGTTCAAGGCTTTTTTCAGTTCCAAAATCATGGCTGAGAAGTAGAAAACCTGAGTATTCTTAAGGATTCAAGCACTGGGGGCAATATTTGGAGTAGGCCCACCAAGGAGGTTAAGCCACGGTTAACCACTAGGCTTAATGTGTGCTGTCATTGTTAATCTCTACTCTTCCGCTTGCCCAAAAATATGAAGGTAACTTCATCTAAAACCTCAAATTATCTCTACATTTAAAAAATATACAGTAGCTGGTACTCAATAAAAATCAGGCATACAAAGAAACATTAATTTCAGTTGTAAAATCTAGAGAAATTTAAGATAAAAATGCTTAAAATGATCAAAGAAATAAAAGACATAATTGAGAATTTAAGTCAAGAACTAAAAACTATTGAAAAGAACCAAATGGAAATTCTAGAACTGAAGCTACAATAATTGAAATTTAAATTCAATGAATAGGTTAATTAACAGAAAACTAACCATAGCTGAAAAGCAAGTAAGTACTGTGTGAGACATATTAGAAGAAAATATTGAGAGAAAAAGGATAAATGATACAAAAAATTGTGCAGAAGGCATATGGGGTACAGTGTAAGTCTAACATGTATGCACTTAAGGTCTTAGAAGAGGAGAAAGAGAATATGGTAAGGAAAAAATTTAAACAATTAAATATCAAGTCAAATAATCAATAAATGCCACAGATCTTCAAGATAAATAAAAATAAAACCACATAATGGCATATAAAACCAAAGAGTAAAAATCTCAAGGCAGGCAAAACAAAGTTATGTATTCTGAAGGTACAGAAATGAGACTGGACTGACACCTTAAGCAACAGAGATCAGAATAGGTTGATGTAAAGTGCTGAAAGAAAATAATTGACAATTTAGGATTATATAACCCATTAATATATCCTTAAAGAAACTAAGTGAATAAAATACCAAGAGATCAAATGCTGTGTTGACAGATATTAGGCATTATGAAGAGTAAACTAGTGAGTTAAAGATCAGAATAGAGGCAATCTAGATTTAAATGGATAAAAAGTATTTTAAAATGTAAGAAATGCATGGAATTCTATTAGTTATCAGTTATCTGGTACAGTAAATTACCACAAAGTTGCCTTTAAACATTTATTATCTTTCAGTTGCTAGGAGTCAAGAGGGTGAACATCACCTCACTGGGTCCTCTGCTCAGGGTTTCACAAGGTTGCATTCAAGGCATTAGTCAAGCTGTGTTTTTTGTATAAAGCTTGGATCCTCTTCCAAGCTCATGTGGTCACTGGCAAAATCCCGTTCCTCTTTGCTATAGGACTGAAGTCATATTTCTTGCTGAATGTTGGCTAGAGACTGCTCTCAGGTTCTAGAGATCTTCTGCCAATTCCTTACCATGTGGCCCTCTCCCAGGAGGCCCCTTCCTCACAATATGGCAGTTTAATTTTTCAAGGCCAGCAGAAGAATCTCTTGCTCTTGTCCCCTAAGGTGAAGTGTTACATAATATCACATCATAATGGGAGTGACTATTCCATCACCTTTGCCATATTTTCTTGTCTAGAAGGAAGTCAATTTCCACTTCCATTCAAGAGAAAGGAATTACACAAATATATGGATAAAAGGAAATGAGAATCACAGGGCCATCCTAGAAGTCTTTTTATCACAGGAATAGTAGAAAAGCCTGAAACAGGTGTAGTTGGAATCTGAATAGGAGAGACTGTATAGGAAGGGTGTAGATTAAGAATGTTTTGCAACCAGAACTCTCATGTGCTTCTGGTGGGAAGAATATTGTTACAGACACTTTGAAACACCGTCTGGGAAGATCAATTAAAGCTGAACATTTGGATATCATATAGTCCAGAAGTTCCTTTTTTAGCAATATATCAAACATAAATAAGTATATATGATCACCAAAATACATAAAAGAATGTCTAAAATGCAGTTTGTAATATACCTCTTTTTATGGACTGAATTGTGTTTTCTTCAAATAGCTGTGTTGAAGTCCTCATTCATAGAATGACTGTATTTGGAAATAGAACCTTTACAGAGGTAATTAAGGTTAAATGGGGTCATAAGGATAGTGCCATAATGCGATATGGCTGCTGTTCTTACAAGAAAAGGAAGAGACATAGGGGAGTATACACAGAGAAAAAGCCATGTGAGGTCACAACTAGAAGATGGACATCTGTAACCCAAAGAGAGATGCCTCAGGAGAAACCAAACCTGTGAAAACTTTGATCTTGGATTTCTAGCCCCCAGAACTGTGAGAAACACATATCTGTTGTTTAGCCACCGAGCCTCCATTTTATTTTGGCAGCCCTATCAAACTAATACGATATGCTAACTGAAAACTGGCCAATGTCCATCAGCAGTAGAATAAAAAAATAGCACTATAATCATACAATGAAATACTATATAGCAATGAGGAATAATGATCCATAACTACATACACAATATGAGTGAATTATACAAAGGTAGTTTAGAGCCAAAGAAGTCAGTTGTGATACATTTTGTGTATGATATATTAGTTTGCCTTTGTTGAACTTCATAAAAAATGTGTGAGAAATTAGCACACTGATTACTCTTAAGGATAGTAGCAACTGGAAAAAAGCATGATGTAAGGCTTCTGGGATGTTGGCAATGTTGTTTTTTAACCTGAGTACTGGATGCAAGGAAGTATCTAGTAAATTAATTAATTAATCAAAATGTATATGAGATATTATGTTTTTCTTTATACAAATTAACTTGATTTTACCCTTTTAAAACTTAAGTATAAAGTTATTTTTGGACAAATGAAACAACTGTCATCCCCAACCAATCCTCACTAAAGGAAATAATGAAGAGTATTCTTCAGCTGGAAAGAAAGATCCCCGAAGGAAGCTCAGAAGTACATTAAAGAATAAAAAAGTTGAATGTATTGGAAAATTTAAAAATTATTACACTGATAAAAAGGAAACAGTGTGTGATTATTTTATAAAATGTATTAAAGGACAAATCTAGTATGTAAATCAGGAAGTGTACACATGAACTTAACATATTTTAAGTTACTTGCATTTGATTGGAAATAAAACACTGATTATATTAGACTTTTATAAATTAAAGCTACAAATTGAAAAATCTAGAGAAACCATTGAAGGAATAGTAAATGTGTTAATATCAAACTAAGAAAAGGGAAGATACACTAAAAGAAATATTCAATCCAACATAAGACAAGAAAGGAGAAAACCAGAAATGCAGGCCAGGAGGAACAAATAAAAACAACAAACTAGATATAAAGCATAATACACTTAGAACTACATTAAGAGTAAAATGTTAAACAGTCTAATTAAGACAGATTGTCAGAATAGGTAATACTCATGTGCAAGTGTATAGGCATGTACATTTACAAAATGGGCCACTATCTAGAGACATATGTTAAATATGAAGATTCAGAAAAGATTGAAGTATAAAGGTGAAAGGAAACTAATGACAATAATCCAAAAGAATGTTACTATCACTGTACCAATATCACACAAATTAGGTTTTTAAAGAAAGGAACATCATCATAAATAGACAGGTAATGATAGTTGTTTTTATTCACCTAATAACATGGTCTCAAAATACATAAGATTTATGACCCTGACCGCAGCAGTAAGGAACTTTAGCAAATCTCTCTCTGCCAAAAGAGTGACTGCCAAGAATACAAAGAATAAACTTCGTAAGAATATAGATTTGAACAACCCAATTTGAAAAATTGACATAATGTACATACAATAAATACCATCCAGCAACTGACTAAAAATGGTCAAGAGTTCTGAATGCATGTGTAGTAAGTGAGCTTTATTTTACTAAATGAGTTGATTTCATATGTGATTCAACAAAGTCAGTACTAATTTTAAAAACTTCATTTAAAATTACAAAATATATTTAAAAGGACAATTCCAGGTGTTGGTGGTGAGATGGAGGGTACAGAATTATACACTGCCATGGGGATTGTAAATTGGTACAACCATTTGGAAACTGCATTCCCTTGGGAGCCTACTATGATGTGGACATTTGTGTGCAGGAAGTCTATTCAGGATTGCTCTCAGTATCAACATTTGTGAAGAAGCAAAAGAAACAGGTAGAGGCAGAGGAAGAGTTGAACTGCAATCTGTTTGCAACAAAAACCTCCACTTCACCGTATGTGGAGCTCTGGATGTGCACCAGCCTTTCAGAGTTGTCCAGAATTTGAGCTCTATTGCCAGGATTTTATAACTACATATGATCTAATCACTGGATGCAGGCTGCTGATGTAAAGTAGACCTGACGTCACAGGAGGGAGCTCATGTCGATGAATGGCAAGTTTCCAAGAAGAGCTCATCTGATAACTGTTCATTGTCAATTCTTCCAGCAATAGGCAGAATGAGCACTTCAGTCTTTGGAAGAGGGGATCTGGGCAGCAGACCACAGCAACTACTGAAATACCCAGTAGACATTTGTGTACATGTGCACCAAAGACATATAGGAATGTTCATAGCAGTATTATTTATACTTAACAAATTTACGATGAACCCAAATGTTCGTCAGCTGTTAAGTGGATAAATTGCCATGTGTTCATACTAAACAGTATTTAACAATGAAAATCAATAAACTAGAGCTAACTCAACTGCATGAATAAATTTCACATGTAATACTGAGCCAAAGAAGTGAGACATAGTAGGAAACACACTATGTGATTCCATGTAGGTAAAGTTCAAAAAAAATAAAACAGTAGCGACTTCTAGGGTTCTGATAACATTCTATAAATTCACCGAGTGATGTTTACTAGAGCCTCTTCACATTATAATTCATTGAACTGTACTCTTATGATCTGTACATACTTTAGGTTATATACATTTTTTGACGAACATTTATAATACAAAATATTTTACACTTGTCTCTGGTCGTTAAAATGCAGACACTTACATTCAACTTCTAATATTAAAACTAGATGAATTTGACTTTCCATACCTTTGTGCTATTTTTCCTCTATGTATTATCTTTAAAAATTAACCTTGCATGTTAAAGTGTTTTCTGAACTTAAATTTTTCCTTTTAATTATTTTCTCTTATTAGTGCCATACTTCCCAGAGTGAATAGCCTGATCCCCTGTATATAACTATTATTCACTCTTTCATTTCAGGAATGTTTGTAGCTTACATATCTGGGGAAATTAATGCATTAACTCTGAAGAGAAATAAAATGCATATATTTCCATTGTCTTCATGGACTTTCAGATCTAGTAGGAAACCTATGATTTGTAAAGATATTAAAAGAACATGAAACTGGGCTACATACAGGTATATTTTTTATCTTAAATTCTTCCCAGTGGGGGCTTTCCTGGTGGCGCAGTGGTTGATAGTCCGCCTGCCGATGCAGGGGACACGGGTTCGTGCCCCGGTCTGGGAAGATCCCACATGCCGCGGAGCGGCTGGGCCCGTGAGCCATGGCCGCTGAGCCTGCGCGTCCGGAGCCTGTGCTCCGCAACGGGAGAGGCCACAACAGTGAGAGGCCTGCCTACCGCAAAAAAAAAAAAAAAAATTCTTCCCAGTGAATAACACTTTTCCTCTTATAAAATTGCTAAATCACCTCAAGTTTAGAAAAAAAAATCTGACTGAAAACATCTCACATATAGTCTTTCAAAACTTTCTTTTTTCTTCACATTCCAAAATGCCTTTCATAGGTTGAAAGTCAATCATCATCTAGACACCTGAGTGATACTTCTCTGGCTATAATTCAATAGATTAGGAAGATATCTGGGTGGGGAAACATGTTTGCAAATATTTTAGTTTTGTAGATTTTGGCACTGATTCACATTTTAATTCAAGTATTTATTGATTGCCTACTTTGTGCCATAGAATGTGTTATGGGAGTATCACTGAGCCAATAGACAGATTTTTGCCCTTAGGTAACTTACATTCTAGCAAGGGAGACAGAAAAGCCACCACTGTAATAAATTGTTCAGTACATTGGATAAGTGGTATGGAGAAAAAGATAAAAGAAGTAGCATAAGGGGAATTTGTATCAATAGTATTAGGGGAAAAGAATGCAATTTTAATAGTGTTCAAGGTAGGCTTCATGAAGAAGGAGGCATATGAACATTTCTTGAATGTTAAAAATTAGCATTGTAAGTTTATAGAGGAAGAGCATTCCAGGCAGAGAGAAGAGTTGGTGAAAAAGCCCTGAATTCCAAATGTGCCAGACAAGTTTGAAGAATATTAGGGGGTTCAATAGGACTGGAGCAGAGTGAATGGGGGGAAAATAAATACAATCAGAAAGGTTGGAGGTGGGGATAGCTTATATGAACTTTCTAAGCCCCTATAAACTTTGGTTTCTGCAGTGAGATATTTGGGAGAAGCGTGACATTATGCCTTTTTTACTGAAAGGATGACCCTGACCGCTGTGTGTTGTGATCAGACTGCAGGGGCCAAGGGTAAAAGCAGGGAAATTCGTTAGAAGGCTATCATAGTAATCCAGTGTAAAGATGATTATGGTTTAAGACAGGGTTTTAGCTCTGAATGTAGAAGAAAGTCATTGGAATTTGGACACACTTTGAAAATAGAGGCAGAAGAAAAATCTCACAGATTATAGTGTGGGAAATTAAAGGCAACAGAGAAAAAAAAAAATAGTTGCCATCAACTGAGATGAAAAGGCCTGGGTGTGGAAGCCTGGGGAGAAGATTCTGTCTTGAGCATGTCACATTAAAAATGTCTCTTAAGCATCCAAATGAGAAGGTACTTTAGGCATCCAGATAAGGTTACTGATTGCTGCATGAATAACACCCTATATCGTGCTGGCTTAAAACAGTCTTTTGATTATTTTTCATAATTCTGAGGAACGACTGATCAGCCGTACGATTTTTGGACTGTCATGTTTTGAGTTTGTCCTAAGGATATAAGCAAATGATGATTGGGGGTGGTATGTCCAATATGTCTTTACCCAAATGTCTAGTATTTTGGTATGGGTGGCTGGTAATCTAGGACACTGTGTCCAGGTGTGCTTCTCTCTATGTGGCTTTCTCATGTTCATGTGGTCTCTCTACTTAGTCTCTTCAGCACTTGATTGATGTTTTAAGGTTCCAAAAGCGCAAAAGCAGAACTGGCCAGGCCTTCATAAGGCTCAGGACTTGAACTAGCACCACCTACTACTTCTGCATTTATTGGATTAAGCATATTGCACAACCCCACCCAAACTCCATGTGGCAGGGGTCTCCAAAGGCATGAATAATGGGGGTGTGATTCACTGGGGACCACTTTGGTGACAAATCTGACCACAAGCACGTCAGATCTGAGAGGTCTGTTAGGCATCCAAATGTAGATGTGAAGCAGACACTGCGATTGATATATGAGTGGAAATTTTAGTAGTGTAGTCTAGTTTTGAGATACCAATTCTAGAGTTTTTGTCATGTCGAATAGATGAAATCACCAAGAAAGTGATTTACAGGAGAATCAAGAAATGGAAATGTCTCCATTATGTTTTTATAAAATTTTAGTAAACTTGAGGCATTTCACACTAGATAGAAAGTCGGTAGATTGACAAGTGTGTGTGGCCGGGGACAGAGCATGTGTGTGTATTAGTTACATGACAATCCTGTGCTCATTGTATTACCTTGTTTTGTGAGCTTGTTGTACTACTTAGCTGACATAATTAGAAATGAAAAACAAAGTGGTGTGTAACTTAGTTGAATGTACAGTGTGGCCTTGGGGTAAACTAAATAGAAAAATATACCGTGCTCTGATCCATTTTTAAGGTCTCTGAAAAAAACATTAAGATATTGTCAGAACATCTTGAGAGGCTACATTTTTCACCTCATTAGCCTCAGCTGGATACAAAGGCTCAGAGGAAGTGGCCTCAGGAAGATTCAGTCAAGGTATTTCTCTCTACTGCGGTTCCCTCCCCCCACCTGTTCCATCCCACACGCTGCAAGTAGTACAGCAACAACCCTCTTTGAATCAGACCTGCTACCCATTCTAGTTCCGACTCCCCATACCTTCTCAACCCCACTCTATGTGAAAGATTTAGTAAAATCCAGGAACGTGTATTGAGCTAAGGGATAAACTCTCCCTTGCATTTGATACTTAGGAAATTAGACTGGTCATTATCACTGTTTTCCCAAACGTAGGTGTGGCAGTGGGAAGAGAGCAGGGCCTCTCCTGCTTGTGAGAACATGCTTTTGGCAACACTTCTCCTACCCTCCCCTTACCTCCTCAGAACATCAGGCAAGGGCCAGCCTGGCTAAAGAGTGCCTGGAACAGATATGTCAGCTCGGCTTTTGCTTTACTTTCCTTTGCTATGAAAATACTAAGATAGGCAGAGCCACAGTTTTGATATGGGCCTAGTGTATGCAGCTAAAACCAGTCTCTTAATCTACGCAGTGCTTTAAACATTTGCCCAAATTAGGCTGGGCCTAAGCCAGTGGGGGTCAGGAGTGGGAGAGCTTTAAGCCCCTGAGGTATAACTGACTCATCAGTAAACTGGGCCAGAGTTGAGGGCAAAGCCATTTTAGTAAGAGAGCATTCATTTGCATGGGTGTTCCTTCTTCCTGTCTCCTTGAGGAAACTAGTTTAAATGGTAGGTGTTTGTTTAAGAGTTAAGATACTAGACAATCTGGATAATCCAGAGAATACGATCCTAGTATTCTTGACAGCAGCCTCAGACTGTGTTCACTGTAGAGAGTTCTTTATGAGTAGAACCAAATCATTTAAATTTCACCTTCTCTCTGTGCATTGTGAACACAGGGTAAATAGACTAGTCACATTTCCTATGTTCCTGTCAAAACTACACTGAGCAACTTTGCAGGTTGCTTGTGAAGCTTGATATGCACCACTGAGTTGAGAAGAATTGGACTCAAGGGAGGTGTGTGCAGATTGAGTGGAATTCCCTTTGTACTTCATAATCCTTACAGATTTACAACGAACTTTGCCCCTTAGAAGTCATCTGTACCTGCCTCTTTCTTACCATGCTAATTTTTTTCCCCTTCAGCTGTAGGCACAGTATTTGTTTCATAGAATGCTTTGTTTGTTTACTCACCCTTCAATGAGGAGAGATCACCCCAAAACAGTGTTTGCCAGTAGAGTGTGTGTGTGTGCGCGCACACGCGTGCACATGAGTGCACATGTGCTCTTGTGTGTTGCTCTCCTCGTTCTGATTGCCAACCACTCATGTATATTTGAAATACAAATTGATATGTACAGTTCCAGTTCAAATTTTCAATCCTGTTAGTGAAATCTGTCTTCAGTAAGGATTGATGTAAAGATTTTTCTCTACATCCATACACAATGACTTCCTTCCCAGAATGCAATAGACCCACCTCTGTTAGCTGTTAGAATATTCCCATCTAGGGACTTCCCTGGTGGCTCAGTGATTAAGAATCTGCCTGCCAATGCAGGGGGCATGGGTTCAAGCCCTGGTTGGGGAAGATCCCACATCCCACGGAGCAACTAAGCCCACGAGCCACAACTACTGAGCCCACTTGCCACAACTACTGAAGACCTCGTGCCTAGAGCCCATGCTCTGCAACGAGAGAAGCCACCTCAATGAGAAGCCCGCACATGAACGGAAGAGCAGCCCCCGCCGCTCACTGCAACTAGAGAAAGCCCGAGCGCAGCAACGAAGACCCAATACAGCCTCAATCAATCAATCAATCTATTTTTTAAAAAAATTTCCCATCTAGTTTTTGCTTCTGAAGTTTAAGGAATATTTGGAGGTGGGACTTCTGGAGGAAGTTAGGGAACAGTGGATGAGAATAGTATGCGTATAACCTCACATTAAACTAAATTCATAATATATGTAAAACTGCTAATTTTCTTGTGGATTGTTGATCACAAATCTTAATAGTATTCAAGTAGTTGGGGAATGGAATGGGAGGACTAAATATATTTTTACCTTCTTAGGGTGAAATGAAGCATAATACCAGTCATTTTCATAAACTCTGCTACAGTTTAGACATTGGTTATAAGTAAAAGGTTTTAGTTTGTGTCATTTAAAAACTTTTATGTCTTCATACAAATTGCTCTTGAAATTTGGAAAATGTTCTGTCCAGGGCTGCTATTCCAACTGTTTGAATTACAACTAGATTCTTGGAATCCTTCTTTAGTCATTTTGGATTTAATTCATATCCTTCATCCTGATTTATATCATGTCATAATTTGACCTGCTTTATGTTTAGAGCTTCTTATAATTCTCTTCTCTGAAAAAAAAAAAAAATCTAATGTCCCATCTATGACTAGGGAACAAATAATTACAATCTCAATGCCAGGTATATACAGCATTGAGCCAAAATATTCCATTCTTATGGACACATCTATCAATACACCTTCTAGTTTCAAGCTCATAATTCTCCTGTGGATTCTGTAGGAGAATAAACCTTTCAGGCAGGTGTTCAACCACTAGCTAGCAGAGGTAAATGCATGAATAAGTAGTTCTTTCATTTCACTAAAAATTGAGAACGAAGGCTTTGCCTTGATTTTATTCTTTTCCTACTTCTTGATCCTTCATTTTCTGGATATGACCAAAGAAGAGGTAGAATGGAAGAAAAGAAATGAAACTTAATATCTGGGAACCAAAGTAAAGAATATAGCAAACCAGACTGAAACTGAGAAATGAGGCCTAAGGGTTAAAACACCTGAGAACTATGTGGATTTCTGATTACAAAATCCCCAACTAGTCTATATTTTCTGAAATTCTGTAGTTTCCACCCTCCAAATGAAAGCACATCTTTCCTTACAACACCTTCTCCATAAAACTCCTGAATCTCTATGCTCAGACCCATGCATTTTATAGCAACTTGCTGGTTTCAACCTGGAATATCTCTAATGTATGCATATTGATTCCTAATTCTTATTCCTCCTATCCATGTACCTAAAGTAAAATAAACCTTTATAGAAACTAGAAAATGTCAGATAAACCTTATTTCCTCAGGTTCAAGGTGTTTATAAATGGCACATTAGGTGTTGATTTTTCATAATTCTTTTTGTTATGAATCTATTATGAGCCCCATGGTATAAGCTGACAGACTGGTTCACAGTCTCTTCCTTATAACAAAAAGGCACACAATATAAAGCATATTTAAAATTTTATTTTGTCATCTACTTTCTCCTTCCTGAGTTTCTCCTACTAAATTCTCCATTTTCCTTATTACCTTTCAATGCCACCCACTGTGGACTAATAAACAAGTAAAACTTCAGGTTTAGTCCATCCTAAACACTTGTTTTTGATCTAGCATGCTCTTGCACCTCACTGGCTGAGACAGTGTTATCTAAAGCTTAGCCCTGGGAAGCAGCTACTCATATACTTATTCTTCATTGTACCTGTCGTCTTTTCCTGATATGACATCAAAACTCTTCCAGAATTTACCCTCTTAGGGTCCACATTTGTCAGAAGGAAAGAAATAAGCCAGGGCTCTGTAACTTATAGATAGAAATCTAAGACTTAAGCCTTTACAGTTAATTTCTTGCTTCTGCAATACATTTCTTGTATTGTATTCTTGTATTTCTTGTACTCTTGATCACCTAGGGTCCTGTGAGCTGATCTCGCTTCATTTGGCCCTAGGTGGACTTGAATTGATGCAGATTTGGCAGTTTCCTTTTAAATATGATTTTAGGGATCCTTGGAAAACTCTAATCAGAGATATCTGCCACTTCTCAGTAAAATAATCAAACAAACACTCCATCATTCTAGGGTAAGGATATGACCTATATTAAAATAAAAGCCAGGCATCACTAACTTGCATATTCTTGAGAATAAATGTATCATATCCTTTCTGAACAAAATGGTAAAGAGTGAATTGAGACCACATAGCCTGTATAGAGAAGATTGCTGAAAAAGTTGTAGAAGACACATGTAATGAATTTTTATCATTTTGCCTAAAATCAGCACTGGTTAGGCCATATGATAACACCAGATTTTCAGTCACAAAAGGTATTAGGAGAACAGGTTAGCTATGAAGGCTTTCTATAACTGAAGTTTTCCTCAGAATTCTATTCATTTTTACTCAAATATTGTGGGAATTTCATCTCTTTGCAAGAAAATTTCTGCAACTAAAATCATGTGTTTTTTTGCTACCCCAGAATAACTTCTTTATGTGCTATATTAGTTTCTTATTGCTGCTGTAACAAATGACCAAACTTAGTGGCTTAAAAAACACATATTTATTATCTTACATTTCTGGAGACCAGAAGTCCAAAATGAGTCTTATGATGCTAAAAGCAAAGTATTGGAGGGCTGGTTCCCTCTGGAGGGTTGCAGGAAAGTCTGTTTCCTTGTCTTTTCTAGCTTCTGGAAGTACCTGCATTTTTTTTTTTTTTTTTCTGGCTTATGAGCCCTTTCTTGAATCACATTCCTCTTCCACTTCTGTAGTCAAAATCACCCTCTGCCTCTGTCTTGTAAGGATATTCGTGATTACATTTAGGGCCCACTTAGATAATACAGAACAATCTCCCCATCTCCAGATCCTGAATTGAATCATACCTGCAAAGTCTGTGTCTGCCATGTAAAGTAACATTCAGAGGTTCCAGGAAGTAGTGCCTTGATATCTTTGGGGGACATTATTCAGGCTACCATATATGCTATTAGTAATTATGTTTTAAAATTTGTATTTCAATAGTAACTACATTAGCAAATGTTTATTAGGTGTTAGTCTGGAGATATTACCACTCAAGTGTATTTATTTGGTTAAATATTAGCTGAGCTGGAAAAATTATCATGCATTCATATGCAAACTCCACAGATACGCCATCATCATGTAGATTTGATTGTATTTAAAATTTTCAGTACATAAGAGAAAGCTTTCAGGAAGAAAAACTTAACCAACCCAAAATTTGATTTGAGTTGCTATAGATGAAAGTTATTATTTTTATCATCTTGAAATTTTATAAAGCTAGATGTTTTCTAGTATCTTTTGTATTTGTATGGAAATATACCCAAAATGTAAATACAAAAAAAAAAGTTTATATATGTGCTAGAGAACAAATTGAAAGGACAATACCTTTTCAGAATGACAATCTCATAAAACCGGTTGAGAAGCCTTCATGAAAAATAAAGAAATATTTAATTTGAGTCCTCCAAAGGTCATCTTTGTGTATTTGTAGGTTATTGATATTTGCTTTGAGGTTTCATAAGGTTGGAAAAATATTTGAAAAGGAAGAATTTTGACAACGAGTCAATGTATCTTTTAGTGCTTTTGAGAAAGGACTGGAATCAGTAGCCACCTTGGTGAATGGCACTGCAGGAAGTCTATTTCTATTATAGCAAATGTTAAACTACACTTTAAAAAAAAAGTAAAAATCTAGGTCTTCTAAGGAACAGCTACTTATGCTTTTGACACAGTAACCAAAGTAGGTCCCAGCTAGTATAAACTCTCTATAGCCATCAATGTCTTGGAAAAGTAGATAGAAGGAAATTTTTTAAGGTAAGATCACTGCTGCTGTTGGAAAAGGAAGCAAAGAAATTTGGTAAAGGTAAATTCAGATATTAGTTTAACCTGGAATTCCAAGGTAACCACAGGCAATGTGTGATTCCCAGTTCAGCAGGTATGCTTAAGGTTAGATTAACACTTCTATACTGATATAGCTACCCTGATAATCTAACACAGAAATGGGCTGGGAATAATGGTCTCTATTTCTAGATGGACTCAGGACGTGTTTGTGTGGAATCTGGAATTTCAAAAAAAATTAAAGACAAAAATATATTTGTATTCATAAGCAGAGAAGATTATATATGTTATTTTTATCATTATGTTGATGGATTAGAGGAAGAAAAATCCCCAAGGGAAGGTGGTGTTTATACTGGCAGGTTTTAGGAAGCAGTATTATTGTCTATAGCAGATCTGGTCATCATCCTTAAACATTTCCTTGCACACTGATCGAACTTCTAACTTTGAGCACAAACTTTGATTTGCCTGAGAATTTTCTCTCCACTCCAGAGCTTTCTCCCCAAGCTTAGTCAGCCCAGAGTGCAGAGAATTAGTGATGCCTGGAGCAGCTTTCAAGCAACTGCCCCTCAGCGGGATAACCTGAATCCTGTGTTCTACACAGGCTCCCAGAATTTCTCTATTGGACTGAGATCCATGCCCATAGAGGTAACTTGTTTGTTAATCCATTCTTTACTAGCTGCCTTCTTCTCCCTTCCCTGTCTCATTTCCTGGCTCCTACCCTGGGTGTTTCCAGGGACCACTTCCCAAATAAACTACTTGCATTTGGATATTTGTCACAGGGTCACCTTCTGGGGGAATCCAAGCTAAGATAATTGTTATTGAAACTGAATGTAGGAAGTAGATTCTCAGGATGGAATTCTGGAATGGCATCACTTCACTCTCTAGCCAGAAGGCTGTAAGAACACCACAGTGTGATAAGCCCTGGCATGATGTTCTACCAGAATTAAAATACTGACACTTATGGCTACTAGTAAATGAGGCGCACTAGCTTATTCAGTATGTCTGGCATTTGAGGGAGAAGAGGACAATGGTGAATATTAGGACTGAACTATTTTGGTTGTTAAATGTCACTGAAGCCTGGATGGAAGGAATTGACAACTTAGGGCATGGTGTAAAAGCCAGAAGGCCTTGATGACCAGGTTGAAAAAAATTTCTTCCCTTGTATCAGAGGACAGACTGAACTGGAAAACACAATCAGCCTCTCACTTAAGGTTGTGCCTCCCATCCCGTATATTTTGGTCCACCTGAACCAGAGTCCTAGTTTCTGGAGCAGAAGTGTTGCCTCTTTTATGTAGCACAGCAAGGATCTCACTAATTTTAATTGTCTTTTGCCTAATTTTTTCGGATACATTGTGGCAGTAGATAAGCAGAAAAAGGAGTTGTCACATAAACCCTCCAAAGTCCTTTTTTTTTCTTTTTCTTTTTTTTTCAAGTTGTGCTTAGCCACTACCTTGAATAATCAATGACAGGATAGAGTAAAGGTAATGTAGGGCATGAGTGGAACTAAATGCTGCATGTGACTTTATTTTTTTCATACACACTGGCCTGTCTTCCAAATGTCAGCCCCTGCAATTGGTTTGCCTCAGGGCTTTTTTGACCTGGGAGCCTAATCCATAAACCACAGGTCAGGCCACAAGGGAATATTTACAATACTGTCCCTTCACCCGTGAGCTACCCTCAACAAAAGGCTTGTACAGGGCTTCCCTGGTGGTACAGTGGTTGGGAGTCCGCCTGCCGATGCAGGGGACGCGGGTTCGTGCCCCGGTCTGGGAGGATCCCACGTGCCGCGGAGCGGCTGGGCCCGTGAGCCATGGCCGCTGAGCCTGCGCACCCGGAGCCTGCGCTCCGCAATGGGAGAGGCCACAACAGTGAGAGGCCCGTGTACCGCAAAAAAAAAAAAAAAAAAAAAAAGGCTTGTACAAGTTGGTAGATAAATAACATAGCACCTATCAATCCCTCTTAGGTGGAAAAATTCTGACATACATGTTCTCTATCTTGATTTCTAGAATTTGAGTGGAACTGAGAATCAGTTGCCCATGATGGTAACCAGACTGGTAATTTTAATGGGCAAATATGGGATTAATTACTACAATGCATTGATCCCCTATTGCTTCTGTAACAGATTACCATGAATGTAGTGGCTTGAAACAACACAAATATGTTATCTTACAGTTCTGGACATCTGAAGTCTGAAATGGATTTTGTGGAGCTAACCTCAAGGTGCCAACAGGGTTACCTTCCCAATGTAGGCTCTAGGAGAAAATCCATTCCCTTGCTTTTTCTAGTTTCTAGAGACTGCCTGTATTCCTTGGCTCATGGCACTTTCTAATAATCACTCCAACCTCTTTTACTTTTTATGTCAGGTTTTATAAGCAGAACTCAGCTTATTGAAAACAATTACATCATTATGAGGATTGGTATATTTTTAACTGATTGGGTTTGTCTTGCAGTACTGCTTTTGGCTCTCATTTTATGGCTATTTGGCAGAAGACCCAGCTTTTCACTTTAAATAAAATCAGTGAGTTTATACTGCCCTTGTTTGAGCCATCACTCTCTTGACAGATCATTTAAATAATGTATATACACTTGAGAAATTAAGGTAAATTTGTTCCACACTAGTGGCTTTGTTGGCATTATATGTTAAATAACCCAGTGGCTAGGTGGAGAGTTATAAATTGTCTGGAACCCCTTTAAGCAAAAGAGAAGTATGGCTTCTTAACATATGTAGCCAAGATGAAATAGGACTTTTAAAATTCAGAAGTAATCCTCTAAATTTATGGATTGTACCTCTTAGTTATCAAGTGGTAGGGACATGTAAAGATGTATATACTTGCTATTCAGGTAACCTACATTTCTTTCTATAATTATAGTAAGAGTAAAATTTCTCTCTGAGGATGACAATTCAAAGTTGTTGGTGTGGCGGCAGCACGATAGACAGCACCAACTGTCCTGCTTTGGGTAAGATGAAATTGAGTCTTTTGTAATCAGTTATTTTGTGGGAATAAACATGAAGATCTATATTCATTAGAAAACTTTGTATGACTTTCCATTTCCATTATTTTCCCACATTCGAAAGTTCACCTGTAAAGTTAGCAGTATGTGGAATTTTACTGCCATAACTCATAACCAATGGAAGAACGGACCTGGGCCTAAGTATGTCTGTCCATTTTGTACTATTATCATGAGCATTAGGTATGAGCATTGGAGATTGGGGAGCTCATGTATGGAGCAGAGGCTTAAAGTTGGAAGAAAAGTGATGAAACAGGAGGGAACAATCCACTCTAGGGGTATCACTTCTTCCTGTGGTTGAGGAACCTGGCTGAGGCAGTCATGGTGACTGGAAAGCACACTGGAGTGAGAATCGGGGCCTATCCTTTCAGAGGAAATCACTTTAATCCTCTGGTTCTTAGTCCCTTCATCCATAAATGATGAATTTGTACCATATGATTGGTCATTTTTCTCTCAGTTCTAAGAATGCATTTTCCCTTGTAAGGGCAAATACAAATAAAGAGGCATAATTCTTCCTGTTAAGAATAAGGAAAAAGACCTTCCTTCCATTTTCTTAGAGCATTTACTTTAGAAAACTTCTAAGTTCTTTCCTAGGTTTTAGAAATGTATGAAAATCTTTTTAGAAGCTAAATAGGTCTCTGGCTAGTTCTAGGACTCAGAAGTGTCTTTCTCAGTGGCCTGGGAACCAGTTTTTTGAAATCATCAAGGCTCTTCTCACCCCCATCTCCCCTACCTCCAAGTCTCTATGGGAGGATAGGAGCCTAACTTTCGTAGCCCCCTTGCTCCAAGTGAAAAACTACTTTTTGTCATAAAGATATGAAAAGTTTTTTGTCTTGTTTCCCTTTGGTTGAAGCCAATTAACACAGATGGTCACCTCAATTACCAAAGGAATTTGGGATGAACTGTGTGAGAATTGGTGCTGTGAAATTCTTACTTGAGGACTAGTTTTGTATCTTGAACATACATGTAATGAGAAGTGGTGTCTGTTTGGATCTATAAAAGGGTATGCAGGACTCCCGAGCAGAGCAAGGCTTTCTGTCTTTGCCATCTTTTAGTGGATTGCCTGTGTTGGGCAACACAGTCAGGTTTTGATGCTTATTCAATAACAAAACATCTTTTTCTTTTACCTTTGTGGAATTTTCAGTGTCATAAGATTTTGTTTTTAACTATATTTCCCCAACAACCTGGATATATCCTCTAATCATTAAAAAAAAAATATGACCAAGTTACACTGCCTTTTGTAAAGAATTTTGAAAGTTGTCATGTAAAATATATAAAGAATCATATATTTAGACTTTCTTAAAACTCATTTTATTCAAGTATAGTTGATCTACAACGTTGTGTTAATTTCTGTTGTACAGCAAAGTGACTCAGTTATACATATATATACATTCGTTTTCATATTCTTTTCCATTTTGGGTTATCACAGGATATTGAATATAGTTCCCTGTGCTATACAGTAGGACCTTGTTGTTTATACATTCTGTATAAATAGTTTGCATCTACTAACCCCAAACTCCCAATCCATCCCTCCTCTACTCTCTCTCCCCTTTGGCAACCACAAGTCTGTTCTCTATGTCTGTGAGTCTGTTTCATAGATAAGTTCATTTTTGTCTTATTTTAGATTCCACATATATGTAATATCATATGGTATTTATCTTTCTCTGTCTGACATACTTCCTTAGTATGGTAGTCTCTAGGTCCATCCATGTTGCTGCAATGTCCTTTAAATATTGAACTCAGAACAAAGGAGTCAAAACTCACAACATTTACCGGAATCTTCAATGTTGCCTTCTTGCTTCCCAGGAAAGGAGTCTAGGTCCTCAGTTCTGCTCTTGGTCCCACTCTTATAGCCCCAAACTCATTTTACAAGGTAGAAACAATACATGTAAATTGTTCTCTGAAAAGTGAATCATTGGTTTCTTAATCCTTTCTTCTTGGTCCATGTAATATAGATCCTCAGTTTGCAATGTCACATTTAGAGGGAAGAAACATTCACAGTGTTTTATATATTAATACCATGATTATTTTTATTTCATGATTGGCTTAAAGTTTCATCATTTTGTATCGTGTAACTGCCCTTCTCATACAGATTATGAGGGAAGCAAAGTTTAGAAGACAAGGGATAGTCCAAGACTAAGAGCAAGTTTTAAAACGAAGAACTCCTGAGTAACGCTTTTAGTCATGAAAACTCCGTTTTGAAAATAACTCCATAGCACAGGAGGTAATTATGAATATGGCAGTCAAGTAATTATCTCAACTTGTCAAATGTAACAAATGTAGAAAAGGACGCAATACCATTAAATTTTAAGTTTGTTAGGAGCACTTCATATTGAGGTATTATTTCTGAAACTCTTTGAAGTGATTTTAAATTTTTGATATTTTCCAGAAGATGAGGGATATTGTCCAGGATAAATCATTTTTATAGTCATGTGTGAAATGATGATTTCTTTTTTTTTTTTTTTTTTTTTTTTTGCGGTATGCGGGCCCCTCACTGCTGTGGCCTCTCCCGTTGCGGCTCCGCACGCGCAGGCTCAGTGGCCATGGCTCACTGGCCCAGCCGCTCCGCGGCATGTGGGATCCTCCCGGACCGGGGCACGAACCCGCGTCCCCTGCATCGGCAGGCGGACTCGCAACCACTGTGCCACCAGGGAAGCCCCATGATTTCTTAATCATACCTGAAATAACATAACCCCCTCATAGTTTGGGTCACCTTAACGTATACCTTGGTTTCTGCTGAATAAATCTGTGAGAACCACAGATGCTACAGTTACTTTAGCTGTGTTTCTTCAGTTCAGTTTGCTTTTTAAATCCACAAAATGCTTTCAGCTGGTAGTGGCAACCATTCTCTCTCTATAATTAGAATGTTATTAGCCTTAAAAGGCAGATCTGGAGGGAGCTTGTTTTCTCCTGTAACTTCAGGCACACCGGCCCTGAAAAATTTCCTCTGAGCTTTTTCTCCAGAGACTTAGAATCTGTGTCTTTTTAAAGATTTAAATTAGTCACAGGGCACCAACAGCAGTTGCATTGCAAGATTTTTGCTTATTCTCAGTCTTTAACTAATTGCCCCATTTAAATGGCAGCCGGGGCTTCCCTGGTGGCGCAGTGGTTGAGAATCCGCCTGCCGATGCAGGAGACACGGGTTCGTGCCCTGGTCCGGGAAGATCCCACATGCCGCGGAGCAACTAAGCCCGTGAGCCATGGCCGCTGAGCCTGTGCGTCCGGAGCCTGTGCTCCGCAACGGGAGAGGCCACAACAGTGAGAGGCCCGCATAACGAAAAAAAAAAAAAAAAAAAAAAAAAAAAAAAAAAAAAAAAAAAAAAAAAAAAAAAAAAAAAATAAATGGCAGCCAACTTTAAAAAAAATCAATAGTTACTTTGCTCAGATGTTGGTTGCATTGTAAAAAAATCCACTCAGGAACTCACTGAAAATCCTGCTTCAGTGGACTGAACATTGCTGTTTAGTGACTCATTTCAGATGAAACAGAATTTCTAAAAGACGATGGCTTGTGGATTTTCACAAGCTCACATTTTCATTGTGCTAGCTGTCTAATCCTATAACGCTGATTGATATCTCAGAGGTAGTTTAAAAACATGTCTGCAAATTCTTTGACATTCCTTCCATCAAAAGGCACGAACAGTGTCCTTTCCCCTTAAAATTGGGTGAACCCTTTTTGATAACTTCAGCAAACAGAATACGGTGGAAGTTATGCAGTGTGCCTTCCAAGAGCAGGTGAGATAAGGTCATGAATGAAGAGTCTACTGACCCTTTGGGACACTTGCTCTGGGATCCTTTGGCTACCACATCGGAAGTCCAGCTACCCCAAAGCTGCAAGGAGTGGTAAGACCATCCAGAGATAAGAGAGGTGTTAGAGAGGCCCCAGAAGTACAGTTGTTTAAATCTATGGATATTTAAGTCCCTTACATGAAATGGTGGATATTCAGGGCTCACTGTACTTGCTGCCAGCTCTTTGATCTTCCCAGGTCAGGTGCTGAAAATGAGTGGGAAAGTTTTCAACATCTCCCCAACTCCAGCCACCTTTGGATGGCAATTGTATGAGCCATCCTGAGTGAGAAGTGCCTAGCTGAGCCCTGTCACCCACAGACTCAGGAACAAAACAAATGATTGTTACTGTTTTAAGCCATTGAGAAGGAGTGCATTTTTATATAACAAGAGATACCTGGGAATGTTTCATTATAGTACACTTTTCAGATTTATAGGCTAAAAATAGATAGTTGCCTAAAACACATTTATTTCTCTTTCAGGGGTTCTGTCTCATTACATGAAAACATTTCCTCACATGATTTCTCTGACTCTATTTTATATAGCTTCAGATATTATGTTGCTTCAGATATTATGTTAAGTCCAAACTGAATCGTAAATTCAACATAACATAAGTTATGATATAAAAGATTCTTAAACTGATAAGTATAAAACAGATAAAATGCACTTTGGCAGGTGTTTTGCTGATCTCTTTCTCCCATGTTGAATGTGAGATATGCTAAAACTTCACTCTTTTCCTTAGAAAACATGGATTTTTATGAATTTTAATAGTTTTTTTTTAAATGTAGCTAATACTCTCTATGATGTTAGAAGAATAGGGACTTGTTCATGCTTAGACTTATTCTTTCCACAGATTAGATGTATTATATTAATCTCTTAAAGTTCCTAAGATTTGAAAGATATTTTATAAACATTAGGGGAACAGATAAGAGGGCTCTAAAATATTTGTTTTTATAAAAAAATTTAAGAAAGGAAATCACCTAAGACCATTACAGCAATTTTGATAAATCACTGTAAACATTATCACCTTAACACACCCACTTTCATTTTTGTAGACTATCTTCTAATATGCACACGTGTGAATTTTTAATTTAAGTATTACTCTACAATTTATATTTTAGAAAATAGAAACATACATTACCAAATATAATTATGTATTTTTTCACCTTGGACTACTATTCAAAGTAACATCCTAAGAAAGAATAAGTAGGAAGTCTCCTTGCTTCCCAGAGTGAAGTAAACACATGACCTTCATAGAGCAGGAGTTTAAGTCCTTGGAATCTGTATTTGTAACCTTTTTCCTAAATCCATGTTTGTCTTCCCCCATTTCTTTCTTTAGAAAAATTTTAGCTCATACATCTCAATGAGGTTAAAAATACCAATTGATGATAATTAATAATCACCAAATGCCATGCACTGTGATAGAACCCCCTACTAACCACAGGCATCAGCCTTAAAACTATCTTTGGAGGGAAACACTTTTTCTTATACTATTTCTACATATCAGGCAACCAAAGCTCAGAGTTTCAGTGATATATTTGAGGTTTCTCTACTGTTAAGTTATGGAGTGGCTATTTGACACAACCTCTGACATCAGAATGCACATTATTAACTCTTAGTTTACTATACTTCACAAAATATAAGCAGACTTTATAGAATTAAGTTAGAATGAATAAATGGATATTTTAAGAAGGTATGCATTTTTAATGAATACCTCTTAAAAATAATTAACATTATTGTGTTGATTTTGTTAACACAATCAAATTATATTAGATGGGAAAATAAGTTGACTCATTATCTAAATGTCAATAGATTAAAACCCAAGGTTTAGCAATGTTGTAATATGGACATTTCTGTTCAAATGAATTCTAGTATAATTAAAGGATCTTTCTTGTGAAAACATAACAAAAATTTGTAAACAATTAAATCATGAAGGAGAGTTATTGAATTAAAATTGGAGAATATTCTAATCCCTGTTCCTCTTAGAAGACATGATAGACATATGATACATCACATAAAGTAAATGGAAAATATTTCCTATATGTTGGTGTTTGGGGGAAATTTGTATTTTTCATGTTTCTTTTATATAAAATAAAATGCCATTAACTAGAAAGCAGTAAAAACAAGATGCAACTTACTATAATCTTTGGGGTAAGTCCCATTCCATTTCCTCACTTTCCAAATTGAGAATATGTGATTAATCTACCATAAGAACACGCTGGATTTAAAACATCTCATGGTCTGTTTCATTCTGCTGTAAGACTACCATGTTAGGAAGCTATAAGTGTGATCAGTTTACTTATGAATAACTCTGTGTTCTTTATCCTTTCACCTGTCTAGGTAGGATGTAAAGATGGTTAAAGATTGTTTACTTCCAACAAGTTAATTGTAAACTCAAACTATGTTGCTTTCTCTGCCAAGATGATAAATACTGAGTAGTTCATGAATGATTAAGGAAGTTCCAGTGATCTTTTGAAAGAAGATAGAACAGCAAAAATCTATGTTTCTTTTCACTTATTCACAGCAACATGAAGCATGAATTTGAAAAAAAAAAAATCAGACCTTGAACTTGAGAACCTGATAGGTGGTGAAAAAGAAATACATAATTGACCTTATACAGAAACAATTTTGCCTTAAAAGTATTTTAAATTCATTCCAGGATTTTTTTCACTTTGATTCATTTATAGTGTTTTTGTGAAGGTTGATCATACTGGATAATGCCCTCGATGGTTTTAAAATTCCTTACATATAAAAATTGACCACTGTGACCCTTACTATCAACTTAATTGGCAAGAACCACTGAAAGATGGCATTAGTGCTGCTTTACCACACTATATTAAATACGGTGTGCTCTTCTCCAAAATACCATGTTTAAATGATCCCTTTTTATCCATTGCAGACTGTAAATGTGTTATTGGTAACAGTCTATTAATTTCAAAGCCACTGAAGTCAACAAGAACTATAGAAGAACAGATTTAGGGGTGACACAGCCCAGGTTGCTGGAATAAGCAATCTGAATATCCAGGGCACTAAGTAGATTGGTTTTCTGTTACAGCAAAAGGCAGTATTCATCTCCCGGGTTTTCCTTTGGGAACAATAACTTGACACATGACTCCACAACATCAATTGTACCTTCTCCAGTTACGTTTCTGATGGGTAAAAGGAATTCTTACTCTTGCTTAGATTTCAGGCCTTCTGTTAAAGATATTTTTTATTTGTAGATTGGGTGTTGCCCAATTTCTGTAAACAGGAGCAAAACATACACAATGGATAAAATAGATATGCAAAAGTACTGAATTGTGACAGAGCAGAAAGTCTCTAGAAGGAAATAGAAAAATAGAAGGATGATTTAACTCCAGACTAGAGGAAGCAGGAGTATGTGCAACAAGGTAATGGAGAGAGAAAGAAATTTTTAAAAAGTGAATTAAATCAGAAAAAATTTGCATCTATCAGATTCATGTCATCTGGCCATTGGGTCAAAGTAAATGAGAACAATGACTTTGTCATATCTAAGAACTGTCAAGTGAGCATTTTCAGCATCAATCTGAGAACTCTACCCGTATCAACAGAGGACAAGGGGCTTAGGGAAAATTCTTAGTTAAAAGTCTAACAACTGCTAAACTCTGAGACAGAGGAGACCCTCACTTTGCAATACTGCTGTCTGTACTGTGCCAACCTCTGTGCAATCTGCATTCACTGATTTTCTACACTTTTCATAGAAAAAGACATTATCTAGTTTGAATAGTTGACGGAATGAATAATATACTAAAATTGAGATGCTAAAGGAGTATGTTTGTATGAATTACCTGGGGAGCTTGATAATATTTCAGATTTTCAGGCTTTACCTCCAGAGATTCTGATCAGTGTGTCTGGGGGGTTGTATTGGGTAACTCTTAGGAACCAGTTCACTTATGCTCTTAATTCCACATCAAGAACTATGAAGGGTCTGATATCTTACCTTACTTGCAAGCTAACAAACCCACCTGCCACAGTTTCATGGATATTGGCATAAGGGACAAGATTCCTGGCTCAGAGACCAAGAACTTTGTTATTCTAGGCGCAGAAAGCAGTGTAATCATTGGCATATCTTCAGCAGTTCCCTTTGCCCCTAAGTCCCACAGCCTGATGCATTTAGGCTCAGATATTCATCTGCACATGCACTGGGCTGTGTTATGGGAGAAGGGTGATAAGTTCAGGATATCTTTATCTTATCAAAACTGGAGATCTTTATCAAAACCAAACTCTGGGAAGTTTCTTTCTAAAGAGTCCTCTGACTCCAGTCACTTATTTTTGACCAGAATCTCTTGAAAGCATGAAAACTGATGCATACATTCATTTTATATTAGAAGTAAGTAAGCATGATTTTGAGTACCATCCCCTAGGCCTTGTGCTTTTTGCCATCAAGGCAAACCTAAGTACATACCTTAAACTCATAGTTGTGGTTATTTTTGTAACCGTCTATCACAAAAATATCCTCTTACTCCTGTTTTTTATTTTCTTTGCTCATCTGACATCGTTTTTTATCATGACAACTCTATACAGCAGTGGAAACAAAAACAAGAAAAAGTACATGACTAGAGAATGTATTTTTATTCATTTACAGACTACATGAGAAACCTCATTTCTGCTTCTGTCACATTTCATTTTTGACCAGAGAAGTTCCACCTAGCTAGAATTGGCTCTGGTTCACATGACCATTTCTTTAAAAAAAACAAAGACAATATCTAGCAGTGCAGGCTTGCTACTATTAACGATACTCTAGATTTTATTTTTTTATCCATATTTCTGTTCATATAGCTTTTCTACCTAAAATTCCCTAAATAATTACATCCACATATTCTCCAGTACACTTCACCAATGCCATGCTCTCTGTAAATATCTTCCATTTTTCAAGATAAATTATTTCACCCTGTACCCCTCTCCTGAGGCCTTGGTTTACCTTTCTATGTCACTTAGCACATCTACCTTGGGTAACTGAACATATGCCTGTCCTTTCTCTGCAACAGCTAGAGCTTCAGGGTCATAGATCAGGTATTATTCATGGCATGTTCTTCCTAACGCCAAGCGTGGTTTAGTTCCTTGTGTCATCTAGTCTTTGAAGATCACCTAAATAGCCAACCCATCATCTGGCACTCTCCATTCAGTTACCAAAATTATTGTGAGATAATCTCTCACTACCTGTCTATATATTATCTCTATTTTCTGACACACCTAACACCAGTGACAGAGGCTCTCTACTTACTCTCAAACAAAACAACAGCCAAAAAAAAAAAATCTCATAACTTTCAAAACCATCTACCTAACATGACACACATCCCTATATTCAATTAATGCGTTTATTGTAAACTATTTGTATCAATCCACTAAACAATTCTTAAAATGTCGTCTACTTATAGAATCGCTGATTCCAAAAATTATCTGTTGCATTCTTCTTACTTTAGTTAGGTAATATGTCATTAAAAGCCCATTATGAGCAGTAAAGAATCAAATACCTAATTAAAAATTAACAGAATTAGGTGGGGAGGTAACTAGTACCTGAATTGGTTAACTTTGGGGGTAGTGCATAATGTTTTTATATTTCAAGATAAAAAATTGTATTAATTACAAATCATTCTCCACTTGGTATCTTTTTATTGGGTTAGACTTTTTATTCTCTACAGTATCCAAGTTAGTGTTAACCATATATTTGTTTATTTTGTTAAGGAAAATATGTTCATGCTACACAAGTCATTTCTGGCACACAATTTTCTTCAATAGTTCTTTTTTTGTTGTTAAGAACTAGTTTCATTAGATTCCTTGAAAAATGAACTGTGGACCATCAGAAAAGTTATTTATCTACATGGAGTTCCCAATAATAATTCCCACATTAGAGGAACATAAATCAAATTTAACATCAGCTTAATTTTCTTTCATTTGACTTGTCTAGTAAATATTTTTCAGTGTTCTCCTCAAGTTTTCTCCACAGTAAATCTACACCAAAAATGCTTTGTATTTTTTTTTATATTTTTGTACTTTTATATTCTTTTTTTCTTTTTTGTATTCTTACAGTGACAAGAAAATTCTAGATCAAAATAACTTATATTTTTGGAAGAAAGACAATCATTTCCTTGGAAGTAAGGGGCTCCAATTTTAGTCTTATTTTCAATTCTATGTGTATAAACAAAATCAAATATTTTCACAGCTCATGAAGACCTGGGGAAAGTTTTATTCTGAGGGATTAGAATTTAAGTCTAAACATTTTATCAAGGAGACTAGGTCTTCAATTTTAAAAGTAGTGGTGCAAAAACAAATACAAAGCAAAAATGAAATAAGATCATAATTATTTTCAAACTCTTTTTTAAGGAAGAAGTTCTGCCTGACATGGTCAGTGAACTTTTAGGTGACAGGGAAATTGGCAAATATTATTTTCTGGTAAAAATTAGAATTCTAGCATGTAGATGGTTACTGATACTGACAAATATTGATTTGAAATATACAGACAAGGATAAAATTAGACCACAACTATGTCTTGAAGCAAACAGAAATAGTGTACCTGATCCTTGTATTAGGAATTTTGTCCTAAAAATCCATGTCTGTAGAGCTTATTAATTATCAGGTAATTACAGAGAACAAACTCAAATATAATTCAAAGGGTTGTATACTACAAACTGTATATTTTCCAAAGTCAGGCATCAAAACATTTATGAAAATGATTTTCAGTTATCAATGTATTTTTGAATTAGTATTAGCTGCCTACTTTCCTATATGTGACTGAAAATTTTTTCTCTAGAATAACACAATGTGCATCAAATAATATCAATTTAAATAAGTATTGAGAATTCACTCTCTGTGTTCATGGAGAGAATCAGTACAGTATGGAAGCTCAAAGATGATGATTGATGACAAATTCAGACATTTTGCTATAACATGGTTCTGGGTTAAATGCCCATAAGCAGTGGTTTGGACAATAAAGAGAAATAATTGTTAATTTGAAAACATTTTACACTAGATCATTAGTAATGATGAAATTCAATGTCATTTTTAAAGATATCTTATTTTTGAAATCATGGTAAATGCAATCAGCATATGCTTTCAAACATAATCTCTTCCTCTTCCTATCTCTTTCTGTTGTAGATTTCATTATATCCACCTACAAACAAGGTTCAGGCAATATTGAAATCTATGCCTTTTAGTACAACTTCTCTCTATTTGCCTCATTAACCTTCCATGTATTGCATATCTAATCTCACTTAAAAGCATTCTAACACTTTCTTGCTTATATAACTATTGCCTTTCCCCTCTCTCATTATTTTTCATTTTACTGCTGTATTATTTTGATGTTTCTCTGAAATGAAATTTAGAATGGAAAACTCCTGAGAATCTCAGTAATGTGATAACTAAGCAGATACTCTCTGTCACATGTATGACTATTTTGGTATTTATGCGTAATATAGGTGATGAAAAGCTGTTAGCAAATTTTATGCTCATTTTCCCATAACATAGTGTTGATTTCTAATCACTTTTTGTAGCTTCTCTTCATTTTTCATCCAATACTGTTGGAAAATATAAACTCTGAAATATAAGAAAATAAGGCATAGTTTCCTAACACTGGACATGGTGCATATTTTTCAGAGGGAAAGCTTTAATTCAACTGATATTTTACAGTATGTATCATCTGAATTGTAAACATCTCTCACATAAATATATAACTGCTTAATAAGGTGAGACAGCTTCCACTGGTGCATCCAGGGAAACTCTTCCTCCTTCTTCCCTACCAAGGTCATCAAGATGGTCCCTTTGAAACAACTGCTGACACTAGAGATGACTCTTCCTGCCTTCAGCTTTTTGTTCTTCTTTCTCTTTTTCTGACCTGACAATTGCTGCTGCTGCTTGCTGAAGCAATTCAGTCTGCCTCTCCCTATTTCTCCACCTCCTCCTTCCAGACTTTGATTACTACACAGTTAAAACATGGGATGATGGTGATATTGCTGGAAAAAGACTTGAAGTTGCTACTATGTCTCTCTAGAATATCAAATTTTAATTATATTTTTCATATTCAAGTATGTGTCATTTACAAGTGTCACAAAACTTTACTAATAATAAATAGCAAAGAGACTTTTTCTTTTCAAACATTACATATCTGAGAGGCTCAAGGTCATCCCTAATTCAGTACCTCCCTCACTTGTTTTCCAAGATGCTCTTTGAGTAGATGGAAATAGTTTGTGTGCTATGAACAGAATGTAAGTCTGAGGTACTCTAAACTTTGTATAGTGAACATGAATATTTCTGATGGTAAGAAATCCTTTCTTTTGGAGAACAACTACTGTCCTCCCACACCTATTCCATGATAACTTTAGACCCTGTGGTTTTGTTAGAGCAGTTTCCGTATCCCTATCTTTAACATAATCCACTCCTGGTCCTGTGAACCCATGTGAGCTCATGGCACATGATCCAAGCCTAATTATCAGGATTTCCTACTCTGCCACAGTGATAATTTCAGGGATAGGTGGGGAAACTTATGTGAACTTGTCAGAGTCTTCCCCAGGACTTTGACAGAGCTATAAAGATTGTTTAAAGTAGGTCAGTCTGAAAATGTGACTTGCAGAGAAGGTGAAGCCAACAACTGGGAGGTGAGAGTGGGTGACCCCGGTCCTAGATTATTTGAGCGCATCTCTTTCTTCTGTCCTTCCAGCCTGAGCGTGGTGGTCGAGGCTCACTGCAGTAGCTATTCAGTCCCTTTCTTCCCTGAAACCAGTTTGATTTCTCAGGTTCTTCCATCACCTGAGTAATACCTAGTCTTTTTGTTTTAACTACTAAAAAGTTTTCCTTTTCTTATTTTCCTGTTTGGACACTAACAGATACAGTTTTTGGAAACTATATCTTTTTTCTCTAAATAAAGCTTACAAAGAAGTCTAAAAGATATAACAAACGTAGAGGCATTAATAGAGCTGTTTCAGTGACATAATTTTAATAAAACTGATTCAATTTCTTTCTAGTTCTCTGCCTTCCCAAATCCCTAGAGCACAACTTAATACAACTAAAAATACACTGCTATATTCTTTTTAGTTGAGAATATCTAGATACATTATTAATATATAGATGTCCTGTTTGAGTCGTATGTGTTCTTTGTGTGTTTTGGATGTTAACCCATTACTGGATATATCATTTGTAATTAAAAAATGGGCAGAGGAGAGGAATAGACATTTTTCCAAAGAAGACATACAGGTGGCCCACTGGCACAGGAAAAGAGGCTCAACATCACTAATCATCAGGAAAATACAAATCAAAACCATGAGATATCACCTCATGCCTGTTAGAATGGCTATTATCAAAAAGATGGGATCAGCCATAAAAAAAAATGAAATTGAGTTATTTGTAGTGAGATGGATGGACATAGAGCCTGTCATACAGAGTGAAGTAAGTCAGAAAGAGAAAAACAAATACCATATGCTAACACATATATATGGAATCTAAAAAAAATGGTTATGAATAACCTAGGGGCAGGACAGGAATAAAGATGCAGACGTAGAGAATGGACTTGAGGACACAGGGAGGGGGAAGGGTAATCTGGGACGAAGTGAGAGAGTGGCATGGAAATATATACACTACCAAATGTGAAATAGATAGCTAGTGGGAAGCAGCCGCACAGCACAGGGAGCTCAGCTCGGTGCTTTGTGACCACCTAGAGGGGTGGGATAGGGAGGGTGGGAGGGAGATGTAAGAGGGAGGAGATACGGGGATATATGTATATGTATAGCTGATTCACTTTGTTCTAAAGCAGAAACTAACACACGATTGTAAAGCAATTATACTCCAATAAAGATGTTAATAAAATAAAATCCTGTAAAAAAAGGCAAAAAATAACAAGTTTTGACAACAATGTGAAGAAAAGGGAACCCTCCTGCACTATTGGTGGGAATGCAAGATGATGCAGCCACTATAGAAAACAGTATGGAGATGCCTCAAATTAAGAATAGGACTACCATATGATCCAGCTATCACAGTTCTGGGTATTTATCCCAAGAAAACAAAAACTCTAATTCAAAAAGACACATGCACCCTTATGTTCATCACGGACGGTATTATTTACAATAGCCAAGATATGCAAACAACCTACATGCCCACCAAGAGATGGTTGGATGAAGATGTGATGTATATATAGAATGGAATACTATTCAGCCATAAAAATGAAATCTTGCCATTTGCAACAACATGGAGGTAACCTGAGGGTAACATGCTAAATGAAATAAGACAGAGAAAGAGAAATACCATATGATTTCTCTCATATTTGGAATATAAAGACAACAACAACAAACCAAACAGAAACAAGCATGTAGATATAGAGAACAGAATAGTGGTTACGAGAGAGGAAGCTGTGGCAGGAGAGGGTGAAAGGGGTGTGGTGACAAATGGAAACTAAACTTATAGTGATGAGCATGCTTTAGGGTACACAGAAGTAGAAATATAATGTTATACACATGAAGTTTGTCATAATCCAATGTTATCTCAATAAAAAATCTAAAATAAAGTTAAAATTTTTTTAAGTAAAAAATATACATGTAGATGTCTTATAACAAAAATAGAAAAACCTTAGAAATATTCTGGATATACTTCATCATATAGAGGATGAGGAAGTCCCTATTTCATTGTGATAAACATCTTTGAATACACTTCTCTCATACCTACTAATCGCTCTAGAAGTTTAGTCCAGCCTTAAATTTATAATTTGATTACACATCGTTTCCTAATACTGTCCTTTACTGGAGACTTTACCTTTTCTGTGTCTTTCCAACATTTAAGAGTTTTCAATTCTGAGACCTATTTATGGACAATTCTACCACTCACCTTCCAAAACCCATTCCCATTTTACTGCCACTGTATACCTCTCTCTTTCATCTCACACACAAACATGCAGACATATTTCAGCATTGCATGTGAATAAACTGTAAAACTTTTAGATGATGCAGTTTTGTCCTTGTTCTGAACTCTTACCAACTAATTCTGACAATAATGGAACCTGACTTATAAGGATCAAATCCACATCTCTATATTCTGCACCAAGTTGTAAATGTGGTATTTTAAAGAAGGCTTATATCAGAGGAAGTACATTATAGGATGGAAAGATTGAATCAGACAATATATGTAAAGACAGTATTAAGTAGGAAATGCTGAAACAATTACACAGGATTAAGAGATTGCTCCAAGCAACAATTTGCAATATCAAACATTCTTTCTAGTCTAGACCTGTCAGGGGCAGCCCGCATCCCTCCACAGTAAATCATCTTCCTTGAGGAGACACAGTAATTCACTAAACAGTTATTTATTTAACAGCTGTTCTTTTCCCGGTCAATGTATCAAGAACTTGGGAGCACGGGGATGGCAGGTAGGGAACATATCTTCAAGTACCTTGTGTTTTCACGTAAAGACAGGAATATAAATGACTACAGTGTGAAGTAATATAGCTACAGTGAAAGACTGGATAAGGTACTGATGAAGTGAAGACAATTTGGATGTAAGATTGCATGAGGAGTCTGTGCAGAGTAGCATTCAAGTTCGGATTCTCAAGTAACTCCGTGTGACTGATGCAAAGAGGGAAGAGTGTGGTTGGAACTGAGGCCCTGACATGGACATACAGCCAGTTTCCCAAAGATACATGAATTATTTTTATTAAAAAAGTGGCAGGTACATTGAGTTAGTCAATACACAGTACATGGTTTATATAAATGGACAGAGATGGTGTGTTCTAGTGTAGTGACAGAGGCCCTGGGAACAGACAGAGTCAGCGTCATTCACCTTTATAAACCTTCATTTTGAATATACTTACAGTTCTCATTGATATTGCAAGGTACATCAGGGACAACATGTGGTAAGCACTTTGAGCAAAGTATTTGTCACATTAGAGGCACCAGAGAAGTGGAGGTTATTTGCAATAGCCTCAGTATTAATGAAACCAGTGGTGGTGGCTGTGTTGGCAGAGTGATAATAGATGGTCCCTTGGAATTACTTTATTAGCCAAACCATGTCATCATTCTATGCCTGCCTGATACTAGAAGGAAAACTAAACTTAGGAAATTCAAAATATATTTTTTCTGGTGCCTGGAAAAGTAAAGATTGATAATAAATATTTCCCCGTGGTAGAAAATGAGCGTAATTTTTTAAAGGCATGCAAAAGTCCTAGTTCTCTTTACTTTGTACATCGGGGACTTAATTTTAAAGTCCATCATAACCTATTGGTGTGGCAGGGTCAAATTTGCCCTTCTACACCCATCCCTAGCCATATCTAGACTGTGAGTGTCTTCTGCTGATTAAGATAAATGTAAATAATGCCCTTTACTTAAGCTGTCCAGACCTTTTTTTTTTTTTTTCAAACAAGGACACAGAGACTGAGATAGCTGGGCTTTGAGTTCTGGCTTTAGTGAAATGTGGCAACTCTTGAGACTAAGGAATGGCTCTAACTAAAAGTTTAGGCACTGCCTCTTAGAGGAAGAAGCAGTTTTTTTAGGAATCAAAAGTCTCCTCGATAATTCTTGGAGTGAAAAAACAGAACTGCAAACACAGCTCTGATGTAGCAAGGGACCAATTCTTCTCTGGTCCTTGGTGAAATATGCATTTATTAGCAAATAGGAACTCTTGAGAAACATCTATTTTATCCATTTACACAAAACAAATTTACAGTTGGGCCTACACTAGGGTTTTCCTTATATGAAGAGCCAGCAGAAGTGGCTAAAAATTGTAGACAGTACACCTCATCCTGACTCTTTAATAGTAAAATATTATCTTCAAGTTTTATCAGTAATTAATCAGGAATATTTTATTTGCAATTCATTGTTATGTACCTTAATTTTACTTCAGAGTACCTTATTTAAAGACACTTATGTCAATTTTATGAACTGTATTACTTTTTTCCATAGGGGATTTTTGAACTATATATCTTGAGATATTTTATATAGGTGTATAAATGATCGGTAAAACAAACTGATCTTAATCATATTCTTTGTATTTTAAAAAGTTTCTATTATTGTATCCAACCTTAAATTTGAGTATTTAGACAAGATAATATTTAATGATATGGGGAAATATCTATAATCATTTTGCTCAAAATACACTGTTAAATTTTTTTTTAAAGGCTGAAAGTAGTTTCCAAAATGTAAGTCAACTTTTATTGTATTTTTAAAAAATTAATTTTAGCCTAAAGTAAGTACATCAAATGTATGTATTTTAGGAAAAATGATAAATCAAGTATGTACCAATTTTCTTAGGTTTAAGTATACAAGTTTAGATACATACATTCTCTCCCTCTCCCTCTCTCTGGTTTTTGTGTGTGAAGATTATTTCTGCTGTAAAAATGAGAGACATTAGGGCAATGGCAATGTTTACTTATTGGTCCAAACTGCTTTGTGGTAGTAAGGCAGTCAGGCAATGAACAGGAAATTCATCTGAAAGGAATATTTTCATTCATTAATTATCTTTTCTGGATTTCAGATAATTGCCCCGTACCATCCAACATTAAACAGTAACAATAATATCAATATTTAATGACTTAAAGCTTTTATCACATGATGAATTCCATTTCTGACTACTGCTTGGAATAATTCTACAGTTTAGTTCTCCAAAGACATTTTCATGGGAAATTACCTGTTTTGTTGATTACTGAACACACTTTTCATGGTATCTTTCACTAGTTTGAGGAAACAGTAGTGGTGGTGAAGGGACAGATGTTGGAGTATATTTTATCATCCGTAACTTTAGAGAAATCATGCAAATGCAACGAGGAGAAACAGTGGGAAAATGTCTTAGAAACATCTAAAAAGTGATCACTATTGATTATATTTCTAGGCTTAACATGTTAAAAATGAGACTTTAAATATAGAAATCAGGAAGAATTAGTGAAAAGATGTTATCCACCATAATGAAATTTCAAGATACTGGAAATAGTGCAATAGAGTTTGATAGAAAGTAGTGATAAATGTCATGGAACTGTGTCACTGAAGGGGTTGTGGAGCAAACATTTTAAAGAAACTTAGAGTTCTGTGACTAAATTCTTCACTAAATTGCAAACAAAATTGTCTTGGCTAAATGAACTATAGTGTACATTTACAACAAACTTGTATGTAGCCGTTAGACAGGATAGTATTTAAGGATATGGGGAAATGTCCATAAACATTTTGTGTAAAATACATTGTTAAATTTTAAAAAGTTGAAAAGAATGTCTAAAATGTGAGTTCTTTTTACAATGCAGATGCATTCATAAGGAAAAGTCTATAGAAACAATTCAAAATATTAGCATTTATTAATAGGATGTCTTATTGATTGGTAGAATAATAGATTATTATATTTTTACTTCTGTATATTTTCTAAGTTGTCTACAGTAAATACATATTGCTTTGGAAATAAATCAGTGTTTTAAATGTTTGTATTTAAAATAGTCCTCTCACGTTTTAAACACATGCATATAACTGGGACATGACATTCTTTATCTATGCATCCTAACGCAATGCTTACTGCTTACCATATAAGAGGACTCCTTAATATTTGTTGAAAAAATAGAAATATATTTGGAAAAGGAACTGCTGTTTTTTCTGAAAAGGAGCATGTAATTGGAGAATGTGAAACACAATTACCAGCCTAATGGTTCCTGGAATGCTCTCTTACTTGAGCGTATACACAATGGCTTTATTTTTGATTAACTGGAGATATTGAATTTGAATCCTGACCTTAGTGAGGTTAATTTTCAAAATTATTAATGTCATTGGGTATGTTCTGCTACTTACTGTTTCTTGATTTCTGCGTTTCAGTTCATTATCTTCATCTCCAAGTTAGACAAGGATCCCATAAAAGAGTTTAACTTAGAATTCCAACCTAGTATAACACAAACATAGAAGAGATTTCCATGACGATGGAATTGGTTATTTTGTGTAGTTTGGCAATGAAATCTGTTGGTTAAGAGATTCCCATTTTATATGCATTCCTGTATTGCCAATTAGATACTCTTCTGATTTTTCAGTTTCTACTTTATTATGCATCTTTGATATCCCCTTCAGGGCCTCCTAACTTCCTTCTACTTTTCAAAGTTGTATTATTTTTACATACAATCTCTTTTACTGTGATTCTTCCTTCTGTGTTAGTATTTTCAGCCTTTCTCAGCCTTTGGTGCAGCAAACGTGATCAATCTCAGTGGCCCATTCTCCTTGTTCTGGGGCATTCTTTTTCTTGTCTTTAAGCTCTCTTTCCTATGGTGTTTTGGTGCTGTCACTACTTAACTGAAAGTAAGAGTTTAATTTACTAAACACCAGCTGGCATGATTGTATATGATTGTAGAGATAAAATATTTCTCTAGCTCCTTTCTTCATTCTTTCCTTCTCTTTTTCAGACCACAAATACTAAACTGCAGTTATTAGAGGCCCAAACTCTGAAGCCAAACTGCCTGTGTTTAAATCCAAACTCTGCCTCTAGTTAACTGTGTGAACTTGGACAAATTCCTTAACTTCTCTGAGTCTCAATTTCCTCATATGTAAAATGAGAAAGATTCCAGTAGTCATGGTAGGCAAAATAATGGCCCTCTGGAAATACCCATGTCCACAAGTATGCTACATTACATAGCAAATGGGATTTTGAAGATATAGTTGAGAATCTTGAGATGGAGAAAGGATCCTTAAAAGTGAAATAGGCAAAGAGTCAGAATAGGAGATGTGAAGAGAGCAGAGAGTCAGCGTGATTCAGCAGATGATAAAGACAGGACTGGCCACTGATGGCTTTGAAGATGGAGGAAAATTGAGATATAAACCAAAAATGTGGGTGTCTTCTAGAAGCTGGGAAAGACAAGAAAACAGATACTTCTCTCAAGCCTCTGGGAGGAACACCATGATTTAGCTCAGTGAGACCAATCCATTTTAAGAATTATAAAATAATTTTTGTTCTTTTAAGCTACCATGTTTATGATGATTTGTTATAGCAGCAAAATGATATAGTAGGGCTTCTAGGAGAATTTTGTAATATTTGTAAAGCAATTAGGACACTCTTATAATAATCACTGTATATACTTTTGAAAAATATGTAAATATATGCCTAAGGAAAGAAGCATTGAATGCCTTCTAGAAACAGTTGGCATGCAGTTAGATAGAAAACATATGTAAAGAATTGTCCCTATTCTTCAGATGTAATATACCTTAAAGGAGACTACTTAAACACATACTTTAAAGATACTTATATTAGAGTTGCTGAGGGCTTTGACTGGATAATAATGAAGCAACAGGGCTATGAAATAAGTGCTCTGTGTAGTTGCTTTAATGATGTACTCTAGTACTCAGATATAATGCTGTGAACATAATGCTTGCCTCTGAATGTCTAAATTCTGAGAAAAAAAAAAGCCTTCTCTAAAACTGCTTTCAGTTCAGATGACAGAACTTCGGTTCAGAAACACCCAATTTATTGATAATTTCAGGGAAAAAAAAAAAAAAACCAAAAGTATTAGCATACACAGGGGTGCTTGAAGAGCAGAAGGTCTTGACTTGTGCAAGGGAAGCAGAAACTGCACTTTCGAAACCGAGATAAACACCGATCCTCTCAGAAGATACTGCATTGGGAACCCGATGCAGCTGGCCCACTTAGGAATGACTTTTCTGATGTTTTTCTTCAGTGAAGAGGTTGCAGCTGTCGGTATAATGGCAGCAGCTGGCGTCCACGCTGGCACTCGGAGAGCAGTGCTCTGAGACTCCCTGTCTGCTACTTGGGCTGATTCAGTACTTTGGTGACTCCAATTACTAGACCTTTGCAGCAACAAACCACATGCCTGACTCTTGGGAGAGGAGCTGTTCTCTTCCCTGACCTACTTGAATGACAGTCCAGAAACATAGTCATGAAATATGTCTCATGTTAAGAGAGAGATTAAAAGTATTTTCACCCCTCCCCTATGGAATAGGACAAATTTAAATGCTGGAGGTGGGGCTGCATTCTCTTTTGAAAGATGATCAAGGGGATTATCCCTATTTTATCAGTAGAATGCATGGTCTTTTCCAGGCCATCAATAATTTTGGGTAACTGGAAAACCTGTGGGATGGTCATCATATGTTTTGTAGAAACATCTATCTATATACTATTAGTACAGTTTGATTTTCAGATAATAAAAGAGAAACGTCTGCAGTTCACCAGTATTGAAACTAAAGAAAACTAAAAAAATAATAATAATTTTAAAGTAAACCTTTGTGTATCACTAACTTAGGTCCTTAATGTATACTGAGCACTGTGTTCTACATGCTGTCCTTTAAACCTCATAATTCTGTGATATATATGTTGATTCAATCACGTACTTCATAGATAAAAACAAGATATACAAGATAAGTAATTCAGTACGCAGAGTCCAGATTTGTCTGACTCCAAATCCTGTGCTTGTAGCAACTCACACTTCTGCCTTCGACAGCATTTTCTGGGGACTGTATGATGACCCACAAAACATAGGGCAAAATTTTCAAATATGTAGCAAACACACACACACACGTATAATCCTATGAGTTTGGCATTTCGGATTTTCTCTGTGACCTTATCTGTTACATCTCTGGATATTGAACTCGACTGTACACAGCTGCTTTACTAAATATTAAAAACCCACAGGAAGCACAGAGAAGCTTGCACCACAGGCCTGGCAGTGCCTTTATCAGAAGGCCATAGCACTAAATCAATGTAACCGAAATGTACTTTCATCCCAAAGTGCTCCAATCCTAGAAGTTACCTGAAAGTTGCAACACGTTTATCTTCCAGACAAGATTCCTGGCGGGGTAATCCTCAGTTCTCCAAATCGGTCTGATTTTCTTCCACCAGGGGGTGCCAGAGCAACAACAACAGTACTGCAATTCCTAAGGAAAAATTTTCTCCTAATTATGACTCATTTATAGAGAGAGGGTGGTGGCACCTATTGGAACAATTCCTGATAAACCAAAGCTTCACAAGAGTCCACGGTATTAATTTTAATTTAAGGAAGGATAAGATCATTTATGTATACAGAGAACTCTGAAACCTTATTTTATCTATTTGTTAGAATATTCCTCCTGCCAAAAATACATGAGCTGCTACCAAGAGGTAATTTATTTCGTTTTCTGCCTACTACTTTTCTTTTTAATGGAAATGGGTCTTCGAAGAAAAGCAGAAAGACCTGCTAAAAAGATGAGGAAAGCAGTAAAAATTAGCTACTTAACGATAAAAATAGTGGCATTTGGGTAAAGAAAGCACTTTTTTTTGAGCTTGAAAACTTCTTACAACTCCACAAAGTAAATATTACCTCTAGTATTATTGCTACAAAATCTTTAAAAAGTGCAAGTTCCCATTCCAAGTATCTCATTGCATCCCTCAGAATAATCACTAAGATTTTTTGTATGTTTTTATTCCCATGCTTGTGTATATGTATGTGTACCATGTGTCATATATATTATACAATATACATGGCATATATACTTTAACAGTGGACTCATAGTGTGTATGTTTAATTGTCAGTTTCATTTTTTTATTCACCTATCAGAATATTTTTCCACATTAGGGCATAAATATCTAGTTCATTTCTAGAAGTCTAAATTACTGAGCTAGCAGAAATACATAAAGCTATATAATAATGATTTTTTAAAAAATCATTGCAAAAGCAAGTTCAAAGTAAATTCTGTACTAATTTAGTACCAGTATTTAGTTGGCATGCAGTAGTTCATTTGAATAAACAACTGGATATTTCTTCATTCTTTGGGGGGAAAAAAATACCCTGCATACTCTATACCCTTCTGAAACAATGGCAATACATATAACGTCATACAAACTATCAGTCTAGCCGTAGAAACAGCTGCTTATTTCATTTCGTCTGGCATTTCACAGACTTACTTAAACATACCACTTTTTTTTTTTTTTTTTTTTTTTTTTTTTTTTGCTGTACGCGGGCCTCTCACTGCTGTGGCCTCTCCCGTTGCGGAGGAGCGCAGGCTCCGGACGCGCAGGCCCAGCGGCCATGGCTCAAGGGCCCAGCCGCTCCACAGCATGTGGGATCTTCCCGGACTGGGGCACGAACCTGTGTCTCCTGCATCGGCAGGCGGACTCTCAACCACTGTGCAACCAGGCAAGCCCAAACATACCACTTTTTAAATAGATACCAATACAAACATATATCTTGGCAGACACAGATGGTAATATCCCATCCTAGGTCACTTCTATTTTACCTTGGTCCTAGAGCGGTGTTTTTCAAATTCTGACCTGCATACTAATCACTTAAGGATCTTGTTGAATTACTGAGTACAGTAGGTTTGGAGGGGAGCCTGAGATTCTGCATTTTTAATTAGCTCCTGGGTTATGTTAGCCTGCTGTGAATAGCTTCAACCAGTAAGAACTTAGATTAGAAGACAGGATGTAATTCACGTAGAATGAAGTTTTAATCACAGGATATGGCAGGAAGCGGAAATTAGAATCACATTTTAAATTCATAAAAGGAGTTTTCCCCCTTTATTTTGTAGTGATTCGTTTGTTGGTGCTTTACATTTGAGTGAATTTTTAATGCTATCTTTGAACATGGGTTAGGAAAGATATCTTAAGGGAAGTAGCATGCTTAATATTTTATGTAAGATATTATTTAACAGTAGTATATTAGCCAGATTTGGTAGTAAGCAAGAGAAATGAGCTAAGAAAGAAATATTTTTGTTGTTTTATTCCCCCTGCCAAGTACCACTGCCCCTGCCTGATATGTGTGGAGCTGCATGGCAGCCTTTTTAAAGTGGGTAAGCTGTTCGACATACATAACAGATGGGGTCATAACTTCCCAATTCCATAAACATGGCCTCCACTCCTGGAGGCAGTAATGCTTTTTCAATGTGTTTATAGTAGGTGCGTTGCCAGCATTTTACAAGTTATTGAAGCAATAATTTGGGCAGCAGTAATTTGTAATGTAGTTTTCAACATAGTTTCAATGTGTTTTTAGAGATGAGGTATAGTAGATAAGAAATAACTTAGTAAATTATTCTTTTTTCCTGTCAGTTGGTCCAGGAGTGTTATGCCCTGGCATTTGAGTGGGAATCTGCAACTGTTCTGGCATCATTACTTTCATATTTTGTCCGTTGTGGGGTCAGTGAGGTTTTCAGTTACCTCTGGTAAACCACCTCCCTCTATAAGACACTCTTCATATTGCCTCATGCTCTTCAAGACTGGCAGCAGCACTCTACTCTCTAAAATCCAGTTAGCCTCAGTGGAGACATAGCATCCCCAAAGACAAGAAAAATAGGACTCCAGGAGAACATAGAGAAAATATATTTCAGGAGGGAAATTTATATTTTAAGGTCTTTCTATGAGCATTATCTTCATCCATTGAACAAGCGTGTATGTAAAATATCTAGCAAGTGCAATAGGCAGTAGGTACATGTTAATTTTTGTGTCTTCATCATTCCAATTTCTAAAACTCAATTTCAGAAAACAATGAAACAGTGATAAGAAAATAATTACTACTATCCAGGCACTCAAAATCGAGTGAGGAAAAGAGAAAAGTAAAAATTTGGACTATATTAATACATTATAGCAAACGTGTGTGTGTGTGTGTGTGTATATATATATATATATATATATAGTGACAGAGAAAATACCTTATTTCAGTTTGAAATGCATCCGTTGATGGGAGAAATGAATGGATAGGGTAGCAAAGATATTCTTAATGATTATTATTATTATCATCTGAAGATTGAGTTCTGAAAATTCATCACACCACCTCCACTCCTTCCTATTTCCCACATAAATAATATTCTTTGTTCCATAGACATAGATATTACATTTTTGTTTATTCTCTATAATAGTTGATGCATTTTTACCCTTTATTACAGTGTTATACATGATTGATATCATGTACTAGATTTAAGGTCACTGACCAGAAACCTAGAGTTTGCTTATTTACCACTATATCCTTGTCCCCACCATTTACCTTCCACCTTCAATCCCAAGTAGACATTAATGGGCACTATAAATGCTCACAGTTAAATATGGTGTTATTTACATATTGTGTAATGTAATGTAATGTAATTTACATATTACATATTTTACATATTGTGATCAAACACATAAAGAAATGGCTACAGAGAACAGACCTGTGATATTATGCATCAGTTTCCTATTTGCAAGCTTCAATCAGTTTAATGGGGATAGCACTTTTCACTATAGCACTTTATAGAATTTTGGAGGTTAGTGGATTGAGATGAAAAATATTTTTCATTGGCTCACAGTAATTATTGTTTCTCCTTCTCTGGTGAATCCAGACTAACACAGTAAATGTATGGTAAAACTTATGAAGAAATGATAAAGGCCGTGGGTAGTCAAGTTTGGGGAGAATCTGAAAAGTTCAGTTTTGGACATGTTGAATTAGAGATGTCTGTTAAACAGACTAGTGGAGATATCACAGAGACATGTATATTTTTGGAGGGTCTGGCCTGGAGATAGACATAAAGCTGTGCAATTACTTTTATATTTATAGTAAAGAAGAGGATAAAAGATTGAGGTACTTCAACCTAAAAAAGCAGGGATGAAGAAGAGAGATCAGAAAAGATGACTTAGAAGAAAGTGGGGTAGGAGGTATATCAAGAGAATGTGAAATCCTGGAAACCAGATGAAAAAAATTTGTCAAGAAAATGGTAGTAATCACCTGTGTTGAATGCTGATTACTGGTCAAATGAGATGTGTAATAAGAGAGATCAACATTGAATTTCACAGCATGAGTTTGTTGATGGCTTTAACAACAAGAGTTTTAATCATATAATGAGGCCAAAAGCCTAATTAGAGTTTGGTTAAAAGAGAAAAGGGCGGAAAAGGAGAGAGGGAGAATGTATGCTACAGCTGCCATAACAAAGCGTGACAGACTGATTGGCTTAAATAGCAGAAATTTATTTTTTCAGTTCGGGAACCTAAATATCCAAGCTCCAGGTGTTAGCAGGGTTGGCTTCACTCTTAGGCCCCTTTGCTTGCTGGTAGATGGCCATCCTCTCCCTTTGCCTTCTCCTGGTCTTCCCTCCCTATGTCTGTCTGTGTCCTAATTTCCTCCTTCTATAAGGACATCAGTCCTATTGGAATAGGGCCAACACTAACCACCTCGTTTTAACTTAACTACGTTTTAAAAGACTCTATCTTCAAATATAGCCACATTCTGAGATACTGGGGATTACAACTTCAACATGTATTTTGGAGGGAAATAATTCAGCCTATAACACTCCACTCTTTGGCCCTTCAAACCTCATGTCCTCATATTCAAAATACATTCACCCTATCCCAGCAGCCCCAGAAGTCTAAACCTATTTCAGCATCAATGCTAAGTCCAAAATCTCATCTAAATCAGTATGGTTGAGAATCAAGGTATGATTCATTCTGAGGCAAAGTTCCTCTCTAGCTGTGAACCTGTGAAAGCAGACAAGTTATCTTTCCAAAAACACAGTGGTGGGACAGGCTTAGGTTAGGTACTCCGATTCTGAAAGGGAGAAATTGGAAAGAAGAAGAGGATCACAAGTCCTAAACAAGTCTGAAAACTAGCAGGGAAAATTCCATTAGATTTTAAGGCTTGAGAATAATTCTCCTTGACTCAGTGCTCTCTGTCCACTGGGTGGCGCCACTAGGGTGATGGCTGTACTTTATGTGGCCACCAGTGTGGTGGCCCCATCTACTAATTGTAACTTACTTGATCTTTAAAGACCCTAAATATCCCATCTTTAATTACAGAAGAATTGTGAGGTACAGCGATTAGGGAGGGCAGACACAACTCAGCCTACAATAGATACTACAGACAATTCTGAGGATTAATTTTCAAAGGTCAACAAGGATATATGACAGTATCTTATGGAGAAAGGTGAGTGAAGTAACATGATGTAATGACAATAAGATAAAGGATCCAGTAGAGGGATGTTTTGATGTTGTAGAAGAGAGGGGGGAAATTGCTAGAATAATGTCCTTAAGTATACAAGAGAGAATGGAAACAAGTATAAAATTGGAGGGTTTGGCTTTAGATGGGAACACAAATTTAGGGGACAGGCGTAGATATCATTAGGTGGGTTGATGTGAGATGGAATATGTAGAAGATCTCATCTCTTCTTTGTTTTTTCTGATTTTTCTTAACATCTTAATTGGAGTATAATTGCTTTACAATCGTCTGTTAATTTCTGCTGTATAACAAAGTGAATCCACTATACGTATACATATATCCTCATATCTCCTCCCTCTTGCATCTCCCTCCCACTCTCCCTACCCCACCCCTCTAGGTGGTCACAAAACACCGGGCTGATCTCCCTGTGCTATGTGGCTGCTTCCCACTAGCTATCTATTTTACATTTGGTAGTATATATATGTCATTGCCACTCTCTTTCAACAAGTAAAAGGGAAGGTCATAAGCTCTAAGTGAGACTGGCAAAGCAGAGAGAAAAAAAATATGTAATAGTCATTTGGGATAACTTTGTCATAAATCTATAGTGGGAAGAGTCATTCTAATTTTAAGCTTATTTTTCTACTCATTTTTGGTAAGAACAAAAACTGGGAATGATAAGTGCTGTTTTTTTCCAGTTTTTAGGTTTTTCTTATACAGTATGGTAAAGGGAGAAAGGGGCAAGTGAGACTAGGATATTTGCAAGTGAGTGATTTTAATAATTAAGCATATAGTTTAAGCTGTGTAAGAGTAGGGGAAAGACAAAAAGGAGACAAAGGATAGTGAAATAAAATAGAGGACCTTGCAGTGTCAAGAGATTGTTGGAGTCCATGTTCTACAGGAAGTAGTCTGAGAATAGAGGACGTGATCATCAATGAGAGTCATCTTTTGGAAAAAGTGACCACAATAAGCACTTACCACTTAACGGCAATTGAATTATATGCCTCCTTCATTTGTAGCTGCTGTGTTTAATATGGCTTAATGAAGAGTTAGAAACATTAGAAGAGTTCATTCTATATTCAGTATAATTATGCTTTCTATGCTGCCCTAGAAATTACCACAAACTTAGTGACTTAAAACAGCGGGTTTTTAAAAATATTTATTTTATTTATTATTATTTATTTTTGGCTGCACTGGGTCTTCGTTGCTGCGCGAGAGCTTTCTCTAGTTGTGGCAAGCGGGGACTACTCTTCATTGGGGTGCGAGGGCCTCTCATTGTGGTGGCCTCTCCCGTTGCAGAGCACGGGCTCCAGGCGCACGGGCTTCAGTAGTTGTGGCACACGGGCCTAGCCGCTCCGCGGCATGTGAGATCCCCCCGGACCAGGGCACGAACCTGTGTCCCCCTGCATTGGCAGGCGGACTCCCAACCACTGCGCCACCAGGGAAGCCCAGCAGTTGTTTATCATTAAACAATTTCTGTACATCAGAAGTCTGGGGACTACATAGCTAAGTTCTGTGCTCAAAGTCTATCTGAAATCATGGTATTGAAGACTAAAATCATGGAACTGGCCGGCTGCATTCTCTGCTAGGCAAAAATCTACTCCCAGCCTCTCTCAGGTTGTTGACTGATGTCACTTCATTGTGGAAGATTTCTTGGCTTTTTTTTTTTTTCTTCTTTTTTTTTGGTTCATTTTTAAAAACCAGCAATAGAGTCTCAGATGTCTATACGGTCTTTTAAATGACTTACCTAATTAGATGAGGGCCACGAGAATAATTCCCTTTAGATTAAACTCATTAGGGTATTTAACTGCATGCAAAATATTTTACTTTTCCCATTTTCTGTTGATTAGAAGCAAATTACAGGTTCTGCTTGCATTCGAGGTGAGGAAATTGTAAAAAGGTGTGATTCATGACTGAGGTGGTGGTGGTTACTTTAGGCTATATCCACCACAATAATAAATATGTTGAACTACACATTATTTAATTAAAGATGCTTTTTCAAGAGTTTTGCTTTCATCCATGGAGGATTAATTGCCATGAGACTCACCCTACTACTATAAAATACTAGAAAACCCAGGGGAGTGGAGGAAATAACTGTTTTCAGACATTGGATCAGGCAGCACATGTTTGTGATTCATGAGAGAAGAGAAATAGCAATATGATCCCTAGGATTTCCATCAGACTACCTAGGAATCTTCCATCCATGCCTCAGAAAAAAACAAGGAGAACCTAAGCATAACCCAACTGAGTTGGGAAGACGTTGTTTGTAGTGACTATAATTTTCAGGGAGGAATACCAGAAATGGAGGAGATTGATGATTGATAGGGCAGGACAGAAGAGGAGAAAAGAAAGGAGAGTATGCCATGGAGACTGCAGAAGGATCCCCTCAAGTATTTGGCTAAGTATTGACCAACCTTCCAAAGAAGTCAGGGATGGGACTACTAGAAAGTGATACCAGAACAATTCATGGAGACCACATAGGGCTGAGAACTGGAATTCTCATCAGCTAAAATAAAAATACTTCTTAATACATAAAGCATCATGTAGAGTGGTCAAAACGGTCACCTCTTGGTTACTAGACTAAACTAATCCCAGAGTAAAATCTGCTCTGAAACTGTCCAAACTGAAATCAAGCAACTAAAGGAAGAAAGTGAAAGAATATAAGTTAATTGTGTGCTAGAACAAAGTTCTATTATCTTTATTAAAAAAATACAAGAAAATCCAGCATTCTACATAGAATGACTCACAATTACTAGCATACAGTCAAGATTACTAGGTATATAAATAAGTAGAAAAATATGAACCATTAACAGGAGACAAATCTATCATTAGAAACAGACACAGAAAAAATCAAAGATGGAATTAGTATACAAGAATATGAAAAGAGCAATTATAAATCAAATGAGTCCAAGGATTAAAGTATAACATGAACATGAAGGAATATGATCTGTCCTGTTCCCTTCCTTTACCCAACAACATTCTCCTACCAATTTTTCTTTACCTCTAGACCTAAATTATTTCAGTGGTAACAACTGATTCTAGTGTAGAGTTTCCCATAACACTCTGAAACATCATGGCCTAGTTCAGAGGCAATCATATCAGCCAGCCAAATGAACTCAATTATGGATAAAGTGGTATAATCACACTGAGACAAGTTTATTTCACATGACAGTCTACAGGACAATATTTGCTTCTTAAAAAAGTTAAAGCTTGCAAAATAAAAATTGAAGGTTATAGAATGAAAAACTAGAGAGATAACTCAAAGAAGTGGTGGACAATCCAACTGTAAAAAGGGAGTTGTGTGAAAATTAGGAAAATGTGAATATGGACTATGTATTGGATGATATTGAGATTAATTTAAAAACTTTATGTATTTATTTTACCTCTAAAATGTTTTTAATGCATACATTTTTTGACCTAGCAATTCCAGCTCTAAGAACTGATCCTAAAGTACTTGCACAAGTCAACACAGATATACATGTACGTACACATTTACATATACATTCACATAATCTTGGTACATCTGCTGCAATGAAATGCTATTCAGCTATTAACGGATAACAAGGTAGATTTGCATGTACTAATGTAGAAATATATGTTAAGTGGAAAAAAGTATATTGCAGAACAGAATGTATAAGATGAAGATAATTTACTTTTTAAATGTATGTGCATATTATATATTGGTTATATTATGTACAGGTCATTAAGCATAGAAATAAATCCAAGATTTGTGTGGTTTACATTAGAGAGAAAAAAACAAGCCTTGTCAACAAGATACATACTTCATGTATTTACGGATGAAATGGCATGGTATCTTAGATTTGCTGAGAGGATTCAGCCATAAAGTGACAAGAGGTAAATGATACAAGAATAGTTATTAAATGTTGAATCCAGTTAATACGTACCTGGGGTTCATTATATAACTTTCTACTTTGTGTATGTTTATAAATTTCCCAAACAACATTATAAAGGGGAATGTTGGGAGAGCATATCCTTTTTTCCTAAAGTTTTAATTATTTCACATAATCTCTACTTTTTCTTGAAGCTGTGATTCAAAAGGACCTTGTAGTTTAAACCCTCTTGATAACATCCTATTATTAAATAAATAATAAGCTCACAAGTATTGTAAGCACACCTTACCGTCTTAGAGAAAACTTTGCAAACTAGTGATAACTGCTTTAGCCACTGTAGATAAGCCAGGCCAAAATCTCAGTAGCTAAATAGTGTAAGGTTTTTATTTTTTATTTTTAGAGTTGACTCAAGTATTTTTAAAAAGAAAAAAATATACATTATTGAAAGCCTTAATATTTTGCCCAAGTTTTTAAAATTTTCTCAATCTTATTTTGAAAGAAATATGCTGAGTAATAATACTTCCCTATTTCTAGCAAGCAGGTCTTGTTCTTTTAGAATAGAAATTCTTCTGACTTTTTCTTAAACATACAAAGTTTCATCCATTGTGTGAATCAACATCTAATGCAGATCCCACTCAACTGAAAGGGAGGCTGGAAATTTAATTTCCTGTTTGCTAGAATCAACTATGAGATTTATGGAACCCCAAATATTCTCATTGCCACAAGAAATATTTGGTTTAATAAATACGTTCATATGTTTACACTTATAAACTATCAATTTAGCCTACTTTAAGTTATCAAAAGATAAGCCGTCATAACAGGAGTACAAATGGAAAGCTTAATTCATGAATTTGATTGGCAGTACATGCTGTTGAGCCATAGGCCAGAATTAAAAGCCACCATTCATGTATTCATGAAAGAATTATTGAGTGCCTAACATAAGGTACTACACTAGGCACTGGCAATGTCAATCAGAGATCCTGCAACCTAGGATCACTTATTCTATGAGGGAAAATAAGAAAGAATGCAGGTAATCACAATAGTGTGTGCTCTGGGATCAGGTGGAAGGAACACCTACTTAAATATTGGTTGGTCAAGGCAAATTACACAATAAAAAGTGAGGTGATATCTTTAAACTGAACCAGACTAACAAGAAACGAGGAGATAAAGGGGTTTGCCAGATGAAACCGGGGTTTTCATGTGTACTCCAACCCTAGGCTAAGGGAATAGCACATGTAAAGCCTTGAATGTTGGCAGAGTGTCTGAACATTTGATGAACTATAAGGGCTCAATGATTCTGGAGTCTAGTACATTGGAGAAAAACCAAGAGATGAGGCTGGAGAGAAAGTAAAGCCAGCTGGTTAATTGTTTATTAGGAGAAGGTTGTAAATGAGGTGCAAATCTAAGTTATGAATAAGACAGGCTGTTTTCTAAAATTTTAATTTATTTCGTAAAATCTCTAATTTTGTTAAAACTGTGTCTTGAGGGTCTTATGATTTAAAAGTTTTTGATAGCGTTCTGTTAAATATCACCTTTTCCTTACATATCAGACCTTATTTTCTTAGAGAAAACATAGATAGGATAGAGAGTTTACCTTTTTCCAACAAGTTTATAAAGATTGGGACTCTGTGCCTGTTCCTTACTGAAGGGAATTAAAATACATTTTTCAGTGAAAGTGATTCTACAAAAATCATTTCAGCTTCTCTGAAACAAGTAAATTCTGGTCTTTTACTAGTATTTTTCATTCAAACTTTTCTGTTGAAATTAAGAATTTGAAATTAATTTGATACAAAGCAAACAATATAACTTTATAAGTAGTAATCTTTGTAATACTTTAGGTAATATAATGGTTTTTCTATTAGATTATGAATTTTTTTATAAGCCTCTTGGATTTTTACATAGTCTTGTAATAATGGCATATCTACATTTACATTTCCTGTAATTTCTTACCTGAACTGAAATCACATAACACACACACACCCCACATCTATACATAAACATATATATATTGAGCTTTTTAATCTCAGATTTTAAAATATTACAGTATATTAAATAAACTTTAAGTTGCTACTGATACTGCTTGATTTATAGATATCTGAGATTTACAAAAAGTAATGACAGTATAATTAGAAAATAGAAAATACCATTTATAATATATAGTAAAAATGTTTAATTATGTTAATGTTTAATTTTAATTTTACTTGAACATGATTATTACTGCTTATTGTCAAGTGCAAGCAGTCTTAAATACCCACAAAACGTTTTCAGAAATTTAGTATCATCATGTAGTGGAGACATAAGTAGGTTATTCATTGAATGATGCTGAATAGTTTTTTCTAATAGAGTTTTCAAGACATTTGAGAAGATGTGAATGCCAAAATATGCCAGTGTCAATTTAGATGATATGTTGCTGATAACTTTTAGAAAATATTTTTCATAATATATTATAATTATGAAAATCAGATAAGCCAAAATTTTACCTGACATATCTCTTGAGACATTTACAATAAAATATCTGCATGTAATATGTACATATAGTAAGTATACATGCATATACAAACATATACTACATATATATATTTTTGGGGGGCTATAGTTGCTTTTACAATGTTGTGTTAGTTTCTGCTGTACAACTAAGTGAATCAGCTATATATATATACATATATCCCCTCTATTTTGGATTTCCTTCCCATTTAGGTCACCCCCGAGCATTAAGTAGAGATCCCTGTGCTATACAGCAGGTTCTCATTAGTTATCTATTTTATGCATATTACTGTATATATGTCAATCCCAATTTCCCAATTCATCCCACCCCACTTTTCCCCTCTTGGTGTCCATACGTCTGTTCTCTATGTCTGTGTCTCTATTTCTGCCTTGCACAGGTTCATCAGTACCATTTTTCTAGATTCCACATATATGCGTTAATATAAGATATTTATTCTTTTCTTTCTTACTTCACCCTGTATGACAGTCTCTAGGTCCATCCACATCTCTAGAAATGACCCAATTCTGTTCCGTTTTATGGCTAATATTCCATTGTATATATGCACCACATCTTCCTTATCCATTCATCTGTTGATGGACATTTAGGTAGCTTCCATGACCTGGCTGTTGTAAATAGGGCTGCAATGAACACTGAGGTACATGTGTCTTTTTGAATTATGGTTTTCTCAGGGTACATGCCAAAAGTGGGATTGCTAGGTCATAAGGGTCATCATTGCTAGGTCATAATCTCATAAATATTTTCAATATTTTAAGGAATCTCCATACTTTTCTCCATAGTTGCTGTATCAATTCACATCCCCACCAAAAGTGCAAGAGGGTTCCCTTTTCTCCACACCCTCTCCAGCATTTCTTGTTTGTAGATTTTGTGATGGCCATTCTTACCAGTGTGAGGTGATATCTCATTGTAGTTTTGATTTGCATTTCTCTAATAATTAGTGATGTTGATCATCTTCTCATGTGCCTCTTGGCCATCTGTATGTCTTCTTTGGAGAAATGTCTATTTAGGTCTTCTGCCCACTTTTTGATGGGGTTGTTTGTTTTTTTGATATTGAGCTGCATGAGCTGTTTGTATATTTTTCAGATTAATCCATTTTCTGTTGCTTCATTTGCAAATATTTTCTCCCATTCTGAGGGTTGTCTTTTCATCTTGTTTATAGTTTCCTTTACTGTGCAAAAGCTTTTACATTTCATTAAGTCCCAATTTTTTATTTTTGTTTTTATTTTCATTACTCTAGGAGGTGGATCATAAAGATCTTGCTCTGAATTATGTCAAAGAGTGTTCTTCCTATGTTTTCTTCTAAGAGCTTTATGGGATCTGGTCTTACATTTAGGTCTTTAATCCATTTTGAGGGTTTTTTGTGTGTATGGTGTTAAGGAGTATTCTAATTTCATTCCTTTACATGATGCTGTCCAGTTTTCCTAGCACCAGTTATTAAAGCAACTTTCTTTTCTCCATTGTATATTCTTGCCTCCTTTGTCATAGGTTAAGTAACCATAGGTGCATGGGTTTATCTCTGGGCTTTCTATCTATTTCCATTGATCTATATTTCTGTTTTTGTGCCAGTACCTTACTGTCTTGATTACTGTAGTTTTGTATATACTACATATATTTTTAACAAAGAGTAAAATATACATTACTGTTTTGTTACCAGTTTTTTAAAAACTTTAGTGGCATATCACAAACATATTTTCATGACAGTCAATATTAATCTATAACTTTATTTTATTGACCAAAAAGGTTTCTATTTTATGAGGACGACTAATCCTTTTACTGATGTTCACGTAATAACCAAGTGATGGTCAAGGCTTATTCTCTTTCTCCAACCTCCATTCCAAAATTAACACATGAACACATTCAAATACAAGTTTTCAGTAGTTTCCCATTGCCTACTAAGTTTAATTCAGACTTGAGATCTTGCCATTTAACAACAGAAAGGACAGTTTATGTTACCTTTGTCTTATTATTTATAACTCAATTTCCTGCATGCTTAGTATGTGTTGGAACAAATAATTTTGTGTACTTAATTTATTTTAATCCTCAAATCTATGGAAAATTTACTCTATGAAGTAACATACTTATAGTAAAACCTAGACTTTTTAAATTTGAATTTTATGTAATTGATTAAACAAGAATACTTGGTGCAGACCTTTGAGACTGTATTCTGACAAAAGAAATATTCTACATCCACATGCATACTAAATATTGTACAAATTATATACCCTGGTTCAGATCTCAGTATCCAATTTTTTCTCACTTTGAGGAATTTCTAGCAATATTTTTATCAGTGAGATTAATATAGTATTCTCTACACTTTCAAAACACCTTTGTTGTGAGCTACAAAATCTGTGTTAAGATATCCTCTTTCTACTTTCCCTTGATTACTGTACTTACATCTGGAAATGGTTAAAATGATATCAAAATACACATCCTATGTAGGCTCTATCTCCATCCAATATACTCTGGAATGTTTTAGTTTTATGTAACATTGCCTTGGCACATATAGTAAAAGTTGGCTTAGCCTAATTCTAAGGTATAGAGACAAGATTCACATCCTCCAAACACTTTCTGTGACTTTGACATGAGAATGCATAAATAAAAGTAAAGGCAAATTTAATTGCTGATTATATGATTTACTTACATTATGGGCTGTTTTTTCTCCTTCTAACCTAAATACATCCTGTCCTCATGAGTATCGTTCTGCCAATCCATTCTCTGCTACAGTTAGAGTTTTGGGTGATAAGACAATGAGAGCAGAATTTTAAACTCTCCCTTGAGGGGATGAATTATTTCTTGTTTGGAATCTGAGTAGAAATCAGATTGCTTGTTTTGTTGTGCCATCTCATTTCTTGGCATTGAACTTTCCTTTGACAGCAATATATAACAGAGATATAAGTTTTAACCTCTTCCTGTCTAATTTAATGAAAAGTACAGTCATTAAAACTGCTGTTTTGAAGATAAGTGAACTGATATTTACAACAATCAAATAATATTCTTTCTAAGGCAAAATGGCTAGTAAACAGTGGATTGTAACCCAGGAATCCTATTCTAAGTCTAGTTCTTTTTCTGCTACAAAAAATTATGACCCTGTCTAGCATCCACTTTCCATCATTGAGCACTGGCGACAAAACAGATCCTCCTTCTTAAAGACTTAATGTCAACTTAATTTCAGGGATTAATGTTTCTCCTATTCAAAATAAATTAACTAGGCCCTTGGCTTTAGGCTCAGCGATTTTTTTTTTCTGATTTGCTTTCAAATATGGTCCTCACCATAGTGGTTAGACTAAGGACTCAGTTCTTGGGACCAAATCCCTGAGCCTTACTCCAGTTCTAGTAGTAAAACTAGTATACTTATATTTATTAATCACCTTTTGCATTTAATATGCTGTGCTAGGATAATTATTATGCATCTAATTATAATACCTGACAAGACATAAAACAAAGGAGAAATAAAAATTGTTATTGATTTTAAATGCATAAACTGTCTCAATACTCTCTAGGTCTCCAAATTCCTTAATTTGAAACTGCTTTGCTGCTCTGCTCTTACCATTCATGCATTCATCTGATGAGCATGAATGCAGTACTTGGGATTCTGGCATTGAAAGTCAGAACACATTACACAGGAGATGGAAAAGTACCTCAGACTTACACCCTTCAAATACCCATATTCTACCTACTCATAAAAAATGTTACCCTAAAAGTGGAATTCCTCATTCTTGCCTGCCTGCCTTATATTTACTGGGATATAAGTGATTATCTAGTTTTGCTTCTCTGGAATGACATATTCTACAACACTGAAACTTTGTCTCACTGCTAAATCTCTGCTTTTTACAAAAGAGCCAGACTATCCTATGTAAGTCTAACTTTTATTAATTTGATTTTTTGGCATGTGTTCCAGTACATGACTGTGTCACACCAATATACTAGTACCTTTAAACACAGTTCAAGTAGCAGAGATCAAAGAGTTGTCACCATTTTATTGGGTGGACCAAAGAGTGCCTTTGGTTTTTTAAGTAAAAATAAAAGACACAGTTTTCATTTTCACCAAGAACTTTATTGAACAACGTATTCACCCTTTTGTTCCACTACCTTCTGCCATTTTTCAGGCAACTTTGTAATTTCATCTTCCCCCAATTTTTTATCTTTTTGAGCAAAGAACTGTTCCAGATGCCTTTTACAGTCTTCCAGGGAATTGAAATTTTCTCCATTAAGAGAATTTTGTAAAGACCTAAATAAATGGAAATCCGAAGGTGCAATGTCTGGTGAATATGGCGGGTGAATCAGAACTTCCCAGCCAAGCTGTAACAGTTTTTGCCTGGTCATCAAATAACATGTGGTCTTGCATTATCCTGATAGAAGATTATGCATTTTCTGTTGACTAATTCTGGACTCTTTTCGTTGAGTGCTGCTTTCAGTTGGTCTAATTGGGAGTAGTACTTGCTGGAATTAATTGTTTGGTTTTCTGGAAGGAGCTGATAATAGAGGACTCCCTTCCAATCCTACCATATACACAATATCACCTTCTTTGGATGAAACCCTGCCTTTGGTGTGGTTGGTGGTGGTTCATTTCACTTGCCCCACGATCTCCTCCATTCCACATTGTTGTACAGTATCCACTTTTCATCACTCGTCAATTTGTTTTAAAAATGGAACATTTTCATTACGTTTCAGTACAGAATTGCATGTGATAAAATGGTCAAGAAGGTTTTTTTCGCTTAACTTATGTGGAACCCATACATCAAAGCGATTCACATAACCAAGGTGGTACAAATGATTTTCAACCCTTGATTTGGATATTTTGAGGATGCCGGCTATCTCCCGCTTGGTAAAACATTGATTGTCTCAATTATTGTTTCCATTTGACCACTATCAACTTCAGTTGGTCGACCTGATAGTGGAGTGTCGTCAGCACAAAACTTCGCAAACCACTTCTGACACGTTTGATCAGTCACAGCACCTTCCCCTTACACTGCACAAATCTTTTTGTGTGTTTCAGTTGCATTTTTAACTTTCTTGAAATAATAAAGCATAATATGCTGAAAATGTTGCCTTTTTCTTCCATCTTCAGTATTAAAATGGCTACACAAAAATTCACCAATTTTGATGTCTTTTTTTAAATGCATGCTGATATGACAGCTGTCACATACAATCTAACAAAATTGTTTTGAATGAAGTTAAAGACAACTAAGTGCTACTAGAGCCATCTTATGGAAAAAAACCGAACTAACCTTTTGGCCCACCCAATAATATCAAACAATTACCTAACATTTTAATCAAAGGAATATGTCCAATATTGTTCTAAGTTATTTGTAGATCCCCCCAAAACCTATGGTTATTGGAAGCATCAACGTCTCTGATTAAGTTATATAAAATATTTTAGAAACCATAGAGATTAAAGCCCTTAAATTAAGGCATGGCACAGCCTTTTATCTCTACAGTCACATAATATTTCCTGAGGTTCATTAAAAGGAGTCCTAGGACTTTCTCTATCCATGATCTTCATGTATACAAGGAGAAGAAAGGAAACCTCACATGCACATTAATATATATCCAGTGACCTCATTTCTATTCCCAGATTTTCTCCTGGTTCTCTGTGTCAAGTCTGTTAACCTCTATGCCTCTTCTTCCATCTGTAAAATAGGATAATAATCACCACCTCCCACATCACAGAAAAAGCAGATTAATGAGATGTCTAAGAAATATTTTAGCTATTTAGAAAATGTGTCAAGGAAAGGTACATTTTGTAAAAGCATTTTTTAAAAGTGGCATTTCCTATGGAATCATGGAAAGACTCCTTTACCGAAAATACAAATGTAAAGTTTTTGAGAAAATGCTTAAGGTAAAGCTACTTTTTATAAGACTATCTTAACATGTTTATATTTTATCTGAAATATGGTCAATGACATCGATAAGTTCAAAGTTTTAAAAACGGTTTCTGTTCTTTGAGTGTTAACAAAATCTTTGAAAAGGAGACAATATTATCTGAATGAAGGCTTGAATGAATGAATGAGTGAATAAAGAATGATGAGATGGATGGAGTAGTTTCTAAGAGCTAGTAGAATAGCGGCTATTGTTACCTAAAATAACCAACTTGAATGATTCACCAAGATGAGCGTGTGCTCTAGAAAAAAAGGGTTATATGGACACTGAAAATGTCGTCTATACTTAGAGTACAAGCAGCTCTCCTGAGGGATCTTCTGAGGAGGGAGATGCTATTTCATACTCCAAAGATGATTGCCGACCATTCATTACAATGTGGATATTGAGAAACTATAGCTTAGCAGAGACACCAGCCACTAAGGGTCCCAAAGAAGGCAATCAAACCTCACCCGTCATTGTAGAGACTGCAACATTTGAAGTGAAGAGGCCCTGTGAAAATAGCTGATGTCCTGCAAGTCCAAAAAGCTTAAATGTATTTTCATTTTGGTGTTAAATTTGCATAAACCTCCTGGTGAATTCCTGGGAGATTTGGGATGTTTGTAGTTTATTTTTAACTATAAAATTATTAGTGGAATATTGTTGTAGAATTGGGGGGGGAGGGAGTTGTATCATCGGTATGAGTAATGAGAGTCCATAATTGGTATATTAAAAGAAATGACCAAATAAAACCTATATATTAGATATTTAAGGATTAGAACTATGAATTTAGTATTTATTTGGAAATTATTTATGTAACTCTGACTATGTTGGGCATTGAGCTAGTTTTGTGGGAGCCCTCAATGAGTTTATAGTTTTAGGCCAGTTGAAAGCCAATAATGATAAGATCATGTGATCATTACCATATTAAATATATGTAATCAATGTTATGGAAGAGACAAAAGTTTGCCAAGAGACTTCAGAAAGTATGCGGAAGTTTAAATACTTCTTCAAACTTTGGTATTTTTAGGTGGTAAGATACAAGAAACCACAGGGATGGGATTAAAGAGGCAGAATGAATTTATATCTTGATGAACCTTGTATGTTTCCCCTACTCAGTAATTGGGAGCCATTAAATGATCAGATTTGCATTTTTAGAGTGGTCCTAAATTAAGAATTAAGACAAGAAATCTGTATTACTTTATATTGCTGCTGTAATATATTCTTAGTAATACATATACTATAATAAAGTATCAAATTTAGTGTCTTAAAACAACATAAATGTATTATCTTACATTTCTGGATGTCAGAAGTGCAATACCAGCTTCACTGGGCCAAAGTCAAGATGTTGACACCTTCTGGGGGTGTTTGTGAGGTGACTCCATTTCTTTGTCTTTTCTAGGTTCTGGTGGCTGCCTATTTTGCTTGGTTTGTGTTCCCTTCCTCTGTCTTCCAAGTGCATCACTCTAATCTGCTCATATCACATTCTCCAGCTCTCCCACTGCCATCTACGTATAAGGACACTTTTAGAGACACATTACATTTATGGTATACCCAGATATTCCAAGATTATTTCTCCACCTCAAAATCCTTAAAATAATCATATTTGCAAAATCAATATTGCTATATAAGGTAGGAGGTTCCAGAGATTAGGACCTAGATATCTTTGGGGGCCGTTATTCAGCCTACCCCAGAGCTTATATTTGATTATAAGGAACCCCCCCTTCACATATCCCACTACAAACACGCATACACATGCACACACACACACACCAAAAAACATGCAATAAAAAAAAAAAAAAAATCAACCCACCAGGACAGGTAACTGCACTAAGTCACTGGCCATGATGGATTTGGTGAGTGAGTGGTTGTACAGAGTATGGAAAATGGAAAATTAGAGTTGAAATCTAGATGTATGGCTTGTGTACTAAAATGTATGGTGTGCGGGCTTCCCTGGTGGCGCAGTGGTTAAGAATCCGCCTCCCGATGCAGGGGACACGGGTTCGTGCCCCGGTCTGGGAAGATCCAACATGCCATGGAGTGGCTGGGCCCGTGAGCTATGGCCACTGAGCCTGTGCATCCAGAGCCTGTGCTCCGTAACGGGAGACGCCACAACAGTGAAAAGCCCGCGTACCACAAAAAAATAAAAAAATAAATAAATAAAATGTATGATGTGCAATTAATCAAAGTGAGGAATTTTACTCAAATGGAACTATATATGTTCATTTAAAAAAAAAAAGTATAGCTAAGAATTCAGTCAGATTCTCTGTATGCTGGTCCTGGGGTCATTTCTTTTAAAATCACTTCCCCAACAAATGTATATATTGAATGATCGCTCCCACCATGACAACTCCATTCCATACAAGTAATGATGGAGGAAATATTTCTAACTGCTCTGTCTCCATGGAATACAGTTCTATGTTCTAAAAAGAGTAGTGATTAATTTCAGATCAATGTATTTCAACTATGTGAATGTGCTCAATGTTATTACAAGTTTTGAACCATAAAATACTTAGGTTGTGAATTTTTACTGTTATATTTAAGTTATGATAACCATTTAAAATTTTCATGTGCTGTGTCTTTATATTTTATATAAAGCAAGGCCCAAAGATGAATTACTATGATTTCAAAAAAATACCTAATCATTTCACAGCAGAAAACCAATAATATCATATTTAATGTAATGTTTCCACAAGTCAGTCCTCTACAAATACCACTTTTTTCATATATTTGTCTGGTAAAAATATCAGTTATAGCTTAAGTTTTTAAATAATAAGATACTAGAGTTTGGGGTTTTGAAAAGTAATCATTTCAAAGGAGAAACAATGTAAGATACAGTGTAAGTTTTTCTGGTAAATATAGAAATCAAATATTTCTTGTTTACTATATGTGGTTTAACATGAATCATTTATAGATATTTGTCACTTGTAATTCTATAATATTTTAATCTGCAAAGATTCATTTGGATTTTCTTACAATCTTGTCTTAGAATTTTTATAGAGAATTATGGTATAGGAAAGAAAATAGTCATAATTTCAAATATACTAAAAACACGAATCCAGATGGGGAATATAGAAATGAAAAAGTCCGTGTTTTTCTTTCCCCATAAAAATCTTCATATTTCTTACTTGTTTGATAATTCTGAGCTAAAATCTATGTTGAATTATAAGGGTTCAAGAGTTCTACATAGCTAACTTTAAGCATATTTTATACACTCCAAATTAAGGCATGTGACTCAAACCATGACTGACAATAGAGAAGAACTTTTGAAACAAGTAGCTACTGGGAATGAAATGGCAAACATATATCTACTTTTTTGACAGAAATCTTTTAAGCTGTAATTTGGCCTCCTCAGTAGTCTTAAACTTGTCAAAGAAATGATCATGTGGAATTCATTAGCTTCTCTGAGTTTGACTTAGATACTTCATGTAAGTTGAATAATGCAACATTTGTCCTTCTGTGTCTGTCTTATTTCACTTAACATGGATAAATTCCAGAACATTATGCTGTCACATAAGTGATGATTTCCTTCTTTTTTGAAGCTGAGTAATATTCTCTTGTATGTATATACCATATTTTCTTTATCCATTCACCCATCCATCGACATCCATTCTACATATCTTGACTATTTTGAAAAATGTTGCATGAACATGGGAACATAAATATTTCTTCGAGATCCTGATTTCAATTCTTTGGATAAATACTCAGAAGTGGAATTGTTGGATTATATAGTTTATGGGGTATTTTCTTTTGAGAAAATTTTTTACTGTTTTCTATAGCAGTTGCACCAGTTTACATTTTCACCAACAATGTATATAAGGGTTCCAATATTTCCACATCCTTGATAACACTTGTTATCTTTTGTTGGTTACTTTTAAAAAATAATAGTCATCCTAACAGGTATAAGGTGATATCTCACAGTGGTTTTAATTTGCATTTCCCTGATGGTTAGTGATGTAGAGCAGATGTTCCTATATCTTTTGGCCATTTACATGTATTCTTTGGAAAAGTGTCTATTCTGAAGTCCTATGCTCAATTTTAATCAGGTTATTTCTTTTTATCTATTGATTTGTAGAAGTCACTTATATATTTGAGACATTAACTCTTTATCAAAAATATGGTTGGCAAATATTTTCTCATACTCCATAGGTTGCCTTTGCACTCTGTTAATTGTTTCCATTTCCATGCAGGAGATTTTTAGTTTGATACAGTCCCACTTGTCCATTTTTGTTTTAGTTACCCATGCTTTTGGTGTCATATCCGAGAAATCATAGCCAAAACTAATTTCATGAAGATTTTCTTCTATGTTTTCTTCTAGTAGTTTACAGTTTGAGGTATTACATTTAAGTCTTCAATCCATTTTAAGTTCATTTTTATGTATAGCCTAAGTGTTGAATCTCCTTCTTTTGCAGGTGGATATCCAGTTTTCCCAACACCATTTGTTAAAGAGACTATCCAGTTACCATTGTGTCTTCTTGGCACCCTTGTGGAAGGTTTTGTGAGTTTATTTCTGGGTTCCCTATTGTGTTCCATTTATCTCTATGCCTGTTTTTACACCATTAACTCACTGTTTTAATTACTATAACTTTATAGCATATTTTGATGTCAGGAAGTGTTAGGCCTCCAGCTTTGTTCTTCTTTTTCAAAACTGTTTTGTCTATTGTGTTCATTTATGATTTTATATAAATTTTATAATTTTTTTCTATTTCTGACAAAATACCATTAAGATGTTGAGGGGGATTGCATTGAATTTGCACAATGGCTTGGGTGGTATGGACATTTTAACACTATTAGGTTTTGCAGTCCATGAACACAGAATTATTTTCATTTCTTTGAGTCTTAATTTTTTTCATCAATCTGTTATTTTTTTTTTCAATGTACAAGTTTCTCACCTCCTCAATAAGTTTATTTCCAAACATTTTATGGTTATTGATGATATTGAAAATGGGATTATTTTCTTAATTTCCTTTTCAGATGGTCAGTTGTTACTACTAGAAAAAATGATTTTTGTAAGTTGAGTTTGAATCCTACAACTTTAATGAGTTTGTTAGTTCTAAATTTTTCTTCTAAATATTTTTAGGAGTTTTTACATATAAGATCATGTCATCTTCAAACAGAAATAATTTTACTTCTTCCTTTCTCATTTGGATGCCATTCATTACGTTTTCTTGCCTAATTTCTCTGACTAGAACTTCCAGTACTATATTGAATAAAAGTGTCAAGAATGGACAGCCTTGCCTAGTTCCTGATCTTTTAGTTTTTAATCATTGAGTATGATGCTAGCTGTGGGCTTGTTATATATGGCTTTCTATTCCTAGTTTGTTGGAGTTTTATCATGAAAGGCTGTTGTGTTTTATCAAATGCTTTTTCTGTAACTATTGAGATGACCATGTGATTTTTATCCTTTATTTTGTTAATGTGGTATTGCAAAGAAATTGAATTTTCATATGCTGGATCATCCTTGAATCCCAGAGATAAAGCCCAACTTGGTCATGGTGTGTGCTCTTTTTTATGTGCTATTTAATTCAGTTTGCTGATATTTGGTTGAGAATTTTTGCATTTATATTTATCAGGGATATGAGCCTGTAGTTTTGGGGTTTTTTTTTGTAATATCTTTGTCTCTTTGTCTTTTGGGGAGGTTAATCCACTGTTATATAAAGTAATTATTGATTTAAAAAATTTACTATTGCCATACTGTTCATTGTTTTCTGTCTTCTACTTCTTTTCTCTCTTTCTTTATATCTTCCTTTGTATTTCATTGATTCTTTTAATTGATATGCTTCGATTCTTTGCTCTTATTCTTTTGTGTATTTTCTTTATATACATTTATTTATTTATTTGTCTGTGCCAGGTCTTAATTGCAGTACACAGGATCTTTGTTGTTGTGTGAGGGATCTTCATTGGGGTATGTGGGATCTTTTCAGTTGCAGCATGCAGGATCTTTAGTTGTGGCACACAAACACTTAGGTGTGGCATGTGGGATCTAGTTCCCTGACCAGGGATCAGACCTGGGCCCCCTGCATTGGGAGTGCAGAGTCTTAGCCACTGGAACACCAGGGAAGTCCCCTTTGTATTTTCTATATGTATTTTCTATTTTCACAGGGCTTGCTTAAACATAGTTATCACAGTGTGTTTTAAGCTGTAACAACTTAACATCAATAGCATACAAAAAATTCACACTGTTACTTATCCCCCCTCCCTGTTTTTGATGTGATAATTTATATCTTTTAATATGGTATATCCATTAACATACTTTTATAATTAGTTATTTTAATTTTTTGCCTTCTAACTTTTATATTAGAATTGAGTGATATACCCTCCACCATTACAGTGTTTACAGTACAGTTATCCCTTAATATCTACAGATGATTGGTTCCAAGACCTGCTGCAAATACCAAAATCTGTGGATGCTCGAGTCTCATAGTTGACCCTCCATATCTGCAGTTTCACAACCACAGATTTAACTAACAATGGATTATGTAATACTATATGTATTTACTGAAAAAAAAAAAATCCATGTATCAGTGGACCTGTGTGGTTCAAACCCATGTTGCTCAAGGATCAACTGTATTTTGTATTTATCTATGTATTTACCTTTATGAGCAAGTTTTATACTTTCATATGCTTCTATATTGTTTTTTGCTTCTTTTTGTTTCAATTTGAAAACTTCCTTTAGCATTTCTTATAAATCAAGTCTAGTGGCAGTGAACTCCCTCAGCTTTTGTTTGTCTAAGGAAGTCTTTATCTCCTCTTCATTTTTGAAGAACAGTTTTGCCCAGTATAGTATTCTTGGTTAGCAGGTTATATTCCTCCTTTCAGCACTTTAAATTCATTAGCCTGCAAGGTTTCTGCTGAGAAATTGCTGATAGTCTTAGTAGGAGTTCCCTTGTATATGACAATTCACTTTTCCCTTGCTGCTTTTAAAACTATTGTTGCCTTTGACTTTTGACAGCTTAATTATAGTATGTTTTGGATTTCTTTGGATTCATTTTATTTGAAATCTATTTGGTTTTCTGGATGTAAAATGTCCATTTTCCTCTTTAGATTTAGGAAGGTTTGGACATTATTATTTTGAATAATATTTCTGCCCCTTTCTCTTTCTTCTTCTTTTGGGACTCCATTGTGCATATATTGTCCACTTGATGGTGCCTCATAAGTCCCTTAAGTTTTCTTCACTCTTTAATTCTCTTTTCTTTTTGTTTCTCTCACTGAATAATTTCCATTAATTGGTATTCAAGTTCCCTTATCCTTGCTTCTGCTTGATCTGGTCTGTTGTTGAACCTCTCTAGTGAATGTTAATTTCAGAGTTGTACTCTTTAGTTTCAGAATTTCTGTTCAGTACTTCTAATTTTTTTCTTTTTCTTGAAATTCTCACTTTGTTCATTCATTGTTCTCCTGACTTCATTGCACATTTTTATGGCAGTTATTTTTCTGTCAGGTAAATCATTTCTTTATGTTTCATTAGTGTTTGTTTCTAGAGATATGTCTTATTTCTCTGTTTGGTACATATTTTCCTGTGTCTTCATTTTTCTTGACTCTTTGTGTGGCTTTTCTCCCAATCTTCACGAATGGGCCTTGTATAGAAGACCCTCCCCAATCAGCCTACTTAGAGATTCTTGGGCTTCCTAAAACTTTGTTCCAGTCAACACAACTGCTTTTATTCTTAGTAGCCACCAGGAGTCTAGAGTATTCCAGGTCCCATCAGTACTTGGAGTCAGGCAAGATAGAAGTCAGTTCCTTTGGGCAGCCCCTGGAGATGTTGGAGTATTGGATTTATGGTCCAATTCTTTCCCTTCCCACAGAGAAGAGGTGATCTGAGGTTTTTCACTTACTGACTCTGCATTGAGTAGAACAGGCTATGGTGATGGCTTGCATGCTAGATCAAATTGCCATCTTTGTTCTCAGTCATCCCCAGGCATTGAGAGTATAGCACAATAAAACATAAGTAAAGAGGAAATATAGAAGCAACTCCCTTAGACAGCCTGGAAGCTCAAATTTTTCCATCCCCAGGGAGAAGCTGGAAGCTAGAGATTTTCTCCACATTGTATGGCACTGTGCTCTGGTGGCAGAAAGAGAAAGGGTGTCTTGAGTTTTCCTACTAGCTTTGATGTGGCTGGTTTCACGTTTGCCCAGGATGCAGGGGCCTCTCAACCAGTTTCTAAATTTCTCACAAAGGAAATTTGTCCATGTATTGTTAAATTGGTGTGTCCGTGGAGAGAAAGAGAGTCTAGGAATTACTAGTTGAGAAGAGTGACATCCGCAATATGGCCAAACTGTGACTTTTGAGCAGATATGCTCAACTATCAAAAGTACTAATAAATTGTGCAGATTTGGGGTCAGTTACTATATTTGTGTAATCTCCCACAAATAAGCTTTTAATGGCAAATGATCATACTGCTATCTCTTTGCTTATATATGAGCAAAAATAGGTGGTAATAGAACTGCAATGTGAATAGTGCATAGGGATAGTATTTTCCTTGTGGGCTTGGGAAGGTTAAATGCATGAATTTTAGACTGATTGATTTTGGAAGCTCAGAAATCTTGCCATGTTTTCTTCAGACCTACATTAGAAGTAACAGCTAAATAAAATAATGCAAATTGTAAACATCAATAGATAATAATTATTAATAAGTTTAGTATTGGTTAAAAAAATTTCAAATACTCTTCCTCAGTAAGAAATTTTGAGCCCTATGAAGATCCGATTTCTCTTCACATCCATTATTCTCAGACCTAGAAGACCCTTACACCTGGTGGGTGATCAGTAATTTGTTAAATAAATGAATGGTCAGAGGTGCATATAAAATCAACCGTCAATGTCCTCTATGTGTATAATTTGAATAACCAAAAAATAACCATTGTGACCTTTCAATCCTTACATGATCACTCCTTACACTTTCAATTTTAACCAACTATATATTAGCCTCCAAACATTTTGACAATAGTTTGTGAGTAAATTACAAAATTAGATAATCAAGTGACATCTGAATCTGAGGTTATAAAATTTTTATTTTAAGTTCTTTTGAATAAAAATTGAAAAAGAAATCAAACATGATGAATAATAAAAAAGTCAGTTCACCATTTTTAATACAGAGTCTGTATTTATCCTATTGAAGAAAAACTGAATTGGATTCAAAAATGAAGTTAAATGAGGAAAGTAGTTTCTCATTAAATTAAATTTAAATTAAACATAATAATATAATATTTTGCAATATGGGTATGGAGATTTCTGTAATGAAATCCTATTATCAACATAATACTGAAGAAAAGGAATGCTGAGAAACTCCTGCCTGCTAAGAAGCACCATGTAGAACCACATCCAGTAAATATACCCATCAGTGTTCTTTATAGGATAAGCAGTCCATATTGTTCTGAGGGAAAAATATAATTTATTGTCTGTTAAAAATAACACAAAAGACATCCACTGCTATATAATACTCTCGATATATTTTCAGTTCCTTTAAATATTAAGGTAATAACATGAAAACATTTCTAAACTTTTAACATCATACAAGAAAACAGAATATAGTTTTTAGTAGATTAATGGAGTATATTATAGTGGCTTTTTGACAGTATATTCTAAGTTGAAAAGAAAACATGTGTGTGCAGTTATGTTTTTAAATGAGTGGGAACACTTACCGTCTGGTAAAATTAAAATTCAGTTTATATGATATACTTTGGTTGTGTGTAAATGACAAGCCAGCTCTTAGAAATAGGATCTGGAGAAAGCTAATCAATATGATATAACCAGATTGGTTAAAGCACTGATTTTAATAAAAGCAATCTTTCCCTGAAGTCATTTAATTAGATATGAGAATAAATGATTACTTCATATATTTTTAATTAAAGGGTACAATTTCCCAATGAAAACTTTGAGAAAATTATAAATAATAAACATATAAAAATAAAAGGTATTACTTTGGGATACCATCTCTGCCTTTGATAGAATCACTTGCATTACACCAATGCTCTTACTGAGAACTAGAAAAGTTGGATGAAATACAGAAGAGTTCTGCTTCAGGGCACCAAAAACCTGCCAAGTTAGACGGAACTTCATGGGCACACATCATGGAGAGAAGGGAAGACCTCATAGAATGGAACTTGTGAAAGGAGAGCCAATATTTTGAACTGTCAATTTACTCTCTATGACATTTCATAGGACAAGTATCTGCTGATTATTGGAACTGGGCAAGAAGACCACTCTAAGGAAGACAGAAAGCAACAGAGCTTTTAACAATCTCATGAGGCTAGAGAAACAAAAATTGAAGCTGGTGACTGACCGTGCTGCCAGGACTTGAGAATCCATGATCCCAGAGAGAAGGGAGATATGGAGAAGTGAGCATGAAACTCAATTTCCTTCAAAGCATTTGCTGAATTCATAGCAGCATAAGATATCAATATAAGAAGCCAAGTTAAAAGGGGCTGAAAAGCAAAGTAGAATTTTCTACAGTATTCTGTTACTGTGGAGACAAAAATTTGAGTGTAGGGAATCAAAGTTGGAGAGGCCCTATGATACACTCCAGGCTGTAGGTTTGTTTCCCTGGAAGGATGGGAGCAAACCAAAGACAGATGGAGCCTTAAAAAGACTGAAAACCACCATCAGGTAACTCATTATTGATTAGATTAAGGTGGTCTGCTCCTACTTTTATAGCCTACCTAAGGACTGATGAACTTACTCTGGAAGAAGGTAATAGTATTCATAGGCCTTACAATTTCCTATACACAATTTCTAGTATTCAATAAAAAATATACACAAAAATCTATATTACAAACCACCCCCAAGCTCTGCAGCATACTACAAAAATAGCTTATCTTTTTTCATCCATCTGAGGCTTGATTGGGGCAAAGGTGCTTCAGTATGATGTTTGGATAGAACAACTCTACATCATGTGTGTTTATTCTGGAGTCCATGATAAAGAAGCTTTATCTACCCAAAGGGAGTTTTTCTTATGGGAGAGGTAGAAAGTTACCAGGAGATTAGGCAGAGACCCAGAATGCCTACTCAAGTCTAGGGTGAAATACTGTAAACTGTCACATCCACTGAGAATATATTAGCTAAAGAGAGTCACAGAGTAAGCCTACTCTCAGTGGGTGGGGAAATGCACTCCATATGTAGTGGGAGGAACTGTGAAGTCAAGTGACTAAGGGCATGGATTCAGGGAAGCAAAGAATTGTCAAAGCAATGCCATGTACCAAAATCCAACATTTTAGTGATTTTTCCCATAATCAAAATTTGCTCAAACTCATCCTCAAATCCTCAACTGTCTCATCTAATCATTGTTATCATGCGTCAGGCCCAGAATGTTGTGGTTTATATCCGGTCTCGATGAGGTTTGTCAATCTGTAAAACTAGTAACTAAAAAGGCAAGTTTTTTATGACTTAAACACTCCAGAAAATAGATTCTGAAATAAGGATAGGGTAACTGTAACAAACACTCTGATTTGAAAGAGAGAAGCAAGAGAAGCAGGTAGTAGTCATTGAACCCTAGCAATTCTTAAGCTGTGCTGGGAAAATATTTTCTTGTCCCATAACCTGGAGTTAAAGAATAGATTTTTTGCTCCCTGTGAGTTTCTCTGCAGTTTATTGTTTTCCCAGAGCTTTTCTCTCCATCCACTATTTCTTTTCCACCATCCTAGTCTACTTCTGAGGATATCGTGAGAGAAAATGCCTTACTTGGTAGGTTGCTGTAAGTCAGTCTGCAGCCTGCCTGTAAAGAGATGGGGCCCCAAAGGTCCCTTTATATGTCATATTCTTTTCTTAGGTAGTACCATTATAAAGAAAATTCCTGAGATTCAAGTTAATTCCATGTCCAGTTCTTGGCAAACTGCCTTTCTCTCTAGATTTATTTGTGGATATATTATTCAGGGCATGTAATGATTATTTGTGACCATGTCCTTATCTTTTTAGGAGCTTTTATTTAGCTAAAATGTTCTAAATACCATTTGCATTTTCTCAAAGGTACTAATAAAGAGATTTATAGCCACACACTTAATTTAGTACTCACCTGTTTACCCTGAGAACATCTTTCCATGATGGAGCCCTAGATCCCCCCTCCCTTTGCTGAAGCTGTCAGTACATTGATTTGTTGATAAACAGAGTAACTTTCCAAAGCAACTTCTGGGCACAGTTTACTCTTTCTAAATTTCATTTGCAAATTGGATAGTTTATTTTTCCCTACCTCATCCATTTCTTATAGTTATTTATGAAATGAAGCTAGCAAAAGCCAATTTATACATTCAACACTCTGCCTCAAAATCTTCTTTCCCCATATGACACATTAACTAGGTATAATTTCTGCCTTCCAATTTATCACATGTGACAGTTACACCAAATATTTGACAGTACATAATAGACATCATTATATATACCAACCATCTATAACAATTTCCTTATAGCATACACTCTTCCAAATTCTAAGAATAGTTTCTTTATGGTTGCCTCCTATCCTAAAGTCACAGCCACATATTTTAGTGTTATTTTTTCCTTCCAGCTACATATTATTCCTAGGTATTAATTTCTATCTTAGTCAACTATTGCTACAATAATACTGCTTAACTAATAACCTTAAGATTTCAGTAGCTTAAAACAACAGTTATTTCCCTCATTCATATGTTCATCAACTCTGATTCAGATGATCCTGGCTAGAGTGAGCTCTGATTGGTTTTAAGCTGGAGATTGGGTCTATATCACCTTCATGTGCCCTTCATTTTTTAGAATGAGGGATTTTTCTTTCCATAATGGAATTCAGAAATTCCCAGAGGGACAAGTGGATGTGTGATGTTTCAAGGCCTAGGTTGAGTATCCACAGAGTTACTTCTGCTGACATTCTGTTGGCCAAAGTAAAGTGCATGGACAAGCTCTAAATCAATGGAGTGAGGACACATAATCAACTTCTAGTAGAAGGAAGTTCAAAACCACATGACAAAATGCCTCATTGTTGACAGGCGACAAGTGTTTGGAATAATAAAGCAATCTCATAAATAAATAAATATATACAACCCTACCTACACCTTGCCACAACAAAAAGCAAAATAAAAAGGGCTAAGTGGACAGAACATTAAACAGAAACAGACCAACATATTAGATTTTATCAGATAGTATAACAAATAAAAAATGATGAAGTAAGTATGTTTATCATAAAACAAGAACCTATACTTACAAGCAATGGAAATTCCATAACTAAAAAGACTGAAAGTATATACACAGTATATAAGTTCGACAGTATATTTGACAAGACCAAAGATAATTAATAAAATGTATATATAAAAATGAATCAGAGTTTAAAATTCTACCATAATGTATATTGTGAGTTCCAGTAGTAGGAAGAGATGACAATAGTTCAGAAGTAATATTTGAGGACATAATGCCCGAGAAGTTTCAAAAACTGAGGAGCCATGAAACTACAGATTCTGATTGCACAATGAAACTCAAGCAGGATAAGAACAACAACTGTAATTAACAATACAACAACAATAACAGAAAACTCCCCTAGGCACAACAAAGTAAAACTATTGAAAATAAAGCACAAGAAGATAATCTTGAATCTTAGATCTTAGGACATTCTAGGAAAATAAAACTTTCAAAGGCAATTTTAAGACTTTCTGCTATTTTTTTCCATGGAAATCATGGGAACAACTGAATGTCATCTTAAGGTGTGAAAGGAATATCAACATGACCTATAAGTTGATATTCAGAAAAAATTATTCTTGAAAGTGAAATGAGAAGAGATTTCCAGAACAAAAATTGAGTTAATTTAATGCTATCAGACGCCTACTAAAATAATTTTATAAACAGCTTTCCAGGGGAAAAAAATATCACATATAGAAAAAATTTTTTAATGCATAGTAATAAAAAATATTTATCTTTAGGTAAATCTAAATGAATATTCACCATACAATATGGTGATGATAATGTGCTTTGTAGCTCAAAATAAATGAAGAAGTAGAATCCCCAAGCAATAACCTGAAAAGCAGAGGTGAATGAATGGAATTAAGGACAATCTAACATCCTTCTATTGTTTTGGAAATTCATTAACTTAATATAATCAGGAATGCAAGCCATAATTTCTGGTATAATCACCAAAATTATAGTATATAACTAATAAGTTAGTAGAGGAGAAAAATAATGGAAAATATTTTGTTACTCAAGAAGAAGGAAAACTGGAAAAATAAAGCAACATAAAAGAATTGACACATTGTTGACAATAAAATGGTAGACATAATTCAAATTTATTTATATTTATGATAAATGTAGTAATTACTTTAAAGGCAATATTTACCAGAATTGATAAAATATAAATGTTATCATCACATATAACTCCTGCAGGATTAAGGTTCTGTGTTACTGCTTTTGCCTATAGCCTAAGTCCCTGACATGAGCAAAAATAAATCCTTTCTGGCACTCAACGAAAATAGCTAAGTATGAGTAGATAAGAGCACATTAATAAAACCTAATGGCCAAAAAAAACCCCAATAGAAATAGATGTGATAGATAATGGTATTGTCAAATGTGTACTTTAAAATTATATATGTTCACAGATTAAAGATATTGAGGATTTTGTCACAGAACTAGAAAATACATTCTAGGAATAAATGATAATTGGTAATTTTTAGAATGTAACCAGGCATAGCTAGAAAGAAACTTAATGAACTAGAATGTATTTAGAAGAATGCATTCATGAAGAAACAGAAGGGACATGATCAAAACAACATTTAAGGTTAATTGGAATCTAATAGGGTAGAGAGAGAAAATTAGGAGGAAACAATAATTAACTGAAACTAAAAACTAAATAGACTTATTATTTAAAACTTAGTATAACAGTATTATTTGTTAATATTCAAGTACTTGGAAACATGCCAAATATCCATTAAGGATAAAATACATATATAAATTGTGTAATAAGCATTCTATAGAGTATTATGTGGTAATAATAACTACAGCTATATGCAACAACATGGATGGTGTTGCAGAACTACAATATTAAAAGAAAACAAACAAAATACTATATATCTTATGATCCATGAAATGATATTTAAAAAGCAGGCAAAACCCTGCTATGATGATGAAATTTAAGGTCAGGATGGTCATTATTTTGTTAATAAGAAAATGTGCAGTGTTAGGGAAGGATGAGACAAGGGCTTTTTTCTCTTTCTTTCTTTTTTTTCTTTTCTTTTTTTTTTTTTTTTTTTGGCACCAACAATGTTCCAGTTCTTTATATGGGTAGTGATTGCACAGCTATTCTTACTTTCAAAAATATTTTAAAATATTCTGATAATACTAAGGTTTTAATGCATAGAAATACGAAATTCATGAGTATTTATTGTAAGCACTTGAACACTTAAAAGTACTTGACAAATGAAGTGAAGAGGTACTCAAAAAACATTGGTTGAATTAGTGAAGGTAAACTATTGGCTACCAAAAAGACTTTAAATGCTGACATCTCACTTAAAACTGTAGTATAGAACCTCACACAGAGAGCTCATTTTTAAAATTTATATAAGAATAATACTCTATTTCCAAAGAAAAGAGTCATTCAGGTCCCTTACATTAAGAAGTTTATTGTTAAATGCTAAATGAGTCTCTCTTTCTTTAGAAGAAAAATAGAGTTCATTTGTCTCCTCCCTTTTCATCCTTATTGTAAATCACTAAATTTGCATGTTTGGTTTGTAGACTCTAGTGTGCTTAAACAGACTAAGTGAATTGAAACTGGAGCTGGAAGTTGGCTAGGATTCCATTCTCATCTGGGGATTAGCTACTCTCTTTTGCATAGTGCCTGGCACTTTGGGAATGCTCAAAAACTCTTAGTGGTTATTTTTGTTACTATTGGTAGTCATATGCCTTAATTACATATTGTATATTGTCATTCCCACTGGGCCTCTTTTTCCTTGGAATGTCTAATCCATTAATTTTAAGCACATAACTTCTTCATCCTTTCTGCCTTTTCCATTTTAAATATAGGAGGTGGAAAACCTGACTGTCTTACTGAAAGAGCATCATATCTAGCATCCCTAGTACACGTAGTCTTTTGTAATTTGTTGCTTCCTGGAATACTAACCATCCTATCTGTTGATGGCTGCCCTAACTCTTCTGCTAACTGAAACAGATTTATGCTTCACAGACAGGTGACTACAAATAGGAGATTTGCAGTTAGAGAGGGAACTTAGTTTTTGATTGGAAGTGTAGCTAATATTTCTAAGACAATTCTCAAGTGAACCAGATACTTTCAGAAATTGAAAGCTCTTTCTCTCCCTATGATTAAACTCCACAGTAGCCCAACTATCAGCATGTTGATTTTTTCTTTTTTTTTCTGACAAATGTATATATTAAAATTGCTATAGGCCAGGCACTGTGTTAGGTGTTAAAGAGGTAAGAATCAAAGAACAATCTAATCACATAGCGTGTATGTTCAAGTAAAGAGGATAGATATTAATTTTAAATGTACACACACAATTACCTCTATAATAAATGTAGGGCATTACAAAGTGTTAAAATCAGAGATTTAAGTAACTGGGGAAACCAAAGAAGGTATTCAGGAGGAAGTGAAGAAACTAAGAAAAACTAGTTAACTAGGAGAGAAGGGAGTGGATGGAATTATTTTAGGTAAAAGGAAAAGAACACATGCATAGGTCTTGTGGCAGAAAAGAGTTAGAGGAACTGAAAAAGGCCATGGTTGCTGATGTGCAGAGAGCAAAAGGAAGCATGGATTGAAAGAAGGAAGCATGTTATGAATTTTGATTTGTGTACTAACAATACTAAGCTTTTGAACTCTTTGCAGTGTTTTAACTGTGGGAGGTGAGGTGGTGAGGTAAATTTGAGAAAACTATCTGGCAACAGTTAAGTTTCTTGGAGAGTGTGGAGCTAGAAAAAAGGAAATTAGGGAAATATTTCAAATTTCAATGACATCAAATTAAGTTTGGTATACACAGTTCCACAGCAGGAGGTGCTATCATCGAGATAATGGTCAGATGGGCTCATATGTGGAAGTTGTTATTTATTCTAAGTGTGCTTGGAAGTTACTGCTGTGTGTCAAGCCCAGGGGAGGTTTGATCACATTTGTATTTCCATATGATAATTACAGCTATAGTATGAAGTTCCAGAAACTTGGATGATTGCCTTTCCTACTTTTACTTTTGAAAGATCCTGTACTCCACTTATGATTGAATGAAATATTCTCCAGATTTATTATTGTATTTCAGATGTATCTCATGGACCTGGAAAATATTCTATTTCTCTAAAATTACTTTGCACATCACTAATATAGTCTATTTAAATATCAAAGAGAATCCTATATCTTGCTGATTAATTCATTATTTTTTTCATTTACTAACAAATTTATTCTGTGCTTAGTTTACACCAAGTACTGCTTTAGGCACTATGGATATAACAATGAACAACACTGTGCCACCTGGGCTTACATGACATTTATGTAAAGAATGGTAAATAGATGTCAAGCAGCTACAGGGATTTATCTAAATATGTGCCATGAGAAAACACTGGATGTGAATCCAGCAAATAACAGGAAATAGTAAAACCAAGACTTGCTGTGGTCTGAGAGGGATGGGAAAGGGAAGACTTCTCTCAGAAAGTTGCATTTATGACCATACCTGAACAACTGGATTTATCCAGGGTAAGTTCCAAGCAGAAAGAATAAACATGTACAAAGAGCCTAAGGCAGAGAAAAGATGGAATAGTCATAAAGCAAACAAACAAATATGATTACTTGTGGCCGAATCTGAAGCAGGAAAAGAAAGTTGAGGCTGATGATGTGAGCAGAGGACCATGTGCTTTACAGGCAATGTGAGGGATTCAGGTGACATAATTAATGATGGAAAGGCAGTGAGGTATTACAGAAGTTTCCTAAATTTCAGTTTTAGAGATCTTTGGTTCACTTTCAATCTTTGTCATTAATTGCTTGTGTAACCTTGAAATATTTATTAAACCTTCTAAGCCTCAGTTTCATCATCTGTGAAGTCTAAATAATTATAGAATTGTTTTTGTAGAATTATTAGGATTAGTTAGAAAATGCATTTAAGTATTTAACTCTAAAAATTTTAACATATATTAAAGTAATAGCTAACTTTTATTGAAAGGTTTTATAGAGGGGTAGTATATAGATATATTTGAAATTTTTATTGTAATATCCGATGTTTTATTCAGAATGCTAACAACTGACAATCTATTTTTTAGCTCTGATTGATAAACATATATCCATTATGTGGTTATGTTTACAAATCCACGTTTGTAAAATTCAGACAAAATCAGGTTTGGAGTATAAATTCATTTTTTACTTGGGATTGTGGATGGCATTGGATTAAATTAGAAAAAAAATACAAAATTATATTAATGCACATAAAAAGGGCAAGAACAGAATACTACTGGGGCAGTTACTGTGGTAAATATTTCCCCAGTATGTTTTGTTTGGTTCTAAATTTTAAAACAATTTTTCTATATTATATATAAGTTGTAAACAATTTTATTTATGTGACAAATCATTCTTGAAAAGTTAACCAGATTCTTTCATTCTCTTAAAAGTTTTTCTGACCTTTACTTAAATAGCTCTTTGGTAAACCAAGCTATTGGTTTTTCCCAAATAATTGAACTTTTGTCATGTCTCTACTAGGAAAGGTATCATGCCAGATGTATTTGTGAATTGTGTTCTCATTTATCACTTTCTTATAACTGGAGAAAGGAATAAATTTTTGTTTTCTGTGACCAAATTGATGAAAAACCTATAAAAAGAATTGACAAGGAATAGGGGTATTCAATGGTCTGGAGATAACCTTGCCGTGTTTAGATAGGTCCTGTGTTTTATTCCACCCTGCATCCAAATAAGACTGTTGCCTGGATAAAATGCTGCAGGAATTCATTAGTTTTACTTTTTAAAACATGGATGCACTAAGGGTTGTATGCACCTTTGATAGACAGAAATGTATATGTGATATATCAGGATTATCACCAGCATTTCAAAATGCTCACATGGAATAAAAATGCTGTATATTTGTATATGTGTGTATGAGGAGGGGGTTGTGGTAGAGGTTGTAGAAATGGAAGTGAGATCCAGATAAAAATTCATATAACATATTGTACTCATTATCACATCAGGTCTAATACTATGAACACTGTATTTTTAAAATCTTTTACTATAAAATTCAATATACATTTATGACTCAATATCTTATATATATTTATCTATTGTATATATACAAATGCGTATTCATATATATAATATTGATGAGCCTATAATTGTATACAGATATATTTGTATGAATTTGCTTGTATCTTTGGTTGTTTTTTCCAGTTGTTTTAGAAATTGAGAATTTGACTAACCTGTGTTAACCATATGTCCTAATGCCCAGCCTATGGCTCAGAGGTATACTTTCGGTCTGTCTCCTTGTGCTTTCTCTATTCAGCCAAATGATAAGGGGGAGATGCAATTCTTTCAAGGAAAGCTAATTAAGTATTTTTATGACCAGTTAGATTAATGAACATATGCATTGCATACTATTATAAATATTAAAGTTTTCTCAATGAAAGAGTCTCGGACTTTCACTTAAATGATAAATTTTATCCTTATATTATTTCCTAATGAGATTTATCCTTATGTCTGTGATTAGTTTGTAGTCTAGAATTTGGAGAGGATATATTGTTCCTGGATGTAGGAATACTGGGAATGTAAAAGTACGTGCTGATATCATGAAAATATTGGATGAGAAACACAGGTTATAAAATACCATATAAAATTTTCAATAATATCACATAAATGTTTAAGGTCATTCATGGAAGGTACTTGATAACCTCAGTAAATGGCAATGTTAATCACAACTATAACAATAAAATACCTGATGTTTAAAGTGATAACGTTTAGCTACACCTTCTACTAGGTATTTGAAGGATAGATTACTGTTTGGAATCTCTAAAGCTTACTCTAATTTACACTCAAAGATTATTGGATTAAAAAAAAACCAGGTTACTTGAAGGGACATTTTTAAAAAAACAGAACTAAGTAGAAGTCAAACTTGAAACCACTGTGAACTTGAGGCCTAGACTAAAGGATGCTACTAGCCTAGTTTCCATTTTATAGGACCCAAATGTATCAACAGTTTATATCTTCATCTTTCTGCATATAAATAATGATTCATTTCTGGTTTTCCCCACCTTATGTGACATAGAATGAAAAAATTAGGAAGTGGTATTCTTGGTTATTGATAATGACCTTTCAATGATACCTCTAATCATTCTGTGGTTTCTTAAGCTGTTAGTTTCCTATCATCCAATGCATCTAATATTAGATGCAATAAAATAAACTGAGGGCAATCTATAGAACAGAATATTTTTTGAATCAGAAAGATGATCTTGTGAACCAATAAACAAATCAGCCAGTTTATAAGGCCAAAATATAGGGAACATAAGGGTTAAAGCTAGGCTGGTATAACAAAATGAATCAAGGAGGCTATTTGAAGGGCATGTTGAGTAAGAAGTAATAGTCACTTATCTAGAATGAAAGACCAGTCCAGAATAAGGCCTTTGAACTCTAGACTCTTGTATTAATGTTCGTTATTTTTGCAATTATCTAAATTCATCAAACTTGGGGTGCCATGTTGAAGGGGCAAGTCTCTGCTGGATACCCTTGGTTTCACAAAATCTCATGGTCTTGGTGTACTCATTAGATAGCTCATATTCTCTATTATTACCCATTGCCTAGGAATATTGACTAAATCTTCTATTGATCTGCAGATTAATTCCTTCTTTTCAGTTGTCCTAATTTCCCACCTTAGCTAGTATTAACTAGGTCTTTCAGATGCTGGAATTTGTGCTTCAAAATCTCTAGGAGATGTTGGAAGCACTGAGCTTACGGAACCATTTTTCCTCAACCTTGGTGTTTAAAGCTCCTCCATGAGGAGAATTGCTTCCATTCTTACAACCAAAAAAGCTAGAAGAACTGAAAATCAGTGACTTTTTTTTAGACCCATAAAAGAACTGAGGTCACAGGGAAATCACCACCCAAAACCTGGAAAAACAGTTCCACCCAGAGAGAGACAGATGAGACCTGTCTACCTAGAGCAGAAGACTCTGGAACCATAAACTAGTTGGGATGTTTAAATAGTCATTTTGATGAATTTCTGGAGGCTAAGTTTGGAGCAGCTTGAGTCAAACACTCCTGTGTTCCTAAGTTTTAGGGACCTCCTCATATCCATGAGCTTTACCTCCAGGAATCCCATCAGAATCTCACACTGAAAATCCAAGAAATAACCCTTCCTGTCTCTGGCAGAAGAGGGCAAGTAATCCTTGTGAAATACACTAAACCTTCTCCATAAAAAAGATCCACTCTCTAATGTTGGAACCTTATCCCAGTTGGGAGAAGGGAATACCCCCAGCTCAATCTCCTTTCCAGACTTCTTGTCTCATCTCATGGAAAAAAACAAAAACAAAAAAACAACCAAAATCATAGTCAACCAACGACAGAGCTTCATGGAAACAGATTAAGAACACTATAGCCAGGGAAGGTAGTAGAGAACTAGGGAACAAAAAACAACAATAGCCATATCACACACACAAAAAAAAAAAGTGTGCAAATTTGATATCCCCAAGATACAGGCCCTGAAAAGCCATTTTTTATTTTTTTGCGGTACGTGGGCCTCTCACTGCCGTGGTCTCTCCCGTTGCGGAGCACAGGCTCCGGACGCGCAGGCTCAGAGGCCACGGCTCACGGGCCCACCCGCTCCGCGGCACATGGGATCCTCCTGGACCGGGACACGACCCGTGTGCCCCGCATCGGCAGGCGGATTCTCAACCACTGCGCCACCAGGGAAGCCCCATCTGACATTTTTTAAATTATAGAACATTCTTTTTTCCTCACACAATACCAACAGGCCTCCAGTATAAAAACAGTGGGTTACAGCTGAAAGAGCCACACGACTCAGACTTTTTTTGAGGAGGAATAGTTAAAGTCCAAAGTTAAGGGACAGAAACAAAGACACTAGAAGAATTCAAGCCCCTGGCGCCTATATCCACAAGCTTTAAACATAGACCAGCTCCTAGCTAGTTTACCATAAATCCTCAAACCAAATATGTTAACATGAGCTCTTATTACTTAATACAGCATGCTTGGGTTTCAACCAAAAAATAACAAGGCATGCCAAAGACAAGGAAAAGAAGAGTCGTAATAGATCATCAGAAACAGACTCACAAATTGGAATTATTAGAGAGGCGATCTACCGTAATCATGATTAAAGCATTTAGAGCTCCAAATGAAAAAGTAGATCAAATGTAAGAACTGATGGGCAATATAGGCAGAGTGATCGAAACCCTAACAAAGTATCATAGGAAATGCTACAAATCAAAAACACTGTAAAAGAAATAAAGAATGCCTTTGATTGGCTCTTTGGTAGATTGATCACAACAAGGAAAGAATCAGCAAATTTGGTAAAAGATAAGCAGAAACTTCTGAAACTGCATGCCAAGAGAAAAAACTACAAAAATCAGAACACAACATCCAAGCACTTTGGGACAATTTCAAAAGGGACAACATACATGTAACGGGAATACTAGAAGGAGAAGAAAGAACAAAGCAGAAGAAATGTTCTGAACTTTCTAAAGCACTTTCAGGAAATTATTTAATGAAGGAATCCTTCAAAAGCTTCCTAGAATTTCTTAGGGAAATTAGCAACTTATAGTTCAGTGATTTCCACCACCCCTTCTGATACCTTGTGCCTAAACACAGATTCACTGATATTTTTTTCCTTTTCCCCAGTTTTACTATTTGAAGTTATTCCAACAAAGAGTAACAATATAGAAAACAGTTATACTCTATGTTTGATGAAGAAAGTAGCACTTTCCAGACTTAAAAAATCTGTTTAAAATATCATTTTGCTATTTAGTGATTTTTTTGACATTTAAAATTTTGTAGAACATGTTATATAGAAAAATGCAATTGAATAAATGGTTTCCAAACATAGCTGACCCTACAAGCTAGTATTAGTTGTAATGGCTGTGCTTCTAACTACAGAACATAGTATTGCAAAATAATGCAATATAGACACTACTTACTTATAAGTCCTTTATTTTTTATTGAGGTATAGTTGATGTACATTATTATGATTCAAAAATTTTAAAGGTTATACTCTATTTATAGTTATTGTAAAATATTGGTTATATTTTCTAAGTTATACAATATATCCTTGTAGCTTATTTTATAGATGATAATTTGTACCTCTTAATTCCCTACCCCTATATTGCCCCTCCCCACCCCTCTCTCCCCACTGGTAACCACTAATTTGTTATCTATATCTGTGAGTCTGTTCTTTTTTGTTATATTCATTAGTTTGTTGTAGTTTTTAGATTCCACATCTAAATGATATAATCTAGTATTTGTCTCTCTCTCTGTCTGACTTATTTTGCTTGACATAACACCCTCCAACTCCATCCATATTACTGCAAATGGCAAAATTTTGTTCTTTTTTACATCTGAGTAATATTCCATTGTATATATACACCACCTCTTCGTTATTCATTTGTATGTTTATTGACATTTAAGTTGCTTCCATATCTTGGCAATTGTAAATAATGCTGCTATAAACATTGGGGTGCATGTATCTTTTTGAATTAGTGTTTTTGTTTCTTTCAGATGTACACTCAGGAGTAGAATTGCTGAATCATATGGTAGTTCTATTTAATTTGGGGGGGAAACCTTCATACTGTTTTCCACAGTGGCTGCACCAATTTATATTCCCACCAACAGTGTACAAGGGTTCCTTTTTCTCCACATCCTCACCAACATTTGTCATCTGTGTTCTTTTTGATGATAGCCATTTTGACACATGTGGGGCAATATCTCATTGTGGTTTTGATTTGTATTTCCCTGATGATTTAGTGATGTCGAGCATCTTTCACATGCCTGTCAGCCATTGTATGCTCTCTTTGAGAAATGTCTATTCAGGTCTTCTGCCCATTATCTAATTGGTTTTGTTTGTTTTTTGACATTTAGTTATATGAGTTGCCCATATATTTTGAATATTAACTCCTTATTTTTCATATCACTTAAGAATATTTTCTCCCATTCAGTAAGTTGTCCTTTTGTTTTGCTGATGGTTTCCTTTGCTGTGCACAAGCTTTTAAGTTTAATTAGTTCCCATTTGTTTATTTTTGCTTTTATTTCCTTTGCTTTAGGAGACAGAGCCAAAAATCATTGCTATGATTTAAGTCAAAGAGTGTTGCACAAGTTTTATGGTGTCATGTCTTATATTTAGATCTTTAATCCATTTTGAATTTATTTTTGTATATGCTGTTAGAGAATATTCTAATTTCATTATTTTACATGTATTTGTCCAGTTTTACCAATACTACATTGAAGTGATTTTCTTTTCTCCATTGTATATTCTTCCCTCCTTTGTCATAAATTAATTAACCATAAGTACCTGGGTTAATTTCTGGGCTCTCTATTCTATTTCTTTGATCTCCATTTCTGTCTTCATGCCAGTACCATACAGTTTTGATTACCCTAGCTCTGTAGTCTGAAATCAAGGAACTTGATTCCTGAAGCTCTGTTCTTTCTCAAGATTATTTTGGCTATTTGAGGTTTTTTGTGTTTCCATATAAATTTTAAAATTATTTGTTCTAGTTCTGTGAAATATACCTTTGGTCTTTTAATAAGGATTGCTTTGAATCTGTAGATTGCCTTGTGTAGTATGGTCATTTAAACAGTATGAATTCTTCCAATCCAAGAGCACATTATATCTTTCCATCTGTTTGTGTCTTCAATTTCTTTCATCAGGGTTTTATATTTTGTGAAGTACAGGTCTTTTGCCCCCTTAGGTAGGCTTTTCTTAGGTATTTTATTCTTTTTGATGCAATGGTAAATGGAACTGTTTCCTTAATTTCTCTTTTTGATAGTTTATTGTTAGTGTATAGAAATGCAACAGATTTCTATATATTAATTTTGTATCCTGAAAATTTACCAAATTCATTCATGAGCTCTGGTAGTTTTCAGATGGTATCTTTAGGATTTTCTATGTATAGTAACATGTCATCTGTAAACAGTGACAGTTCTACTTCTTTCTTTCCAATTTGGATTCTTTTATTTCTTTTTCTTCTCTGATTGCTGTGGCTAGGAGTTCCAAAACTGTGTTGAATAAAGGTGGTGAGAGTGGGCATCCTTGTCTTGTTGCTGATTTAGAGGAAATCCTTTTAGCTTTTCACTGTTGAGTATGATGTTATCTGGGGTTGTGTCATACATGGCTTTATTATGATGAGATACATTCCCTCTATGTTCACTTTCTGTAGAGTTTTTATCATAAATGAATGCTGAATTTTGTCAAAAGCTATTTCTGCATCTATTGAGATCATCATATGCTGATCACATGGTTTTCATTCAATTTGTTAATGTATCACATTGATTGATTTGCAGATATTGAAAAATCCTTGCATCCTTGGGATAAATCTCATTTGATCATGGTGTATGGTCCTTTTAATGTATTGTGGATTCATTTTGCTAGTATTTGGTTGAGGATTTTTGCATCTATGTTCATCAGTAATATTGACCTGTAATTTTCTCTTTTTATGATATCTTTGTCTGGTTTTGGGATCAGGGTGATGCTGGCCTCATAGAATGGGTTCAAAAACACTTCTTCCTTTTCAATTTTTTGGAATAGTTTCAGAAGGATAGATGTTAACTCTTCCCTAAATGTTTGATAGAAGCAAACCTGTGAAGCCATCTCATCCTGAACTTTTGTTTTTTTGGAGTTTAAAAATTACTTATTCAATTTCAGTATTGGTAATTTATCTGTTCATATTTCCTCTTTCTTCCTGGTTCAGTCTTGGGAAATTGTACATTACTAAGAATTTGTCCTTTTGTTTTAGGTTGTCCATTTTATTGGAGTATAGTTGTTTGTAGTAGTCTCTATAATCTTTTGTATTTCTGTGGTATTGATTGTAACTTCTGCATTTTCATTTCTGATTTTATTGATTTGGGCCCTCTCCCTATTTTCTTGATGAGTCTGGCTAAAGGTTTATCTATTTTGTTTATCTTTTCAAAGAACCAGCTTTTACTTTCATTGATCTTTTTTATATTTTTTTTAGATTCTTTTTCATTTCTTTTTGGATCTTTGTGATTTCTTTCCTTCTACTAACTTTGGACTTTGTTTGTTTCTCTTTCTCTAGTTCCTTTAGGTGTAAGTTTAGGTTGTTTATTTGAGATTTTTCTTGTTTCCTCAGGTAAGATCTTATCACTCTAAACTTCCCCCTTAGAACTGCTTTTGCTGCATTGCATAGGTTTTGGATTATTGTGTTTTCATTTCTATTTGTCTCTATGTATTTTAAAAATTTCTTTGATTTCTTCACTTATCCATTCTTTGTTTAGTTGCATATTGTTTACTTATCCACTTCTTTGTATTTTGCAGTTTTTTCTTGTAATTATTTTCTATTCTCATAGTGTTGTGTTTGTGAAAGACTGATATGATTTCAATTTTCTTAAATTTACTGAGGCTTGTTTTGTGGCCTAGAGTGTGATCTATCCTGAAGAATGTTCCATGTACATTTGAAAAGAATGTTCTTCTGTTTTGGGGTGGAATGCTCTATACATATCTATTGAGTCCATCTTGTCTAATATGTCATTTGAGGTCAACGTTTGTTTATTGATTTTCTCTCTGAATGATCTGTTCATTGATGTAAGTGGGGTGTGAAAGTCCCCTGATGTCATTGTTACTGTCGATTTCTCCCTTTGTGTTCATTAATATTTAGTTGTTCTAGTATTGGGTGCACATATATTTAAGATTGTTATATCTTCTTCTTTGATTGTGCCATTGATAATTTTGTAGTGTCCTTCTTTGTGTCTTGTAACAGTTTTTAGTCTATTTTTTTCTGATATAAAAAATATATATTTATTCCAGCTTTCTTTTGATTTACAATTTGCAAGGAATACCTTTTTCTATCCCCTCACTTTCAGTCTATATGTGTTTGTGGATCTGAAGTGAGTCTCTTTTAGGCAGTATACATACTGATCTTGTTTTTGTATCCACTCAGCCATGTCTTTTGATTGTAACATTTAGTCCTTTTACGTTTGAGGGAGTTATTGATATGTATGTCCTTATTGCCATTTTGTTAATTGTTTGGGGGTTGTTATCATAGGTCTTTTTTTCCTACTTTTGTTCACTTTTCTTGTGATTTGATGACTATCTTTAGTATTATGTTTGGATTCCTTTTTTCTTTGTGTGTGTGTGTGTGTGTGTGTGTGTGTGTGTGTGTGTGTGTGCAAGAGAGGGTTTTGCACCACAGTAGAGGAATCTGGAAATATGAATACTGAAACTTCTATAGGGCAGTTTGCATAGCTACCCCAACCTTTGCTCCCTAGTATAAAAAAAATATCTGGAGGGAGGAAAGGAACATTTTTACAACCTAGAATGTAAAGGAATGGGCCTGGAAGAATGAACGAAAGGCCTCTTAATATCTCTCCTGAGAGTTCTACCTTAGGGTTATTCTTCAGTCATCCTTTAACCCAGATCCCAACAACTTCTGCTCAGAAAGCCCTGACCATGAAGAAAAATAAAAATATTCACATTGGTCCCCCAAAAATTTAGTATAAAAATGGTTAAAATAAATAAACATATATATATATATAGAGAGAGAGAGAGAAAGATGATAATAGGGATATTATTTAACTATTAAAATACAGTTGAATGGTCAGCTTTACAGTTTCATAAAATTAATCTCTGCCTCATTATTTCTATATAATATCCCAGAAAGGCATCATGTAAAATAAAATATGTATCTTGTATATTAAAAGACAAATGAGAACATATAGGAGAAGGGCTTATGCTTGAGGGTCAAGTACTTAGGCTTTTGAAGATATGAGAGAACTTGTCAACTTATAGCAAGAAATATACATTAAAATACTTGAATTTTTCTTAAATACATTTGTAAGCCTTGGCTTTTCCACAAAATTCCTGAAATGTTTGCCTTAGGTACTAAACATAGTTATTAACAGAAGAATCATTTGGCTTAATTTCCTTGGATAACATTTGTAATCTAAAGTCTTTTCCATTGTGAATAAAACTGGGGTTAAAATTATTCTGTTTCATTGAGGTGTATGTGCACAACATTGTTTTAAGACTTTTTGTAAAAGCAAAGACTTTGAAATAAATGTGTTTATTATATTTCAGATATGCCTCAAAGAAAATAAGTAACTAGAAAAGGTCAACTGTAGGAAACGAGCCTACAAACACTCCAGTGTAATGAATTATAAGTTCTGCCTGCTGTAGATGCAGAGGATGACTCCTTCAATATGTGAAAACATGTGCCTTGAAGTTTTCAATTACTCTCAGGAAAATGAACATTTCTTCTGAAAAATATTTAATAAGCCTGGCTGAAAAATGTGATTCTGCAGAAGGAAATGCCATTGAATCACTGGAGTATATTTGGAAGAAAAGCAAAAAGCAGGGTCCTGGCTCCTCACAGATGAAAAAGTTACTACTCATGGTATCAAGTCCCTGGAAATAAAACTCCTGAGCCCTTTATCCACACATCAAATGACATTTAATGCCAGAAAAAGAAAGCAAGGATCACTGTCTTAAATGAGAAATAAACACATTTTATAATTTACAACTTTCAATTTAAAAGTATGATATATTTATGAATTCCTATATATAAAATTACACAATAACAACTTTTAATAAGCAGAAGTTACAGAAGATACATGGAGACATAGACAGAGACATAGCCAAGTCAGGTGCAGAAGAAATTAGAAGAGAGGTGTCAAACTAAAATTATCAATAACTTAGACCTGAAGTTCCTCAAACATCATTCCAAGAACGTCACTTGTACATTTTCTCAAAAGCCAACTACATCCCCACCTCAACAGAATTTTTATCCCCATACAAAAACTCACAGTAACTTTATACAATATATAACTTAAATCTCATGCATTCCTGAGCAAGGGGAATCAGTGGAAGCTGAATCATCTTCTAATACAGGGAAATCTGGAGTTGTTCCGAAAGCTAGAATGCCATTCCATCTTCATTCAGTGAAAGTATATTCTACCCGTTTTGAAAACAGTGGAATATAGTCAGTTATGTAATATTTTTATATGGTGACAGTTGGTAACTAAACTTATCATGGTGATCATTTTGAAATGTATAGAAATATTGAACCACTATATTTTACACAGGAACTAGCATAGTGCTGTAGGTCGATTATACTTCAAAAACAAACTCATAGAAAAAGAGATCAGGTTTGTGGTTACCAGAGGAAGGGGGTGAGGAGATGGGGAATTGGATGAAAATAGTCATAAGGTACAAACTTCCAGTTAGAAATGGTATGATTTTTTTACAAAGATAAATAGTGCTAGGGATAAAGTGTGCAACATGATTAGCATAACTGACACTGGTATATGTTATATATGAAAGTTAAGAGAGTGAATGCTATTTATCACAAATAAACAGATATATGATTTGTTGTTAGTTCTGTAATAGTTTCTTTCCTTATAAATGCAATTTTCTTTGAAACTTTGTTTTTCTTTTATTTGGCATATAATCTTCATGACTAAGACATTTGCTACACTAACTTTTTATTAATAAAAAAAGAAAATACAGGTCAAAATACAAATGCATCTTTTGTTGTGCTAAATAATGAAATAAATACCTTCTATTTCAGCTTCATCTTACCTTTCGGTTTTATTTCTTTTGACCAAGAGTAAACAGTACTGATGATTTTTGTCCTAATGAAAAGAAGTATTTATCTTTTTGTTTATTACCTTTAAACAGGATGGTTTTGAATGAATATCTACTACAATCTTCAAGTTTTTTAAAAATAAAAGTTAAAGTATATGCTAATGACTGATTACAGACTAACCAAGGCTACCTAATAACATCTTGCTCAAAAGGAAGGAAAAAACTTAATCTAAAACAATTTTAAGAGTGTCTCTTTTCATCTTGGGAATACATCATAAATCTTATAGCCTTTCTACTGGTTTGTGTGTAGTAGGAAATTCAATGCCACTGAGCAACTAGGTCACAATTGGCTTACTGATATGGTTAAAAAAAATTCTCAAAGAGACTGCAGCAAAATACAGCATTGAACTAACTGTGGAACAATAAGTGGCATTTCAGTCATCCTCTTTTGTCCACGAGATGAGAAAACAGCCTGTATTGTCACTACCTGGGACTGGGATGGAAAAAATAGGAAGATACTCATCAAAGAATACAAGCCTTCAGTTAGAAGATGAATAAGTTCTAGGGATCTAATGTAGAGCATGGTGACCAGAGTTTTAAATATAATATTGTCTACTTAAAATTTGCTGAGAGTAAATCTTAATTATTTTCAACACACACACACACACACACACACACACACACACACACACACACACACACACACCGAGTAATTATGTGAGGTGATGGATGTATTAAATTAACCTGATCATGGTAATCATTTCACAATGTATGCATATGTTTAGTCATCACATGTATAATTTATTTATATATGTGTATATATATATACACACACACACACACACACACACACACACACACACACACACACACACACACACCGAGTAATTATGTGAGGTGATGGATGTATTAAATTAACCTGATCATGGTAATCATTTCACAATGTATGCATATGTTTAGTCATCACATGTATAATTTATTTATATATGTGTATATATATATATATACACATACACACACATAAACACACACACATATATAAATTTTATTTTTCACTTATAACTCAAAGCTTAGGAAATTTTTTGAAAAGAATCTGTATAGAAATAAGTGATTATTTCCATCTTATATTAAATCATTACCTAAAATGTTTATTTTTGCAGGTTAACATTATTAGAAATTACATATGCTGTTTAATCACACAAGCACTATTTGTTAAGAATTCCCTGTTTAGGAATAATAAATGTGATTCCGTTGTGCTTTACTGGATTCTTTATGCCAGGGTATGCCCTGTTTATGGCATGATTATATCATTCTAGCTTTTGAAACATTATTACTTTATATAACTACATAAAAACAGCGCATATAATACACCACTAGATATTCTTAACTATTGAAAAATCTATTTAGGAAATTATCACTAAAGTGAGGAAATAGATATCTTTTCTCTCCATTTAATATTAGTAGCCAGAATTAACATAAATGTTAATTCAATGAAATATTATCTCCTTACAAATATACTTGTTTTTTTTTTTTGTTTATTTGTTTTTTTGGTACGCGGGACTCTCACTGTTGTGGCCTCTCCCATTGCGGAGCGCAGTCTCCGGACGCGCAGGCTCAGCGTCCATGGCTCACGGGCCCAGCTGCTCCGCGGCATATGGGATCTTCCCAGACCGGGGCACGAACCCGTGTCCCCTGCATCGGCAGGCGGACTCTCAACCACTGCGCCACTAGGGAAGCCCCAAATATACTTTTTATTGCATCAAAGAAAGAATAAAATGCCATCTTTTTCAGTTACAGTTGGCCAAACCAAATATAATTTTGTTTTCCTGACTTAAAAGCATATATAATTTTCAATTTGAAGAAGTAAAAAACACTTCAAATCTGCCATTTTGCTTTATTTCTCAGGGTAACTGACAATTCAAAAAGTGACCTACTTTTTCTGGAGGTTATAAAATAAAAATCATGCCTTTGCACATGTTAATGTGATTGCTATGCATTAGGAAAACCAAGTTAAATTTTATACTCATGATTTAGATTGATTTCTTACCAGGCAAATGAGATAAACTATAATCACTATCCTTGATGAAATGAAGCAAATAACAATGATGATGTGCTAATGTATACAGATGAACTGATGTAATAATTTCATTAACATACTATAAATGTGAAACATGCCAGTACATAGGAAATTCCTTTTCATTCATTCAAAACAAGTGAAATAATCCTCATTGTAGACTATCCAGATGAGATGATAGTACTGAAAGAAAAGTTAAACTATTTTGAGAACTTTATTAATTGCATTTAAATTGCATTAATTCATATCAAATTATCCAACTAAACCTTGCTTGGTCCTGAAAAGTTTAAAAACACATAAATTACTTTTATATGCATCTCTTAAAACAGTAGTTAAACTAGAATTGGGAACTGCTGGTGGTCCAGTGGTTAGGACTCTGCACTCCCACTGCTGGGGACCCAGGTTCGATCCCAGGTGGGGGAAATAAGATCCTGCAAAACACACGACATGGCAAAAAAAAAAAAAAGCCAAAAACAAACAAACAAAAAAGTGGAACTGTTTTATTTAAGTTCATTGTAAAAGAATGATGCAAAGTGTTTTTGTGTCTAGAGTCTTTCAATATTATATTTGTAACATACATGTTCTTTTAAATAGTTATAGTTGATTTCTTTTCATTGGTAAGGATTTTTCCATCATATGAATATATGGTAACTTATTCTACTGTTGATCAATATTCAGGTTGTTGGCGGTTTGGTGCTATTATGGAAAATACTGTGGTCAACTAGCTTGTACATGTTTCTTGGTCATATGTGTATACATTTCTGTTGGAAATATACCTAGAAGTGGAATTCCTGTGTCATCGGTTATACATAGATTCAATTTTAGAAGTTAACAGCAAACGATTTCCTGACGTAGTTGCACCAACTTATGTTCCCAACTGCCTCTAGTGTATGAGAATTTCTGTTGCTCTGCATCATCACTAACACTTGTTACTCTCAGTCATCTTAACTGTAGACATTCTGGACTAAATATTGCATAATGTGTAGTGGTTTCTTAATGGGGTTTTAATCATGGTTTACTCAAATTAAAATATATTATTCACCTTTTCATGTATTTTTAACTATATGGAAATCCCCTTCGTGAAGTACCTCTTCAAATCTGTTGTTTAGTTTTCTTTAGGGTTTCTGATCTTTATAATATGGGTCTGTAGTTCTTTATCTAGTTTAGATGTGAATATTTGTTATTTAATACATTGTCAACTTCCACTTGGTACCTTTCTTTTCACCCTTTACTGGAGTCAATTGATTAATACAAGTTTGAAATTTTGACATAGTTCAATTTATCAGTCTTTCTTTTTTGGTTAATTTTGCCCCCAAATATACTTACCTAACTCAAGCTAGTTATGATATTCTCCTATATTATTTCATGGAAGATTTGTTGTTTCTCCTCTCAGAATTGTACCAACAGTAGACATGGAACTGATTTTTGTATGTGGTGTGAAGTAGGTATTAATTCCTATATAGACACAATACAGTCCCAGAACTGGTATTGAAAAGACCATTCTTTCCCTCACTTCTCTGCAGCACTAAATTCTTTACAACTGAGGTGCTCAAACATGAATTGGTAAGCATCTAGCCTCTCTATTCTGTCATGTCACTTTGCTTATCATTGGATCAATAACACACTGTCAGTTACTGTAACTTAAAGCTGTTGGTACCTGTTCTTTTACTTTCTTTTTTTTTTTTCCAATATTGTCTTATCTATTCTTCATCCTTTGCACTTCCATATAAATCTTAGAACTGGATTGACATTTTTGGAAAAATTATTCATAACATCAAGTCTACAAGTCAATCAGAATATTCAGAGAATTGATATTAAACTCAATCCAAGAGAAAGTCATATCATTCTTTTTTATCATCTTTCATTTCTTACAATGCTGTCTTTAAACATTACTGTTTAAAGATATAACACACAGAAATCATGTACATCTTTCATTAGATTTTATGGGCACTTTTAAGCTATTTTAAATGGTATCTTTTCAAGAAATGTTTGTTGCATGTGTATAAAAATACAATTGATTTTGTCTATAGGGCTTATACTATCTTGTCATCTGCCATGGAATCTCCTTACGATCCTTTCATTTTATTTTTTCTTATATCATTGGATAAGACCTTCAATACAGTACATACCAAAAATAGTAATTGTGAGCATATCTTACTTGGTCCTTGACCCAGAGAGAAAGCTTTTAGTGTTTCATTATTATGTACGATTACTACAGGTTTTTGTTGTTGTTGTTATTGTTTTGTTTATCTATATGTGAACTTTATCAGATTAGGTAATTTGCCTTTCCTTCCTACCTTAATAAGTATATCTAATAAAGAAAACTAAATATAATTTACTAAGACTTTTAAAAATTCATGGATGTTGGATTTCATCAAATTCTTTCTCTTCATATATTCTGATAATCATACTTTTTCTTATATTTATGTATTAAGTTACACTAGTTGATTTGGAACTATGAAATTATCTTTGCATTTCTGAGGTCATTGGCCTTGAGCCAAAGACCACCATGAAGACACCTGTATTTGGACAACTTGGGTTTATTGATTCTTCCAGCAAGGGAGAACAAACACAGTGGAGAACTACAGGATGCTGTAGTAAGGTGCTGTTAGAAAGAACATAAAGGATTTGGGTGGGTTAGGTGATTTTTCAGGAGTGTACCAGGAAGCCAGAACTTGTTGTGTATTGGATGGTTTCAGGACATGGGGACAATTTTATGATTGGATATTTTAATAAGTCTAATTTATAAAGTGAAAGAATGAAACAAGTCTAAAGCTGTCGAGCTGTCATTGTAATGGAATAGTAAATATTCATATTAACCAATCTAGGGGAATGTTTGGCTATTCTGAGGTCTGAACAATTGTCATTATTTTAAACCACTTTATTGAGGTATGATTGACATACAAAAGCTGTATATATTTAATGCATACAACTTGATGAGTCTGGAGATAATTATCTGTCAGACATGACAATGGAGTGGTTTTTTGGGGGGTGCGGTTTTTGGTCTTGATTCACCATGATCACTGAGTGGCCTTTGTTTGATGTTGGTGTGCTGTGAAATTATTCATATTAAAAAAAAATCTAGCTCTTAGCAATATCAAGTCTTAGATGACAATGCCAAGCCAGCTCCTGGATGGCTGAGGCTGCTTTTCTCTTTCTCACTAAAATTAATTGTGTAGTCCCCTTTAGAGAGTACTGAATTGGTTTGCTGATTTCATTTAGGGTGTTTGCATCTGCATTTATGAATTGCATTAACCTGTATTTTTTAGAATGTGCTTGTCAGATTTTGGTATTATGCTTATGTTGGTAGTTGAAAAATAAGTTTGTGACTTTTTTCCTTTTATTTTGTGAAAGAATCAGTGTAAGTATTTATTACATACCTTCTAGGTACATTTATATATTACATCCAAATATAAAATTTTCTAGTAAACAGTAAGGATAATGTATTATAAATAACAAAGTGAGTTAATAACTATAAGTAAACATGAGTTGGTTTAAAGCAATACATTAAAAATATCCTCTATGTTAATTTCCAGCAAGTAAATCCCATGTATTTCTCTCTGTGTCATATACTTGTTTGAATTGACTTTACATGCATTTTACTCTCAATTATAGCTGTCACACTGCAACTAGCAAAATCTGGAAATACTCTATTTGCAGAATAGCTACTAGTTTGTTGGTCATTTTGCTCAGTCCGACAGAAAATACGATTGCTCTCAAAATTTACTAATAGAAAAATCTGTAGGACTACCTTTTACCAAACCTATCTTCTAACTATTCTGTGGTAGGATAGTTCTGCTAATCAGTTAACAGAATGACTGGAGGAACATAACTGGAGTTCTGCAAACTCCCTGGTGTGATTGTCTTTCAGCGAGGATATTTTTCAGTTGATCAAGAATAACAACCCCATGCAACCTCAACACCAAGGCTTTAGTTTAGTTACCAAAACATAATATATTGCATATTTCAGCTGTGAAATAATCACTCCAAAATTATTTCCTTTTGAAACCAAGAGTGAGGAACTGCTAAATCGTACCTATTAATAAGCAATGCCACGTAACACACTGGTTATGACAGGCTAAAGTAAGATGACACACACACACACAAATGAGTGCATTGTTAACTGGTGAAATCCTTTTAAGGTTGATAAATTGTATCAATGACAATGAAAGCTGTAGTTTAAAACTGACCTCTGAATCCAAGAGTTTTGACTCTATTTTGTAGTTAATTTGAATAAGCATTTAGTGATGTGACCCTTCAATATTCTGTTACTTTTTTCATCTTATCATTTGTAATGTTTACCTCAATTTAAAAAATATATCAACCATCTATATGGTAATTGATACTAGCTGTTCAAAAATTTGGTAGGAATAGCAGGAACAAAAATGTTCTTGAGACCCCAAAATATATGACATAGAGCATATTATATATATATATATAATGTGTGTGTGCACATGTGTGTATAAAAATGTCTAATACATTTTTGTTTAAGGGATGGAGTCACCACTTGAAACTTCCTCTTCTTTAGTATATTATTTTAACAAGTATAGTGTTTTTTTTTCAAAATTCACAGCATAATAGAAGGAGAAAAATAAATGTCATAGAAAGCAGGTTGACAATAGTAAAATGTGAAAGCCAAGAGTGAGATAGCAAGAGCAGGGGAGGAAAAATCAGAAAGGCAAAACTAAACAGCCTTTATTATAAAGGCAAGTAGTCATTAAAGGATGAATGAGAACATCAACACTTTACAATGTGGTAAAGTTATGCCCACACTGTTGATCTTACATTATTAAAAGTTTAAATCATGATTAACAACTATTTAAGAAGACAAGTAAAATCACCTTTTTTGTGTAATACTTTTAATAATGACAAAACTGTGTGAAATATCTCAGTAATTTTTCAGTGTTTTTCCATTGTGTGCATATTATGTACCAGGAAGTTTCCATTTTTTTGGCCATAACAACTTTTTAATGCAGATATTCTCACTCATTTTGATGAAAAAAAAAAAAAAATTGAGAGAAGTTGCTCCACAAAATAACCCAGCTGAAAAGTTGAAAAACTGGAAATTAAATTGTTTATAGATATAAATGTGTGTCAAATTAAATTTTTTTAAATAGTTTTATTTTTCTTAAAGTACAATGCTTCTGCACTGCTTGAAATCTCACACCTGCTTGTTTTGGTCTTGGTATTAGTGTTTAAAGCTTAAAAATTCAGTTTAGTAGAAATAGTTATTCTGGTTATTTCTTATGATTATGGTCTTTGCTTTTAGTAATTCAGCTGGAAACTATGTCTCAATTCATCTTGACTTTTTGTGTGTGATGAGAGCCCCCATGCCGACACAGTGTTTTAGAAAAAGATTACCCACGTATATAAGATTAGTACTAGATTACTGAGGAACAGGAAAACGGAAACAATTCAGTTTGAGTCTGAGGAATCATACTCAAAATTTCTGATAATCCATAGTCTCCAGTAGGTTTTACGTGGCCTAGGCAATACTGTATACTCCATGATACAAAGCCAGACCAATGACTGGAGCTTTGCCTCAAACTGTTACATTGTAAGCTTTTTAGAAAAAGAAATATCTTTCCTCCTTCTTTATGGTTTCCTTTGTTGTGCAAAAGCTTTTAAGTTTCATCAGGTCCCATTTGTTTATTTTTGTTTTTATTTTCATTACTCTATGAGGTGGGTCAAAAAAGATCTTTCTGTGATTTATGTCAAAGAGTGTTCTGCCTGTTTTCCTCTAAGAATTTTATAGTGTCTGGCCTTACATTTAGGTCTTTAATGCATTTTGAGTTCATTTTTGTGTATGGTGTTAGGGAGTGTTCTAATTTCATTCTTTTACATAGCTGTCCAGTTTTCACACTACTATGTATGAAGTAGATGGCTGGCGAGGGCCTACCATATAGCACAGGGAAAAAAAGAAAAAAAAAGAGAAAATCATCTCTGGTGAGGTTAGAGAGGGATTAGTATGGCAAAAGCAAAGAGGAAAAAGAGCAAAGCTTTCACCTAGTCTTGAATGAACGTAGCAAGAAAGAATTATAAGAGCTGAAACACTTCCAGACTGATAATGGCATTCCTGCTGAGAGTGTCAGTTCCTGGAGTGTGCAAAGGAACTAGGAAGAGTGGTCTCTCAGACAAGAAGACTGATTCTGTAATTCTCCATGAACACTACAGGCTGTCAGCATGATTGCACTTGTTTCTCTAAAAGCATTAGCAAGGCAATTACCAATTATTTCACCACAGCATTTACATGTTTGTGTCCATCTATCCCTGGAGCCCAGGAAATTGATTATGCACTGCAGGACATTTTTGCCATCCTATGTAGGGTATCAGGTACTCAAAGTAAGATCTGATGGCATGAGGGAAAATCAAGTGCTGCGAGCTTATAATTTATGTACACAATAAAGGAGAAATCCATGAAGTATGCTTGGCAAAGTTTAAGAAATCAGAGTAGGTTTTTTTTTTTTGCTTAGAAGAGATCAGTGTTTTTGTCAAAAGGGAACAAAAGAATGTGCAGTTTCATATCTCATTCTTGTTAATGGACTAAACATTATAATTGTGTGTATTATATTTTCTACCTAATTTTTCATTCTTTATTCTTTTTTAAACAACCAATTGATTTCCCAGCTTTTTCATACTGATTTGTTAGGAATGTGTATATATTTAGTAGATTAACATTTTAGCTATTTTTTTTGTTTTTTGCTTTAACTATTCATCATTAAATTTGACATTAAAATGTAATGTGGGGCTTCCCTGGTGGTGCAGTGGTTGAGAATCCGCCTGCCGATGCGGGGGACACGGGTTCGTGCCCCGGTCCGGGAAGATCCCACATGCCGCGGAGCGGCTAGGCCCGTGAGCCATGGCCACTGAGCCTGCGCGTCCGGAGCCTGTGCTCCGCAACGGGAGAGGCCACAGGAGTGAGAGGCCCGGGTACCGCAAAAAACAAACAAACAAACAAACAAACAAAAGTAATGTGTATTTGTGACATCAAATCTATCAATATTTTCATTAATAATTTCTTTGACTTTATGCTTACAAAGGTATGCCCTGTGATATACATTGATAAATATTCACCTATATTTTCTTGTTTTACTTTTATGTTCAACACCTCAACGTACCTGAAACTTTAAAACTTAGCTTATGCTATGAATAATCTAATTCTTTTCATATACATTGTTAACAATGTGAGCCAGTGCCATTTACTAGGAAGTCCATCATTTCACTAATTTGTCTTGTTCACCCACATTCTTCCATTATTGCTACTATTCATCAGCTATTGAATCAAAACAGTAAAGTCTTCAGAAATGCTTTCAGATGATTAACCAATGTTCAGGGCTGAGGACTAACTCAGCACAAAGACTGGCAAATGGCCTGGAAGGAGCTGTGGCAGGCAACGAGCTGGCTTAGGCTCCTAAGGAGAAAAATAAAATAAATGTTAAAAATTAAATTACTCCTATTGCCTATGGATGGACCACAAACACTCAATTCTATATAAGATAGAGGGGACTTACTTAGTTCCCACTGGCCAGTATGATGCTGATCATTGAGAAGTGACTGAATGGTGGCCATATGTTGAAAGAGAATCACCCTGTCATCCACACTGACACCCAGAGTATCATAGAAGCAAAAACTTGTCTGGAAGTAACAGTGCCCAGTTTTATAATGCCTCATCATATCATTACTGGTTGGGGCCTTCGTAGGTTACATGATTAGATCAATGTATGTACAGATACAGAAATATGTAGATATAATTAATTGAAACTGCAATTCCTATTTCTTATATCTATTATTTCTAGTATAACTGTTACTTGGTTGTTACTTTTAAAAAAATTTACTCTGGAAAGGATGTCCAATTTTATCAAATTACTTTTTAGCATCAGTTACAATTGTATTTCTGAATTTATAGTAAATACTATTTAATTTACCAGCTCCTGTGTGCAATACAACTTGCACACTGAATCTTTTCTTCTTCCACATACTGAGAACTTCGCCCTTCCAAATGATCTCCCCTGACTTTATCATCTAGTTTTCTCTTAATACTGTGTGTAGAAGCTCTAGCTGACTAATACACTGTTATTTTTATCTTAACAACATCATGCTGTAATGTCTTCCATCTTAAAATTTAAAAAAGACCTTTGACACTATGTCTCTTCAGCTTCACATTTGTCTATCCTGTTTCACAAAGTTTTCAAAAAGTGTTTGTAATCATTTTATTTCTTCACTTTCAATCTTTTTATATTTAAAAAAGAGTAACAATAAACATAGGTTAAACAGTTACGTTTTACTGCAAATCTTAAATTGAAAGCAGCTATCTCCTTGGTTATTATTCCCTACTCTCAAGTCCCATTTTCAGTAGCCACAGTCTATTTCTGCTAGTAAGTTACCTCCATAATTGTGTATTTAAATAAACAACTAAGCTTGTTTGGTATGTTCCATATTCACACATAAACTCAAGATTACTGCCAAAATCTTTATGGAAAGAGTTTGTAAAATCAAAAAAGAACCTCAGCTTTCCCTAGGCTAACTAATACAGGTAAAATATCATTAATATAAATTCGTTACAGGAAGGATTAAAGGTCCCTGGAGAGGTGGTGATGTCCTTGCTGTCTTAATATGTTCTTGTTCTCAAGATAAATTTTGGTCAAATTCTCATGAAATAAAGCCCAGAAGATTATTTTTCATTTCATTATTTGATACTGTTGATCACTGTAATGAGTTAGAGTCATTAAGTCTTATCATTAAGAGTTGGTGTTTATTTTTTTCTTGCGCTTGCCTGAATGTTCTGCTAAAAGCTGTAGGCTAGAAATTAAGTCTTCAACAAAGTGATACAGTCTCAGAGGGATTGCATCAGGTATCCTTAACTATTGATAACTGAAGAAATAAAGTCTTGAATACAGGCCTTGGGATTCAAAGTAGCACAACTTAAACAACTCTCAGGCTGTACCACAATACAGACTCAGAATTTCCAGGATTCTTGTTAGTTTAGAAATGAATAACTTCATGCAAGCAGATTGCAAGCAGAATTAGTTACACAGGACTGAAGGGACTGATAAACTGATGAGATATTGCTAGTTGTGGCTATTTGCTTTGGAATATTTTTTGTCATATTTTTAAATACTCTATTTTCTGTGTGGGGGAAGCCTGCTCTCATCCTCCTTCACTTATATTTACACCTCAACTCAGTAGGCTATGTTTACTCAAACTACAGTGGAACTTCCTTTAAAATGATAAATGGTTACCACTGACCCCTTAATACTTTGGAACAAATACAGTAGTCCCAATTTCCACAATTTCACTTTCCATGTTTTCAGTTACCCATGGTCAAGTATGGTTCAAAATATTCAATGGAAAATTCCACAAATAAACAATTCATAAATTTTAAATTGCACACTGTTCTGAGAAGCATGATGAAATATCTTGCTGTCCCACTCCATCCCCGCTGGAATGTGAATATTCCCTTTGTCCAGTGTATCCCACCTATTAGTCAATGAGTGGCCATTTCAGTTATCTAATTGGCTGCCATGGTATGGCAGTGTTTGTGTGCAAGTAACCCTTATTTTATTTAATCGTCTCAAAGTACAAGAGTAGTGATGCAGTCAATTTGAATATGCCCAAGAGAAGCTGTATAGTGCTTCCTTTAAGTGAAAAGTTGAAAGTTCTGGACTTATATAAGGAAAGAAAAATAAATTATATGCTGAGGTTGCTAAAATCTATGATAAGAACAAATCTGCTATCTGTGAAATTGTGAAGAAGGAAACATAAATTTGTGCTAGTTTTGCTAGCATTAAACTGTAAAAGCTACAGCCACTGTGAGTGATAAGTGCATAGTTAAGATGGAAAAGGCCTTAAATTTGTACAAGATATTTTGAGACAGAGAACACAATCACATAATGCTTATTAGTTGATTGGTATAATTATTTTATTACTAATTATGTTGTTAATATGTTACCATACCTAATTTATAAATTAAATTTATCATAGGTATACATGTAAAGGAAAAAACATAGTATATATTGGGTTTGGTACTATCTGTGGTTTCAGGCGTCCACTGAGTTTCTTGGAACATATCCCCCATGGATAAGGGGGGACTACTGTACTTTGAGTTCTGTGTACTTTTTGAATGTGGTTTTTTGCACAAGTTCATTAAGAAACTGTCCTTTAATGGGCTAAGTATATATATGCACACACTCGTACATACATGTGTATGTATACGCACACACTTGAAATTGAGTCTGATTTTATGATTGTATATAAAATCAGCCTCTCAGTTTCTACTTTGAACCAATTTTATTCTGCTGATTTAAAAAATCTTTGATACATACTCCTAAAATTTTTGTGTAAGATTCATTAAAAAATTTTAGAAAAATATGCATATATTATTTCTCTATATGTTTTCAAATTTCTTAATTCTGTTGATGTTGATGAATATGTGAAGAGTGTATGATAGATATTGCCAATGTATGATGTTGGTGAAAAAAAGTATATATATATATATTTTTTTTAATTTGTATATAATGTAAATAATATATATGTCATGTGAAGGGGTCTATTTAATTTTTACTTGTGGACTCATTTATCCTAGAACCTTTCTACCCTTTGTAAACTGGTTTGTCTCTGGGCCTGCGGCACAGCTGTCACTGTTCTAGGAATTTTCTTTTCCTCTCACTGGAGTTAGATCCCTTGTTTCCTACATCCTGTATATTCATCTTTCATTTTGATGGAGCAAATCTAATTAATCTTTCAGAGTTTCCTGAGAACAAGTGAATGGAAAATATTGTTTCCTTGAGAAATTAATATAAAACATCTATCCAAATGCTTTGTTTGTAGTTTGGCTTAGTATAGATCATATTCAATAATTTTTTACTCAAAATTTTAAATTACTTCTAGATATTTTAGTTATAGTGACTAATGTTTCTGACCCTTAACCATAGAAAGTTTAATTATTTTTCTTTCTAGGAGTTTTTATGTTCTTCTCTTTATCTTTGGTGTGTTTTCTGAAATTTCATGATCTCTGTGCCTTGTAGTGTGTGTCTTTGTATATGTGTGTGTCTTTTTAAATTGTAAACTTGGTAGACCATTTAAGTCTATTCTGTCATTCATACATATAATCCTCCACACTTACCTCTACTTTTTCTACAACATTTATCACCTTATAATATAATTTTTATTACACATATAATTTTGGTGTCTGTGTCACGCAGCACTAGACAGTAAACTCAACAAGATGGGGATATCTGTCATTCCCTCTACTATAACATTAGTTGGAAAAATACTGGGTACTCAATAAATGTGTATTGATTGGCTGAGTAGCTTCTCAACTTGCCTCCCTGATTTTATAATTGCTCCCTTACAATATATTGTACTCAAATTCACAGTAAATAAACTTACCATTTAAAAATAAAGAGCGAAGATAGGTCATTATTATTTCCAAACTCCAATGAATGCCATAAATCTTTATCCACCAAATACTATACATATAGTACTTTACTTGGAAGTTACCACTTGCCTTTGTTAGGATATAAGTTTCCCAAAGGCAATGATGTGTTTTGTTTCTTTAAACTTAGATATCACAAATACTTGGAAAAAGGCCTGACATGTTGCCACTCCTCCATATTTTTTTTGAGAAAAGGAAAAAAAAGAATAATATATACAATTTAATACTTTAAGTAATTTCCTCATTTTGGTCTTGTACTGGTCATAGTAGTTTTAATTCTACAGAAGAGAATTTATTGACCTAAAAATGTTTCCTGCTATAACCCTGTGGAATAAGTGTGATTTTCCATTCATTTTAAATATCTGAATACCATTTGTAGAATATAGGATCTCAGTTATCACTTGATCAATGAATGCAGAAAGTTACTAAGGGTGTTGAATGAATACTTATGTAGATAATTTAATGGGAGCAGTAACTGATACCTGATTTCTTTAAACAAACAAATGTTTTGCGTAACAGATTATGCATTTAAGTGCCTAGTTTAGGCTTTGTTACTGATCCTTATTCTTTAGGATTTGCTAAAAGACAGTTCATTGACCAGAGAAATAAAGTCCATGTCTGAGTTTTCCAGGTCTGTGAATGTGACCCTGCCTTAGTTTGTGGACTTTGAGACAAATACTTGAGTATAAATTGTTTGTTGGGAAGTGCTAGTAGGGGATTGGGACAGTGAGAAGGAATTGCAGGAAGCCAACAAAGAATGTATCATCAGGCAAGTATTCACTGTGGGCACCCAGAGACTAGTCTCTCTGTAGAACTCTGTGGGTCTATCCTCATAGCATCAATTCCCAGTTAAATCTGACTTGTGGGCTAAGAGAGAACCCTAAGGCAAAGTCCCAGATGCTGAAGTCAGAAGTGGACTGCATGTAGAGGTATGTTATGCTGAGCAGACTTAGGCAGGGCACCTGCTGCTGCAATCCCCTGGAATACTATCCACAATTTAACATAATACTTCAGAATACTTTTGTTCTAGACATGCTATCTTAATGATTATCAGCTGGGGCCATAGAGCATAAAGAAGAATCTAATCAGTGCTATACCTTAAGTGTGTTCAAGTTGCACATTGGCAGGACACACAAGATAAGGCTCTCTCCTTCATAAGTAGGGGATGTTAGATCAGTCTTTTGAGCATAATGTTTTTGGCCTTAATGTATACCAATTTTCCTGAATTCATGTCATTGGCATATAAGCACTATTAAGTTTAATAGTTTAATCTTTGCCTTTACTATACTTCAGACAACTTTATACTTTTAAACTCCTATACTATTAAACAACATCATTCTTCCAAAGTCTTTATTGTACTACTTTTGTTTCTTTCTTTTTTTGGGGGGGGGGTGCCACATGGTATTCAGGATCTTCCCCCACCAGGGATCAAACCTGTGCCCCCTGCATTAGGAGCCCAGAGTCTTAAACACTGGACTGCCAGGGAAGTCCTATTCTACTACTTTTTGTAAGTGTAACATAATCAGAATAATAATTGTTTTCAGAAAAACAGATGGTAAGCTCATTATAGGACTATTAATATTAACATTTATTTGAAAGATCAGATGAATGTGCCTGTATTATTTTCTTGGTTTAGGCATCCACACAGTTTGTACTAGTTCTCATTCAAAAAAAAAAATGTTGAGGGGGACCTTCAAGATGGTGGAGGAGTAAGACATGGAGACCACCTTCCTCCCCACAAATAACATCAAAAATACATCTACATATGGAGCAGCTCCTACAGAACAGCTACTGAATGATGGCAGAAGACCTCAGACTTCCCAAAAGGCAAGAAACTCCCCACATACCTGGATAGGGCAAACAAAACAAAGTAAAAGCAGAGACAGAAGAATAGGGATGGGACCTGCACCTCAGGGAGGGAGCTGTGAAGGAGGAAAGGTTTCCACACACTAGGAAGCCCCTTCACTGGCGGAGGTGGAGGGTGGCAGGGAGGAAGATTTGGAGCCACGGAGGAGAGCACAGCAACAGGGGTGTGGAGGACAAAGCAGAGAGATTCCCGCATAGAGGATCGGTGCCGACCAGCACTCACCAGCCCAAGAGGCTTGTCTGCTCACCCGCCGGGGCAGGCAGGGCCTGGGAGCTGAGACTCAGGCTTTGGAGGTCAAATCCCACAGAGAGCACTGGGTTTGGCTGTGTGAACACAGCGTGAAAGGGGCTAGTGTGCCACAGCTAGCCAGGAGGGCATCCAGGAAAAAGTCTAGACCTGCCTACGAGGCAAGAGACCATTGTTTCGGGGTGCGCCAGGAGAGGGCATTCAGAGCACCACCTAAATGAACTCCAGAGATGGGCGTGAGCCACAGCTATCAGCTCAGACCCCAGAGAAGGGCATGAAATACTAGTGCTGCTGCTGCAGCTACCAAGAATCCTGTGTGCGAGCACAGGTCACTCTCCACACCCACCCCCCACCACAGGAGCCTATGCAGCCCGCTACTGCCAGGGTCCCGTGATCTAAGGACAACTTCTCTGGGAAAACACACAGCATGCCTCAGGCTGTTGCAATGTCATGCTAGCCTTTGCCACCACAAGGTCACTCCGCATTCCAATTATAACTACTGTATCCCTCCCTCCCCCTGACCTGAATGAGCAAGAGCCCCCTAATCAGCTACTACTTTAACCCCATCCTTTCTGGGCAGGGAACAGATGCCTGAGGGTGACCTACATGCAGAGATGGTGTGAAAACCAAAGCTAAACCCCAGGAGCTGTGCAAATAAAGAAGAGAAAGGGAAATTTCTCCATGTAGCCTCAGAAGCAACAGATTAAATTCCTGCAATCTACTTATGTACCCTGCATCTGTGGAATACCAGAATAGATAACAAATCATCCCAATATTGTGGCAGTGGACTTTGGGAGCAACTGTAGCCTTGGGGTTTGCTGTTTGCAACTGATTTGTTTCTGATTTTTATATTTCTCTTAGTTTAGTGTTTAGCGCTTGCACTGATGGATTTGTTTATTGGTTTGGTTGCTCTCTTCTTTTTCTCTTTTTTAATCATTATAATTTTTAAATTTTTTTTTTATTTTAATAATTTTTTTAGTTATTTCATTTATTTTTTTTTCTTTCTTTTTTTTCTCCCTTTTGTTCTGAGCCATGTGACTGACAGGGTTTTGGTGTTCAACCCTAGTGTCAGACCTGAGCCTCTGAGGTAGAAGAGCCAAGATCCAACCATTAGACCACCAGAGACCTCCTGGCCCCATGTGATAACAACTGGTGAGAGCTTTCCCAGAGATCTCCATCTCAATGCTAAGACCCATATCCACCCAATGGCCAGCACACTCCAGTGCTGGACACCGCATGCCAAACAACTAGCAAGACAGGAACACATCCCAACCCATTAGCAGAGAGGCTGCCTGAAATCATAACAAGGTCACAGACACTCCAAAACACACTGCTGGATGCAGCCCTGCCAACCAGAAAGACAAGATCCACAAGAATACAGGCACCAGTCCCCACCACCAGGAAGCTTACACAACCCACTGAAACAGCATCACCCACTCAGGACAGACACCAAAAACAATGATAACTACAAACCTGCAACCTGCAAAAAGAGGACCACAAACACAATAAGTTAAACAAACTGAGAAGACAGAGAAGTATGTAGCAGATAAAGGAGCAAGGTAAAAAAACCCACCAGACCAAACAAATGAAGAAGAAATAGGGAGTTTACCTGAAAAAGAATTCAGTTTAATGATAATAAAGATGATCCAAAATCTTGGAAATAGAATGAAGAAAATACAAGAAATGTTTAACAAGGACCTAGAAGAAGTAAAGAGCAAACAAACAATGATAAACAACACAATAAATGAAATTAAAAATTCTCTGGAAGGAATCAATAGCAGAATAACTGAGGCAGAAGAATGGATAAGTGACCTGGAAGATAAAATAGTGGAAATAACTACCACAGAGCAGAATAAAGATAAAAGAATGAAAAGAATTGAGGACTGTCTCAGAGACTTCTGGGACAACATTAAATGCACCAACATGCAAATTATAGGGGTTCCAGAAGAAGAAGAGAAAAAGAAATGGTCTGAGAAAATATTTGAGGATATTATAGTTGCAAACTTGAAAGGAAATAGTCAATCAAGTCCAGGAAGCACAGAGAGTCCCATACAGGATAAATCCAAGGAGAAACACACCAAGACACATTAATCACACTATCAAAGATTAAATACAAAGAAAATATATTAAAAGCTGCAAGGGAGGGCTTCCCTGGTGGCGCAGTGATTGAGAATCCGCCTGCCGATGCAGGGGACACGGGTTCGTGCCCCAGTCCGGGAAGATCCCACGTGTCACGCAGCGGCTAGGCCCGTGAGCCACGGCCGCTGAGCCTGCGCGTCTGGAGCCTGTACTCTGGAACGGGAGAGGCCACAACAGTGAAAGGCCCGAATACCGCACAAAAAAAAAAAAAAAAAAAAAAAAGGCTGCAAGGGAAAAGCAACAAATAACATATAAGGGAATCCCTATAAGGTTAACAGCTGATCTTTCAGCAGAATGTCTACAAGCCAGAAGGGTGTGGCAGGACATATTTAAAGTGATGAACAGGAAAAACCTACAACCAAAATTACTCTACACAGCAAGGATCTCATTCAGATTCGATGGAGAAGTGGATACTGAGCACTTGAAATGAAGCTACTCTGAAGCTCTGATTTTTATTTTGAAATTTTAAAACTGATCTTTGAGTTATTAGAAAACTCTTAAGTATGGAATAACTTAATTATATGAATTTATTTTTCACTTGTACAATTAAAAATTCAAATACAATTATTTCCAAAGAAAATTTAACATTTGATTTGAGAAATGCTGTAAGTGTAAAATACAGACAAGATTTCCATTTCTTTTCTTCTATTTTTTGTGGCTACTATAAAGTTTAAAATTACATATGTGGCTAGTGTTACAATTCTGTTGGATAGTGCTGTTTTGCACTAAGACTTTCAATATCTTTTTTAGTTCACTTTAAAAATAATGTTCTGTTGGGGAAATGTAATTAAAAACAGCCTCTTGCCAACCTCTCCACAAATATAGAAGAGAAAGAAAAGTTTTATTTTTAAATAAGCATGAAATCAAAATACGATGTATTAATGTATCATAAGCAATTGGCTAAAGAGATTGCAAGATAGAAGTCTCATTAGTTAACACATTGGAGCATATGCAACCCATTCCACACATGTTCTCAAAGTAAATGATAACTAGTCCATAAATAGGGAACTTCATGGAAACACTTGTGACACACTGTCATTCTAAATTCATCTGCTAATTGGGATAGTCTCATGTACTTGCTAATTGCCTTTTTCTAAAAGAAAAACAAGTTTCTCATCTCTTAAAACAGTAGGTAGGTTTTCAACCTACAGCACAGCACAGGCTAAAGTTAGGCTCTTACTGTCCTAGGGGCAATGGGAGATATGGGTACAATCCTTTTTGATTACTTCTCAAAAAGATGTTTCCCAGGTCCTTGAAAAAAAGATTTCTGGCTTATAAAGCTAGCTGGGGATCTATTTAGCCTTTAAAAATATTTATATACACCTCAAAGGGGCAGAGAAAGCATTACAGTTACAGGTTATCTAAAGTAAATGTTCAAAGAAAAAGCCCAAGGAGGGAAGCATCTTTGCTGTCTTACACCAGAGAAGCTCAATATATTTCTGTTTTTAGATTTGTATTTACACTTACAGTTCGTATTTCATGTGAGTTATAACAGTAATATTAGTACATATATATTGTAAAACAACTTTAAAATAGGAATATTTAATAATAATTTGCAATATTATTTTTCCCTTATTCCTAATTCCTCACTTCTGTTATAGTTAAATCACTTGCTTTCCCAGAGATTAATAATGTATTGTTTATTTTCCCCTTTTACATATCACAGAGGATATTTCTTTCTTTTGTCCCGCCTACCCTTTTGGCATGTGCAATTCACTCACTCCATGTTTGGGTGGTGTTTTTGTTGTTTTTTTTATTGTTTTTTAAATCAGTTGGCTCCATCTTTCTTCTCCAGAGATGGCACAAAACTCAAGCTGTAGTAGAGTTTGTTTGTTTCCCCTAGGATTAATATGAATTCTTGGAAGAAATTACACTTCATCTATGAGACTACAAACTCTAAGGACAAGTTAACCTATAATTGAGGGAACTGATTTTGCAGCTTCTTGGAGAGTTTACCTAAGAATGAATTTAACTCAGAGGAAAGCAGAGCTGAGTTGAAGGGAGAAAAAGAGAGGTCCATGTGTTATGGCTGAGCTCTCGGATTCAGCAGTGCCTGTAGTCAGACCCCATTGTGCATTTCCTAGGTAAGAGCTTCACATACTTCACCTCTGCTTAAGCTGGCTGAGGTTGGAATTTTGTTTTCTCAAGCACAGATTTCCAGCCTATACACATATATGTGACACTCTGTCTTAATTTAAGGAGGCACAGTCTTAATCAAGAATGCAATGTATTATATAAGACAAATGATCATTTTAGAGTGCTCCTTTATGTCCAGTTTACAACCACAGTTTTTTATTGGTTTGACTGTCCAGACATAAATTTCTAGACTTTCCTTTAGACAATTTCAACATTCTATATAATTGTTATGGTCAGTACAGACTCTTTAAAAGGGGATCTTAAAAATAAGCTGTGGGTTTAATTGAATTAGTTTTATTATGATAATATTTAAAACATACAAAAAAAGTATATAAACTATTATTATAGTAATAGTTTAATACTACTTATAAGAGTATTAAACCAAAACAAATTCTGATGTAAATACAAATTCTAAAAAGTCCAATAATACATAAATTATCTACATATATTATGTATGTTTCTGGAGTGGGGATCCCTAATCATAAGAAAAGTCCTCTACTTTGTTCCAGCATTTTCATAGATTTGTATCTGTGTGTTTTGGGTGATATTAGTAACTTAGGTTGATTTATCTGAGTTATATAAAGTAGAGATTCTTTTTTTTTAATTAGACACCCAATTGTCCCAAAGGCATTTATTTATCAGCCTACTCTTCCCATTAATTTGAAATAGGTACCTTTATAAACTTTCAAATACAGCATTTCTCCCTTAGTAGTTTGAAAACATTTTGCCCTATTTTTCTTTCTAGACCAGCAAACTTATCAAAATCTTCTTCATTATATACTTACTACTCTGTTTACTGCTAATAAAATATTCCAGTTTTGTTTGTATAGATCAGAATCTCTTCAAAATACCTACCTTCAAGCTGAATGTATTACTTACTAGTATGACAGAGGTGTACGGATTTTGGCATATCTGTGCTATTCTCGGCCAAGTGATAACTCAATTGGTATTATTCAGATTAATCTGACAGTAACTTGGCACCTCCTGTGCCAGATTTTCTCTTTCTCTCTTCTCTCAATGGATAGAAAGACAGACAACATTTCTTTCTCTTTCTTGAGCTCACCTTTGAAACTTTCTCTTTATTGTTATTTGTTTTGTATTCTTCTATGAAATGGTCATTCAGGTGCAGCCACGAGATGAGACAGAGAGGCTCAGGAAAACAAGTTTAAATACTCACAGGTCCTCAAGACAGCAGGCACTGCATGCCTTGCAGGGCCACATGAAAAACATCAGGGTGGTCAGGAGGCAGAATACAGAGGGAGGTGAAAGCATTAGGCTAGAGCCTTCACTGGGGTTTCCAAGGGAAAGGCCAAAAAGGGTGGGGTAACAGTTTATGATTGCCTAGTTTGAATGATTTTGGCAGGCTCTAAGCTATGGCGGGGGGGTGGTGCCTAGTTGTCTTGTCCCTGGCCCTGGAATGATTAAGGCAGAAGAATATTGGCTCTTGGGGTGCATGGGACAGATTGAGGAAGTATGGCTCTGGATCGGTTAGGCTGCACATCAAAGGCATACTCCAGAGTCCCTTTGCCCCTGGAAGGCAGACTCTTCCAAGCCAGAAAGGTGTTTTTTGTTTTTTGTTTGTTTTTTTTTTTTATGTCAAAACACAATAATATACACCGTTTTAAAAAATACATTATTACCTCCAAATTTAATGAGGATATATTTCATACTATCAACTCTATTTTTTTGCAGCCTAGCTGGATGTTCTTTCTGGGAGAGTACATTTTTTGTTATTGTTACCTTAATGATGAATCTGCTTCTTTGTGTGTTTATGAGTATGTTTGTGCTGGGGAAGGGATTTTAAGCCCAGGGTAATTAAGTTAACTCTTCTACATGGGATTTCAAATAGTCTGTATCTGTTGAGTTTTAATGGAATGTTCCTATCTGCTTTATATGTTACAGAAATTGTTCTAATATAGTTATATCATTGCTCTGAGCCATAACTACTTTCTGATACACACACATATATGTGTATATGTATACATACATATGTATATGGCAAAATATATGTTCTATATTTAAACATATATAAGTATACCCTATAGTTGAGCATACATATATGGAAGTAAAGTATTTGTGTGTTTAAATACTTTTTACCAGTAATTCCAACATAGTATGTTTGTTGTACTTAGACATTTCACCTCAAATTGAACCAGAAACTTTTGTAGTGTTTCTTTACTTCAGAAAGTATTTGTCTTCTAAAGAAACCCTAGTGTTTCTGCCCATCATCCTCCAGACTTGCAGGAAGGTGTGAAATCTAGCAGTTCCATATTGTGACTCAAAGTTGGATCACTGATATCCTCTTCATTACATAGAAGTTAAAAAATCGTTGAGCATTGCTTTCGATGTTTAATAATACTTTGACTGATGCTTTTATAATTCCTGTCAAAATCATTCATCTGCTCTGTCAATATTCTGAAAAAAACTCAATTATTTTATTTTCATTTATTGATGTAATTTAAACAAACATTTTAGTAGGCACATATAATTCACAATAGATTTGTTTTGAACTTTCTACCTTGCTTTTGTATAGATTTTATGGAAGTGTGTATTCTAGGACACACATTCACAGGACATTCAAAATGGTATTTGTTAGTCCAGGAAACATGGATTTTTATAAAAATTTAATAGCCAATAAATGTAATACCATGAAAATGTGGGAAGAGGATAAAATATTTATGTAACCTTTTGTGTGCCATGGAAATAATCCATTTCCAGGTTTCATATATCATGACATGATTTTTTTCCTCAGATCTTTCCTTAAGCATAGATTTTTTAATATGATTTTGCCATCAATTATGTCTATGGTCTATAGTCACAATATAGTCAATATCATTAAGTATATAAGAACAGATAATATTTTACATAATATTTTGCACTCATTTTAATAAATATGTTTTATTGATTTATCCTTGAGTTAACCATTTTCAATATAGTTAAATATAGGATGACAGATAAATAGTATAATGGATATGCATCACAAAAATGGATATCATACTTTAAAAGTTTATAATCTATAGGAATAGTTTGAAAGATGGAAGAAAGAGTTTTTATAATTTCTAAAGAAATCACAATAAAGCAGCCTGATTTCAGATAGCATGGAGTATAAAAGATAGTTTCAAAATGAAAATAAAATTATATGCAGTAAAAATTCTATAGAAATAAGTTATAGATTAGTTAGAAATGTGTGAGAAAATAACTATACTCTTCATAAGAAAACATTGCAAATAGGAGGGGGTATTTAAACACATACTTCTGATTGACTGAGATGATTTCAGGAGTAATAACTAAATTTACAGCTACTTTTTCATACCCATATTTGTTAGGTATGAACAGTATGAGCACTAAGAAATTACCTTATCTTGGTTTTCATATATACACTCTGCGCCAGTGAATAAAGAAATCATCTTTGTATCAATCTAAGGCAGTAAGTTCTCCAAAAATGTATCTAGTAGAGTTATACTTTTCTGGGATTAATATTTTTCTTTTCAGAAAATTTTTAATTTTTATTAACGTATAGTTGGTTTACAACATTAATTAGTCTCAGGTCTACAACATAATGATCAAATATTTTTATAGTTTATTTTAAACTCCATTTACAGCTTTATAACATATTGACTGTACTCCCTGTGCTATACAATATACACTTGTAGTTTATTTATTTTATATATAGTAGTTTGTACCTCTTAATCCCCTACCCCTATTGTGCCCCTCACCCTTCCTTCTCCCCACTTGTAACCAATAGTTTGTTCTCTATATCTGTGAACCTGTTTCTGTTTTGTTATATTCATTCATTTTATTTTTAGATTTCATATATGTGTTAACATACAGTATTTGTTTTCCCTCTGTCTGACCTATTTCACTAAGCATAATGCCCTCCAAGTCCATCCATGTTGTATAAATGGCAAAGTTTCATTCCTTTATTGCTTAGTAATATTCCATTTTGTGTGTGTGTGTATATGTGTGTATGTGTGTGTATATATATATATATATATATATATATATATATATATATATATACCACATCTTCTTTATCCAGTCATCTGTTGATGGACACTAAGGTTGCCTCCACATCTTGGCTATTGTAAAGGATGCTGCTATGAACATTAGAGTGCGTGTATCTTTTCAAGTTAGTATTTTTGTTTTCTTTGGGTATATACACAGGAGTGGAATTGATGGATCATATGGTAGTTCTATTTTTAGTTTTGTCAGGAACTTCCATACAGTTTTCCATAGTAGCTGCACCAATTTACATTCCCACCAACAGTGTAGGAGGGTTCCCTTTTCACCATGTGCACTTCAATGTTTCTTGTTTGTGGTCTTTCTAATGATTACCATTCTGACAGATGTGAGGTGATAGCTTGTTGTGGTTTTGATTTACATTTCTCTGATGATTAGCTATGTTGAGCATCTTTTCATGTGCCTGTTAGTCATCTGTATGTCCTCTTTGGCAAAATGTTTATTCAGGTCTTTTGCTCATTTTTTATTGGATTTTTGGTTTTTTGATATTGAGTTTTATGAGCAGTTTATATATTTTGGATATTAACTCCTTAACAGTCATATCACTTGCAAATATTTTCTCTCATTCTGTAGGTTGTCTTTTCATTTTGTGGAAGGTTTCCTTTGCTATGCAATAGATTTTAAGTTTAATTAGGTCCCATTTGTTTATTTTTGCTTCTGTTTTCTTTTGCCTTAGGAGACAGATACAACTAATATTGTTGTGATTGATGTCAGAGTGTTCTGACTGTGTTTTCTACCCTTTTCCCTCCGGGACCCCTATTATGTAAATGTTAGTATTCTTGATGTTGTCCCACAGGTCCTTTAAAATGTTCTCATTTTTAAAAATTTGTTTTTCTTTTTGATGTTTTGTTTGGGTGATTTCTATTCTATCTTCCAGATCACTTAGGCATTCTTCTATATCACCTAGTCTGCTGTTAATTCCTTCTGGTGTGGTTTTCATTTCAGTTATTGTATTCATCAGCTCTGACTGGTGGTTTGTATTTTCTGGTTCTTTGTTAAAATTCTCACTGTATTCATTTATTCTTTTAACTAGTTCAATTAGCATTATTATACTAATGCTCTGAAGCCTTTACTTGGTAATTTATTTATCTCTATTTTATTAGTATGTTTAAAGTTTTTTTTCTTATTCTATTAATTGAAACAAATTCCCCTATCTTATGTTGCCTACCTTACTCTGTCTCTATGAAATTCAGTGAAACAGTTACCTGTCCTGGTTTTGAAAATATATTCTTGTGTGGGAGCTTCCCTCTGCAGTGTAATTGTGCCCACTGGCTTTGGTGGGAGCACTAGATCTGAAATGAGCATAGGTCACATCTCCCCCCAGGGTTTGCTGACAGCTGTTACCTTCGTGGGACATGGGGCTGGAGATAGAGGGGCTAGAGCTAGAACAAGGTGTGAGACAAGGCTTCACCTATGATCATTGGCTGACAGTGTCCTATTGGGGGTAAGAGCAGGACCCAAGGTTCTGGAGCTGAAGAGATGAGGGTTAAGTCTGAGCTGGTTCTGTTCCCTCTAAGTGTACACTCTATTTCAGCACCTTCAGCACCTTCACTCCAGAGGGGATCGGTGCTAGAACACTGATCGGGGTCTGAGCCAGCACCCGATGCCTGCTGGGGCACATACTGATGCAATCCCAGCACAGCAGTCAGAATTCCAGACCACTCCCTGTCCATTGACTCTGGGAGCACCAGTAATGGCCAGTTTTGCCCAGTTCATGTGCAGTGCTGGGTCCCAGCCAGATTTAGTCACCACAACTATGCACTGTCCTCAGAAATGACAGCCTTCACCCCAGTGGGGAGCTGCACCAGAGCAAGAGGGCCTGGAGTGGGCATTTGGTGTCAGCTTGTGCACAGGCTGGGATAGTCCCAGCATACCAGTGAGAACATGAGACAGGTCCGGATCCACCACCTCTGCAATTGCCAGCAGCCACAGCCCCCACCCACTTCCGATGCAGTGCCAGGTCCGAGCCTGCTCCATCCCCCTTGACTGCAAACTTTCCTCTGAAGTGCAGCCTTCACCCCAGTCGGAAGCCATCCCAAAGCTGGAGGAGCTGGGAAGTTGCAGGAAACTGGCCAGAGTCTTGAGCAGTCTCAACCTCCTCCCTCCACCTTGTTCCCGGGTATAAGCAAGCAGGTTCTTAATAAGCAGTCTAGGTTTCTTACAGTTCTTCTGTTAGTCCCACTGGTTTTCAAGCCAGCTAAGGGGATTCATCTTCCTGGTGTTGGATATCAGGGCTGGGATGCCCAACATGTGGTTCAGACTACTCTCTCCCAGGAAGGATGTTTGAACCCAAGCAATTCCCCTTCTTTTCTGTGTTCTCTTCTAGAGGTACAGGTCCTGAATTGATTGCTTGTCTTCCCTTCCTACCTGACTCCATGTAGATCATTCTTTATAACTTTGTTGTGTAAGGGTCTTTATGCCAGTCTCCAGTTTGTTTTCAGTGAGAATTGCTCCATATGTAGATGTATTTTTGATATGTTCAATGGGGAAGGTGAGCCCAAGCTCCTCCTGCTCTGCCATCTTGATCTCCTCCCAGATTATTTTTAAAGCTAACTTAGGTTTCTGCTTATAACTATATTTAAACATATTTGGAAACATGCTGAACACCATTTCCTAAATCATTTTAGGCTCCCAGGAATCGATTCAGTGCTCATAAATAAATGCTATTGTTAGAAGAATATTCCAGTTCCATATTAGTAAAAATAAATTCAGTGATCACCAAGGTAGTATTTCCCATTTGATCCTGATATTTGTGTATCTTCTACTAAGCTGTTTGGAAATTAAATTATTCTATATGAGGCATTCTAGAAATTTAACCAGAAAAAGCATTCTTTATTTTTCTGAGTAACTAGAAAGCTATTTCAAGTATCAAATTCTCATTAATTTCAGCTTTGTTCCAAGATGAATAGAGAAAGCTAAAACATCTCAAAACTGAAATTATAGTAAGCTACAATTTTATAATGAAAGTGAATTATCTAATATAAAATTCTGTATACTTCAGATTTTCAAATAATTTTCCCAAACTCCATCTTCTTCTCAAAATGTACTTTAAATGCATAGTTTAATTATCCAGCATAAATTAATTAAAATATAGCTTTTGAATGTCTAGGTCATTCAGTACTTTATAAAAAGCAATGAAAGATGAGAAGAGCATGTTCAAAGATAATTAAGACATGTTGTTTAGCTTAAATGACTTTCCAAATTAATAACAAGAAAAATAACTACACAGGTAGTAAATAAATACAAACGTAATATTGAAGGAGAATTGCCATCAGTGTATCAGGTACTTTGAGAGTACCGAGGATAGAAAGATTTCTTCTGGATCAAGGAGAAAGTGGAGGGTTTTTTGGGGAAAAAAGGCATTTGATTCAGACGTCTCACTAAAGGTCCGACTAAAAATGGCATTTCTAGTGTCATTAAATAAGAGAAGGAATTGTTACACAGAAGGAATATTTTGAATCAAGAAAAGAAAACAGGAGAGTTTAGAGGACATTGGAACTATTACATTTTTCATTTTTGCTACATAAGTGTTTCACTTGTCATTTGGGGTCAGACAATTCTTTGTATGCTGTCCCATGCATTGTAGGATGTTTAGCAGCTTCCAGGATCTCTACCAGTAGCACTCATCCTCCAGTCTTGTCATCCATGAATGTTTGCAGACATGCCAGGTATCTCCTAGGGAAAAATTTGTCTCCAGTTATGAACCACTGGGCCACAGTACAAAATACATGAGGGATTGTGCTAAAGTATAGGTTGCAATAACTTTTAATGAGTACCTTCTCTGGAAAGTCATTGGTTAATTATTTTGTGTTCATTACCTTATATAATCTTCACCTTGACCTTATGCCATTATTACAGAAACTAAGAATGAGATGTCTAATGACTTTTCTAAAATCTCACATCTAATTAGTAGTAGATCTTGGCTTTAAACAGTTATTTGCCTCTGTAACCTGTGCATTTGGATATAATGATATACTCTCAACAGACCATAAACCTTGACATTCCTCCCATCAAGAGATAGGGTTGGCTTCCCCACTCTGAATTTGAGAGGGCTTTATGGCTGTTTTAACCAGTGTGATATGGAGTAAATGAAGTTGTGCTAGTTTCTGGGCTTATGCCTTGATGGAATGGTTTTCATTTTTATTCTATAAACTCTGGATTTTTATAAATAGTGGCATTATGTAAATTATGGCTTTGTTTTAGTAAGAATTTGGGGGGCAGGAGCTTATATTTGAGAATTGAAATAGAATTGAATACAAGAAAACAAAATACTGTTGTAGTTACTATGAACAAAATTGATGATTGAAATAGGAAAGAGAGAATTCGAAAAAACTGTAATAATGCCATCATATCTTGAATAGATATATTGTAGGATTACAGGAGAAGTAAATTGATTCAAAGCACCTATTAACTTTGAGTTCATGGAAACTTGACTCTGTATGTTTCTGTTTCCATTTTCCTAGTGACACATCTCCAGCTATATCCCATAGCCATTCTCCTTCCCAGGAATACAGGCATTTGAAGAATCAAATACTAAATAACTGAGCAAGGGGAGAATATACTGGTCAGGAGGTCAGGAGGTCATTAATTGTATTGGAATCTCTGTTGTCTTTGGTCTCTTTCTCCTCAGCCCAACTTGCTTTTCCAGTAATTTTCTCACTCGTGATGATTTTGATCAGGGGCTATCATTTGTGCTTATCATCACTAGCTGGTCAGCCTGGTCAGTACATATTTGATCCCTTCTTATGGACAGTTTAAAAATTTTCTTTTTCCCACAGAGGTCCTAGGTTCTATGCAGAACTGATGACATATCAAAACAGCTGCTTTAAATGTTCTTGAATTTTTGGTAATGGTAGTTTCTAAAATATTATATTACAATAAGGATCTTATCTCCTCAGAGATGGAGAAAACCTTTAGATGGAAATGTTGCTTTATTTCACACACATTTTTATCCAAGGCATAACTCTGGCCTAATCAATATGTATTCTTAGATTGGAGATAATGATATTAAAACTTAAGGGAAAAAATAGATATGAATTAGAAAATCTTATGAATATAAGTGATAGGAAATATCACCATTTCCTGTGTTTTCAATGATGACCTATCCATGCATTATACAGAGTGACATAAGTTCTAGTTTTCTCTGGACAATATTAATTTATGCCTATTTCCTGATATGATCAATAGCACACCTCTTTAATCTCAATAGAGGACCTTATTGGGATAATAAATTATATGGAAACCATATAATAAATTATATTAACCAAAATTATATAAATGTGCAAGTGACTAAGGGGTCTCATATACGGGTTGTCATAGATTCAACCCCTCCTTCTTTTGCTGTGCAGAAGATTTTCAGTTTGATGTCTCATTTGTTGATTTGTGCTTTTTTTTGCTTGTGCTTTTTGTGTTATATCCAAAAAAATCATTGCCAAGATCAGTGTCAAGGAGCTTCTTCCCTGTTTTCTCCTAGGAGTTTTATGGTATCAAGACTTAAACTTTACGCCTTTTATCCAATTTTGAGTTAATTTTTGTGAGTGGTGTAAGATGTGTCTAATTTTATTTTTCAGCAAGTGTTTATCTAGTGTTCCCATTACCACTTGCTAAAGAAACTATCCTTTCCTCATTGGGTTTTCTTGGCTTGCTTGTCAAATGCTAGTTGACCATATATGTCAGGGGTTAATTTTGTGCTCTCTATTCTGTTCCATTGGTCTAATTTTTATTCTAGTACCATACTATTTTAATTAATGTTTTTTTTTCTATTTCTGTGAAAAATGACATTGAAATTTTGATAGGAATTATGTTGCCTCTATAGATGGCTTAGAGTAATGGAACTTTTTAACAATATTAATTCTTCTTATCCATGAACATAGGATGTTTTTCCATTTGTTTGTGTTTCCTGAATTTTTTCCAACAAAGTCATATAGTTTTTGTTGTACAAATCCTGCACTTCCTTAGTTAAATTTATTCCTAGGTATGTTATTGTTTTTAGTGCCATTGTGAATAGGATTGTTAACTTCTTTTTCAGATGTTTCATTATGAGTGTATAGAAATGCAATTGATTTCTCTATGTTGATTTTATATTCTGCAACTTTGGTGAATTTGTGGATAGTTTGCAACAGTTTTTTTGTTGAATCTTTGGAACTTGCTTTAGACAAAATCATATCATCTGCAAATGAAGAAAATTTTACTTATTCCCTTCTGATTTGGGTGATTTTTATATCTTTGTCTTACCTAATTGCTCTAGCAAGGACTTCCAGTACTATATTGAATAGAATTGGTGAGAGTTGGCATCTTGTTTTGTTCCTGATCTTAGAGGAAAAATTTTCAATTATTCTTCATTAGGTATAATGTTAGCTGTGGGTTTGTTGTATGTGACCTTTATTATGTTGAGGTTCATTCTTTCTACACCCAATCTGTTGAGGGTTTTTGCTGTTTTACCATAAGAAGATGTTTTGTTAAATGCTGTTTTGCATCTATTGTGATAATCATGTCATTTTTATCCTTCATTTTATTAATGTGATGTCTTATGTTTATTAATTTGTGTATGTTGAATCATCATTGTATCTCAGGCATAAATCCCACTTGGTCATGGTGCATAATCCTTTTAATGTGTTCTTAATTCAGTTTGATAATACTTTGTAGAGAATTTTTGTATCTGTATTCCTCAGGGATATATTGGTCCATAGTTGTCATTTCTTGCAGTTTCCTTACATGGCTTTAATATTTTATCTGGCTTTAAAGTAACACTGGTTTCATGGAATGAATTTGTTATTATTCCCTCTCTTTAAATTTTGGGAAGAGTTTGAGAAGAATTGTCATTAATTCCTCTTTAAATGTTTGTTGGAATTTTCCAGTGAAACCATCTGGTCCTGGGATTTTCTGGTCTTGGGGTGGTTTTTGATCACTGAGTAAATTTTCTGACTCATTAATTGTCTGTTCAAACTTTCTATTTCTTCCTGATTCAGTCTTGGTAGGTTGTGTTTTAAGGATTTTATCCATTTTTTTCTAGGTTATCAAATTTGCTAGCATATAATTACTCATAGTATTCTCTCATGATTCAATATACTTCTGTAGTATCCGTTGTGATGATTTCTATTCTAATATTTTCTGACTTTTTTCTTAGTCTAATTAAAAGTTTTTCAGTTTTACTTATCTTTTTGAAAATCCAGTTTTTAGTTTTGCTTATACTTTCTATTGTTTTCCTGGTCTCTGTTTCATTCATTTCCACTCTAATTTTTATTATTTCCTTTTTTTTCTGCTAACTTCGGGCTTAACTTTTTCTTTTTCTAGTTTTTGAGGTATAAAGTTAGGTTGTTTATTTGAGGTCTTTCTAATTTCTTAATATATACATTTATCACTATAGGCTTTCCTTTAAAAATTGCTGTGACATCATCCTATTGTATTTAGTATGTTTTCATTTTCATTTGTTTTGGCATATTTTTTATTTCCCTTTTGACTTCTTATTTGACCCCTTGGTTGTTTAGAAGTATTGTTTAGTTTCCATGTATTTGTACATTTTTGACATCACTCATGTTGCTGATTTTTAGTTTCATACCATTATTGTCAGAAAAGATAGTTGGTACGATTTCGATCTTCTTAAATTTGGTAAGATATTTTTTGTGTCTTACTAAATAATCTATCCTTGAGAATGTTTCATGTATGCTCGAGCAGAATATGTATTCTGCTACTGTTGAATGAAATGTTCCATATATATGCCCATAAATTCCATTTGGTTTACAGTACAGTTTAATTCTGTTTTCTTGTTGATTATCTGTCTGGATGATCTATCTGTTGCTGAAAGTGGAGTATTAAAGCCCTCTACTAATATTGTATCATTTTCCATTACTCCCTTCAGATTTGTTGGTATTTGCTTAATGTATTTACATACTCTGATATTGGTTATGTATATATTTACAGTCATTATATCTTTTTGTTAAACATCTTTATTGGAGTATAATTGCTTTACAATGGTGTGTTAGTTTCTGCTTTACAACAAAGTGAATCAGTTATACATATACATATGTTCCCATATCTCTTGCCTCTTGCATCTCCCTCCCTCCCACCCTTCCTATCCCACCCCTCTAGGTGGTCACAAACCACCTAGCTGATCTCCCTGTCCCATGCGGCTGCTTCCCACTAGCTATCCAGCCTACGTTTGGTAGTGTATATATGTCCATTCCACTCTCTCACTTCGTCACAGCTTACCCTTCCCCCTCCCCATATCCTCAAGTCCATGCTGTGGTAGGTCTGTGTTTTATTCCTGTGCTACCCCTAGTCTCTTCATGACATTTTTTTTTCTTAGATTCCATATATATGTGTTAGCATACGGTATTTGTTTTTCTCCTTTTGACTTACTTCACTCTGTATGACAGACTCCAGGTCCATCTACCTCACTACAAATAACTCAGTTTCATTTCTTTTTATGGCTGAGTAATATTCCATTGTATATATGTGCCACATCTTCCTTATCCATTCATCTGTTGATGGACACTTGGGTTGCTTCCATGTCCTGGCTATTGTAAACAGAGCTGCAATGAACATTTTGATACATGACTCTTTTTGAATTATGGTTTTCTCAGGGTATATGCCCAGTAGTGGGATTGCTGGGTCGTATGGTAGTTCTATTCATAGTTTTTTAAGGAACCTCCATACTGTTCTCCATAGTGGCTGTATCAATTTACATTCCCCCTAGCAGTGCAAGAGTGTTCCCTTTTCTCTACACCCTACCCAACATTTATTGTTTCTAGATTTTTTGATGATGGCCATTCTGACTGGTGTGAGATGATATCTCAATGTGGTTTTGATTTGCATTTCTCTAATGATTAATGAAGTTGAGCATTCTTTCATGTGTTTGTTGGCAATCTGTATATCTTCTTTGGAGAAATGTCTATTTAGGTCTTCTGCCGATTTTTGGATTGGGTTGTTTGTTTTTTTGTTATTGAGCTGCATGAGTTGCTTATAAATTTTGGATATTAATCCTTTGTCAGTTGCTTCATTTGCAACTATTTTCTCCCATTCTGAGGGTTGTCTTTCATATTTTGAGGTGTGTACTTCTGCTTTCACATTTGAAGGAGCAGATACCTCCTTAACTAAGCTTTTATGTTTTCTTTGGTTCTTATAATTCATTAGGATGACAATTAGAAACTTTTTTTGTATTCCAGAAGGTGGTGATATATAACTTTCAAATATAAACAGAGGCGACTCAAGTAAGAGAAACCAAAAACTTGTGTGAAAACACTACCAACAAGAAAACCAAAAAAGGGAATCTAATTCCTAACCTGTCATTTAATATCAGATACCCATACAGAGGAACAAATACACAAACACATAAAGAACCATAGTATACTATAAAAGGATTATGACAGTTCTCAGGAAACCAAACTTAAAGTCATGGGATATTGCAATCTAACTGATAGAGAATTCAAACAAGCTGCCATGAAGTAACTCACTGAGATTAAAAAAAAAAAAAAAAGAAAAGAAAAAAAAGAAAAAAACAACCTCAGAAAAGGCAGTTTAATGAGCTCGGGAATAAAATTAATAAATGTAAGGAATACTTTACCAAAGATATTGAAACTCTAATAAAGAACCAAACAAAAAATTTTGAGCTGAAGAAAACAATAAATAACATGAACATGTTAGAAAGCATGGGAAATAGAGTAGACCATATAGAAGAGAGAATTAATGAGCTCAAAGACAGAAATTTAGAAATGAAAAAGAAGAGGGAAAAAAATAAGATGAAAAAAATGAGGGAATTATATGAGAGTTATCTGACTCTTTTAGGAAGGGTAATGTTAGTAAAATGGGTATCCTAGAAGAAGGAAGGAGGGAAAGGGAGCAGGGAAATTATTTAAAGAAATAATAACTGAGAACTTCCAAAACTCAGAAAAGTAACTAGATATACAATTCCATGAAACTAAGAGAATACCTAATTACCTTAATTTTAAAAGTCCTTCTCTAAGATACATGATATTAAAATTGTCAAAAGGCAATGACAAAGAATTTTAAAGGCAACCAGAGGAAAAAAAGGATGGTAACCTACAAAGAAACCCCCATTAGTCTATAAGCATATTTCTCAGCAGAAACCATACAGGCCAGGAAGGACTGGAATGATATTCTCAAAATATTGAAAGATAAAAACTGTACACTGTCACCCAAGAATACTCTTTCTAGGAAAGTTATTATTCAGATACAAAGGAGAAATAAAGATTTTCCCAGACAAACAAAAGCTGAGGGAGTTCATCAACATTAGGCCTGATTTACAAGAGATTTGAAAGGAACCCTTCTACCAGAAACAAAATGGCCAAAATACACAAAACTTTGAGCAAGGTCAAAAACAGACAGAACCAGAAAATTGGAACTCTATCAGAATAGGTTTTTAAAATACTTTTATAAAAGTTAAAGGTAGGGGAAAAAAAGCAGAAAAATAACTATAGCTATCTCAGTTTGTTAAGAAATTCACAGCATAAAGAGGGATAATGTAAAACAACAGAAACATAAAAGGGGAAGAGGAAAAGGGCAGAACTTGTATAGGTAAATGAAGATAAGATTCTATCAGCAAAAAAAGGACTACTTTATCTATGAGACATTTTATACAAACTCCAGGGTAACCACAAAACATAAACATAAAGCAGAGACAGGAAAAATAAAAAAGAGAATACTGAGAAAAATATCAGAAAAACCACCAAACCAAAATGGCAGACAGAAACACAAGGAAAAAAAACCAATGGAGATATAGAAAACATAAGATAAAATGGCAGTACTAAGTCCTTATCTATCAATAATCACCCTAAATGTTAATGTATTAAATTCACCAATCAAAAGACCCAGAATAGCTGGATGGATTAAAAAAACAACACCCAACTATATACTGCCTCCAGCTGACATACCTTAGCTCAGAAGACAACCGTAGGCTAAAAGTGAAGGGATGATTGATGACACTACAGCAAATAGCAGTCAGAAGAAAGTGAGTGTAGCCATACTCATATAAGACAAAATACACTTCAAGCTTACACAGGTAAAAAGAGACAAAAATGGACAGTAGGGCTTCCCTGGTGGCGCAGTGGTTGAGAATCCGCCTGCCGATGCAGGGGACACGGGTTCGTGCCCCGGTCCGGGAAGATCCCACATGCCGCAGAGCGGCTGGGCCCGTGAGCCATGGCCGCTGAGCCTGCGCTTCCGGAGCCTGTGCTCTGCAATGGGAGAGGCCACAACAGTGAGAGGCCCGCGTACCACAAAAAAAAAAAAAAAAAATGGACAGTATACAATAATAAACAGGACAGTTAATTCATCAAGAAGACATAACCATGACTAATTCATACACCTAACATAAGAGCAACAAAATATATAAAACAATTATCAACAGACCTAAAGGGAGAAATTGAAAGCAAAACAATAATAGCAGGAGACTTTAACACCCCACTTACATCAATGGATAGGTTATCCAGAGTCAACAAGAAAAACAACATCATAGTCATTAAATGACTAACATCATAGTCTTAAATGAAACTTTAGACCAGATGGATTTAATAGATTTGTACTGAACAAACACTCCATTCAAATGCAACAGAACACACTTTCTTCTCAAGTACACATGGAATGTTCTCAGAGACCATACATTGGGACACAAAACAAGTCTCAGTAAATTTACAAAGATTGAAATCATATCAAGCATTTTTTCTGATCACAATGGAATGAAACTAGAAATCAACTACAAGATGAGAGTGAGAAAACTCCCAAATATTGGACACTGAACAATATTGCAACTGAACAACTACTGAGTCAATGAAGAAATCAAAGGAGAAATCACTAATTACCTGAAGAAAATGAAAATAAAAATATGATACACCAAAATCTATGGGATATAACAAAAACAGTAATAAGAGCAGACGTTTATAGCAATATTGGCTTACCTAAGTAAACAAGAAAAATCTCAAACAATCTAAAGTTACACCTAAAGGAACTAGAAAAAGAACAACAAAAAATAGTCCAAAATTAGTAGAAGGAAGAAAGTAATAGAGATCAGAGCAGAAATAAATAACATAGAGATTAAAGGGACAGTAGAAAAGATCAGTGAAACTCAGAGCTAGTTCTTTGAAAAGATAAACAAGATTGGCAAACTATTAGCTAGACTAAGAGAAGGACCTGAAAAATAAAACCAGAAACAAAAGAGGAAAAATAACAACAGATACCACAGAAATACAAAGGATTGTAAGAGAATATTATGAACAGCTATACACCAACAAATTGGACAATGTAGAATAAATGGACAATTCTTAGAATCATACGGTTGTATGATCCAAGACTGAATCAGGAAGAAATAGAAAATCTAAATTGACTGTTCATTAGTACAGAGATTGAGTCAGTAATCAAAAAGCTCTTCCAGAACAAAAGTCCAGTACTAGTTGGCTTCACAGGTAAATTCTACCAAACATTCAAAGATGATTTAATACTTACCCTTCTCAAACTCTCCCAAAAAATTGAAGAGAAGGGAATACTTCCAAACTCATTTTATGAGGCCCACATCACCTGGATATCAAAATGATGCAAAGGCAACACACAAAAAAGAAAACTATAGGCCAATACCTGATGAACATAGATGTAAAAATCCTCAACAAAATAGTAGAAATCTGAATTCAACAATACATCTAAAAGATACACCATGATCAAGTGGGATTAATTCCCAGGGATGCAAAGATGGTTCAACATCCGCAAATCAATCAACATGATATACCATATTATTAAAATAAAGGATAAAAACTATATGATCATTTCAGTAGATGCAAAAAAAGCATTTGATAAGACTCAACACACATTTATGATAAAAGCTCTCAATAAAGCATGTATAGAAGGGATATGCCTCAACATAATAAAAGCTGTATGACAAACTTACAGCTAACATCATAGTCAATGGTGAACAATAGAAAGATATTCATCTAAAATCAGGAACAAGACAGAGATGCCCACTTTAACCACTTTGGTTAACATAGTATTGGAAGTCCTAACCACAGCAGTCAGACAAGAGAAAGAAATAAAAGGCATCCATATTGGAAGGGAAGAAGTACAAGTGTCACTATTTGCAGATGACATAATACTATACATAGAAAACCCTAGAGTTTCCACCTAAAAACTTTTAGAAATAATAAATGAATGCAGTAAAGTTGCAGGCTATAAAATCAATATACAAAAATGTGTTGTGTTTATATATGCTAGCAATAAATTAACAGAAAAAAGAAATTAAGAAAACAATCCCATTAACCATTGCAAAAACAAGAATAAAATACCTAGGAATAAATTTAACCAAGAAGGTGGGAGACCTGTACACTGAAAACCATAAGATACTGTTGAAGGCAATTGAAGAAGACACAAATAAAAGGATATTCTGTGCTCATGAGTTGAAAGAATTAACAGTTAAAATGTCACTACTACCTAAAGCAATCTACAGATTCAATGCAATCCTATCATGCCCTCAAGAACATTTTTCACAGAAACAGAACAAAAAATTCTAAAATTTATATGGAACCACTAAAGACCTCCAATGGCCAAAGCAATCCTGAGAAAAAAGAACAAAGCTGGAGGTATGACACTCCTTGATTTTAAACTATACCTACAAAACCATAATAATCAAAACAGCTTGTAACTAGCAGAAAAGCAGATACATAGATCAGTGGAACAGAACTGAGAGCCCAGAATAAACCTACACATATATGACAATTAATTTATGACAAAGGAGAAAAGAACATACAATGGAGATAAGATAGTCTCTTCAATAAATAGTGCTGGGAAAACTGGACAGTCACATGCAAAACAAGAAACTAGACCACTGTCTCACACCAAACACAAGGATGAACTCAGAGTGGATTAAAGACTTGATTGTAAGACCTGAAATCATAAAATTGCTAGAAGAAAACCTAGGCAGTATGCCCTTTCACCCCAGTCTTAGCAATATCTTTATAGATATGTCTCCTCAGGCAAAGGAAACAAAAGCAAAAATAAATAAATGGGATTACATCAAACTAAATTCTTCTACCCAGCAAAGGAAACATTTATTAAATGAGAAGACAACCTACTGAATGGGAGAAGATACTTGATATCTTATCCAATAAGGGATTAATATCCGAAATATATACAGAACTCACACAACTCAAAAACAACAAAAAAATCAACCTGATTAAAAAATGGGAATAGGAGCTGAATAAGCATTTTTTTCCAAAGAAGAAATAGAGATGGCCAATAGGCACATGCTAAGATGTTCAATGTCACTAGTTATTAGGGAAATACAAATCAAAACCACAATATCACCTCCTACCTGTTAGAGTAGTATTATCAAAAAGGCAAGAACAAATGTTGGTGAGGATGTGGAGGAAAGGAACACTTATACACTGTTGCTGGGAATGTAAATTGGTGCAGCCACTGTGGAAGACAGTATAAAGATTCCTCAAAAAATTAAGAGTAGAACTACCATATGATCCAACTATTCCACTTCTGGGTATTTATCCAAAGAATATGAAAACACTAATCTAAAAAGATATTCACACCCCCATGTTTATTACAACATTATTTACAATAGCCAAGATATGAAAACAACCTAAGTGCCCATAAACTGACGAATGAATAAAGAAGATGTGGTATATATATATATATATATATATATATATATATATATATATATATACACACACATATATATATATATATATAAAATGGAATGCTACTCAGCCATGAAAAAGATGAAACCTACCCATTTGCAACAACATGGGTGAACCTTGATGGTATTAGGCTAAGTGATATAGACAGAGAAAGACAGATACCATATGAATTACCTCATATGTGGAATATTAAAAAACTATTTTAAAAAATGAACAAACCAGACACACACTTAGATACAGAGAACAGATTAATGGTTACCAGAGTGGAAGAGGCAAGGGGGAAGGTGAAATGGGTAAAGGGATCAACTGTATGGTGATGGCACTTTGTAAGGTATACAAAAGTACAAATAAAATGAAACATATGTTTTAAATCAATGTTACACAATTAAAATAAATTAAAATTTTTAAAAAGCAAGGAGCAAGGACCCAGTAGAGAGGAAAAAAGTTAAGCATAGTGAAGAGAGAAAAAGAGCCATGGTAAAAAAAATGGGCACCGAATGAGTAGAAGGAAAAGTGGAACTGTTGAAGTTAAAATTCACTTTATAATACCCAACTTTATAAACATATGTACATCTTAAAGAGCACATTAGGATCTCAAGTGTCATGCAAATAAAGCACCAGCATTTATTAAAAATACTAAAAGTTACCTTTATTGCCCACTATCAAGTATACATATAAATTATACATATAAATTATATGTAAACTGCTAATAATAGCAGTTATTATTAAATATGAAAATTAATAGATATCATTTGATCAATTCTCGAGTACTGGAAATTATTAATTTTTATATACCAAATCACTGTTCTTCAAAATTATGGTTGTTGTTATTATTATTCCAAGCATGAAGTCAAGTGAGTGATCCATTTACATAAGCACATTTCCATTCATTGCTCTTCTAAGCTCTCATTCTGGCTCTTACATACCTGCTAAACCTGTCCATCTGGTCATAATGTTTGCCAGTTCATAGTTTGGTGATATGGTATATATCATTTGAAAAGGATTCTCTATATATTCCTTCAATGTAGATCCATAACCTCCTTCAAGAATTTAGTAAAATATTCTCTTTGTCTTTGTGACCTTATTTCTATAACTCTCTTTAATCATTCTCTATTCTGTAGCAGTAGATATTAATTAATATTTATCTCTGATGCCACTATCCCTTATTGGATAAGATATCAAGTATCTTCTCCCATTCAGTAGGTTGTCTTCTCATTTAATAATGTTTCCTTTGCTGGGTAGAAGAATTTAGTTTGATGTAATCCCATTTATTTATTTTTGCTTTTGTTTCCTTTGCCTGAGGAGACATATCTATAAAGATATTGCTAAGACTGGGGTGAAAGGGCATACTGCCTAGGTTTTCTTCTAGCAATTTTATGATTTCAGGTCTTACAATCAAGTCTTTAATCCACTCTGAGTTCATCTTTGTGTTTGGTGTGAGACAGTGGTCTAGTTTCTTGTTTTGCATGTGACTGTCCAGTTTTCCCAGCACTATTTATTGAAGAGACTATCTTATCTCCATTGTATGTTCTTTTCTCCTTTGTCATAAATTAATTGTCATATATGTGTAGGTTTATTCTGGGCTCTCAGTTCTGTTCCACTGATCTATGTATCTGCTTTTCTGCTAGTTACAAGCTGTTTTGATTATTATGGTTTTGTAGGTATAGTTTAAAATCAAGGAGTGTCATACCTCCAGCTTTGTTCTTTTTTCTCAGGATTGCTTTGGCCATTGGAGGTCTTTAGTGGTTCCATATAAATTTTAGAATTTTTTGTTCTGTTTCTGTGAAAAATGTTCTTGAGGGCATGATAGGATTGCATTGAATCTGTAGATTGCTTTAGGTAGTAGTGACATTTTAACTGTTAATTCTTTCAACTCATGAGCACAGAATATCCTTTTATTTGTGTCTTCTTCAATTGCCTTCAACAGTATCTTATGGTTTTCAGTGTACAGGTCTCCCACCTTCTTGGTTAAATTTATTCCTAGGTATTTTATTCTTGTTTTTGCAATGGTTAATGGGATTGTTTTCTTAATTTCTTTTTTCTGTTAATTTATTGCTAGCATATATAAACACAACACATTTTTGTATATTGATTTTATAGCCTGCAACTACTTTAATAATAAAGTGGTTCTTGCCAGTCCACTATGAAAACCTGGGAAGATTCTGTTTTCCCAGTCAAAATTGCCTTTTACCATTAAATACAGTATAATAAAATCTTCTAAAAGATTGGTAGCACCCTTGGATGACAATTTCCTCACAATATAATAGCCAACTTGTCTGTAGTCTGCTGGCAGATAGATCTATCATTTTTCTGTTGTGCGGCCTAATATGTACAGAACAATAGATTATCCAAAGTACATTTTGATTATCCATAAAACCTAGAACAATACAGCTTTTATTACAGGAAATAATTCTCTCATCAACAATGAAATATATTAATCATGAGGACAGAAAACTGGTTTCACTTCTACTTTTTTTACTTTTTTTCCTCTTTTCGTCTGGAGAGGTTTATTTCATCAACAGGTGAAATATGTTTGTTATCAGGAAGAAAAGTTTTATTTTTGCTTTATAAAATATCCCTTGAAAAACTTTGGTAAAACATAAAAATTTATCTCTTTGACATAAAGGATACATGATAATATTTTTTAAAAAATTATGTTGACATTTTCCAATTATTTTTAAGGCAGAGTGGCTAAAACTGGCAAATTTAACAGTTGTATATCAGATTGTAAGTTTGGCCAAATCTGGATAAAACATTTTTTTAAAGCTGTTTATTTCAAAACCAGTTGTTCAAAGAAATATGAAAGAGAGAATCACATATATAGCAAAAGTGTCTACAAATGATTATTTAGGAAAAGATGAATGTGTTGTAACAAATTAATGTGTTTTTAAATTAAGCATTGATTAGATTGTATCTGCATGTCTGCTATTCAGTTGTCACTTTTGATTTGAAAATATATATTCTTAGGCAAGGCATCCCAGGCCAATCACTATTCTTCTTTTGACACAGAATGAAGATAGGCTTTGTAATTTCTATTCCAGTTGTGTAAACTTTTTCAATCCGCTACTTGTTTATTAAACTTGAGGTTAATTCTCCATGTAAACCGCTATCTTCTTTTGTCAATTGTGACCATTTCTTGCTTACTAAAGTAGATAACTCTTATCTTTCTCAAGCCCATTTATTTTATCTTTATTACTATACAGTCAGGCTCTCAGGCTTTCTTACTTACTTTATTACAGTTTTCTTATTACTGGATTTTTCTCACACTAGTGATGGATTGCCACTGGCCTTTTGTCTTTCAATTCTCTGTTAAAATTAAAATAAAATACCTCTAAAAGAGTCACATTGAAGTAAGATTGACAGTTTATAATCTGCACCTTTATTTCTGAGTAAAATAATACCACATAGTTTCATGTTTAGTAAAGTAAATTGGTGCAAATGGACTTCAAAAATCTTCAAATAAATTATAAAGACAAAAGACAATTAATTATTTAACATGGTTTAAAATAGAGTTATTTTTAAAATTGTCACCAGTTTATATACTGGTACAATTTCTTGTGATATTTATGATGAACTCAGAAACTATTCTGCATCCTACCATCATTTTAATTTTCCTCTTACTCATATTCCTTTCTAAAATGCAATAATGTGAAATTATTAGTTAATTGAAAGTAAGAAGTTCACATGCTACAGTAACTTTCTATGAGGTAGACAGGAAAGGAACGAGATGAGGCCAAGTGTTGGAGAATTAATGATAGCTTATCTATAACCCTAAATGAGATCAACGCTCTGTATCTGAGGAGGCTACTTCTTCCAATGTTTCTAATAAAGTTGTTTGACACTTCCACAAGTCACTACCCTCAGAGTCTACAAATATTTTTACAACAGATATAGTAAAAATGCTATTCATCATATACTACTAATGAAACATTTACTAAAATTGTTCTGAAAACATTTACTATATACAAGAACATGTGAAGGTATAAGCATATATACTATACACAGAAATTGAGTGTGTGTGTATATATTTGCATTAGTTTTCTATTACTGCCATTTAAAAATTACCACAAACTTAACCACTTAAAACTGCACAAATTTATTACCTCACATTTCTAGAAATCGTATATAATTTTCAAAAGTCTAAAATATAGGTGTTGGCTGGGCTGCATTCCTGTCTGGAGTCTCTAGGGGAGAATCTGTTTCCTTGCAGTTCAAGTTGTTTGCAGAAGTCATTGCTATGTGGCTGTGGGACTGAAGTCCTATTTCCTTGCTGGCTGTCAGTGTGAGGCCTGTGCTCAGCTTTCGAGACCACTCACATTCCTTGGCTCATGATTTCTTTCCTCCGTCTTCAACGTGAGAAGTGGTTCTAGTTCCTCTCCTACTTTGTTTCCTGCTACTTGTTCTATATTCACATATTTTCTGACTTCTGTTCTTCTATTTCTTAGAGGCCAAGTGGGTATATCGAGTTTACCTGATAATCCAGGATAATCTCTCTATTTAAAATTAAAATCTTAATTATATCTGCAAAGTCCCTTTTGCCATGTAAGGTAACGTATTCACTGACTCCAGGGGTTAGGGTGTATAGTCATTTTGTGGAATCATTATCTTGCTTATTGCAGTCCACCCTCTGGTCCCCAAATATTCATATTTACAGCACATGAAAAATATATTCACCCCAACCCAGAGGCCCCAAAAGTCTTACTCTATTACAGCATCAACTCAATGTCTGAAATCTTAACTAAGTATTAGCAGTTTTAAATTCCCAAGCTTTATTATCTAATCCTCTAAAGCAGGTATGAGTGAAGCTCTGGATATTATCCATTCTAATTCCATTCTATCTTCGGACCTGTGAAACTAAAGAGACAGATTATGTGTTTCCAAAATGCAGTGGCAGAGCAAGCATGTGAAAACAGTTATAGGCGTTCTGGTTCAAAAAGGAGAAAATTGAAGGAAAAATGGAGTCACTGTTCTCAAGCATTTTGAAATCAGTCTTGAAAACCCCATTAGGTTGTGAGGCCTAGAAATAATCCTCTTTGGTTCTTGGTTCCACCCTCAGAGTACTCTGCTCCATCTTCTGAGTCATCCTTCCTTTTTCATGAAAGATAGAGGGGTTTTGTAGCAGAATAGTTTTATCATCCTATTTCCTTCGAGTAGAATTTCTGGAGTCCAAAGACCTTTCATTTTGTACTTGTCTCTCCCTTTCAGTCCAAGCTGGCAGTGTTTCTGTTGCTTTATAATTCTCAATAACTTTGTGCATCTCCTGGTATGTGATGGGGATCCAAGCCATTAAACAAAAAGTCTTTCCTAGGTCATATTATCTCTATTTTGGCTTTTACTGAGGTGACTGAGGGATAATGACCCAAGTTTCCTAAGATCCCTGCTTAGATTGAGGAAACAGGAAAGCCTCAAACTAAACTTCCCAACAAGCCTTTTAAATAACTATACACTCTGTACTTTTGATCTTTCTGAAGTACTTGAAAAAGGTAGTAGAGCAATATCCTTGACTTTTTTCTAGAACATGCTTTTTTGACAGTGAATGTCTTAATACTAGTGTATTTTGTCATGTGGGTAGGTTGAATTTTCAAAATCATCACTTTTTACTTTTTGTTTAAAGTTTTTTTTTTTCCCTTCAATGTATCACTTTCCTCTTAATAAGGCACCACTTGCTTTGTCCACAGAAGGTAAATACGAGTCTCACTTTTAGATTGATGCACTTTAAAAAATCCAGTAAGATTCTCCATGCTCTTATATTTTCATTGTAAAAGTTTGTGTTGAGAAGTTACTTTTACAAATGGGTGAAGCTGCCATCAACCTGGGACCCTACCAGCTTTGTGTGAGAATTAAACTATTGTTAATTTAATCTAATGAGTATTAGTGATAATTTGTTACTGCAACATAATGTTAGCCTATGCTGACTATCAGATAAGGAATTCTAGTGGATTTCTATTGATTGATTGCAGTGGTTAAGTGAGTGGGAAGCTAAGAAAATATTGGTAGGATAAAATCTTTTTTCCTTATTTTAGAAGCATAGCTATAAGGAAAAGAAAATAAATTGAATGGAACTGTAAGTAGGCCAAGCAAAGGCTACTTAAATATAGGTGATTTTTGTTTTATACTAAGTATACCAGAGAAAAAATATTCTGTAATGGGACAAAATCCCTAGAGAGTTGAAAAAGTGTGTGAGGCAAAAAAGAACAGTAATTGCCTTAAGTAGTAGAATAATCTAATTTTATAAATAGATTTTTAAAGACTGGCTTGTGCCAATTACATAATGACAAAGGCTAGTCTTATATTTTCATGGAGCCTAAGATGAGAATGGTAATATAACCACGTTTATGGTTTTCACCTTCCTGCTCTGTCTCTTCTTGATCTTTTTTCCAAATAGAAGATAAGAACAACATTGACCAGAGAAGAAATAAGAGTAAACATGGTATCACATACTTGGTTTCCACATACAACTTTCTTCAAGTCAACATCAATTCAATATAAGTTGAAATAATATGTTTGATGGAATGAATTTGTGATACCATGTATCCTTTTCTTTAAAGGACCTATTAAGTGTTCAATATAATACAGACATTGTTAAAAGATATCTTTAGAAATATTGATACTTCACATTTAATATGTTGACTTTTAATTCATGAATGAAAAGGAATAATGACTATTAATTCCCAGCTCTGGAATTATGAAAGGTTACAGAAGGTCTTGTTTTCTATAATTGTTGGACAGCTGATACAAAATAAATTTAAAAGTTTAGAATTTCTGATGGAAGGCTTTTCTTTTGACATTCAGTGATAGAAAACAATCAAAGCAATAGTATCTGCTTAGTTTTTATTTCAAAGAAGTTCAATTTCTTCTCACCATTGAGACCTAATATCTTTCTATTCCCACCTACTGAAAAAGAATCAGTTTTACACTTGCTTGCTAAGTTCTTTAACTCTGTAAGCCTCAGGGAAACCTAATTTAAAGTGTTGGCTGTTACAAAATAATTTCTCTTTATTTAACCTTGTAAGTTTCCCAGTCATTTGAACATGGGAGAATGTAGTAAAAGAACAATTATAATTCTACAATTTGTTTTAGATTGAATTCCATCCTTCTGTATTGTCATACACTTAGAAATCAAGTTTCTTTTAAGATGTTTTTCCTATGTGCCTAATTGGGACCATACCAAACTATAAAATGGAATATTCTATATGAAGACTTTTTTTAATATATAAAATTAGGTAAGAGTTAAGCTTTCTGGCTATCTCACTTATCTAAGAGTAAGCTCAAAATCTTACAGTACTAAAATTTTTCCAGTCTAGCTCTTCATTTATAGAAACTACATGTTAAAATTTTTTAAAAAATTGTAGAATTTGGATAAGTATGTGTTAAAATGTACATTAAAAAGTGAGGACAAGTCTGTATAAAATGACTATCAGGGAATAGAATTGTTAAAAGAGCTGTATGTTATAATTTTTTTTTAATTGCAATCATTCATTAAACTGTTACTGTGTGAAGCACTATACTAACACATTTACATTTAATTGCTCATGTTATCCTCACAATTCTGTAAAGCTGAGTTTACATAAGAGGAATTTGGGCTTTGGGTAGGTTAGATAAATTTCCCAAGATCACATGGTTAAGAATCAGCAGGATCTACATTTAAACCTAAGCGTGCCTGACCCTAAAGCCTGTGCTCTAGCAAAGGCATAAACAGTTCTATGTGTCCTGCTTTCGTGGGCATCAGAATCACTGGGAGCTTTCCAGTCAGTAGATCTGAAGTGGGGCTTAAGATTTAGCTTTTCAAAAATGTCCCAGTTGCTGATGCTGCTGGTTTGAGGATCACACTTGAGAACCACTGCTGTGTTAAAATTGTAGAAGTTACAGTTTTTATTCATTAGTATTTGTAGCCGTGAAGAAATATTTAAATTTTGTTCAGCATACTCTATGTAAGAAAACAAGGAAACTTGTAATGCTTTTAAGAAAAACTTCCATCAAAATATATATTGTTCAAGAAATTAACCTCTAGATATATGGAACAATTTTACAAGTGAAAACCTTGTGTACAAAATTTGTCCAAACTAATGTGTTTCTCAATTAAGAATTGATCTTATGACATATACAATATTATTCATTTGTGGCCAGTGTGTTTATGTCAGGACATCCTTGAGCAAGGTCAGTGATGCATATAACTTCAACCACCAGTCTGAGACCCTAGAAAATAGAATCATGATTCTGTTGAGTCAGTCTGTATTCTCAAGTGAATGAGAATCCATGTTCCGAACTCCTGCTACTCTCACATACAACATCATGTCATTGTTTATTGGCCTGAGTACATTCATGCTTTTGTAATGATAAAATTATTCTTAACCAAGCAGTGAATGATAAGTGATAATTCTAATTAAGTTAGTGGTAGCTGACTACTGAAAGCACAGGTTGTTTGACCCAAAGTCTACAGTCCAATGTAGATATGTCAAGCCATCCTTTTCTTAAGAAATAAATTGTTGAGTGTGTCACCAGCCTTCTTGAAAATATCTAAAGTGAAAGTCCTGTGTAGGGTCAAAATGATGGAAATGCTGCAGTGGAGTTGGATTTCCTTATCTCCCTGAGAATGGAATAAGGGAACAGTAGAAGCCAGGTAGACACAGTTTATATTCAGAGATAAGATGGGCACAGTTACCACAATAGTGATGATCAGAGTTTTTATATGCAAAAATCTGTGGTGATATTCACTTGATTAGAGATGGAATAACTGGTTTATTGTTTATTTGACATTTATAAGCAACATATTCCAGTCCTGATAGAAAAAACCTATCCTGAGGTAATACATTGTAGTAGTGGAAATTCACAGTGGTCAGCCCAGGACAGTTGACAGGCACTGTGCCCTTCAGTAATGGGGGATGGGGCTGTGGGGCATCTACCTCTTTGAAATACAACACTGCCATTAATCCACAAGTATGTGCATGTAAATCTTCCCATAATCCACAGCCACTTGTTAGGATGAATGTGCCCTTAGGAAAGAAAAATTCTGACTTTTTGTGGGTAATTGATTTTGGCTCTTAATTGATAATAATCCTTAGAGACATAATTCACCATTGTGGTCCAACTTCAAAATGAAGCTTAAAGGAGTTTAGGCAATGGATTCTTAAATCTAGTTGATCTCATATTGCTCTTTTTTTTAAAAGTAGAATATAGTTGATTTACAATGTTGTGTTAGTTTCAGGTGTACAGCAGAGTGAATCAGTTATATATACATATATCCACTTACTTGTTTTTAGATTCTCTTCCCATGTAGGTCATTAGAGAATACTGAGTAGAGTTCCCTGTACTATACTGTAGGTCCTTGTTAGTTATCTGTTTAATATATAGTAATGCGTATATGCCAATCCCAATCTCCCAATTTGTCCCTCCCCCTCCCTGTCCTGCATGGTAACCATAGGTTTATTTTATACATCTATGACTCTATTTCTCTTTTGTAAGTAAGTTCATTTTATCATGTTTTTAGATTCCACATATAAGTGATATTATATGATATTTGTCTTTGTCTGACTTGCTTCATTCAGTATGACAGTCTCTAAGTCCATTCATGCTGCTGTAAATGGCATTATTTCATTCTTTTTTCATGACTGAGTAATATTCCATTATATATGTACCACATCCTTATCTACTCATCTGTCAATGGACATGTAGGTTGTTTCCATGTCCTGGCTATTGTAAATAATGCTACAATGAACATTGGGGTGCATCTATCTTTTCAAATTATGGTTTCCTCTGGATATATGATCAGGAGTGGGATTCCTGGGTCATATGGTAGCTCTATTTGTAGTTTTAAGGAACCTCCATAATGTTCTCCATAATGGTTGTACCAGTTTACATTCCCACCAACAGTGTAGGAGGGTTCCTTTTTCTCCACTCTCTCTCCAGCATTTATTATTTGTAGATTTTTTGATGATGGCCATTCTGACTGGTATGAGGTGATACCTCATTGTAGTTTTGATTTGCATTTCTCTAATAATTAGTCATGTTGAGCATCTTTTCATGTGCTTTTTGTCCATCTGTATGTCTTCTTTGGAGAAACGTCTATTTAGATCTCCCACCCATTTTTTTTTTTTTTTTTTTTTTTTTTACATTGAGCTGCATGAGTAGTTTGTATATCATGGAGATTAATCCCTTGTATATTGTGGAGATTAATCCCTTGTTGGTCACTTCATTTGCAAATATTTTCTCCCATTCTGAGGGTTTTCCTTTTGTTTATGGCTTCCTTTGCTGTGCAAAAGCTTTAAAGTTTAATTAGGTCCCATTTGTTTATTTTTGTTTTTATTTTCATTACTCTAGGAGGTGGATCATGTTCCTATGTATGTTAGAGAGTTTTCTGCCTATGTTTTCCTCTAAGAGTTTTATAGTATCCAGCCTTTCAGAGACCTCTAGATCTCATATTGTTCTGGTGAGACTACAGCTGAATTTTTGGTTCTTTGACCAGCATCAAAATAGAGTGTGAAGAGAAATACTTGGTAACAAAGAGAATTCCCACGTGATTCCCTGACCTGTAGGAGAGATTTTACAAATCTTTTTGAAAGGGCAAATAGGAGCCACTGGAACTCCTCCATTCTTCCAATATGTAAACCAAAAGCAATTCTACATATTTGGGGGTATTGCAGAGATTTAGTGCTAGCATCAAGTCTTGAAAGATGCAGGTGTGGTGACTGCTACCACAGCCCATATTACCTCACCTGTTTACTTGGGGTAACCACCAATATAATCATAGAAAATGACAGTAGGTTGTCCTAAACTTCATGAGATGCTGATGCTAATTACAGCTGTGATCCCAGATTTATATATTTAATGGTTGACCCCCAGTCTCTCATACTGGTATAAAGCTTTTGACCTGGAAAATGATTTTATATTTCCATCCTCAATCAGTAAAGAACGTGATATAAAATCAGAAGTTTATTTATCCTTGATGTGACCACAGGGTAACTTTACTCCCTGTCATAACATACTCCAGACTCCTTGGTCAGCTTCATGTACTGCACAATACCAAGCTGACCCATTACATATGCTAGCTGGACCTGGAAAGAAGGAAGTGGCAAATATTCTATCTGCCTTATTAAGACATGTGTGCCAGAATGTAAAAGATATGCCTCAAGGAGGTTTGGCCAAAATCATCAATGAAGTTTTTAAGGTCTGAGATATGTTGGGATGTATCTTCTAAAGTGAGACAAGTTGCTGGTCCTCTGAATATTTTTGGCTACAGATAACATATTAGGGCAAGCTACTTCAATTATTTATCTGGCAACTTGTAAGACTACCCATTTTAAAGAAGCCCAGATCTGTGGTACATGTTGCCCAATAAATTGAACCTCTTTTTCTATAAGCTGCAATGATAGTAGAAGTGTCTGGGACAGACCACGGTGATCTGTGGAGTCTCTACAACCTCAATAGAGAAATACTGTTCAGACCTTTCAGTTTTGTAATAAGGCCAAGTCCTCTGTTGTCTATTACCAATTTCTCTGTGAAAAACATCCCCTGGCTTGCTCCTGGGCCCTAGTAAATCTGAATGGCTGACCATGGCTATTAAGGGGCTATGCAACCCCAACTGCCATCATGAGTGGGATTTATATAATTTATCAAACTTAAAATTAGATGTATGTAATTACATTTCATTATAAAAGGGAAAAGATACATAAATAGAAGGCTATAACTGGCTCTGAAGGCACAAATACGTAGTTCAATTACATGGTATCTAATTCTACTGCTTTGCTATATCTCTGTCAACTAGACTCATGGCCTCTGATCACTTAATGGAGGAGGAAAATAACAGCCCTAGTTTAAAGAGGAATCTATTCCATATGCCATTTATAAGTGGAACTGTGTAGCTACTTCACTATGGCACCACTCATCAGTGACCCTGAAAAATTGTGGTAAAGTGAAATTCTCCCATTGAGAAGAATTGCAGATGATACTACTAATTATTTTGTGTGAAAGGTAAAATGGGAGCAAGAGTGGAAAATAGGTGAAAAGTCTTTTAGAGAGTAGGCAAGTGACTGGACCTCTTGTAATGAGCACATAATGAGAAGGTATTCAATACATTTATGAGCTGCATCTATGAAATATACTGCCTAAATGAATCTCTTTCTTAAAATTTGAAAGAACTGTATATAAATGAATATTTCTGGTTCCTCATCCATAAATCTTAGTTATTTCTATTTTGTCCAAAATTCCCTGGAGTTCTGTATGAAAACTGTATATACAGACTACAATATATAATTATGACTGATTTGTTGAAAGAATATTTGGGAATATAATCAAAAGGCTTGCATCTAAATATGTATTAACATTCAGGGATTCCCATAATTTAGTACTTTTATTTAGCAAAATCATCTAGCGACAGGAGTTCAGGAAATAGTAACTGTTAAATGGGGAAAGTAGCAAGGCCATTTTAGACATTTGCAAGACAGTCATGAAGAAGGACCCGCCCCCCCCATATCCAGAGTGTCTCTGCCACTCAGAGAAAACCATGTCACTGACCTCTGACTAAGCCAAAAGAAAGCTGGAGTGAAACCCTCCATAGTGGCTACATCAGGGATGATGTAACATTAGCCATACCAGAAATATTTTTCATTTCTTTAAGTGGCTTTTCAACACAGGTAGAGGTTGCCAAAGTGAGTTTATTGATAGAGTGTAAGAAAATGCTTTGCAGTATATAAAGTATATTTTGGTTTGAGTAAAACACATATCCTCTTGAAGAAAAAATTAATGAGGTTTATAATGCCTTGAGATTTAGAAACAACAAATAATCATGGATATAAGAATAAAGGCTAATTCTCATTCTTCTCTGGGGTTTAATGATAAAATTTACCATTCATTCTTATATTTAAAAATACCATTTCATTGTATCTTCTGTTTTTCAATGCATATATTTTACTCTTTTTCTCACAGTGCCATTGGTTGCATGATTTTAATCCAATGATGAATGAAAGAGGGTTAGCAAGAACTGCCTTTCAATTCAAATGTATTAACATAACTTTTATTTGAGTGAATAAACGTAGAAATAAATCAAACAGATATTTCTGGCCCCATAGACGAGGAAAGGCCAGAGTAAATGTTATTTATTATCCATTTTAATCTTGTTTTTCACTTAATTAGGACAGCTTCATTCAAGAGCAGTGATCTTATATTAATCTTGTTTTCTGAATATAGATGAAATATGAGCTTAATAAAAATTTTGTAACTTATCATCTTTAATTCAAACAAGATTTCTTACCCCTTACAATTTTAGATTTTCCCAGCAGTATGGTAATGTCAGTTATCATTTGTCTCTATAAAGAAATCTGAGAACATAAGGATCCTTTTTTTTTTTGCATAAAACTATATTTGAAAAGTTTCATCTATTTTCTGGCTTAGCCAGAAAGCTTCACATAAAGTGTTACATTTGAGAGGTTTAAATGTGTTATGTATGAATAAAGAAGGGCATTGTGAAATTATTTTTATTTTTGCAGGTAAAGCAGATATACAATATGGAGAATAATGTGATTTTGGACTTGAATTTTAGAAGTAATTTTTACTAAATTGATATTCTTAATTATTTAGATATTTCCATATTTTGTATAGCTACTCAGAGTCTTCTGTCTGTGGAATTATCTGTTCCTGAACAGATGTTGGGTATAGTACTTTTACTCCATTTGTGCAAATTCTATTTCTCAGAATAAAAATGACTAGTTAAATTAAGGGAAATATGAGAATGCACTTTTTTCATTTACTCAGACCACAAAAGATTTATTTATTCAACATGAATATTTCATTGAATTTGTTACTAAAAATTAAATCATGTTTCTGTTTCAAATTAACAGAAATTGGAATCACTTTCATGCTATCTCTGTACTGTTTTTTGTTATCTACAACCTAAAATGACCCTTCACAATCTTTTAAATAAAGTTCTGGCTTATCAGAATGTCCTGAGATTGTTTTTGGAGTGTTTATCACTAGTAAAATCACTTTCCTCCAGACTTCTACCAAAGCAAGTAAAGCAAGTTTGCTACTTTTTTTTCCCTGTAAGAAACATTATAGAATTGACAGAGACTAGTATTTGCATATTCTTCCTCTAAATATACATATTCACTTGTTATATAAATATTCAACAGTTATGCTCAAATAAGGTCTACAATATCAGTTATAGGAATAAGATAGTGAACACTCTTCACAAAAAAGCACCCAAGTTTGTAATCAGAATTTAGCTTTTATGCTTAGTAAGCTTGAATCTTTTGTTTCATTAATGAAAACTGCAGGTTTAAAAAAAATCTACTAGAAGTTTCATACATAATATAAACTGAAATATAATGTTTTACTAAAAGCTTCTCTAAAACTTCCTCTTTTATCTCATTGTTCCTTCTCCTGAGTGGAATATTTTCCTCTGCTTTCCAACATACACAGATCTTAGACAACTTCTGTGATAATTTTAACTTTTACCTGGTGTTTCTTTTATGTGCTTTGCAAGTAAACTCTGGTCCAGCTGATTCTAGTCAGCTCAGGTACAGCCTGACCTAGTTCTATCTTTTTCAAATACATTCTGACCAAACTGGTTCCTTGCTGTCACAAATGGTGCAAATAGCTTCTGACTGATGTATAACAACCTATGATACTTATATCAATAAAAAAATATTTCATATTTTAAAAGAATATGATTAAAACTCTAAGCTTTTACCCAGAATGAAGGCCTTCCTAATTTTTTTCTGATTAAAAAATAATCCATACTTAAAATGTTCAAGCAAAACCAAAACTATCAATAGGAACAAAACTGCCTCAGATATCTCATCACTCAAAATTAAATTGACCTCGTTTAACACTTTGACAAGCAACCTTTTAAACACGATGGGTTCATACACATGACAGTTTCACACATAGTATAGTATCATTAGTATAGTACTGATTACTATCTTGAAATATACTTTTGCTTCTCCAATACTATACCACAAACCATTTTCTGTATTTGTGATTATAGATGTGCTTCATCCTTAAAGTTTTATATAAAATCTGATGTAATGTACACAATATAGTTTATTTTGCCAATCTACTATTTATGGTATTAGGTTTACAATTTTGTTCTACAGCTTGAATTTCCTGTATCATGAGAGGTAACAGCTGATGTCCTTGATATTGGACTTAACGTGTAAATAGCATACAATTCTGTTCCATTGCTCTAAAGTGTAAATAGCATACAATTCTGTTCCATTGCTCTATTTGTCTATCCCATGACACTATGACACAGTCTTAAACATTATAGCTTTACGATTGGTGAATATGGTATTATAAGTCCTCTGACATTCTTAAAGTCTTTAAGATTGTTTTAGCCATTCTTGTCTACCACATTTCCATAAATATCTATGGTGAGCTTGTCAGTTTCTACATTTCTACCTGATGCCTGGTGTTTCTATGGGTTTTGCATCAAAATAAAAAATTCGTCTACTATTAATGTTATGACATGTATCTTTCAAATCTTTCTCTTTCCAACTGTATGTGTATGTTTGCCTGTGTACATATGTATATATATGTATTTGTATATATGTGTGGTAGGCAAAATAATGCCCCCCCAAACGTTTCTACATCCTAAAGTGGAAATATGTGTGCATGTATACATTTCCATTTGTATATATTTTTATTTATTTATATAAATGTGTGTATGTATATACACGATGTATATATGTGTTTATATACATTAGATGGATTCATTATATATACACGAATATATGCCTCACTTTTATATATATGAAAACATGTATACAAATAACTCATTTACCTCTTTCCTGGAAATTTTAGTCTGTGGAGAATACACTATGCATATTTAATTTGTCCTGATCAATCTGCAAATATTATATTCCTTTATGAACAAGAATAATGTAAGAAACAAGTGTAATTCCTTTACCCCACACATACTTTGTGAGATTGTTGTTGTCCCATATTTTACTTATCTTATAAACACATAATAGATTGTTTTTACTTTGAACAGTCAAATGATTTCTTTTTTTAAAAAAATTTTTGGCTGTGTTGGCTCTTTGCTGCTTCATGCAGGCTTTCTCTAGTTGTGGCGAGCAGGGGCTACTCTTTGTTGTGGGTGCGGGATTCTCATTGTGGTGGCTTCTCTTGTTGCAGAGCACAGGCTCTAGGTGTACAGGCTTCAGTAGTTGCAGCACACGGGCTCAGTAGTTGTGGCTTGCAGGCTCTAGAGTGCAGGCTCAGTAGTTGTGGCACACAGGCTCAGCTGCTCCACGGCATGTGGGATCTTCCCAGACCAGGGCTCAAACCCGTGTCCCCTGCATTGCCAGGTGGACTCTCAACCACTGCTGCCACCAGGGAAGACCCAGTCAAATGATTTTAAACAAATGATAAGATATAATTTTAAATGCTTTTATATATAACCCTTTTGGATCTCTATTTTTCTTGCCAGTCTGGGGTACAAACAGATAATACTTTGCTTCAGCCCCAAAACTTATTTAAGCAATTTTATATTTCTGGTCTAATGGAGATGAATGCTTTAAAAAACAAAACAAGTATTTTTTAAAAAACCAACACTTAATATTGTTTTAAATTTGAGGCTAAATCTTCTGTCTACAGACACATAAACTGTACCTACGTGTTTTATAAGTTAGTTGAATCATTTTAAGTCAGATTTACTTCTATAGTTTCCTAATAAAAAAGAAAAGAAAGAAAATAATGCTCAATCATCAGCCAAAAGCAAAAGAAATATATTAGATTACTAATCAGTGTTTTGGAAATTAAGCTTTGAGTCCTGAATCATTGACTGTAAACTTTGAAATGAATATCTCCTGAAGTGCCAGCCAATTACAAGGTAAACGGCATGAAGTTCTGAGTGAGTGAACAATTTCCCAGTTTGCTTTCCTTGCTTAAAGAATCAAAGAATATCACTTATTCTTTGTCTTTTTGTTCTCTGGCCCATACAGAATGGGTAATGATCCAGTCATTCTCTTAGAGACTTCGTAAGGAAAGACTATAAAATTTTAAGACCATTAGAAAACTAAAATTTTAAATGATATTAATGAACTGTTGACTAGGATATGTGTGTGTGTATGTGTGTTGATTTTATGCTAACAAATAATTGGAATCTCTTACATTTAGAATGGTAGTGGGATTATATCAAAGTAGACATAGTACTTCTATGTTTAATTGTTGGATTACTTAAGCAGAATTTGAGATGAATGGGAGTATGTAATGCTTATGAATGCCTCTGTGCTTAAGAAACTTTTATTCACACACACACACACACACACACACACTCAAACTGAACAATTTTTATCTCTTCAAATGCATTTTATATAGTATGGTGCTCTTGCCTAACAGAGACCTTACAAAAGTTCAATTCTGTTTTATTAGAGTATTACAACTGTTTCATGTGGATACAGTTCAGAATTAGTAAATTATGTTCAGGTTCAGCTCTAATTTGCATAACAGTTTCAGAGACAATTTAATAACACCATCAATAGCCTCGGCAAATCTTGTTGAGATTTAATTAGATTGTAAAATGATTTAATATTTATTTTACTGTGTTCCTACAGTGTGTTTGTTTTTAATTGAAGGAATTAATTTTGCAATCATTAGCGTTCACTCTTCTGGATTCATTTTCCTTAGAATGCGTTACCTGGATGATTTCAGTCATGTAACACTGTTACATAAGTGGATTTGTCAAAAGTTTGCTTTTTTTTACTTAGTGGACTGTGCCTAGGAATTCTTTGCAAATTGATACCTATGGTAGTGGAGAGAGAAAAGAAAGAAGTGTGGGGGACTAATAGCCTTCTTTAACCATATTAAGAATATTAAAGATATTTGCTTCAAAAAATGTGGCATTATCTAATGTACATTGGGGAAGACTTCCTATGGCGATATTCTTCATTTCTAAATGACCTGATTTCTCAGTTTTATTACAGATCCATCTTAAATATAAATTCTTAAGGAATGAACTTATCCCATTTAAGGGTTACTACTACCTGTTCTTAATATGCCTTAAGGATACTGTTTATCATGCCTGGATATAGGGTGTGAGAGTGAGTGTTACCATGATAAAAAGTGGTAACAATTGAGGTAGGAACTGACAGAAAGTATACTAAGAATAAAGGCATAAATATAATTCTCATGCTTTTCTGAAATGAAGTATACTTTAAAATATTAGATAATATATCCAGGCAAAAAAGCAGTTGTTCAAAGGAATCTTATACATTGAATTAATTCACTGGCCCTGTGAGAATTAGTTTATTCATATTGCTGTAATTATATAATATATAATAAATTTCTGGAATATTTATTACAGTATATATGAAATAGCCATTTTGTTGAATATGCATTGTATTATGATTTTTATATAAAGTAACATATCCAATATCTTTCAGCAAATATTATTTCTGTGATAAATGAGATGACCAGTTAAAATAGTATTTCATGGTTTAAAGGCATTTAAAAAATGCTGGGTAAAAGAAATTTTCAAAAATCCCCTTACTGAAAAATTTATCAGAACTTAAATTTTAAAGTTTATTTTAATTTTTCAACATCTATAAATAAGATACAATATTTTCCTTACATATTTAACAAAAAAATGTTTAAAAATATACAAAAATGCATAACGAGGTTTGAATTAACTTGTCATTTATGGAAAACAATTTGTTAAATATATTTTCCTGTGTGTTTATAATAATATGCTGAAAATTAATTACCTGCCATATATTTACTTTATGAGCAGTACCCTATGTTTTAAAATTTCAATTGATAAGGCTACTTTAGTGTTATCCAGCTTAGTAAAAGAAGGCTCTCCACTGAAAAGCAGAGTATTAAAATTAATATGCTGGTTTTAGATATAATGTATCCCATTTTGCTTTTTACTATGTTATTAAAGTGAAGTTAGGATTAGGAAAAATGATTAGTATAAACAATTTATCAAGAGATTTCAGGACATATATTTTTAAATATCCACTCTGTGTAAAACTCTTTGTTGGAAATGTACATAGACAAAAATAATATGAAGACCTAGATCTTAAAAGATTACATTCTTGTAGAGAAGCAGACCTGTACAGAAAAAATAAGTGAAGATAAACAAGCAAATAGATTAATAGAGAAAACATGAAGTGTTATTTGGTAAAGAGGAAGTCAGTCTCAAGTTTCCAAGCTTGAGAAACTTGACATGTTTTGGCATACAGTAGAGTCCTTAAATAAAATGATGAAAAAAAAAAAAAAAAAAAAAAGCAGTGAGTTTAGTGACATAAGGAAGAAGTCAAGGATAAAACTTAAAAAAAAAAAATTAGTAGGTGAAAGGGGTCAACAAAGGATATAGAAGAAACAATAAGAAAAGAATAATGATGATGCCCAAGATAAAAGATCTTCTAGAAAAGGGACTATTCAACAACAATTCCTAGGGAGATTTTCAGGAAGATGAAGTATATGGAAAAAACCTTTGCATTTTTCATTTCAAGGAATGGTGATGCTTTCAAAAAAATTCTTAGTAAGTAGAGTGATGGGGTCAGTGGGCATTTTAAGTTGTCGAGCAAAGTCTGGTGAGTGAGGAAGCTGAGTAGTGGTTACAGATTCTTTTTAGTAGAATTTTTCTGTTAAAATTTACAAAAGAATAGAAATAGTGAAGGGATATTACTTTGGGAGAGCTGAGATTTTTGCCTAAGTAGAAGTTTAGAGAGAAAGGGTGAAGATATGGAAAAATCATTGATGACTTAAACTCCTGGAGAGTTTATGAAAGAATACAGTCAATGTCCAGGTGAAAAATTATCCCTGGAAGGGAAAAGTAGTTTTCTTCCTCTGAATGACAATGTGTCAATTGGTTAACTATGAAGAAAATGAGGTGTAGGCTAGAGAGAAGTTTAGGAGATTTGCAATAAATTACATTTAACTATTTTATAAAACCAAGTAACTTTTCCTGTTAAAAACCAGGAATAGACAAATTGGATTTGGTACTTGACAAGAGTATAAGAATTCTAGTAAAACATATAAAAGAAGTGAATTAAGATAGATTTAAAATTCAGTAAATCAGTTTTATGGATTGGATTTTGTCCCTTAAAAAATGTTGAACTTCTAAATTCCAGTACTTTGGAATGTGATTTACTTGGAAATGGGGTCATTGCTGATATAATTAGTTAAGATGAGGTCATATTAGAGTGGGCCCCTAATCCAATGTAACTGGTGTCCTTATAAGAAGATGTTCATGTGAAGACAGAGATCCAGAGAGAACATCATGTAAAGATGAAGGATTGGTGTGATGCATCTATAAGCCAAAGAATGCCTGGAACTACCATATAAGAGAAGCACAGAATATATTATCCCTCAAAGCTCTTAGAAGAAACTAACCTGACAGGTCACACCTTGATTTTGTACATCTGTCCTCTAGAACTGTGAGACAATAAATTTCTACTGTTTTAAGACACCCGCTTTTGAGGTACCCTGCAGCCTTAAGATTAGAAATACATAAAAGAAATGAATTTATATAGATATAATTTTCAGTAAATCAGCATTGATGTTTTAGTATCTCTAACAGCTCTTTAGGAGCAAAGCAGAAAGAGTCATTTACCCAAGGTTAGGGACTGTAAATATGTATATAATCTATGGTTAAAATGTCAGAATATTTGATTGACAGAAGAAAGTGCAAAGTATTAACATCTTTTATGTTATTTGTTTTATGTTTGCTAGAACTAAATTGTATGATTATTGATTATTCTTTCAAATCTGTGTCATCATTGTCATGAAAAAGGGGAAAGCTCTTAGTACTAGAGAAATTTGTATACCATTATGAATTACTTTGGCAATTTTAGTTAGTTTTTTGTAACCTGTTGTTAATGTCTACACCAAAAATATTTATGCAGTTACAAAATAGAATACTTTTACATTGTACAATTTTCTGAAATGGCATTTGGAGAGAAAAAAATTGAACTATTATTAGATTATCTTCAACATATTTCTCAGTCTAGAATATAATTAGGGATAAAACAATACATTGAGGTTAAAGAATATTTCATTTTAAGTACTTGAAAAATATGAATCTATAAATGAGAGGAAACTGAAATGCAGTTATAAGAATAATTATCAACCTTATAACTATGCAATGTTATTGCATTAAGATTTAAGTGAGGCTCTAGGAACCTAATTTCCATCATGTGAAAATGTTTTTAAAGAATATTAATTTAAATAATAAAGACATTAAGAAAACAACACATAGGTACTAAAAATGAGATTGCCAATACATTGGAGATGAAGTAAGGAGGGAAAGGAGGGTGGAGATTCATAAGGAGGTCGGCATGCCTAGATGTTAACAGGAAAATTTCTGGTAGTAGTGATGGAAAGTAGTATGAAGCTTGTATTTACTATAGGCAAAGCATTTGTTTGAAAATATATTGACTCCCAAAGGTAATTTGATTGTTCCCTGCCTGCAAATACTTAGAGATTATGGAAATCTAAAGTATCTTGTATTTACATTACTCAAAACAAAATTTCAACTGTTACTGGATCTCAAGGAGGGAAAATAGCTGTTAGAACTTTCATGATCATAAATAGGAAACAAATATTGTAGATTATTAAAATGGTTGTTCTCCCCATTAGTTTTTGTTGTTTATTTTTATATCACTTATTGATAGTGGAGATGAGGTACCAATTAAGGAATGTAGGAGAAGGTATTATTCTTTTCATCCCTTCTGAAAATGAATAACAACTTCAGAAAACTGAATTACCAATGAAAACTCCTAGCTAGTTTTTCTTTGTCCTAAAGTTGTATAAAAGATCACAAGAAACATTCATGATAAGATGTTTTTAAGTCTTTAGTTTACTTGCTGAGTTATTACCAAGACTTGAGAGTATGAGTGAGATTGGGTGAAAGCAAATGTCAAGAAATATACTTAAATACTTATCTATGTAAAAATAGAAAATATTTAAAATTTATACTTTATCTGAGATATAATTTGGTGCATTTCCAGTAGTAGCTCTGGATTTTTTTTTTTTTTTTTTAGCGTGTCTGACTGTGGTGGAATGTTGGTTGGTGGGAAATATTTATCTCATTTAAAACCCACTAACAACATTTGGGAAACTAATAACTTAATGAGAACCTTCAATGATTTAAGTAACAGGTAGAATGTACCTGCATTCTTAACTATTTTCTCTTAGGCATACTACTTGAAGTCTGATTCCTAGTATATTCTAGACCCTCCTAATCCTCATATTTAAATTTATTGTTAAGGAAATTTTGTCTTAAAATCATCTAGCCAGATCAGCTAAAGCTAATGTGATCAAGCAAATGATTTAAACATGCTGTATGTATGGTTGTGTGTGTGTGTGTATGTATATATATATATATATATATGTTTGTGTGTATGTATATATATATTATATATATATATATAATATATATATATAAAATATATGAAGTCCACTCAAAACCATTCTTGTTATTCCCAAGATATTCCCATAGGAAGTTTGGAAGTTTTCTGGTTCTTTTGAAATCTATACACATTATTAGTTTTTCCCTTCTCTGTTTGTTCACATAGGAAAATGTAAGGAAAAGAACTAATAACTATCAAGTTGATTTTTTTTCATAGCATTTAGAATGTGCAACAGCAATGCAATGTATAAAAAAATAATATTCCTGGAAGTTCTTAGTACATTTCTCCCACTCTTAACTAATTTGCTTCTGAAAATCATTCATGCATTCTTATTACCCAATGAATAATTAAAATGACCATCTAAGATTTATTACTAAATATAGAGGAATAAGAAGAGGGAAAAATATTTATGCAGGAAGATAAAGGGGAAACACATAAGAAATGTGAAATGGAAAACTTTAAAAGAATTACTAGGATTGGTTTGTTTCCATTAGAGAAAGATACATTTCATTAAAAGGATGTTTTTTTCTGAGAAGTGGAGAGAAAACAGGAAGAGTTTGGGACATGAAAATTAAGTTATAGTGAAACTGTAAAATAACTGGAAGCACTTATATTTTATACTTTGGATTTGACTCATATATAATACAGTGACCTCTTTCAGCTATTTGATATTTTATAAATTCATAAATATAAAGGGGTGGAATCTTTTAAGGCTATATCAGAACATTGTTTATAACATCTATTTGTTTTCAATATTTCATTGCTATGACCTGCAGAAAAAGAAAAATTGCTTTAAAAATATAAACAAAAACATGGCCTTCAGGTGTTTTATAATCTTACCTAATCTAGCTCTTTCTTTTCATTTGTTGCTCCCAAACTTCCATTACCCTGAATGTAAACTTCTCCCATTTTATTTCTTCAAAATTACACATCTTCTATGATTGTTCAGAAAATTCTCAAACTTTTTGTCTCAGCTCTAATGTCACCTTCTCCATAGTCTAATAGTCTTTGGTCATTTTCTTATGATAGTATTTATAATTTTGAATTATAATTCTTCTTTACACATTTGTTTCCTTCATGAAGAGGGGAATATCCCTAATCTTTGTATCGTGAGTGCTTGTGTAGTGCCTGACAATACATGATCAGTAAATATCTTTGGGGTGAATAAATTAAATAACACCACAATCTTCTTCATGTATCCCTTCAATTTTTCTGTGCTACTTTTGAGCTTCATCTCGCAAATCAGAGATACAAGAAACTTCAAAAACCCCCGTGCGGGCTTCCCCGGTGGCGCAGCGGTTGAGAGTCCGCCTGCCGATGCAGGGGACGCGGGTTCGTGCCCCGGTCCGGGAAGATCCCACGTGCCGCGGAGCGGCTGGGCCCGTGAGCCGTGGCCGCTGAGCCTGCGCGTCCGGAGCCTGTGCTCCGCAACGGGAGAGGCCACGGCGGTGAGAGGCCCGCGTACCACAAAAAAAAAAAAAAAAAAAAAAAACCCCTGTGTGTCATTGAAAGTTACGAAGATCTCTGTTTTACTACTCTACACTTTAATCTTTCTTTTCAGTAAGTTCAAGCACAAACACCAACTATATTGGTGTCTGGATACTTATCACTATTTTTAAAATGTTACCTTGATGAAGTAGTGCTTGTTAAACATATAGTCTTTTTCGTCTTCCTTTTAGTTCTACAAGGTAAATGATAACTGTATATCTCTTTTCTGCTTTTCCCTGTTCTTTTACATGAAGTACTTGCTCATCCTCTCAGGTTTTAGGTGATTATACAGCAAGATTGATTTTGTGCAAGGATTCCTACTTTCAGTTGCAGAAGTAATTGTATCTCTTTGCAGAGTACTTGACTTTTCTTCATGAGGCTATGACTGTGATATAGGTCAATCATTTGGGTTAATTATTGTTAGGAAATCATTTTGTCTTTATATAAAGAAGAAAGTTACTTAATAGCTATGAACAGAATAATCTATCTGAGGAAAAATATTCACTTAAAAATTTAAGAATATAAATGCTCTTCTCAAAGAAATGAAAGCACTTATTTTTTGCTTAATTCTATGAGCAACATTTTAACTATTTCCTATGTTCATTTATCCCTATCTTTCTTTCTCAAATTATTGAGCACCTACTCCTATCAAAACTAAACAGATGAAAAAAGTTAAAAAAAAGAAAAAAACTTAAGAGAAGATTTTTTTTAAGATTGAAAAGAAAACCATGTGCTGATTGAATTGGCAATAGTTATTACAGTTTCAAATTGGATGTTTACAAAGTTGAATTCCTAAATATAACAATTCATTCTTTTGACAGTAAGTGAAAATGTCCTCCTCTGTAAATTAGTAAACACTCATTCTGGTTATACATTTCAATGTCTTTTGAGTCTGATGAATTAGTGCCATAAATTAAGTCAGTTTGGGAACTCACTATTATATACGTGTGTGTGTGTGTGTGCGTGTGTGTGTATAAAAGTTTTTCCTTAATAAGATTCTGACAAGAAACAAATGTTATGTTATAGTCAGAGGAGTAATTAAAGAGAATTTTAAGAAGTGATGAGGTATTGGTGGAGTTAAGAGAGCTAATAAGTTTTGATGATGCTCCAAGGATTTAGCAAGAGTAAAGCTATTACCACCACTATCCTGAAAAAGCAAGAGAAGGCAGCTGTTACAGCAACCTCAGAGGGTACTGAAATCATGGGGACATCTAAAAAGAGCTGTGGTGTTTGATACAGGTAAGACAACCACCTGTCCAGTGTTTGTTGGCTGTGGTGGAGGTTTCTGAGGCAATAAATACCAAAACCTCTCTCTTTCTCCATCTTCTGCTAAAGCCTCCTACAGGCCAGAGTCTACTGGCAAATAGTCTATAGAGGTCAGCCTCCTGAGACACACAGCAGGGAGGGGAAGGATGGTGAGTTGAGCTAAAATATCCCATAGAAGTTTATAGGCATACACTCTTACCTTACAACAAAGAACACATTTCTCATGTTGAAAATGTTAATGATTTTCGGATTTAATTTCCACCTACTTGGCCAGTCCTTAAGTTGATATTTTTGTACACTGTAGGTCAGTGATAAAAGGTGAATAAGGACTGCTTTACCAAAAATCCTGCAATCATATTTTAAATATGTCCCTTCACATTTGAAAGGTGTAGGCACTGAAGTTTGGCAAGGATAGGAATAAGTATCCATCAGATAATCTTTAGATACAAATAGAACAAATTTAGAAAAAAATTCTTCAGAGCTAGATTGGAATGGGGGATTTTAAAACTCCTAAAATGTGGAAGTTGATGGTCTCACATACGCGAGAGTGGTGAGCTAAATTTATCTATTCCTATATACTCATACTCAGAAAAGTGCCTGGCATACATTAAGCTTACAGTATCTGTTACATTTAACATTATAAAATATTGTTTTTTTCAGTGCTCTCACTAGCTTTCTCTGTAGGCTTAGGCAACTCACCTTCTATTCAGCATCAATTTCTTTGTCTATCAAGTGGGATCAGTACCCATCAGGTAAGGTTATCTCGAGAATTTCCAATGATTATAACTTGAATCACACGGTACTGCCATTTTTTAAGATCACAAATATCAGTGATTTCATGTGGTTCCATGTAATGTATTGTGAATCTCCTTTGTAAATTCTAATGTGGAAAAGTTAAAACTTAATAGGAGCTTTCATTTCATTTTTAATCTTTTCAAATAATCTTAGATATCAGAATTTTAGAGGTTAAAAAGCAAATCTTATTTCCTTTTTTCATTCTTCTATTTATAAAAGCTATTAATCATTAACATTAATTGAATATTGTTTATGTGCAATGCCCATTGCTAGAGATATCAGTTTTTATTTTTTCATGATACAGGAAATTGAAGTTGTAGAAGGATGTTTTCTTTATGAATCAAAAGGGGATTTTACAGTTGAATAGAAAAATAAAAATCACAGCATCTAAACATTTTCTCCCTTACCTGATGCAGGAAAATGTTGCTCAGTATCCTCACTAACCATCCCCTTTCTGCTAGCATTTAGGTCTCCAAACCTGGTACATTTCAATTCATTGGAATTTTACTCACTAAATATAATTATCATAGTCATGCTTCCTTGAGATTACAGTTTAATTGGCATTTAAGTGTTTTTGAACTATTTAGCCACAAATTTACAGAAAGATCTTAATTTACTCTCATGGAAAGAAATTTATAGTGACCATGACTAGACCAGTAAATGTATTTATTTATTTATTTTAATTTATTAATTTACTTTTTGGCTGCTTTGGGTCTTAGGTGCAGCACACGGGGTCTTTGTTGTGGCATGTGGGATCTTTCGTTGAAGCACACAGGCTTCTCTCTAGTTGTGGCGTGCAGGTTTTCTCTTCTCTAGCTGTGGTGTGCAGGCTCCAGAGTGCTTGGGCTCTCTAGTTTGCAGCACACGGGCTCTCTAGGTGAGGTGCATGAGCTCAGTAGTTGTGGCGCGTGGACTTAGTTACCCTGTGGCATGTGGGATCTTAGTTCCCCTGCCAGGGATTGAACCTGCGTCTGGGACATTGGAAGACAGATTCTTTACCAGTGGACCACCAGGGGAGCCCCTAAACCAGTAAATTTAGCTTTGAGACAGAATCTTTAGTTTCTAATTACTTTCAGTCACCTTTTCCGTGTCATCAACCTTCTGCAAATGCCTGTGCAAAGTGCTATGAGAGCAAGATTGGTGGCAACTAATTTTTTCTGGTTAAAGAAAGGATGTGATGTGAGAGTGTTTCTAAAAGTTTACTTTCTGCAGAAATGAAAGTGATCTCATTCTTGCTATTGGGATATTTTTAATAATATAGTTTCTAATTTGTAAAACAGAAGGACACTGTAAAATTTTCTTCATGCTCAGTTGCTTTTGGATTACTTAAAGCATAAGTTGTATCTCTACAGCCCATAGGCCAGATATTGTCCACTGCCACCTGTTTTTGTAAACAGAATTTTACTGCAACATAACCACATGCTTCTGTTTATTTATTATCTATAGCTGCTTTCACATGACAATGGCAGAGTTTAGTACTTGTGACAACCAGACATGGTATGTCCCACAAAGCTTAAATTAGTTACTATTTGGCTGTTTACAAAAAAAGTCAAGCTCTGTCTTGAAGTTGGGAGTTACAAAGATAAGAACAGGAGTAAGGCCTTTGACAGTTTAGAGCTATCTTAGGAGCTTTCGTTCACACCCTGATCATATTCAGAATTCTGATTTAAATTTTGAACAGCAAAATTAGTGTTGATCCACAAAAACCTGATGCATTTAGAGCTATTTTTAATTTTTATGAGTCCTATTAGGTCAAATAAAGTATCATTAAATAATTTAAGTCTAGCATGGTGCCTTACATATATTTACTAATGGTTCATTCTTGAGTCTGTATTTGAGTTCTTATATGTACTAGGTACTGGGAATATATAAGGTGGAAACACACCTCCATCCCTCAGTATTTTCACTGCCTTGGGGAGATGGACAAAAAAACAATTGAAAACTGTGATTAAATACTACACTAAAAATAATTACAAAGCGTTCTACAAACCCATACAAAGTGAACCTAACTCGGTCTGTTTGGGGATGGTAAGGCCTGGTGGGAAATGAGAGTCAGCAAAAGTGTTTGTGCCTGAGCCTTCAGAGAGGATGTATCCTAAATATATTTCAGACTTCCTTCACTACATAGATAATACAATTTTTTAGACCATATATAATTTCTTAGTGTAAAGTCATTGGTGAGCTCTCATGTTGGAAAGGTCTCCTGTATCTATGATCTGTTAAAATTCCAGTATCATGTCTTCCTTTTCCACCTTTAGCTTTTAAGCAGCATGATGGTTAATTTTATGTGTCAACTTTTCTGGGTCATGGGATACACAGACCTTTGGTCAAAAATTATTTTTAGATTTTCTATGGGTGATTTTTTTGGTATGAGATTAGCATTTAAATTGCTAGATTGAGCAATATTGATTGCTGTCCTTTATGTGGGTGGGCCTCATCCAATCAGTTGAAGGCCTGAAGAATAAAAACCTCCCTCCTTTGAGTATGAGAGAATACTTCTGCCTGATTGCCTTCAAATTTGGACTAAAATAAAGGTCTCTCTCCCTCCCTTTTCCTATCTCTCTTTCACAGATATACAAAATACACATATAGAGTGAGATATAGCTCTATGTATCTCCCAGTGTTTCTGTTTCTCTGGAGAATCCTGACTACTACAGGCAATTATAGCTTTCTTATTTGGCATTTGAATATGTTGTGAATATGTTGTATGCCATGAATCATGTCGTTTCAAGTTGTAAATGTTCTGCTTAACTGAACTCAGATTTGGCTGCTCACTGCTCAAAAGCCAATAATTCGAGAGGCAAATGTCAGTAGAAAGGACAGTTGCTTTAATCAGAAAAGCTGGCAATTTGGGGAGAGGGTAGACCAACCCTGAAGATTCTGTTCAGCCATGACAATTTTTAAAGGGAAAAATGGAGGGGGAAGAATTTCATTTGAGAAATGGAATACTGCCTGCCATATCAGTAAACAAAGGATGTCACAGTCATCAGTGATTACAGCCACTAGCCTATGTTTAGCCGGTGAGCCCTGAGAGAACTCAGGAAGAAAAAGAATACCTGCCATCTAGCAGCCTTCAGACTTCAGCCAGTCCCGACCTGAGCCCTGAAGAAAATAAATGTGAGGACACAGGATACTGGCCCCAGATAGCTGAGGTGCATATCAAAGGAATGATTTCAGGAAGCCCAGACCCTTGCACCTTCCCATATATAGAAAAGTGCTAAATTCCCTCACTTGAGTTATCTAGTTTTCTTTTATTAACAGTAATCTTTTTTTCCTACTACCTGCCCATTGTTGCAAAACTCCTATATATCCTGGTTCCCCAGCTTGCCTCCTCGAAGCAGTTCTCTCAGGGTTACTTGAGATGCTGCCTTCCGGGATTGAAGTCCTAAAAATTTCTGTTGAATAAAAGAAAAGTCTCAACATTTTGGTTGTGAATTTTTTTTTAGTCAACACAGTGAATCATCGAGGCAGGAAGTTGGGTTCCGCATCATTTTCCATTGCAGGCAGACAGGCTGACTCTCTCTTCAGATGTTATCTTGCCCACGTGATCAGACTGCAGGATTCCTTAGGGGGCTGTTGAAGGTAGAGTTCTTTAACTACTAAATTCTTCATTCTTGCTTCTTTTTATCGAGGAAAAGAATCAACAGGTTAGATAAGGCATGGTGTGCATTCAGGAAAGCATAAGTTAGGAGTTAGGTTAAATTGCCTAGTGATCTCATCCCTATAATTAGGTTTTAAAGGTTAGAGGGGGACAGAAATACGCAAACAGGGAAGGGACAAAAGAGCTGCTTTCACTCTGAGGAGAAGAAAAGAGGAAATTAAGACTAAAGTTTAAAGCTGTCCCTTTATAGGAAAAATATGCGTTAGCAACATGGAGATAACATTGTGATCTCCTTGACCAATGTGAAACACAAGTAGACAAAGCAATGGCCTAATTGTAACTGACCGTGTCCCTAGTGTTAGAGGATCTTTGCTGGAGTTAAGTTTGTAGGGGAGCAAAACTTGCCTCCGCAAAATGTCTCTGGCATGCAGATTACTTTGAGCTGAAAACAATCAAGGTCCTAAAGACTCAAGAGGAACCTTTGACCTTATCCCTAACTGCCTAAAAGAATGTAGATGGAGGGCCTGTTCCTGGAAGGGGGTTATCACCCTGGATAACTACAGTATGAACTAGGTGTGGCAGACAGGGGGGAACGTATCAAAGCCTGTTTGTTAAAATTCCTCTCTGTGTCCCATTGTCTCTGCATGGCTCAGCAAACACTCATTTACCAAACATTTGCTTTTCTATTTCCTTGTCAATTGCCTACCTCCCCTTTGATGTCCCAAGCCACTATGGCAACATTCTCTTTTGTCTTCAGCTGAAGATGATTTTTAAGGTGAGGGTTCCAGCCATTCTGGCAAGTTACTCAGTTTTCATGAGTCTCTCCTGTGTATACATGTTATTAAACTTTTGTTTTTCCCCTGTTAATCTGCCTCATGGCAATTTAATTCTTAGACTAACCAGAAGAACCTAGGAGGGTAGAGGAAAATTTCTTCGTCTCTGACAAGTTTATTCTTTAAGGATATTTAATCAAAATAGTTTACATTAAAAGATTCATATCATTTAGGTCTACATTGATAATGTCCACATTATATAATATTCTGAGTTTGCTAAAAACATATTTTATAGCAGAGCACATACATTGGAAAAAAGAAGTGAGATAACTAAAGTAATGTTTAATGTAATTTATCATGGTGATAAATTGATCATGCTCATAAAAATGCATATCCTCTACTACTAAGATAATTAGGGAAGATATTTACTGATTAAATATTCCATAACTTGCTTTAGTTCTTTTCAACATGTAAAAATAGACATATCACAAGATTATAGAAATCTAGTTTTTACAGCATGATTCCACATCTGGGCAATTTCTTGACATGGTAAGACTTTGTATAGCCAATATTTATTGGCTTTTATTGTAAGCCCTAAAATTGTTGATAACCAGTTTAACACTGCAAGTGGCAAATGTGTGTGTTTGTGTGCTATTTTGTACTCTGTTTTGCTTTAGCAGATTATAACTTTGGATAACTTAATCCCTTTAAATTAAACAAATTCACTTATTTAAATTTCTAGAACTAACATTGTGCTGGGAAAACTTGGTTTCTTCTCTCCTCTTGCTCTTTTCCAATTCCATAGCGTTACAAAAGCTGTAGACTAAAATTTCTGGGCTCAGCTTCCTCATCTGTAAAATAAGGGAGTTGGATGAGATGATCTCTAGAGCCTCTTTTAATCTAAAATTCTGCTGCCTTAATTTATTTTTATGCCTAATTTGTTTAACTTTGTCCTGCATTTATCAAATTTGTCAGACAATGGTAAAATAGCATCCTTTTAAATGCATTTTATGTACATATACTGATAATTCAGTACAGAGTGGTCTCAATCATCTGCAAGTTTCTTTGAAAATAGTATATTACTTTGCTGAATTAGGTAACAGGTGCTTCATTTCTCAATTTTGCTTTAAGTAGCTACTTCTTAAAATTTACGTTCTGTTGATCCCTTATGTGTAGATTAACACACAATAAAATAAAATAATTGATATTACCTTTGCTATACATAAGTCATCATTTTTTCCATTTTTAAGGTTACTGTAATTTATTTACTTGTAGTTGTACTCTTCACTGAAATATGTATACTGTGCCCCCTCAATTGTTTTTTATCGTCCTGATATTCAGTTATTTTCAAATTTCTTAGCACAAAAAGAAACTATGTGGATTTTTAATCTTGAAATTCCAGCAAAATAACAAAAAGCAAGAAGACTAGCATAAATGAAATAAACGTTAAATTATTGAGGCAGGAAAATTTAACAACATGATCTAAACTAAGAACCGATTGCAAGTGTGGTACATAAAATAGTCACTTTTATACTTTTATGAATTCTTATTTCTCAGCACGCTATGAAAATTATTTCACTGGTAAATTCTGTCTAGCAATACCCCTCTCCACATATTCTCTATTATGCATAGATAAGGAGAATTAAAGGGTAAGCTACCTTGATTGGCAAAATGATACCCGCATATGTAATTACACATACACACATATTCATAAACTCCTTAATCCCCTTTATTCAGATTGAAGTTATTTATTTCAGTATCACACAGATACGGACTGTTTGAAGAAAATACTACAGAAATGTAATGTTTCTTTTCAATACTTGCAAGAATTTCACTTTTTCAGGAAAACCTCATAATAGTCAATCTCATAGCGTCATGTACTTTACAGTACATTCTAAAAATTGAAACTCCACATTCATTACTGCAATCATATTTGATTATCTGCCTTACCTCTAGCCTCTGAGTTCCACCTAAGCATGGAGTATTTCTGGTTTGGGTCATCATTGTATTCTCTTCATCAAACTTGTTGCCTGGATGATGAGCTCAATAATTTATGTATCAGATGAGTAAAGGAATGTATGGTTCCAAGGACAGGGTTCAGTAAAAGTGGATGGAATTAAAAGGAAATTGAATATTCTATCAGTAAAAAAATATTTTTATAACACATAAATATCAGACAAAAGGTAATTCATTATTTCATTATCCTCCTATCCGTCAAACTTGAGGAATGGGTTCATGCAATGGGTGGGAGACTGGTCAAGATATCTTCTAAAATTGCTTCCAGATTAAGATTGTGTCCTACAAAAATGCACATTTAGTAAGAGTTACTGGATCAAAATTATGTGAATGAGATATAATAATTTGTATTTCCAATATATTTTAAGTATTAATAAAGACATTTTCATGTTTTCTCACAAATAAACTAGTTTTATTTTGAATTCTTTTGGAAATATTTCAGGAAGAGTAAGCACATTTGTTTATGTTTGTCTCTAATGTGAACACCTGAAACCATTTCTCCCCAGTACATGAAAAAAATATTCAGAGCAACAAAACAGGATGTGAGTTCTTGTTAGACAAGGAATTCTTTCATAAGATACACTAATTCATTATAGAATATTACTAACTTAATACACAGAATTATTCATTAGATAATACAGATATTTGTTACTGTTGTCTTCTTAAGAAATTAAATGAATACAGATATGAGTTCAGGAAAATATTAAGAGCATAAAATTTGACAAATATTCAGTTTCTGACTCTGCCATTCATATGAAGACCTGAAAAAGGCTCAGTTTGTTTATTTATGAGACAAAGTTCATAACAGAATGAACCTACTAGGTTACTGCAAATATTAATTAAGAATATGTATGTAAAGGTTTAATAAAATTACTCCATAAATTTTAATTTTAATAAGAGGAGCATAATTTGTATAATCAAAAAGTGCCATCTCACTAAAATATAAAACTCAAAGCACCTTAAAAGCCTTTCCCTTCTCCTGATGCAGGAATAACACACATAGCAGTTTTCTCAGGAGAAGGAGGGGCAAGAGATTGGTTTTTTCATGATTTCCTAGCTCTCCATATTGATATCTTCACATATTAGCTGAATTTCTGGCCTCTGGAAGTGGAAGGAATGGTGAGGAACTTTTACTCAGTTGGTTCAGTAATGATCCTACATTGAAGTCTATGGTTATAGTAGGCATACAATTACTGGTCATTCTCTCCTGAGATACATCCTTCCTCAGAGACTCTCTGCTCTCTCCTTGAAGATGTCATATGCAGTTCTCTTTAATTTTTAAAACATTTATATGTTTATGTTCCCCTTTTTTAAGCCACACTGAGATATGATTGACAGAAAAAAGCTGTGTACTTTTAATGAATCCAACTTGATAAATTTGGAAATAAATATACACCTATGAAACAATCACCATGATCAATGCTAATAAACGTATCCATTATTTCCAAAAGTTTCCTTGGGCCTTTATTTTTTTCTGTCATAAGTAGAGTTAATGTAAAATCTACACTCTTAGCAAATGCCTAAGTAAACAGCATAGTATTGTTTAACTATAGATATTATGGTAGACAGTAGATCTCTGAAACTTATTCATCTTGCCTAACTGAAACTTTGTATCCTTTGAGTAATACCTACCTGTTTTCCCCTCCCCCTCCCCTTGCTAAGCACCATTCTACTTTGAATCCATGAGTTTGATTATTTTATATTCCTCATATAAGTAGGATTATGTAGTAGTTGATCTGTGTCTGGTTAATTTTACTTAGCATAGTGTCTTTCAGGTTCATCATGTTGTCTCATATGGCAGAATTTCCTTTTTTATGGTTGAATAATATTCTATTGTATGTATTTTCTTTAGCCATTCATCTTTCCTTGAATGTTTACATTGTTTCGGTGTCTTAGCTATTGTGAATAATACCGAAATGAACACAAGAATGCAGGTGTATCTTTGAGACTCTGATTTCAGTTCCTTTGGATAAATACCCAAAAAGTGGGATTGCTGGATCATATGGTAGATCTATTTTTCATTTTTTGAGGAATCTCCATATTGTTTTCCATAGTGGCTACACCGAATTATATTCCACCAAGACTCTACAAGTTTTCTTTTTCTTCCATATCCTCACCAGCACTTGTTATCTTTTGTTTTTTATAACAGCCATCCTGAGAGGTGTGAGGTGGTAACTCATTGTGGTTTTAATTTGCATTAACCTGTTGACTAGTAATGTTGAAACATTTTCTTGTAACTCTTGGCCATTTGTGTGCCTTCCTTGGAAAAATTTTCTGAGGTCCTTTGCTCATTTTTGACAGGGTTATTTGATTTTTTGCTATTGAGTTGTATGAATTAATTATAAATTTTGGATATTAACCCTTTATTAGTTATGGTTTTCAAATATTTTCTCCCAAACCATAGGTTACCTTTCTATTCTATTGACTGTTTATTGCACTGTGCAGAAGCTTTTCAGTTTGATGTAATTTCACACATCTATTTGTGCTTTTGTTTGTTGGTGCTTTTGGTGTTACATCCAAAAAATCATAACCAAAGTCAAGGTCAAGAAAAATTTTTTCCTATGTTTTCTTCTTGGAGTTTTAGTGTTTCAGGTCTTATATTCAAGTTTTTAATCCATTTTGAATTGAATTTTGTGTATAGTGTAAGAAAAGGGCTCAATTTCATTCTTTTGCATGTGGATATCTAGTTTTTTCAACACCATTTGAGGAAACTATCCTTTCCCCATTGTGTATTCTTGGCCACTTGTTAAATATCAATTGACTGTATATGCATAGATTTATTTCTGGGCTCTCTATTTTCTTCTATTGGTCTATATGTCTATTTTTATGCTAGTACCAAACAGTTATGATTATTGCAAGTTGTACTATGTTTTGAAATGTGAAAGTATGATGACTCTAGCTTTGTTCTTCTTCCTCAAAATTGCTGTGACTATCTAGAGTATTTAATTTAGTGGTTCTATATGAATTTTAGGATTGTTTTACTGTGTAAAAATGCTACTATGATTTTGATAGGATTGCATCGAATCTGTAGACTGCTATGAGTGCTATGAGCATTTAAAAAATATTAATTCTTCCAAACTAGGAATACGGGATATCTTTCCATTTACTTGTGTCTTGTTAAATTTCTTTCATGAATGTTTTATGTGGTTATCAGTGTATCAGTTCTTCACCCATTTGGTTAAGCTTATTCTTAAGTATTTAATTTTTTGTTGTTATTGTAAATGGAATTTGTTTTCTTGATTATTTTTTAGATAATCTATTGTTATTGTATTGAAAGAATGGTCCACCATATACAACTCAATAAATATGATATACCACATTATCAGAATGGAGGATAAAAATCACACATTCATATCAGTACATGAAGGTAAAGCATTTGATAAAATTCCACACACATCCACGGCAGAAACTATCAATAAATCGGTGTAGATGAAATTTGTCTCAATATAATAAAGACCATATGTGAAAATCCCACAACTCACATCATACTCAATGGTGAAAACTAAGATTTTCCTTTAAGATCAGAAAATAGGCAGGTATGCTCATTTTCACCAATTCTATTCAGTAGAGTACTGGAAGTCCTAGGCAGATCATTTAGACATCAAAAAGAAAAAGAGACAAAACACATCAAAATCAAAAAGGAAAAAGTAAAATTATCTCTTTTTGAAGACATGTTTATATCATATGTCTATTCATATTTTAAAGACTCCACAAAAATACCATTAGAACTCATAAGTGAATTCAGTAAAGTTTTAGGATATAGAATCAACATACCATAGTTCTCTTTTAAAGGCTCATATTATTGGTTGCTTCTACTCCCTCATTTATCTCTTGGAATTTGTCAGGTCTCCATTTGGTTGCATTAATTCATTGTTACTAGGAATCCCTTTCTTTCTTTTTTTAAGACTTTAATTTTTTAGAGCAATTTTAAATTTACAGCAAATTGAGAGGAAGGTACAGATATTTCCCATATACCCCTTTTCCCCATGTGTACATAGCCTCATCCACTATGAACATTAATCACCAAAGTGGTACAATTTTTACCAAGGATGAACCTACATTGACACGTTATAATCACCCAAAGTCCATAGTTTACATTAGGGTTCACTCTTGGTATTGTACATTTTATGGTTTTGAACAAATGTATAATGGCATATATCCATCATTATAATGTCATACAGAGTATTTTCAATGCCCTAGATATCCTCTGCTCTCTTCCTACTCATCCCTCCCATACCTAGAAACTACTGACTTTTTAATGTCTTCACAGTTTTGCCTTTTCCAGAATGTCCTATCTTTGGAGTCATATAGTATGTAGCCTTCTCAGATTGGCTTCATCCATTTAGTAATATGCACCTAACGTTCCTCCATGTCTTTTCATGGCTTGATAGTTCATTTCTTTTTAGTACTCAGTGCTATTCTGTTGTCTGGATATACCATAGTTTATTTATCCATTTACTTACTGAAAGACATCTTGATTACTTCCAAGTTTTGGCAATTATGACTAAAGTTACTATAAACATCTATGTACAAGTTTTTATATAAAAATAAGTTTTCAGCTCCTTTGAGTAATACCAAGGAGTGTGATCATTGGATCACGTGGTGAGAATATGTTTAGTTTTGTATGAGCCATCAAAATGTTGTCCAAAGTGACTGTACTATTTTACATTTCTACCTGCAGTGTATGAGAGTTCTTGTTGCCCTACATCTTCATCATTTGGTGCTGTCAGCATTCTGGATTTTGGACATTAAATAGGTGTGTAGTGGTATCTCATGGTTTTAATTTGCATTTCCCTGATAACATATGATTTGGAGCATCTTTTCATGCATTAATTTATCAACTGTAATCTTCTTTGGTGAAATGTCTGTTAAGGTGTTTGGCCCATTTTTTAATTCAGGGTTTTTTTTATTTTTGAGTTTTTAAGTGTTCTTTGTATATTCTGGATAATAGTGTTTTATCAGAAGTGTCTTGCAAATATTTTCTTCCAGTCTGTGACTTGTCTTCTAATACCCTTAATATTATCTTTTGCAGCACACAAATTTTTAATTTTAATCAACTCCAGCTTATCAATTATTTCTTTCATGTATTGTGTCTTTACTGTTGTATCTAAAAAGTCATCCTTATATCCAAGGTCATCTAGATCTTCTCCTATTTTATCTTCTAGGAGTTTTATAGTTTTGCATTTTACATTTAGGCTTAAGGTCCATTTTAAGTTAACTTATGTGAAGAGTGTGAAGTCTGTGTCTAGATTAATTTTTTTGGCATGTGGACGTCCAGTTGTTCTAGCACCACTTGTTGAAGAAACTGTCTTTGCCTCATTGTATTACCTTTGCTCCTTCATCATAGGTCAGTTGACTACATATTTTAGGTCTATTTCAGGACTCTCTATTCTGTTCCATTGATCTATGTGTCAGTTCTTTTGCTAATAGCACCCTCTTGATTACTGTAGCTTTATAATAAGTCTTGAAGTTAAATGGGATCATTCCTTTAACTTTGTTATTCATTTTCAACATTGTGTTGGTTATTATAGGTCTTTTTCCTCTCCATATAAACTTTAGAATCACTCTTTCCATATTCATAAAGTGACTTGATGGGATTTTTATCAGGATTGTATTAAATCTATAGATCAATTTGGGAAGAACTGACATCTTGACAATATTGTCTTTATATCCATGAACATGACTCCATTTATTAGTTCTTTGATTTTATTCATCACACTTTTATAGTTTTATTCATCTAGATCTTATAATATTTTGTTATACTTAAGTATTTCATTTGGGGTATAATATAATAATAATATAACATAGTAATTCATATTATTATAACATGATAATAGAAATGGTATTGTGTGTTTACTTTCAAATTCCACTCTTTCATTGCTGGTACACAGGAAAGCAACTGTTTTTTGTATATTAACCTTACATCCTGCAACCTGCTATAATTGCTTTTTAGTTCCCAGAACTTTTTGTTGATTCTTTCAGTTTTTCTTTGTAGACTGTCATATCATCTGAGAACAAAAACAGCTTTAGGTTCCCCTTCACAATCTGTTTACCTTTTATTTTCTTTTCTAGCTTTATTGCACTAGCAAGGACTTGTAGCACAATGTTGAATAGGTGTGATGAGAGGGTACATTCTTGTCTTGTACCTAATCTTAGTGGAAAAGCTTTGAATGTCCCACCTTTGAATATAATGTTAGTTGTAGGCCTTTTGTAGATAGCATTTAACATGTTGAGAAAGTTCCTCTCTATTCCTAGTTTACTAAAAATTTGTGTCATGATTGGGTATTGTATCTTTTCAAATACTTTTTTGTCATCTATTGATATGATCATGTGATTTTTCTTTTTCACCCTGTTGATGTGATGGATTACATAAATTGATTTTCAAATATTGAATCAGCCTTGCAGTCCTGTAATAAATCCCATTTGATTGTGGTGTACAACTATTTTTATACATTTTTGGATTGGAATTGCTAATATTTTGTTTCATATTTTTACACCTCTGTTCATGAGATATATTGGTCTGTAGTTTGCTTTTCTTGTAACTGTTTTTGGTACTAGGGTAAAGCTGACCTCATAGAATGAATTAAAAAGTTTTCCCTCTGCTTCTATACTTTGAAAGGGACTATAGAGAATTGGTACCATTTCTTCCTTAAATGTTTAGTTGAATTTACCAGTGAACCCATTTGGACTTTGTGCTTTCTGTTTTGGAAAAGAATTAATTCAATTTGTTAAAAGATAGAGGCCTATTCAGATCATCTATTTCTTTTTGTGTTAATTTTTTCATATCATATCTTCCTAAGAATTGGTCTATTTTATCTATGTTAGCAAATTATAGGCATAGAGTTTTTCATAGTATTCCTTTATTAGCTTTTTAAATTCCATGGGATCTGTAGTGATATTCCCTTTTTCATTTCTGATACTAACATTTTTCATCCTCGTTCTTTTTTTTTAATTAGCTTAGCTAGATGTTTATTGTTTCTATTGATCTTTATGAAGAACAAACCAGCTTTTGGTTTCACTGATTTTTTTTTTTTTTCTGCTGATTTACTCTTACCAGTTTGATGATTTCTGCTGTATTATTATATACTTTCTTCTGCTTACTCTTTTTATATTCTTTTTGGGAGCACAGTGAATGTCCCTTATTTTTACTATTTGTAGAAAACTGGCATTCAGATTTCAAAATTTATATTACAAACTTACCAGCAGCAGTTTTAGACATTTCAACAATGCTTTTGAACTCCACTTTGTTGACATAAGCAAGGCTATTATTCCATATTCAAAAAGTAGGACTTGTCCCAGGTGGACATATAATATATCCTGTAGATACTCAGAGGCCCCACTGCTCAGGACCCATTTGTGACTATGTCTTCTTCCATTTCCTCTTCATCATCAATCATCAGTGAGGCCTGATTGATCTGCATTCTCTGCCAGGTATCAGACAGACAATAGAAAACCCTTCAGGCACTCCACTTCAGTGACGGTTGATGCATTAGAATTCTTGACTGCTTCTACATCCCCTGCAAGTGGCCCCGCCTTTCTTTTTGTCACTTGGCAAACCATAACCTGAATTAGAAGTTTTGCTTCTCATGGAAATATCCTTTGCAAGTTGTGCCCCTTGTCTGCCGTTGAATGTTTTCTCTACTTCCTGGCACTCTTTAAGTTTCACCTTCTGGAAATCCAATACTCTGACTTGTAGAACTTTATAAATTACATACAGTCTGTTATACTACTTCTTTGTTAGAAGATTTCTTAGAGTACTTAGATAAGTCAGTTATTTGAGAGATGTCAAAGAGTCCAGATCATCCAGTCCCACAAGATTATTGCTGGTGAGAATAAGTTCTGTCAGACAAGGCAGAGCCTGACCAAGTCCATCACCTATATGGCATATTTTATTGTTGTTCACTAATAATTTTTTCTGTCTTCTGACTAAAGAAAAACCACCTAGTTTCCTGATTACATTGCCAGAAAAATCAATAGCATCAAACTGGTCTAAGGTAGCACCTAGATTTTCAGTGACAGGAATTTTATACTCCTGGAGGTCCAGCTTATGGTTCTGCATGGCTTTGGTGTACTGCACTGCCTGCTAGATCACCTCCATCATCAGCTTCACTATCCTCCTCCAGTGATGTTGTGCGTCCACTGTCACACACCAGATATTCTCTTTGCTTACTTTGGAGTTAATATGGGGTTTTTTTTTTGCTAGTTTCCTAAGGTGGAAAATTAAATTATTAATATGGATCTTCTTTTCTAATATATGCATTCAATGCTATATATTTCACTCTAAGCATTGCTTTCACTGCATCCCACAAGTTTTAATTAGTTGTATGTTTTTATTTATTTCAAAATATTTTAAATTTTCTTCTGAGATTTCTTTTTTGTCCCATATGTAACATAGAAGGTGTGGTGTTTAATCTCTACATATTTGGAGATTTTCCAGGTGTCCTTCAGTTATTGATGTCTAATTTAATTATATCGTGCTCTAATCGAAATCCCATGATTTCTATTCTTTCAGATTTGTTAATATGTGTTTCATGAATGTGACCTATTGTGGTGAACGCTCCATGTGAGTCTGACAAAAATGTTAATTTTGCTTTTGTTGGATAAAGAGGTTTATAGAAGTCAATTATGTCCAGTTGGCTGAAAGTGTTGTTGTGTTCAACCATGTCCTTATTGATTTCAGCCTCATATATAGTAGATTACTATATTACTCCTTACATTTCTATCAGTTTCTGACTCAAGTAGTTTGATAATCTGTTGTTAAGTGCACACACGTCAAGAAATGTCTTCTTGGAGAACTGGTACCCTTGTCATTATGTAATGCCCTTTTTTATCCCGGATAATTTTTCTTACTTTAAAGTCTGGTCTGTCTGAAATTAACATAATTAACATTCTTCTTTGTTTTGATTATTGTTAGCATAGAATATTTTTCTCCATCCACTTACATTGTCTTTATACATATATATACATATATGTATATCTATATACATATATGTATATCTATATATATATATATATATATATATACACATGTCTTTATATATAAAGTGTATTTCAACTTATAGTTGGGGCATGTTTTGGGGTTTTTTTTTTTTGCGGTACGCGGACCTCTCACTGTTGTGGCCTCTCCCATTGCGGAGCACAGGCTCCAGACGCGCAGGCTCAGCGGCCATGGCTCATGGACCTAGCCGCTCTACGGCATGTGGGAACTTCCCGGACCGGGGCACAAACCCGTGTCTCCTGCATCGGCAGGCGGACTCTCAACCACTGCGCCACCAGGGGAGCCCCTGGTGCATATTTTATGACCCACTCTAAGAATCTGTTTTTAATTTAGACTTAATTTAGACTATTGACATTCAAAGTGAGTATTGATTTAGTTGGACTGATATCTACTATATCCATTATTATTGCCTGTGATCTTTGTTTCTATTTTTGTCTTCCACTCTTTTTCTGTTTTTTATGGTTTAAATTGGGCATTTTATATTATTTTATTTTCTCCCCTTTCTTGGCATATTAGTTACACTTTTTTTTTTTTTTTTGCTTTTTTAAATGTTTGCCCCAGAATTTGTAATATACATTTACAGCTAATCCAAGTCTCCAATAATACTAAATCCCTAAATCCCTTCACAGGTAGTATGAATACCTTATAACAACCAAATTATCCTAGTTTCTGCCTCCTGTCCCTTGTATCATTTCTGACATTTATTTCACTTATATATAAGCATATATGAGCATATATATACAAACACACACACGTATATGTAATTGAATGTGTTACTGCTGTTATTTTGGTGAACAAACTATTATGTTATATCAATTAAGAAAAAGAAGAGGTTTTATTTTAACTTCACTTTTTCCTTCATGCATGCTCTTCCTTTCTTTATGTAGATTGGATTTTCTGACCCTTATTATTCTCCTTATGTTTTAAGAATTTCTTTTAACATTTCTTGCAAGGCAGGTCTAGTGGCAACTGATTCTCTCAATTTTTGAGAAAGCCTTTATTTTTCCTTCACTTTTAAAAAATGAAGTATAATTGTCATATAACATTACATTAGTTTCAGGTGCACAACATGATTTGATATTTGTATATATTGCAAAAATAATCATTACAATAAGTCTAGTTCATCCATCACAATACATAGCTACATTTTTTTTTCTTGTGATAAGAACGTTTAAGATCTACTTTCCTAGCAACTTTCAAATATGCAATACAGGATTATTAGTTATACTTTCTATGCTATAATTATATCCCCAAGACTTACTTATTTTGTAATTGGAAGTTTGTACCTTTTGACCACTTTACCCATTTTTTCCATCCCCTATCCCCCACTGCTGACAACAACTAATGTCTTCTGTTCTATGAGCTCTTTTTTTTTTTTTTTTTTTAGATTCCACATATAAGTGAGATCATACTACATTATTTGTCTTTGTCTGACCTATTTCACTTAGCATGATGCCTACAGAGTTTATTCATGTTGTCACAGATGGTAGGATTGCCTCATTTCTTTTGTATGGTTGAATTTTATATGTCACAATTTTTTATCCAGTAATCCATAGGTTGACACTTAGATTGTTTTGGCTATTATAAATAATGCTGCTATGAATATGGGGGTGCATGTATCATTTTGAGTTAGTGTTTTCATTTACTTTGAATATATTCCCAGAAGTAAAATTGCTGGATCATATAGTAAGTAGTTCTATGTTTAATTTTTTGAGGCTACTCTATGCTGTTTTCCATAGTGGCTGTACCAATTTACAATTCTACCAACAGTGTACAAGGGTTCTTTCTTTCCACATCCACACCAGCATTTGCTATCTCTTGTATTTTTAATCAGGGCCATTCTAATGGGTGTGAGTGATATCTCATTGTGGTTTTAATTTGCATTTCCCTAATGATTAGTGATTGAGCATCTTTTCAGATACCTGTTAAGCTTTTGGGTATTCTTCTTCGGAGAAATGTCTATTCAGGTCCTTTGCCCAAGTTTTTTTTTTTTAATTGGGTTACTGGTTTCTTTGCTATTGAGATGAAGAAATACTAAAATATATATACATATAAAATATGTATATATATATAAGTATATAATAATATAAACAATTTTAATAGGTATATATAAATAAATAGGATAAATATAAAGTATATATAAATATATTTTGAGTAATTAATCCCTTTTCAGATATATGGTTGGAAATATTTTTTTCCCACTCCATACATTGTGTTTTTCATTTTGTTGATGGTTTCTTTTCTGTTCAGAAACTTTAGTTTGTAGTCCCACTTGTTTGTTTTTGATTTAGTTGCTTGTGCTTTAGGTGTCATACCCCCCAAAAAATCACTATTAAGGCCCATGTCAAGGAGTTTATTCCCACGTTTTTCTTCTAGGAGTTTCATGATTTCAGGTCTTACATTTAAGTCTTTAATACATTTTGAGTTCAACTTTGTGAGTGATATAAGTTATGAGTCAATTTCATTCTTTTACATGTGAATATTCATTATCCCAACTCCATTTATTGAAGAGACTCTGTTTTCTCCATTGAGTATTTTTGGCTCCCTTGTCAAGTATGAGTTGACTGTATACATACACATGGGTTTATTTCTGGACCCTTGATTCTGTTCCATTTGTCTATTTGTCTATTTTCATGCCAGTACCATACTGTTTTGATAACTCTACCTTTATAGTGTAGCTAGAAATCAGGAAGTGTAATGACTTTGCTCTGGGAGTCTTCAGCTCTGCTTGCCCACCTCTCAGCTTGAGTGCCAGTGGAACATTTTCTAGGAGTTATCTCCAGTCCTCTGGTCAGATGAGACTGGAAGACAGTATCCACAGTGGATGGGGCTGTGATTCAGCTCTTTGATAAGACATAGGCAAACTGGGCTCTAGGGTTCACAAAATTCTTTGTTTGAGGATCTAAATCAGGCAGATCTGCACCCTGCTGAGTTCCCTGGTTGGAGTGCACCCCAATGCGGTTCTGCAGATGAGCAAAGCTGCTGGTTGAGATTACTACTTGGGCACTGCATGTATGAACTCAATACGCCAGGATCTGGGTGCTGGTTGTTACAAGCCACTCCCCTCTGCTTCGTCAAAGTCATATCCCCAGTGCTTGAGTCCCACAGATTGCCCTGCAATCCCTGCAGTGCCAGATCAGAGTAGGGACTCCCACAAAGCCATTCACAATGCTGGGTTAGGGGGCTGGTTGTCTCCCTAGTTTCTCTTTTCCCATTAGAAACTGGAGGTTCAGGGGAGACCTATCTCTGTGGTACTGTGCTTGCCTGAGGGAAGGGCAATTCAGTCAATAAGAAGCCATATCTCTTACCCTTCTAATGCACTCTGTCTTGATCTCTGAGGTGCTGGGGTTTGCATCAGACTCATCCCTGTGTTCTAGAATGTTTTCAGTGGTTTCTTGCTCTTGAATAGATGTTAGTTGTCCTTGTGATGGGGAGGAAGTCAGGAACAACCTATGCTTTTATCTTGTTTTTATCTTTATTTCTGATGTTACTCCTCAGAAGTACCGTTTTAAGTAAACTACAACCAACATCCTCACCTCTTGTAGGGAAAAGTGCAACTCCTTCCCAATGCAGCCCTCTCTCTCTTCTGTTAGTGCATGTAGGCAGCTTCAGCAAGCTTTAGGCATTTAGCTTCTAGTTTAAGGTGGATACCATTTCCTCTCTTCCTCACACTCCAGAAGGTCTGTGGCAAGTTTTTGAAATAAACTTTTAGTGATACCTCCCCTTCATCCAATTTTCCATGAAGGAAAATTGTCCCTCCCTTTTATAATTCTGAAGATATTTTCATCAACCATATTTATAAATCATGGTCTGTGGGGGTTTTTTTTAAGGTAAATCTTACTGTATGGACTTCAAGGACAATACAAAAGGAAGGGAGAAGGGGAAGTAGCTTAGAGCAACCTAGAAGATTTTTGTTACTTAAAATGAAACTTGAGTAAAATTTGTAAATTTTCTAATACTACAAAACAAAACCTACAACTGAAATATTACGTCATTCACTTGGATGCAGACATGTAACAAAAGAAAGTACACTTTATCTTTGGACTCTTTCTAAGTAATTGCTTTGGGGCTAGTAGTGTTTAAGAAGTAAATTAAATCATTGCCTAAAGGCACATGTGTCAGTTTGGTTGCATGATCTTGTAGCTATTATTCAAACTTGGGCATGTTTCATGGTGAACAGAAACACAAACTGCATGTGAAGTCTAACAACAAGTATAAAGAGGACTGTCCCTGACAAAGTAGCTGTATGATTACTCACATTAGGAAACATAACCACAAGGAAACTTGAATCCAAACTGACTTAAACTCTAAAGAAGTCTAATATTTAATATATATCTCAACTCCAAAGAGAATTTTCCATATTTTGCTTTCTGGTGTTGGACTAAAACTCTGAAAATCACATTTCTGATTTGCCAACTTGTTCCCTGTTAGTCTCTGCTAATGGTAAGAACTAGAGGGAGATAGGAAAGCTAAAGGAAAAAGAAGGGACTTGTTTCCTCTATTCTGAAGAATGCTTTTGCTCCTTTCCTGTTTCTGTCAGTAATACTTCACTCCAGCAGTGACAGGTCATTGTAGTAACTGTAGTTAGTTTCTGTTTTCAGTTTTTCTAACACATGCAGAACTATATTCATCCTACTCCTCCTGAGACACTAGCACAAATTGAGTAGTAGACTCTCCTTCAAATTCAGGATCTTAGTATAGAGGGACCCCTCTTTCATGCTCAAAGACACAAGCAACCATTGTGGAGCAGCACTTTCTCAGAAGACTGAATTCCAGCTCCATGGGGCTTGTTATGGACTATGTGTCTCCTCAAAAGTCCTATGTTGAATCCCTTACCCCCAGTGTGGCTGTGCTGGGAGCTGGAGCCTCTAAAGAAGTAATGAAGGACAAATGAGATGATAAAGTGGAGGGGGTCCATGATCTGATAGAATTAGAGTCCTCATAAGAAGAGACACCAGGGAGATAAGTCCCTCTATTTTTTCCATGAACACATTCCATGGAAAGGCAATGTGAACATAGTATAGAAGGCAAACATCTGCAAGACAAGGGGAAACTCTCACCAGAACCAATTAGGTAGGCACCCTGATCTCAGACTTTTAGCTTCTAGAACTATAAGAAAACAGATTCCTGGTGTTTAAGCCATGCAGTCTGTGGCATTTTGTTATGGTAGCCCATAGCCCAGACAGACTAATACAGTGCTCTTCCCCCAGCATGCTAAATTTTAATAATTTCAACCTGTTTCCTTTTGTAGCCTCAGCTCTATATGTGGCAGCTACCTCATCATGTATCATTTCTGTGAGACCATAGAAATCATTTTTTTTCCTTGTGGTTTTTCAGTGTCTAGCTAGGAGTTATTCATACAAAATTTTCTCTGATTAAGGGCTTCAGGTATGGTTTTGCCACCTGACTGGCCTCTTAGACCACTGTACTTAAAAACACATTCAGAATTTTATTTAAACAAACCAGTATAAAAAAAGAAACACACTCACGAGATTATTAGAAAACTTTGAATGCTGACAATATTTGCTGACATTGATAAATATTAACTAGATGCGATAATGATATGTTAAAATTTAGAGGTATATTTTGAAGTATTTATGGATGAATGACATGATGTACTTTGCTTTAAAATCCTCCTATGGAGGCTAGGGATGTGGAATTGAAGAGGCAGAAATAAAATTGTACATTGTTAATGATTGAAGCTGAGTGATGGGCTCGTGGGAGTTCATAATTCTATTATCCATACTCTTGTATTTTTCAAAATTTACATAATAAAAATTATGTTTTGTGAATGTAGTGTATATGTATGCATAATTACAATCTGAAGTACATATATACATCCAAACTCTAATGACTTCTAGCCTGCTGACTGATCTCCCACCTTCTCTTGCCTCCATACAATTTCTTTTCAACATGGCAGTTAGAATGATGATTTTTAAATAGAAAGCCAAATAGTTCCCTTCTATTGAAAATCCTTTGCATTGTATTGAGAGTGGAAATAAAAGATCTTACACTGTCTCCTGGTGTTCTACATGGTCTAATCCCAATTCCTCACTTGCCTCAAGTCTTTTCCCTTATCTCCTGCCTCTCTCCCCCAATTTCCTCTACTCCAGGCACATTAATCTCCTTTCTGTTTCTTGCACACACCTGTACTACTCAATCTTCTTGGAAAACACTTCTACAGATACCTGACTGGACTGCTCACCTTCTGCAGTTCTTGTGTGGCGAAAGTATTTGATATTAGACCACACAACTCTCTGTCTCCTTTATTGATTTCTTTTTCCGTATTTTCCCATTACATTTAATAATACTATATATTATGTTAAAATAATGTGAATTCAAGTAGCATGACTAGAGTTTGACAAATGACTTTTGTCTGTTTTCTGTTTTTTGGGGTTTTTAATTATTTATTTATTTATTTATTTATTTTTGGCTGCTTTGGGTCTTCGCTGCTGCGTGCGGGCTTTCTCTACTTGCCTCGAGCGGGGGCTACTCTGTTGCGGTGAGCAGGTTTCTCATTGCAGTGGCTTCTCTTTGTTGTGGAGCATGGGCTCTAGGCACGCAAGCTTCAGTAGTTGTGGCATGCGGGCTCAGTAGTTGTGGCTTGCCGGCTCTAGAACACAGGCTCAGTAGTTGTTCCGCACAGGCTTAGTTGTTCCACGGCAGGTGGAATCTTCCCAGACCCGGGCTCAAACCCATGTCCCCTGCATTGGCAGGCGGATTCTTAACCACTGTGGCCACCAGGGAAGCTCCGTTTTCAAGGTAGAGGACTGATGAATAGGATAAACAGACCCACCTGGAAAATGACAGGGAACCTTTCCTTGGAAATCTGTTGAGTCCCCATAGCTCCCAAACTCCTCTGGCCTAATCTCCTAGGATAGGACTTTCAAAATAGGTTTCCCATCTTGAAGAGATTTAAAGATTTCTGGAATCACACCAGCTATTCTAGATATACTAGTCAATCTCAGGAAAGAATTAGAGTGACTGTAGATTTGTATAGAGTCCTGGATTATGTTAGTTGTCTTGGTAAAAAATTATTAATAGTACCGTTTTTCATCATTTCATTATAAAAATTTTTCATGCTTTAAGAATATATTATAAGGTAACCTCACTCAGAGTCTTCTCAATCAGTATTTAAACTGGAGTGGACAACTGCCACCTGATGATGTAACACTATAGCCGGGACCCAGATATAGCTGAAGGATGCTGAAAACCTGCAGGACTATGTTTGTCAGAATTGCAGGTTACCTAGGCTCAAACATTTTATTGCGTTACAATGATTTAATAACAGATGCTATATGATTAAATACTATGTACTGTGTCCATTGAGTAAAGAAATAATTTATTATGCTTAATATGTTTGGGGGAGCCATATATTTTAGTTAATTTTTGATTATTGTCTCTCTGCCTCCTCTATATAATAATCACTATGGAAAAAGAACTTCTGTTTATTCACTGTTGTGTCCCCAAAACCTGATAGAGTGCCTGGCACATTGAATGTGCTGGGAATAAATATTTGTTGGAAGTAATGGAGGTTCTGGATTTCGTTCCATACTTGCCATTTCTATAATTGATCTTGTCATTCTTATGACACTGCTTACTAATACATATATTTTAAAATTTTATTCAGTTGAGATAAACAATAACCAAAAACCCAGTTTGCTCATTTCTCCCCCCTCCCAGTCCCCACCACCCCTCTTGCATCCACCAATCTTTATCTATGACCTTTTTTTAAAATTTAGATTCCAACTATAAGAGAGATCATAAGGTATTTGTCTGCCTACCTGTCTTATTTCACTTAGCATAATGCTTTTTTTTTCTAACATGCTTTTTTCCTCCTTGAAGATGGAAAGGTATTTTTCAAGAAGATAATGAAATTCTAGCAGAGACTACTTCTTGTGAAATTTAGTTCATTACTTCTTATTTGTGAAGCATTTAAGTTTCCCGAAATCTCAATAGTGTGATAGTTTATGTCTTTATTCTATGGTTGATTCACTTTTATAAGCTAAATAATAAGTACAAACTTGCAAAGAGAAACATATTAAAAGGGTACAGAGTATCAATTTGTGAAGTTTGGGAATTTTTTTGAAAGTGTTTTTGGATGTTATACAAAAGCTAGAAATATTGTTATAAGAATTCAAATTAAATTGTGTTTTCCAAAAATCAAATACTATCAACTGAAACACTTCAATTCTGATGTAAAACAAATGTGGATATTTTAAAGAAGTTTTTCAATTATTCTCATGTAATATATCCAAATATTTAGTTGTGTAATGTAACCCGTATTTGTACAATATGTTATATTGGACTTGAAAGAGCAAAGTTAAGTAAGTAGGACCAATTATGAACCTGGAGGACTTTATGCTAAGTGAAATAAGCAAGTTACAGAAGGACAAATACTTCATAATTCCATTTATATGAGGTATCTAAAGTAGACTCAGAAGCAGCGGGGTTGAACTGAGGGGTTGGGGTAGGAGAAAACAAAGAGTCATCGTTCAATGGTTGTAAAGTTTCAGTTTCAGTTATCATGATGAATAAATTCTAGAGATCTGCTGTACAACATTTTGCATGTATTTAACAATACTGTATTATGTTCTTAAAGATCTATTAAGAGGGCCCTTACCATGTACAATATAAGAGAGACACAGGGAACTTTGGGAAATGATTGCAAGGTCTATTACCTTGATTGTGATGATGATATCGTAGGAGTTTGCATATATCTAAACTCATCAAATTGTGCACAATAAATATATGTTGTACTTCTTTGTATATCAAGTATACCTCAATAAAACTATTTTTAAAAAGAGTTTCTCCTCTTCTGTAAGATGTACAAAACTAGAGCAGAACAAGGAAGAACCAGACCAGACATTTTGATTCCTGGTGAAGATTGAATAAAAATGCCTTAACTCTATACATTTCCTCTCTTTCCATTTTAGAATTAAATATTGTAGTTTGGGAATGAACATAAGTGTGAGGCTTAAAAAAATCTTAGACCTCAGACTTCATCTTTAACTTTTGTGCACCTGTAAAATTCACTCATCTCGACCCTTGTTTCTTCATCTGTTTAATGAGAAGGCAGACTAAATTTCCTCTGTCACTTGCTGAACTAAAATCCAGTGATTAAACCAATGATTAGGTGAAAAAATTTGGATTTAAGCTTATGAATTATTTATGTTGAATATAGTTGTTATTTTATTTCTATCTACTTTTAAGAAGATATATGTCAATACAAACAGTGAATTGATACAACTGAATGCACATCACTGGCTGATAATGTTACCTCTATGAGGGCAGCTAGAACAAAGATATTCTTTCATGAAAGTGTTCTTGAACTCTCTTTTGATCTAAATTCCTGTAAAAATAAACCTTCAGTTTTTTCAATAGTTTGTGCTGTAATTTTCAGAACCCCTAAGCCAACTGCCTTTAGTTTATCTCAGCACTTGTAGTCTTAAAGTGTTCTTCTGCATTTTTTAGGCAAAATGTACAGAATAAAACTTACTGATGCATTGATTTTTGCGGTATAAAACCTTTTCCATTGCACAGCCTACCCACAACCCTAATATGAATATCACCCATCATTTTTTTCCTGCAAACTTAGAGTTACAGCTCATACTCTGAGATACATTAAGTAGTGACTGAAGTGGGAAGGGTGGGAAGCAAACAATCTGTACACTGTTGTACTTTATCAATCTGTCTTACTCTCAGCCTCACAAATCATTGAGGGAAACAAAAGAAACTAGACGGAAAATTATCTTCACACCATTAATTCCACAGTCTTAAATATATCTATTCTTATAATCTGCTTCTTTACTCTAGTTATTGAAATCTCTCTTCTGCTCACAAAGGCCAGTTCTCCTGGTTCTCCTCACTGCCTTCTCTCTTCTTTAAGAACTTCACTCCTTCGTTTATCTCTCTCTCAGGGATCAGCAATCTGTCTTTCATAATCTAAATCTGCCCATTTTTTCAGTTTCAAGTAATTGTATCTTTCTGTATCTATTGGTTCAAAATAAGAGTTTTCATTTTTCTTTCATGATTTTTCACATTGGTGGTCTGTTGTTCCCAACTAAATAAGTGAGACACAAAGGGAGGCTACGCATCTGCCATTCATGTTAGGATTATCTGTAAATTGAATCCTCATAGGGATGCTGGTTTGATAGCTTTTGTGGCTGAGGTTTAGAAAATATTACAACACACTTTAGTGTTCCCTGTCTCTGGAGCTGCTATAAAAAGTTTAAATGCCTAAGCTGAGTTGTGAATGCCTTTTCTCGAGAGTCGAGGGAATATATGCCAAGTAGTTGTAGTCAGTGCTAATGATATTTGAATGTATTACTTTGAGACTTGACAAAATAGTACAGTTTTTACTCCTCCCTTTAAGGTGGCTGCAGTAGTGTCTGAACAAAAGCCTACAGACTATTGACTGGCATATCAAACTTCTTCAGTACATTTGTCAGACTACATGCACTGCTTCCCTAACTCTATACAAATATTGAGTATTTCCAAAAATAAACATGGAGTTAAGTAGGAAATACAGCCATAAAAATAAAAAGAATCCCTCAAGTGTAAATTTTCCATTTGGAAAATTCTACCTAGGAAACTTTCCTGGTAGGCACAAATTTGAGATGATAATTTTCCAAAATTTAGTTTTATTGTTGTTGATGTCATTTCTTCATATTTGTTTTGTTTGTAATTTATTATGATATATTTTAAATACATATAAAATTATAGAATGATAATGAACCTCTTTGTAAATATAAGAAGTTTCATCAGTTACCAACTCTTGGCCAATCTTTTGTCCTCTCTACCCCCTCCCACTCCAACTCCTCAACTGAATTACTTTGGAAAATGCAAGCATCACATGATTTCAACCTGAATTATTTTAGTATGTTCTCCAAAAGTTAAAAAAAAAAACCTTAAAAGTACATAGTACCCTTTTCACTCTTTAAAAATTAACATCTCTTTACTATATTTAAATTTAGTTATCATTCTAATTACCCTCATTATCTAATAAAGGTTTAATAGCTGATTTGTTCAAATTATGACCCAAATTCCACACACGGCATTTATTTAATGTCTCTTAAGTTTTAATCTCCTTTTTCTTGATAAATGTATAATGAATTGTTACAAAGTAAACAACTATCACCCAACAAATAGAATATCAACTGGACACCAGAATCATCCTTTTAAGTCTTCCTCTAAAAAGTAACAACTGTTTTGATTTCTACCACAGTAGATAAGTTGTGCACATGTAAACAATTTCTGTAAGGTATATTTCAAAAACAGAACTGCTGGGTAATAGCATATGTATGTATTAAAGTTTAATATATATTGCCAAGCAATTTTTCCAAAGTGTTTGTAACAAATTGTACTGCCAGAAGCAGTATACAAAAATTTGTTTCTCCATAGTCTCAACAATACTTGGTTTTTACCACTCTTTAAAAATTTTTGCCATTCTAGTGGGTAAATAGGGGTGTCTCACTGTAGTTTAATTTATATTTCTCTAATCACTAATTATCACTAATAAAGTTAGCCATCTAGATATCCTCCTGGCCTGTTAGTCTTTTGCACATTTGTTTCTGTTGAGGCTTTTGTTGGCCTTGTGTATTGCAAAAGACTTCTCTTGCACTATGGCTTATCGTTTCAACCTTGTCGGGGTCTTTTTTAACTAACAGAGAACTTTATGATTCAAGTAGTCCAATTTATTGATTTTTCTTCTTATTGAAAATAAATTTTACATCATGTTTAAATGATGTTTTCCCTCCTCAAGTTAATGAATGTATTCATCATTATCTTCTGGAAGATTTTTGTGTTATCTTTCATAGTTAAAACATCATCTGGAATTTATTTTTTTAATATGGCATAGATAGGATTCAAGCTTCATTTTTATCCAGCTGGATATCCAATTAAATCAGAACTAATTGAAAACAAATTTGTCCCACTGCTCTGTGGCATCAGCTTACATACAAATCAGTTGACTACATATTTGTGTGTTTACCTCAGGATTCTACATTTTGTTGCATTGATCTTTCTGTCCCTCCTTTTATTATTATAACACTGTTTTACTTGCTGTAGTTTGATAATAGTACTAGATTTCTGATATGTGATTACTCCATCTTTGATTTTTCCATACTTTCCTTGGCTCTTCTTGGCTCTTTACATTTCCATATAAATGTTAGAATTATATTGTCAATTTTCACTAAAACAACCCAGAACGTTATCAACAACATCTTGGTGGGATCACACTGAATCTGTGTATTCATACAAAGAGAAGTGACAGCTTTACAATAGTGATTCTTTAAAGCTATAAGCATGGCATATACCTTACTTAGATTCAGATTTTCTTTAATCTCAACAATATCAAAAGTTTCTTTTTAGAGTTTTGGAATATGCTTAATCAATTATTATTTATTATTCTAGCAAAGTATTTCATGAAAATCATGATGTTGAGCATCCTTCTTTTATGATTTCACAAAGATAGCTTTCAAATATTTCAGAAATAAAAGATATTTGCTCTAAAGTCTTTGTAGATTTTTTTAAAGGAGACTGAATAATTTCCCTTATATTCCTGGTCAGATTAAAGATTTTAAAATCATGGAAAGTGTTTATCAAATAATTCTTAAGTAATCAGAAATAAAATAATCATGGGATAATCTTGATTGTTCTCCTTTATTCTGTTAATTCTATATATTATTACAATGCATTTAAAAATATTAAATAAATTGAACCTTCCTAGATAAAATGTAACTGAATCAAGATGTGTTATGCATTTGATGTATTGCTGGATTCAGTTTGCTTATATTGGGCTTAGGATGCTTTTTATTTTTATGTATGATCAGGAGATAGAGAAACTTGTTACAGTCTTTGTTATATTGTTTTCCAATTGGCATTTTCAGGATTTAAGATCAAATTTATGCTGATCTAATAAATTAACTGGGAGTGTTCTATCATTTTCTATTCTCTATTCTTTGAAGAATTCACTAGTAAATTATGATTCACATAATAAGTTATAATAAAACCCATACTTTTCTACACAATTTTATTACATAAATGGTCCTTCAGGCTTTAAATTTGTCTTATGTCAGTTTGACAAGTAGAATTTTACCGAAGTTGTTAAATCAGCATAAAATTGTTTAAAAGATATTCTTCTTATCAATGTAATTTCTTTGGAATCTAGAATGATATCCCTTTTTTTAACTCATCACATGGCCATTTGTTCCTTTTTTTATTAGTGACCAGTATTCACAAAGCTTATTATAATATTTAAAAAATACTTTTAAAGATTTAGTTGTAACTAAAATGATTTTCTCTAACAGACATTTGCTTTCAATTTTAATTTCTTTTATTCTTATTATCTTTGTTCTAATTTCTATATTTATAATGTATTAACAGTTGTTTACCAGCTTATTAAGGTGCACATTTATTCAACTGAGTTCAGCCTTCTTTTCTAATACACAGGTATCCCTCACTATTAGAAAGTAGAGTGTTCCCATGAAATGTTTGGTAAGCTGAAAGGGCATAAAGTGAAAAGTATCTCCTCTTTCTGAAACTTTGTGTTATGCTCCTTGGCTATTAGGAAAGCTCCACATTAGTATCTGTTTTTGTAGAAAGAAATTCAAAGAGGATTCTCACTTTTATGAAAAAAGTTGTTACTAATGTAGGTATCACATAAAAGCTAAGTAGGTTAAGGCAGACTTTGGGAAAGCAAGGGATACCTCTATTTCTTTAATGCTATAACTATCCCTGTGTGTATAGCTTTACCTGTACCCCATAAGTTTGAAGCATAAGTTTGAATGACATTTGATATGTCATTCATTTTAACCTAACGCTGATCTAAAAAAAAATCTATTAAAAAATAGGAGTAGGTATTTTAGTTATCACATTTGGAATCAGTTTATTTTCAATAACAGTAATAAAATCCTGAGGGCATAGCTGATTGTACAGATAATAGGAAAAGTGCTAAAATACCTTTAAGCACCTTGATGACTTTTGAAATGCTAATGACAACCCCTTCTGTTACCTTGGAATTCATTCTTATTAAATTTTCCATTCAGCTATATAAAGCAACCATCTGGGAACACAAAATATAAAATCAAAATGATGCAAACTGTGAAAACAGCTTTATTCTCTATTCTGTGCTTCAACTTTTTTCTACACAGTGGGAAAAAAGGTAGAATCTTACCCATCCTTACAAAAATAGCATATTTACCATGTTAATAGACTTCACAGAAGGCTAGAGATACAATCCATTCTATTTCTTTACTATCTCTGTAAAATGTCAGAGAAAGAGTGTTATCTCTGGGGTTGCTAGTATTTTTATGAGTCGACTCCATGATATTTTTCACCTGAAGCTTTGATATTGATTTATAATAAGTTTTAAGTCTCTAAAGACCTGGGGTGATACTGACAAGTCTATAAATAAGGAAGTTAAAAATAGTCCTGATTTTATTATCTAATTGGGAAAATTTTATGTGTTTGACCTAAAATAGAGTGCCAGGTATGTCTTCAGCAAAGATGGGTTTATTCAGGATCAGCAGAGATTTGCAATTTGGGATCTGCTACCATGATGAGCCACATGCAAATCCCTGTGAGGCAAGGGAAGGAGAACTCTTATAGAGAGGAAAGGAAGTTGTGAGGGCTACAGTAAATAAAGTGTCCATGGCTTTTCATTGGCTGAGTCCTTGCCAAACAGAAGAATCTTTCTTCTTCCTATTGGGCTCTGTTGTTCACAGAGTGTGAGAGCTCCCCTTCTGGTCTTCCAACTCTACTTAATTGTGGTTTTTTGCCTATTTTTTACATATCTAACATTATTGCCTTTATTATAAAAATTCTCTTTATTAGAAAAAAATTCTAAATAAATTTGGAAATATTGTTAAGATTTATTTTTAAGCTTTCATTTCTTATGTATATTTTAAAATTCTAGGCGTTTAGGAATACCTTCAATAATATTTTGCAAGGCAGGATAGATGATATTTTAAGTTTTGAGTTGGGTCAATCTGATCTCAAATATTGTTCCAAAAATATTAGATTTTTACCCTTTTATCAGTTTTTTCAAAAATAAAATTTGGACCTTGTATTAGAGTTCTTCAGAGAACCTGAGAATCAGTCAATCTATCTATCTATCTATCTATCTATCTATCTATCTATCTATCTATCATCTATCTATCATCTATCTATAACTCATAATGTCAAGTAGCATTATATAGAAAGATCATAGTTACTAAAATAAAACAAAGTTTGAAAAACACCAGTATTCTCACAGATTCAATAAATGTTCTTGACTTTTATAATGGTCTTTAGCTTTTATATATTTATCTGTAATACGGAGACATTAATAATGGGTAGGAAATTTTGAATCCTTTAATTGTGCCAAAATTGTTTCAAAGTTGTGCAAAAAGTACACTTACTCATTTGATTCTCACAACAGCCTGCAAGGTATGTACTATGGTTTCCAGTTTTACAAATAAAGAAACTGAAGCACAGAGAGATGAAATATCTTGCCCAATGCCATACAGCTTTTAAGTGGTAAAACTAGGACTGGAACTAAAATACTCTGAATGCAGTGGACAAATATAAATTACTAAGCTTTATTGCTTCTCTGTCATACATGCTCTAGTACTTCCTTATAATTATATGACAATATTGTATTGTCGTAACTATACTCTTTTGTCTAGTAACATATACGTTAAAAATGTAGAAATAAGTGAAAATGCAGTCTGTTTTTAAGGCATTTTAATACTAGTGGAAAAACACATATAAAATGGGATAATTATTATACAGTATACAGTGAAAACACACAAAAGGGACACACTCTCTGTGTCCAGGTGTCCAGCAGTCAAGCAGTTCCTAAGCAGCAACTTTGTGGAAGCTGCATAGATTTGGCTTATAAGGGACAAGATGCCCAAATGGATTTATATAGTTTATTATGTATGGAACATCAGGCAGCATGAGGTTTTTGTTTGCATTGTTTCCCAAGCCCCCAAGTTCCAATGGGACAATATAGAGGCAGACTCAGGTGGATTCTGTGCACACTATAGGTCTGTGTCACAACTGAGGATCACTGAGCTTAGGAACCCCCAAATCTCATAAGGGGTCTTCCGGGAAACTTTTGAACCCTCCCCTCTGGAAAGAGACATTGCCTTCACTTTTCTAGATTATAAGCAAGCCTTCAGAGAGGGGAAGGGAGAGTTCTTTATCTTTACCAACCTTGAATATTTCTAAGAATTGAGTTATTCTCTTTCTGGAATTTAGATAAGCCTGAGCAAATTGAGTGTTAATTCCTAGTTGTACAGAAATATGAGAGATTTGTGGAGAACTATATCTCAAAGTAGGACAATTCTGGACAGACTTTACAGAAGAAATAAAAGCTAAAACTTGAGGCTTGTGAAATAAGATGAAAGGTACACACATTCCATCAAAAACATAGAGGCAGCAATAATTTTGATATGACTGGAATATAGATATAATGCTTTGGCAGATTATGTTGAAAAGACATCCAGCCATAGCATTCTAGGGCACACTAAAGAGATTAAATAGTTTAGAGTTGATCCTGAGACTGATAGAGGGCCTTTGAGTGTTTTTATAATACATAAAGACATAGGTAGAATTGCTTTAAAGAATGTAACTCTTTGGAACTATGACTTGCAGGAGGAAGTTCAGAGCTAATTTTGCCATTTCTACTTTGACCAAAACATAAGCAAACCTTATTCCAAAGTAAACCTTTCAGGTCACATATTCTTTACTCTCATCTTTGTTTTCCCCTATTCTTACTTTTTTTCTGATACAAGTTACTACTTCCTTTATTCTCCTAAATTTTTATACTATATGCTACAAGCCCTGTGTTTAATAAGAATTCAAATTTTCCATACCCCAACCACTCCAAAGGGTCCTTTTCTGCACATGGCTCTCATTTCTCCCTCAATCTTCTCAAGGATGACTATGATTTCTCACACAGGACCAGGAAATAGAGACTATATTCATCCAGTTCCCAGTGCTGTCTTCATATTACATATCTTATGTTCTTATAAAAATTTTTCTCATTCTTGGCATATGAAGTTTGGTTATCTACTTTGTTGCAAGGTGTAAATTTTTACATATTTATGGAAATTTTTGATATATAGTAAAATTGTACTTCTCTATCTCAGGTTGTGATATTGTCCTTGTTGATTTGTGTGCCCATACAGAAACTCTTACAGCATTGGCAAATTCCATTTTTTTACTTCTTTAAATCCAAAACATTTCAGTTATACTTCATTCCAGCTACTCAAACACACAGTCATATTATCCAACATAACAGTACCAGCAGTTACTTCATCTCCAGAGTAAGACTGTCTACAACCACTTTGTTAATAATCTATTTTAATTGTGCTTATTATTTCATCGTCCATCAACCACCACTTACTTGATGTCTTGATTTCCTACCAATGAAAAGTGCCCTCCTTATCTTCAACTTCTTCTCTATGTAGACTAAGCTTAAAGTACATAAATTCAATTTTGATGATGTAAATGCCCCAACTCTATTGTTCCCTTACCCTTTCTCACATCTGCTGAGAAAACACAATTATAAGTTTATCAACTGTTTCTTATTCAGGTCTCTGAGTACTAAAGAAAATTATCCAAGCAAGTACATCAGGGACAACTTCAATTCATTGTGATAAATCTCATCTAGGTCCCAATCAATAATTTACAGAACCATTGATATTTAATTTAAAAGCTCCATGGGATGTTATCTCTGAGGTCTTTGAACTAAGTCTAGCAAAATATTCCTGAGATTCAGCAAATATCCTTTAATCCATTGAATATGTGCAAATTGGAATAAGAGGGATTATCTCTTATGAAAAGCACAACTCAATACAATATAGTTCTTGAATATTTGCATATTTATAGAGATAGTAAGAGCTAATATTAATAGTAATCATTAAAACAACTTGGGTGGTGGATGTTTAAAAGTCAAAACCAGATATTTCACAAATTGCTACCAATACAAATTTTATTATTTCAAATAGATTTATCTTGTTCTATAGTATCTCTGGACATGGAAATTCTCAGTCCAGTACTTAATATTTATTCCTTGATGCAAAATTTACTTATTTTAGATGTATTTTCCTTGAAGTGCAGTTCTCAAGTATGTTTCGTTTTCTTTGCATGCATGTGTGTTTCAGACCTGGTTTTATATTCATATACAATGGTATACAGATTTAATTTATTGTACCTATCACTAAGACCTTTAACATTATCATCACATGCCAGAAATGTCCACATTTTTCTTTTATTGAGTGTAAGATACTAGAGGGCAGAATATGAATCAAAAATATTCTTTGATGGCCTTGCATTAACAGAAGACTATTTAATGACCTTTCAAAAATAGTGGTAATTTAAATATATCTAAAAAAAAATCTGACCTTGCTGTTGTGCCCTTCTTACACTCCTCTCACACATGAATACACAAACAAATCTTTCTGTACAACAAAAATTCATTAGTGTGCCAGCATAATACAATATTAGTGCTTAAACAAAACTAGGGAAAAAGAAAGTCTACTTTTTTTTTTTTACTAGATTATTTGTTTCTGTCTCTCTAAGTTTCTGTTCCATTCTACTTTCTCTCTTTCATTGCTCACACTTGCCAATGGTACCAGTGTAGACTTTAATGTTACATACTCTGACAAGTCCAGTGCCTAATTATTTAGTCAATTTAGTTTCATATTTCTCCTATTTCAAATTTACAAAAAAGAAAAGTATGCTTGTTTGACTTCCTTAATCTATTGACCTTCATTAGACAAGTGTCTCCTTTCAGTCCAATAATATTCATAAATCGGTTTTCATCTTAGCATTCTATATTTTCAAACTTTTCAAAAAACCTTTATTTTTTGGCTTCTAGTTAGTATGAATTAATGAGGTTCTTGCTGTAAAATTCATTCCAATTTTCTCCCTAATCAGAATTCACTCTTGCCTGGTATGATGGTGTGGTATGGTTGATTGAATATTATGTTCTCTGTGGTTTCTCCACTCACAGGCCAATTAACTCCTTTGCTTCAACTCCTCTGTTTGGAAATGGCTCTCTTATTGCTTGTAATTCAGCTTTCTCACAGGAGTGCTATGAAATATAATGAAGAAGGAACTAGCACTGACAAATTGAAATTGAATGAAGTGAGGATTCAAGGACCTATGATTTTCACCTGCTTTTGTTAGTTAAGAAACACTGTAAATTAAACAATTTTTCTACATCTAAATTGTTCTTACTTAAAATATTGAAAGGAATTTTTCTGTTATTGTTGGAAAGACTTAAGTAATACCTATGAGAAAATAAGTTAAAAAGGGAAATAATAGTCAAAAGCAAAAGTAAATAATATTTAAATTGAGACACTGAAAGATGATGATTTTGGAAAGAAAAAGAAAAGGAGTGAAGTGGAGAAGTTGAGAAGGAACATTGGCAAATTCTCCTGTTCAAGAGGGAGAGGACTGGGACTCATTTTTCCTGAGGTAGTTGTAGGCACATTACAGTAAAAATTCAAACTAAAAAGTAAGGTATGGAAAGAACTGGCAGTGTGAGTGTGTGAAAAGGTAGAATAGAATAAGTAGAAAGTTGATGTTTCTTGCAATAGCTTTGCTACCTGTGGATTTTCTTCTAACCAAAGAGGTGAAAAAGATGGGTTGAGAAAGAAAAATACCCATACAGAGAGAACATACAAGTCACTAGAACATCTAAAGGCAATCCTTTATCTGACCACATTCAGAGGAAATGGTAATGAGTGGACCTTTGGGTGATTTGAAGGATATTAACAGTGCCTCTCACAGGTGCTTAGGTATGAGAGAACATGCTGAAAATTCTAGAAATGTATGGATATATTTAAAAGATGTATTGGAAGAAACATGATTGAATTCAAGAAGTACAGGATTTTGTTTTTCTTTATGAATTCAAGAAGTACAGGATTTTGTTTTTCTTTATATTCCAGATACTATCTTCATTGGCTTAATATCAATATTATCAAGGAGGGCAAGTGTAAAGTGTCTTAACCTATTTAGAATTTTGTCATTTCCTCAGATGACAACTTCCTATTTAAAGAGATCAACTTCATTGCTATTCATGAGATTTCCAATGTCATTGTTGGAATATGAAATAAGGTTGAATACAATAAGAAAGGTATTAATACCTCATTATTAATTATCCTTTATTTGGAGTAAAGAAAACCTGTCACAAGTATATTTAGTGGCATGACATGAGCCATAAATACATAAAATGTCAAATGAATGTGACTCATAGTTACCTATAGAGCTGTGTCCAAGGAAGACTACACTAGAGATTTTTATATCAGCATATATTTGTAGCTTTAAAAAATAGAGAAAACTGACATATGACCACTAAATCTTAGGTCAATATGAAAGTCATAGATTTGTAACAGAATTCATCAAAAGCACTACTCAAATATGAATAAATATGAAATATTTTTATTCTCAAAAATCCACTCCTTAACAAACCCTGAGGTTTGTTTCTCTTAAGTAGGGGGAAAATTAGCTGCAATTTAATGTTATTATTTGGTAATATTACCAGTACAGAAATTTTAAACTAATGTACTTATTAAAATTTCATTTGGCAACTACTCAGTGAAATGTATCCTTCTCTTATACTCTTATCTTTCACACTGCTAAGTGTTTTCTATTCTCCTGATTCCTCCTGACCCTTAACCCCCAAATGGATTCTTTCAATGAGGATAATAAAACAGTAAAAGAAACTTCTTAAGTAGGTGATGGCTCATGAGTAGAATAAGGATCTTGCATGGCTTTTCTAGGCCATTACTTTGCTTTTCCCACTGCTGGAGTGGTTACCTACCGTTTCCATGCTGATGATAATGGATACAGGGATACATATCCTGTCTTCTCTGTATATACTTAGCATTGCTTTCTCAGGTGACTGCCTGGCAAGCCCTAAAACTCTTCCTTCTTGGTTAATGTCTTGTTCCCTGCCATTGAACTACCAGGAATTGTTTCTAATTTCTCTCTCTGAGCCATGAGGGACAAGAATGGTGATGTTCCTTCAAACTTAGCAAGCCTCTTATATTCTGAAATATCTATGGGAAGAATGAGCAAGTGCTTGTTCATTACTCCCAAGTTCCAGGATATTTCTGTGAATCACTCTTCTTATCACCAGACAGGAAAACACGTTCAAGGAGAAACTATTTAAAAACCCCCAAAACTCTAATACCCAGAAATTTTACTGTATCTATAGTGGTGGATAACTTCAAAGGTGGTCCCCAAGATTCCTACCTCCTGGTGTTCATGTTCTTGTGAAATTCCCTAACCTTGAGCATCAATAGGACCTGTGACTGATTTTTAATAGAATACAGCAAAGGAGAGGGGATGTATGTGATGATGTGTACTTGATTACAGTACATGAGGTTGTCACCCATTTTACAAGGAAACTCCTTCTACCTCACCAGCTTTGAAGAAGCAAACTGACCTGCTGTCAGCATCCATATGGAGAGGGTCATATGGCAATGAACTGAGGGTAGCCTGTGACCAACAGCCAGGAAGAAAAAAAGATCTTTGCCCAGCAAGGAGTGGCTCTTTCCAAAATCATACCTCAGATGAGACTCTAGCCCTGGTGGACATGTTGATTGCAAGGTTGTGAGATCTTGAGGCAAAAGACTGAGGTAATCAGTGCCCAGAATCCTGAACCACAGAAACTGATATAATAAATGTGAGTGTTTTTAAGCACCTAGGTTTGTGACAGTATTGTTACAAAGCAATAAATAACCAATATCTTGAGGAAAGATTAATCTCTCTTCTCTAGCAAGCTTTACTTTTTTATTTTCTGGTGAATGAGAAATATAATTGGGGAAAAACTAGTTCTCTTGGTTTGTATTGACCTTGTTTATCTCACAGTGACAAGTTCTGCCCTGAGCTTTACCAAGAGTGATGGAGGTTGGTGGGGAAAGGAAGTAGAAATGATCCTGAGGGATGGAGAGAAATAAAAGGTGACTATGCTGCAGTTAGATGGAAAAAAAGAGAGAGAAAGTTTCCATCTGAAACTGTAATATAGGAGGAACTGTGGGGAAAAGGAAGAGAAAATGAAATGAAAAAATGACTATCAACAGTGAAAGAATTAGTAAAAGAAAACAGTCATAAAAATAATTGTATGCTATAAAAAGTATGTCTTTTTTTGATCCATCAAAATAAATAATGAAGGAAAGAGCAAGCAAATGGGAAACAACAAGACATCAAATAAGATTTTTTAAATAGAGTTATGAGGATCAGAGGTTAGCCTGATGTTACTAGAGAAAAATTAAGGTCAGAAATTAATCAATTTTAGTAAGAAATACTAAATACTATGTTTCCTAAATATAGCTAAGCATTGAATGAGGAAAAAATTTTTTTAAGTTTACTCTTACAGTAAAACAAACCAGATTCAAGGGAGCTTTGAAAGATAAGCATGTCAAAATCAGTCCAGAAATTGGCAAATCCCATTCAATATGTGTTTTTTAATTCAATCAGTGAAAATGGGAGGAGGCAGATAATTAAAGTATGGAGAAATTTGTGTACATGATATGAATTCCTCTTATGTTATAACACTCACAGTTCTGAAAGCAGTAATAAATCCTCAGGGAATAGAGAATGTTTTAAAAGGTTCCAAAGGAAGAGGGAACTCTTCACTAAATTTAATATTTTTCTAGCTGTTTACGGTAACCATTGGCAAGTGTTTACAGTGTGATTACATATTGGAGAAAGGGAAATTCAAAATATAGGTGGAAACGTTTGACAGCTCTAAACCACATAAAAATGCAAAATATTATTTTAAAAGGAAAAAAGAGAAGGTACAAAATTTGAAGCTTTAAAAAATTAAACCTGTCAATTATATCTCAATTTAAAAAAGAAACTCAAAATCTCAGATATTTGCAGGAATTTACTGGAGTTTTGTTATTTCTGACAGAGTGATATATTTGATCTAAAATAAAAAGTAAGAAAACATCACAGAATCCTTCATTAATTTATGAGAAATAACTGCATTTGGAGACAGAAGAAAATAGAGTACTTATGTCTGATTTCAGAGCAGCTGTCTGACAATATATCTGGTATTGTGTTTCACAAAATATCATGTTACTAGTTTTCATCAAATTTGGTATTTAGCTAGATATTAGCAAATGGAATAGAAAAGAGAAAAAATAAATTTGTAAATACACAGGCATTTGTCTGTTACCTAAAGATTTTGATTCAGCTTTTAACCCTGAATATATACAATGTGTAAAGGAAAGGAAAGCAGCAGGTTGAACCCAGTGCTAGCCTACAAGGATATGCTTTTGTATGGTGGTAGTTGTGAAGAAAATACATTATGATTTCCAAATTTTCAGTCTGTGCATGGTCAGAGAGAGAGGATGATCAGGAAAAAATAGATCATGAAAGCACTGAATATACTGCTATCCTCTATTGTTGCATTTTAAAAAGTATGTGAAAGGCCCAAAGGTAACAGGGAAAAAATTAGTGAACAGCTTCCTTTGTAAGTGGAAGGTGGAGGGAATGATGCCTGAACTAGAATTTGGAGATAAACAAAAACCAATAGGTAGAGAAAAGAAGGGCATTCTAGAAAGCTAAACAACATATGCAAAGGAATGTTAATAGGAAATCAAAGTACTTTCTTGTTGCTGATTTTGTCTGCTAATGAGAGGCAGGAAGAAAAATGATACAGTTTGGAGACTGAGACAAAACACAAATTAAAAAATTATCTGAGAGATAGTTAAGTATCAAGAGAACTTGGTGACTAATTAAATATGGGTGTGAAAGAAAGAATGGAGTAGAGGATACTTAAACTTACAGATAAGGACAGGCAGGTAGATAATGGTGTCACCAACAGAGACAGCACATACAGGAAAGATCAGTTTTATGGTAGTGAGTGCAAACAGATTATAGAAATAACAAGAGAAGTTTAAGATAACTTTACTTTGGAGGATAGAAATGGGGATGCCATTTAAGTCACTTGATATAATGGTCTGAAATTAATTTATAATGTGGGTGATTTATAAATTTTAAAATGTGTTAAATATCTTACCTTTTTTTATTGAAGTAAAACTACCTGCAGAAAAGTGCACCAATCTTAAATATTTATTTAGCTCAGTGAATTATCATAAACACACACACAAATGTGTGAACATGCACATTCCTGTTAACACTAGACAGATTGTGAAATGGAATAAAAAGACCACCTCAGAAGACCCCTTTATACTATTCTAAAGCACCATCCACTCTGCATCCTCAAAGTTCACCACTATGTGCATTTTTAATATCATGGGTTTGTTTTGCCTGGTTTTGAACTTTATATAATGGAATCATGAAGCATATTATTTTGTATATGACTTATTTTCCTCAACATTATGATTTTTAAATATCTACACCTGCTATTGTCTACCTTTTCACTGAGAAAGAGATTTTTTTAACTTATTTTTTTTTTCACTGCTTTTTCTCCTCTTGGTCACCTTCATTACTGACTTAAATGACAACTTTTTTTCACTCTTATAACTCTTTTATTTGTCAAGATCATTCTCTCTGCCCTCATCTAAATATGTAGCTGCTATTTTCAGAATTTTATATATGCAAATTTATTTAATTCTTATGACAATCTATTAGATAGATATTATTACTATTACCTGTATTATATATAAATTACATGCATCATTGTATTATTCCTATTATAACATATTTTATCATGTAATATTATAAAATAAACTATGACTAATATTATAATATTATTGTACATAATAGTGGAATATGAGATTCAAAACGTTTAAATGACTTTCTTATTAACTAACTAGTAAATGACATAGCCAGGATTTGAACTTATAAATGACTTAAATTTTTAAATTTTATTTAACATTAACATAATAGAAAAACCTACATGAGAGTTTGGTCCAGATACCTGAGAATCTAAAATTGTAGTCTCCAGGAAAGGAGTATCAGCATCAACTGGGAAATATTTAGGAATGCACATTCTCTGGTTGTACGTAGATTCACTGAATCTGAAATTGTGGGCCTGGGGCTCCAATCTCTATTAACAAATGTATCCTTATGCGTGCTAAAAATTTCAGAACCACTGCTCCAAAATATTCTTTGTTGTAAAGTTTGTGTGAGGCTGAACTAAAATGAACTGATTTTATTAAGGGCTTTTTCCCTTAATAAATTATTACTTTATTAATATTTGTTAATGGCTAAGTGATTAAAACAATATCTTCAGGGATATTAATGCAATGTTGTGTAAGAATAGAATATATAGAGACATGTTTAAAATATAAAAGGCTTCATTTAAATTTTAGTTGGTAAGGCAGGTAGAATAAAAATGATATTTCAGGGGTTAGCTTCAAGATAGTGGTGGAGTAAGATATGGAGATCACCTTCCTCCTCAAAAATACATGTATATGTGGAACAGCTACTACAGAACACTTACTGAATGCTGGAAGAAGATCTCAGATTTCCCAAAAGGCAAGAAACTCCCCACATACCTCGGTAGGGCAAAAGAAAAAAGAAAAAAAAAGAGACAAAAGAATAGGGATGAGACCTGCACCTCTGGGAGGGAGCTGTGAAGGACAAAATGTTTCCACCCACTAGGAAGCCCCTTCACTGGCAGAGACAGTGGGTGGCAGGGGGGTGAAGCTTCGGAGCTGCTGAGGAGAGCACAGCAACAGGGGAGCAGAGGGCAAAGCAGAGAGATTCCCGCAGAGAGGATTGGTGCTGACCAGCACTCACTAGCCTGAGAGGCTTCTCAGCTCACCCGCCGGGGCAGGTGGGGCTGGGAGTTGATGCTCAGGCTTCGGGGGTAACATTCCAGGGAGAGGACTGGGGTTGGCTGCGTGAACACAGACTGAAGGGGGCTAGTGTGCCAAACTAACTTGGAGGGAGTCCAGGAAAAAGTCTGGAACTGCCTAAGAGTCAACAGACAATTGTTTCGGGGTGTGCAAGGAGAGGAGATTCAGAGCACCACCTAAACAAGCTCCAGAGATGGGCGGGAGCCACAGCTATCAGCATGGACCCCAGAGACAGGCATGAAATGCTAAGGCTGCTACTTCAGCCACCAAGAAGCCTGTGTGCAAGCACAGGTAATTATCAACACCTCCCTTCCCAGGAGCCTGTGCAGTCCACCACTGCCAGGGTCCCGTGATCAAGGGACAACTTCCCCAGGAGAATGCACAGTGCACCTCAGGTTGTGGCAAAGTCATGCTGGCCTCTGCCACTGCAGGAGTGCTCCACATTCCATACCCTTCCCTCCCCGTGGCCTGAGTGAGCCAGAGACTCCTTATCCGCTACTCCTTTAACCCACTGCTTTCTGGGTGAAGAACAGATGCCAGAGGGCGACCTACATGCCGAGGCCAAGCCAAATCCAAAGCTGAACCCCAGGAGCTGTGCAAACAAAGAAGAGAAAGGAAAATTTCTCCATGCATCTTCAGGAGAAGAGGAGTAAATCTCCACAATCAACTTGATGTACCCTGCACCTGTGGAATACCCGAATAGACAAAGAATAATCCCCAAACTGAGGCAGTGGACTTTGGGAGCAACTATAGACTTTGGAGTTTGCTTTCTGCATTTGTTTCTAGATTCATGTTTATCTTAGTTTAGTATTTAGAGCTTATTATCCTTGTAGATTTGTTTATTGATTTGGTTGCTCTCTTTTTTAAATATGTGTATATATTTTTTCCTTTTTCTTTTTTTGTGAGTGTGTATCTGTATGCTTCTTTGTGTGATTTTGTCTGTATAGGTTTGATTTTGCCATTTGTCCTAGGGTTCTGTCTTTCCTTTTTTTTCTTAGTATAGTTTTTACTGCTTGTTATCACTGGTGGATTTGTTTATTGGTTTTGTTGCTCTCTTCTCTTTTTTTGCATTACTTTATTTTTTTATTTTAATAACTTTATTTTACTATTATTTTTCTTTCTTTCTTTTTCATTTTTTCTCCCTCTTGTTCTGAGCCATGTGGCTGACAGGGTCTTGGTGCACCACCTAGGTGTCAGGCCTTGGCCTCTGATGTGGCAGAGCCGAGTTCAGGGCATTGGTCCACCAGAGACCTTCTGGCCTCTCGTATTATCAATCAATGAGAGTTCTCCCAGAGATCTCTGACTCAATGCTAAGACCCAGCTCAAGTGAATGACGAGCAAACTGGAGTGCTGGACATCCCATGACAAAAAACTAGCAAGACAGGAACACAACTCCACCCATTTGCAGAGATGCTGATTAAAATAATAGTAAGTTCACAGACACCCCAAAACACACCACCAGACACAGTCCTACCCACCAGCAAGACAAGATCCAGCCTCATCCACCAGAACACAGGCACCTGTCCTCTCCAACAGGAAACCTACACAACCCACTAAACCAACCATAACCAAGGGTGGCAGACACCAAAAACAATGGGAACTACAAACCAGCAACCTGCGAAAAGGAGACCCCAAACAGTTAGTTAAGCAAAATAAGAAGACAAAAGAATACACAGCAGAAGAAGGAGCAAGGTAAAAACCGACCAGACTAAAAAATGAAGAGGAAATAGGCAGTCTACATGAAAGAGAATTCAGAGTAATGATAGTAAAGATAATCCAAAATCTTGGAAATAGAATGGAGAAAATACAAGAAACGTTTAACAAGGACTTAGAAGAACTAAAGAGCAAACAAACAATGCTGACCAGCACAATAAATGAAGTTAAAAATTCTCTAGATGGAATCAATAGCAGAATAACTGAGGCAGAAGAACAGATAAGTGACCTGGAAGATAAAATAGTGGAAATAACTACCACTGAGCAGAATAAAGCAAAAAGAATGAAAAGTATTGAGGATAGACTCAGAGACGTCTGGGACAAGATTAAACACACCAACATTCAAATTACAGTGGTCTCAGAAGAAGAAGAGAAAAATGAAAGCCACTGAGAAAATATTTGAAGAGATTATAGTTGAAAACTTCCTTAATATGGAAAAAGAAACAGTCAATCAACTCCAGGAAGCACAGAGAGTCACATACAGGATAAATACAAGAAAAATGCCAAGACACATATTAATCAAACTATCAAAAATTAAATAAAAAGAAAATTATTAAAAGCAGCAAGGGAAAAGCAACAAATAACATACAAGGGAATCCCCATAAGGTTAACAGCTGATCTTGCAGCAGAAACTCTGCAAGCCAGAAGGTTGTAGCAGGACATATTTAAAGTGATGAAAGGGAAAAACCTACAATCAAGATTACTCTACCCAGCCAGGATCTCTTTCAGATTTGATGAAGAAATTAAAACCTTTACAGACAAGAAAAGCTATGAAAATTCAGCAACACTAAACCATTTACAATAAATGCTAAAGGAACTTCTCTACACAGGAAACACAAGAGAAGGAAAAGACCTACACAAACAAACCCAAAACAAATAAGAAAATGGTAATAGGAACAAACATATTGATAATTACCTTAAATGTAAATGGAGTAAATGCTCCAACCAAAAGACATAGCCTGGCTGAATGGATTCAAAAACAAGACCTGTATATATTCTGTCTACCAGAGAACCACTTCAAACCTAGGGACACATACAGACTGAAAGAGAGGGAATGGAAAAAGATATTCCTTGCAAATGGAAATCAAAAGAAAGCTGCGTACCAGACAAAATATACTTTAAAATAAAGACCATAACAAGAGACAAAGAAGGACATTACATAATGATCAATGGATCAATCCAAGAAGAAGATATAACAATTGTAAATATTTATGCACCAAACATAGGAGCACCTCTATACATAAGGCAAATGCTAACAGCCATAAAAGGGGAAATTGACAGTAACACAATCATAGTAGGGGACTTTAACACACCACTTTCACCAATGGACAGATCATCCAAAATGAAAATAAATAAGGAAACAGAAGCTTTAAATGATACATTAAACAAGATGGATGTAACTGATATTTATAGACATTCCATCCAAAAAAAACCAGAATACACTTTCTTCTCAAGTGCTCATGGAACATTCTCTAGGCTTGATCACATCTTGGGTCACAAATAAAGCCTGGTAAATTTAAGAAAACTGAAATCGTGTCAGGTATCTTTTCCATCACACTATAAGATCAATTACAGGAAAAGGACTATAAAAATACAAACACATGGAGGCTAAACAACACACTACTAAATAACCAAGAGATCACTGAAGAAGTCAAAGAGGAAATCAAAAAATACCTAGACACAAATGACAATGAAAATACGATGGCCCAAAACCTATAGGATGCAGCAAAAGCAGTTCTAAGAGGGAAGTTTATAGCAATACAATCCTACCTCAAGAAACATCTCAAATAAACAACCTAACCTTACACCTAAAGCAATTAGTGAAAGAAGAGCAACAAAACCCCAAAGTTAGCAGAAGGAAAGAAATCATAAAGATCAGATTAGTAATAAATGAAAAAGAAATGAAGGAAATAATAGCAATGATCAGTAAAACTAAAAGCTGGTTCTTTGAAAAGATAAACATAATTGATAAACCATTAGCCAGATTCATCAAGAAAAAAAGGGAAAAGACTCAAATCAACAGAATTAGAAATGAAAAAGGAGAAGTAGCAACTGACATTGCATAAATACAAATGATCATGAGAGATCACTACAAGCAACTATGCCAATAAAATGGACAACCTGGAAGAAATGGACAAATTCTTAGAAATGCACAACCTTCCTAGACTGAACCAGGAAGAAATAGAAAATATAAACAGAGCAATCACAATCACTGAAATTGAAAGTCTGATTAAAAATCTTCCAACAAACAAAGGCCCAGGACCAGATGGCTTCACAGGCTAATTCTATCATACATTTAGAGATCTAACACCTATCCTTCTCAAGCTCTTGCAAAATATAGCAGAGGGAGGAACACTCCCAAACTCATTCTATGACCAAAACCAGGCAAAGATGTCACAAAAAAAGCAAACTACAGGCCAGTATCACTGATGAACATAGATCCAAAAATCCTCAACAAAATACTAACAAACGCAATCCAACAGCACATTAAAAAGATCATACAAAATGGTCAAGTGGGGTTTTATCCCAGGGATGTAAGGATTTTTCAATATATGAAAATCAATCAATGTGATAACCCATATTAACAAATTGAAGGGTAAACACTGTATGATCATCTCAATAAATGCAGAAAAAACTTTCAACAAAATTCAACACCCATTTATGGTAAAAACTCTCCAAAAAAGTAGGCATAGTGGGAACCTACCTCAATATAATAAAGGCCATATATGACAAACCCACAGCCAACATGTTCTCAATGGTAAAAAACAGAAACCATTTCCACTAAGATCAGGAAGAAGAGAAGGTTGCCCACTCTCACCATTATTATTAAACATAGTTTTGGAAGTTTTAGCTACAGCAATCAGAGAAGAAAAAGAAATAAAAGGAATCCAAATTGGAAAAGAAGTAAACCTGTCACTGTTTGCAGATGACATGATACTATACATAGAGAACCCTAGAGATGCTACCAGTAAAGTACTAGAGCTAATCAACGAATTTAGTAAAGTAGCAGGATACAAAATTAATGCACAGAAATCTCTTGCATTCCTATACACTAATGATGAAAAATCTGAAAGAGAAATTAAGGAAACACTCTCAAAAAGAATAAAAAACTAGGAATAAACCTACCTAAGGAGACAAAATACCTGTATGCAGAAAACTATGACACTGATGAAAGAAATTAAAGTTGATACAAACATGTGGAGAGATGTACCATCTTCTTTCATTCGAAGAATCAACACTGTGAAAATGACCATACTACCCAAAGCAATCTACAGATTCAATGCAATCCCTATCAAACTACCAATGGCAATTTTCACAGAACTAAAACAAAACATTTCACAATTTGTTTGGAAACAGAAAAGACCCTGAATAGCCATAGCAATCTTGAGAAAGAAAAATGGAGCTGGAGGAATCAGACTCCCAGACTTTAGACTATACTACAAAGCTACAGTAATCAAGACAGTATGGTACTGGCACAAAAACAGAAATATAGATCAATGGAACAGGATAGAAAGCCCAGAGATAAACCCACACACATATGGTCACCTTATCTTTGATAAAGGAGGCAAGCATATACAATGGAGAAAAGACAGCTTCTTCAATAAGTGGTGCTGGGAGAAACTGGACAGCTACATGTAGAAGAATGAAATTAGAATACTCCATAACACCGTATACAAAAATAATCTCAAAATGGATTAAAGACCTAAATGTAAGGCCAGACTATATAAAAGTCTTATAGGATAACATAGGCAGAACACTCTATGACATAAATCACAGCAAGATCCTTTTTTACCTACCTCCTAGAGAAATTGAAATAAAAACAAAAATAAACAAATGGGACCTAATGAAACTTAAAAGCTTTTGCACAGCAAATAAAACCATAAACAAGACCAAAAGAGAGAACCCTCAGAATGGGAGAAAATATTTGCAAACGAAGTAACTGACAAAGGATTAATCTCCAATATATACAAGAAGCTCCTGCAGCTCAATATCTAAAAAACAAACAAGCCATTCCAAAAATGGGCAGAAGATCTCAATAGACATTTCTCCAAAGAAGATATACAGATTGCCAACAAACACATGAAAGAATGCTCAATATCATTAATCATTAGAGAAATGCAAATCAAAACTACAATGAGGTATCAGAATGGCCATCATCAAAAAATCTACAAACAATAAATGCTGGAGAGGGTGTGGAGAAAAGGGAACCCTCTTGTACTTTGGTGGGAATGTAAATTGATACTGCCACTATGGAAACAGTATGGAGGTTTCTTAAAAAACTAAAAATAGAACTACCATATGACCTAGCAATCCCACTACTGGGCATAGGCATATACCATGAGAAAACCAGAATTCAAATAGAGTCATGTAACACAATGTTCATTGCAGCACTATTTACAATAGCCAGGGCATGGAAGCCACCTAAGTGTCCATTGATAGATGAATGGATAAAGAAGATGTAGCACATATATACAATGGAATATTACTCAGCCATAAAAAGAAACGAAATTGAGTTATTTGTAGTGAGGTGAATGGATCTAGAGTCTGTCATACAGAGTGAAGTAAGGCAGAAAGAGGAAAACAAATACAGTATGCTAACACATATATATGGAATCTAAACAAACAAAAAAAGTGGTTCTGAAGAACCTAGGGGCAGGAGAGGAATAAAGTCACAGATGTAGAGAATGGACTTGAGGATACGGTAGAGGGAATGGTAAGCTGAGATGAAGTAAGAGAGTGGCATGGACATATATACACTACCAAATGTAAAATAGATACCTAGATCTAGTGGGAAGCAGCTGCATAGCACAGGGAGATCAGCTCCATGACCACCCAGAGGGGTGGGATAGGGAGGGTGAGGGGAAGACATAAGAGGGAGGGGACATGGGATATATGTATACATATAGCTGACTCACTTTTTTATACAACAGAAACTAACACACCATTGTAAAGCAATTATACTCCAATAAAGATGTTAATATATATATATATATATATATATATATATATATGTCCGTCATATTTAATGGGAATTCAGTCTTGCAGTGGCCAAAGGACTTTTTTTTTTATTTGGATGAATTAATGTTTTGTTGTAATACTCTTTTTTCAAAGATTTATTTATTATTTACTTATTTATTTTTGGCTGCATCAGATCTTAGTTGCTGCACGTAGGATCATTGTTGAGGCATGCAGGATCTTTCATAGTGGTGTGCGGTCTTCTCTCTAGTTGTGGCATGCAGGTTTTGTCTTCTCTAGTTGTGGCATGCAGTCTCCAGAGCTCATGGACTCTGTAGTTTGCAGCACTTGCGCTCTAGATGAGGCACACGATCTCGGTAATTGTGGCACTCAGGCTTAGTTGCCCCACAGCATGTGGGATCTTAATTCCCTGAACAGGGATCAAACCTGCATCCCCTGCATTGTAAGGCACATTCTTTATCACTGGACCACCAGGGAAGTCCCTCTTGGATTTCTTTGACAGTCCTCATCTCAAGCAAATAAATTACTGGCATTTATAGAATGAATGTCATTCCAAGAAATATGATTTGGGATAGACAGGAAAAAAGATTGAGAAGAATAGAAGAGAAATATAAAAATTTATAGCACAGTCCCTTTCACAGAACCTTCCTCCTCTTTTCTCTGCTGTTTCTTCTTCCTCTGCTTCTCCTGCATTTCTTTATCCCTTCCTGCATCAGTCTGACTCCTAGGGAAGGGGAAGTGATGATCTTTTAGTTGGTGGTTCCCTTCATTCGTGCATTTTCACCTAAAGAGGGATGAGGACACAACTTCTTTAGCTGGTAATGAATTATGTGCTCCGTTTGAGGACACAGGCTTGTGTTCCTGATGGCTTAACCCTGAGTCCACTTCATATCTTAGTCCAGATTCCACCTCCAAGAGTCCCTTCTATTCCACACATCAGGTAGCTAGGAAAGCAGATATGGTAAAGAGACCTGATCAGAGACAAAGGAGAACTTAAAGGACTATGCCCCTTATGAAGGCAACAGGATGGAGAGTTGCAACTCTACTTAAGCAATCAAACAAGGCATTAATTTGATAAATGTAAACACAGAGAGAACAGAGTGCCATATAATTTAATTTTTCTTGTCACAATGCAAGGAAAACCAGCCTTATTTGGATCACCAAGAAAACTATTGCCATTGAGAAGCTACCCAGGACTGAAGGTACCTCTACTTACTATCTGTGTGAATTTAATTTAATTGAGCCTAATATGAAACATTGAAATAATAATATCTGCTTTAGCATTGTTGAGAGTTAATAATGTATGCAAATCTCCTGATATATTTTTGGCACTTAACAGGCATTTATTTAATGATAGATCTTATTAGGGTTATAATTATCATAATCATAATTAGCCAATGAATCACTTGTAATAGGAGCATCAGACTCAACATTTAATAAGTGAGCTTTTTTAATATTCCAAGAAACATATACATCACTGCCATAAATAATTAAGTTATCTTTTATTGTGGAAATAAAATACTAATAAATCAAGTCTAAAATTCAGCTAAAATTAAAATATACCAGAGTGGTATTTTTCTTTATTTCAAGGATGCAAGTGGGGCAGGATAATTTATTGAGATATTAATTTGAGTTTTATTCTCCCTTGTACTCTCCTTCCTTCATTCAAGTTGGTAGTGAGACTGTTGGTTTCCTTGCCCCAGAAGAGATTTGTGTTGCTAGGCTAAATATAAGAAGCAGGTAAACAACTGTGTTCCTGGTTTTTTAATTCCAGATACTTGATATTCCTGAGGGTATTTTGCTATTAGACAGGAGAAATAGGTGGATGGCTTTTAAACTTGTGAGAGAGGGAGGGGGGATTCCCTAAGACTCCAAATAGATGCCAATGTGAAAAGTATATTGTGAATGGCATTCTTGAGACACACCAGGATGAAAGTGAATAAATACCTAGGGCAGTGTTTGAGTGTGGACCTTAAGGAAATTGGAGCTTGAATGCCATAGCTCCAACTCTTAGTAAAGATTTCCAGGCCCAAGTTTGACTCATGCAGAAGAACTGAAAAATTCAAGAGTCCTTATATTCTGGAAAATTAGATTACAGAAAATCATGATGAGATAAAGAAAAACTACACTTTCTGCCATTTCAAATCATTGCTTAAGACTCCTTGATTCTTCTCTAAAGAGCCTCGATAATGATTGAGAGAGATTTTCCTAACAGGCTGTCAGCACAGGTTCTGAGCCATATTTAATCTGACCATAAAAAAATAATATGGATTTTTCTGATGTGTTATCTCTTGCATGATAAGTGTTGGGTATAAAGTTCACATAAAAAGGGAATTTAATTTTTTTTCTGGCAATTCACTCTTTTTAAAAAAATTTATTGAAGTATAGTTGATTTACAATGTTGTATTAATATCTGCTGTACAGCAAAGTGATTCAGTTATACATGCACACACATATTTATTTATTTTTCATATTCTTTTCCATTATGGTTTATCACAGGATATTGAACATAGTTCCCTGTGCTATATAGTAGGACCTTGTTGTTTATCCATTCTCTGTATAATAGCTTGCATCTTACAATCCACTCTTTTTTTTTAACTTTTTATTTTATATTGTGGTATAGTTGATTAACAATGTTGTATTAGTTTCAGGTATACAGAAGAGTGATTCAGTTATACATATACATGTATCTATTCTTTTTCAAATTATTTTCCCATTTAGGTTGTTACATAATATTGAGCAGAGTTCCCTGTGCTATACAGTAGGTCCTTGTTAGTTATCCTTTTTTTGTTTTGTTTTTTTGTGTGTGTGTGTGTGGTGCACAGGTCTCTCACTATTGTGGCCTCTCCCGTTGCAGAGAACAGGCTCCGGATGCGCAGGCTCAGTGGCCATGGCTCACGGACCCAGTCGCTCTGTGGCATGTGGGATCTTCCCGGACCGGGGCACGAACCCGTGTCCCCTGCATCGGCAGGAGGATTCTCAACCACTGCGCCACCAGGAAGCCCGGTTATCCATTTTAAATAGAGCAGTGTGTACATGTCAATCCCAAACTCCCTAACTATCCCTCCCCCCACCCTTCCCCCTGGTAGAGTTTAATATTTTAATATAACAACCTATCATCTAAATATATCAAAGTACAAAAGTAACCTAAAATGGTGCATAAAACAAATTTGACAATATTTGACATTTCATCTTGCTACTCATGATATTTCATCTATCTTAGTTGGAAAAATCATGGCACTTCATCTTAAACCTCTTGTTTTAACTGGACAGTAAGGATATGGAGTCCAACAGCTCAAGCAGGTTCCATGAAGAGCCCTCACTCTGTGCTACATGAGTCATACCTTATAGGAAATTGAGGTAAAGACCATCTGTGCCTGTGATGGTAACTTTTCCTGGGTCCAAGATGGGGGATAACATGGACTTTGTCCTTTGATGCCACTCCCTTCTTTTCTACAACATCTATGAAAGCCTACTTTTAAAGTATTTGGTTTAAAAATTGATTCAATTGAATTAAACATCAAGGGAGAGAAAGAAGAAAGAAACTAGGTGAATTATAAAATCCTCAAACTAACCTGAAGTATATTCTGCAACAAAGATGTCATGGTGAAAGGCTGGTTGATTAGAGCAGACCTTTTTAATTCAGTGATCCAGCAGCCCTTAGGAGCGTTGGGAGAGAGCTGCCAATTTTGAGAAACACACTTTTCTGTTTGGCTTTACTGATTGTTTGAAACAGTATTGCCAAGGCCCTAATTTCAGCCCCATCTTTATTGTTGCTTTGCCTCTATGATGCTTATAAGTTGTGGCTCTTCCTGGTCTTCCCGCTGATGCTTGGTGTCATATGAGAAAGGAGCCACAGGAGTACCAACTTTCTACTTGGTTTAGGCACTAAGAAAATACTGGGGCTTCCAGCACAGCTACTTCTCAAAGCTGTTGATTTGCACTATAAAAATTGATACAAGGGCTTCCCTGATGGCACAGTGGTTGAGAGTCCGCCTGCCAATGCAGGGGACACGGGTTCGTGCCCCGGTCCAGGAGGATCCCACATGCCACGGAGCAGCTGGGCCCGTGAGCCATGGCCGCTGAGCCTGCTCGTCCGGAGCCTGTGCTCCGCAATGGGAGAGGCCACAACAGTGAGAGGCCCGCGTACCACAAAAAAAAAAAAAAAAAAAAAAAGTTGATCCAAGTGGTTTGTCTTCTATTTGTCCCATGGCTTGCTCTTCCTCCTTCAGTTAGGTGTTAATGAGCTCCTGCTAGTATCTCTTCTCTGGCTGTTTCTTCAGTAAGTGGAATTGTGTGTTGAATGTATTGCCTCCAATCAGTCTAGCCCCTCTGCACTTGACTAGGGGAAAACATCATCATCAACAACAATAATAGCATACATTTCTCATCTATACAATGTACTTTTCCTTATCCTCTTATTTTTTTGTGCATAAGAAGGGTATGTATAGCTTTTTAGTAATTTCAGTGCACATGTGGATGGGGCATAAAATGGATCCCTGAGCAATCCTTGCACAAAAGTAAATATGTATTACAACTATTCCTATCAACATATATAATTGTTTAAAACAGTATTTTAACAAGGTGATCCCTGATCACTTTAGTCAAGAGTATGTCATTCTTCAGATAAATATCAGCTCTGAAACAGTTTTTCAAAAAGACATATTTCTATCTGTTTTCTACAGTTCATATTCATTCCATAAACAATGAATGTTGAATTGCTGAATGAATTGATCAATTAATCAATTCACTAATAATATATAGAGTGAGAAAATGATAAATAGGATGAAAAGATCTTGTGGAAAGGAAACCATTGCATTTTATGCCACCAGAAGGCTCATTTAAGTAATGAAGGAAATAAAATGTAGGGACAGGAAACAAAAATATTTTTTAAGTACCCTTGTGGCATAAACTAATTTTTCCATATAATAAATGGTCATGCCTCATATATCATTGATTTTATATTAAGTTACAGGTTTTAGGATATGAGGTGGAAAAACTGCATGAACAATATTCAAGATCAACTGTTTGCAACCCTAAAGTACTCCTGAAAGCAGCTGGAAAGGATTAATTCTGGTGTTTATATATAATTGCATTTTAAGAAACAGTGGCTATTGTACTGTAGGTACAAACCTGAGTCAGCATCTTCCAGTTCTGACTGATAATTTTTTTGTCCTGTCTGTGTTTATCTTCTCCCCTTGGAGCAGCCGAGGGATACATATACTTTCTATTAGGTAGGAAAGAAGTAATGGCTTTCTTAGTATCTGAGCTCAGCAGCAAAGAAGTCTGCAATTACAGCAAAAAGAAAAAGACAGAAGAAAAAGAAAAAATACCAAGTCTGTCCCAGTTTTACTTAGAAGCCTGTGACTTATGTTCATTTTTCCATGAAAAGAGGCAGGTGAAGTGTATCCTCTACAGGCAGTCTCTTGAGAAGGAATGATAAATCTGGCAGATAGACCAGCAGGAAAGTCAGAGTTAGAGACTGGGAATTATGAGTACTTAGTTAATTATGAGTATCCACCAGTTATTGTCATTAAACCAGGTTTTAATTTCACACAACCTTTTTTTTTTTTTTTTTTTGCGGTACGCGGGTCTCTCATTGTTGTGGGCTCTCCCGTTGCGGAGCACAGGACACGCAGGCCCAGCGGCCATGGCTCACGGGGCCCAGTCGCTCCACGGCATGTGGGATCCTCCTGGACCGGGGCACGAACCCGTGTCCCCTGCATCGGCAGGCAGACTCCCAAACACTGCGCCACCAGGGAAGGCCACACACAACCTTTTTTAAAAGAAGTAAGCTATTACAGAATTATATCTCATCCAGCTCAATTTTTGTCCTTATGAATTTTTTTGTTCTACAGAATAGTTGAGTCAGTGATACACAAAAACAAAGATACAAACACTGATATGTATATTTTTCTTCTAATTAGAATGTTTGGCTTATAAAATAATTTAGCATGGCTATTCTCAAAAGATTGGATTTTAGCACAACTTTATCAGTAGAACTATGTATAGTAAACAGTGATGGTTTTACTTACTATATAACATTATTTTACTTAAATTTAGGAATGTAAAATATACAAAGCTCTGACGTATTAGATTACTTGCAAGTAATTTTTTATAATAAAATTTGGCCTTGAGATTTTGGATTCAATGAGTTCAACCCTGAGGTTCATTCTTATAATTTCTATCCACATGGTTTCTCAGGTAGTGATTTCCATTGTCATTCCTGGCATGGTAGCCCAGCCTTACAAGATGGCCTCTGGTAATTCTGCCTCCTGGTATTCACACCCTTGTATAGTCCCTCCAAATTTGCTAGGATGTTGGACTCTGTGTATAGTAGACTATGATGGAAAGGATGGATGCCACTTTAAGGAATAGGTTCTAAAAGACAGTGTGACTACTGTTTTTCTTTTTCTCTCATGCACTGTTTCTCTGAGATCACTTGCTCTGGGGAAAGCAAATCTTGCCACCTCTTCAGACAGAAATATATATGCATATATATATATTCTTTTTCAGATCCTTTTCCTTACAATATTACAAAATATTGAGTATAGGTCCCTGTGCACAGTAGGTCCTTGTTGGTTATCTAGCCTGCTGCCTGTTTTTGTAAATAAAATTTTATTGGAAAACAGCCCCATCCATTCATTTAGATCCTACGTATGGCTGCTTTCACTGTATAACAAAGACGTTGGGTAATTGAGACCTCATGGTCTGCAGAGTCTAAATATTTAGTATCTAGCTCTTTTCAGAAGAGCAGTTTATAGATCCTTGTTCTAAGCCAAGTCTAATAAATCTGTAATGAATTTAGTTCTCTTCGTGTTGAAATCATACAAATAAAACAATGTATAAGGAATTCCATGGAAAACTATTTTCATAAAATTAAAGTATGTGCTATGTTCTTTTTTCCTCCCATCTATAATTCATTTCAAAGAGTAATAAAAATCATCATGACTCTGAGGATTCCAAACTATTATTTTTTTGTAACTTTGGTAAAATTTTGTTCTTGTTTTCATTTTGTTTCATTTTGGAATATATGAAGGCCCAAGTTATAATAAAACTTTCTACAACACTGAAATGGCCCCAAAAGACATTATTTAAACAGTTGGCTATTTTCTCTCTGAAAAGTCATTCCTCCAAACATTTTAATGTTGCCTTCATAGGTAACTAGAATAAAGCTTGTTTAAATGTTTGATGTGTAGCATGAATAATGGATTAAAAAAATTTTTTAGCAAAAAGTTAGGGTTTGAACCTTACAAATATCATCTTTCTGAGGCAAAACTCACATGTATGTATTTATTCTATAAGAGTTAAAGGTCATTACTTCTTGGAACTCTGGAACAGGTTAGATGATGACACAAGTTTTATGAACTTGGGGTATTTATATGGGATGAGCATACTGCATACCTAAAGTGATTATATATATATATATAAGTCAGACTCTAAACAAACAACATAAATGTCTGACAAATAAGATGTTGGATTCTGATATATTTACCTTTGTTTTAGTATTTAATGCCATTTCATTTTTAAAGTAGAAGTTAATTACAATTATTTTAGGTTGTTTATATTTCATACTGTTTCAGTGTTTTAATGAATATACACCCATAATATTGGTCTAGTATACTCTGAAATATTTCAATTCTACCCGATGTTTCAAAATTAATTATATTGACAATAAGCATATAAATAAATTATTAGCACAAAGTCCTCTTGAAATATATATGCTGCATGTAAGTGCATGTGTTCTCTCAAAAGACATTATAGGCAGGCATATTTTGTGTGATAAAAAAGGAAAAGCCAATTTTTCAATAAATATTTATAAAAATATGAATTTTTCCACTATAAGTTAATTGGAAAGTAATATAATATTTGAAATGTTTTAGCTGCAATAGAAAACCTTGCAAATTATGGTATAAAATATGAGAGCAGTTATTATATACTCAAGAGACAGGCAATCCAGACTATATAGCTGCTTAAACATGTTAGCAGGAATCTCAGCTCTTTCCAGCTTTCTACTTTTCCCATCTCAGTGTTTTGGCTTTAGCCTTTATATCAGTTGCAAGATGACTATCACATCTCTAGATGTGAACTATTATCATTAGCCTCCCAAGTATGAAGAGGCAGAGGTCAAAGGTTTTGTTTTTGTTTTTTCTGTGAGACTTTATCATGACCCTTTAAGCGTTCTTTCTTTTTTCTTTGACCATATCTGAGTCACATGGTAGCCTCTAGTTGGAGGAGGCTGGGCAAAGACATATCTGGCCAAAGGGAAGGCAATTGACATGACTGGCTTAGACTGATTATGGTTATTTTGGAAAGTTGGGCACATTGTTGACCTAAACATATTTGGGCTCTATTAGTAAGAAAGAAGGGGTCTGGGGTGGATGGGGAGCAGGGGGGAAGTATAACTACAAGTTAGTCAGTATACTGTATCTGCAACAGAAATACAATAGAACAAGAAACATATAATTCTTATTTGATTTGGAGCTTTATTATTAAATATTATAATCTTCAGTGAAATATAAGATTTCAAAACTGAGGCTGACATTTGCAGTAATTGAGTATTCTAAAATATTTTTTAAATTTATTTACTTATTTAGTGATTTATTTAGTGATTTGATATTTTTATAGATTATACTCCATTTAAAGTTATTACAAAATAATGGCTATATTTCCCTGTGCTGTACAATATGTACTTGTTGCTTATCTGTTTTATACATAATGTATTGTGTCTCTTAATCCCATACCCCTATCTTCCCCTCCCTCCATATCCCTTTCTTCCCACTTGTATCCACTAGTTTGTTCTCTATATCTGTGAATCTGTTTCTGTTTTGTTGTATACATTCATTTGTTTCATTTTTAGATTACACTTAGAAGTGATAATGTACAGAGTTTGTCTTTATCTGGCTTATTTTGCTAAGCATGATACTCTCTACATCCATCCATATTGTTGCAATGACAAAATTTAATTCTTTTTTATGGCTGAATAATATTCCATTGTATGTATATGTGTGTGTGTGTGTGTATATATATATATATATATATATATATATATATATATATATATATATATCTCACATCTTCTTTATCCATTCATCAGTTCATGGACGCTTGGGTTGCTTCCATATCTTGCCTACTGTAAATAATGCTGCTATGAACACTGGGGTGCATGTATCTTTTCAAGTTGGTGTTTTCATTTTTTTTGTATATACACCTGGAAGTGGAATTGCTAGATCATATGGTAGTTCTTTTTTTAACTTTTTTGAGGAGCCTCCATACTGTTTTCCAGAGTGACTACACCAATTTACATTCCTACCAACAGTGTACAAGGGCTCTTTTTTCTCCTTGTTCTCCTCAACATTTGTTATTTGTAGACTTTTTGATGATTGCAATCCCAACAGGTGTGAGGTGATGTCTCATTGTGATTATGATTTGCATTTCTCTAATAATTAGCAATATTGAGTATTTTTTCATGTGCCTCCTGGCTATCTGTATGTCTTCTTTAGGAAAATGTCTATTTAGGTCTCCTGCTCATTTTCTAATCAGGATTTGTTTTTTGTTTTTTTTTAATTGAGCTGTATGAGATGTTCATATGTTTTGGATATTAATCCCTTATTGATCATATCATTTGCAAATGTTTTTCCCATTCAGTAGATTGTCTTTTCATTTTAAGACATTGTATTTAATAGTACTCTACACACTTTCCTTCAAGTTTGTTAATGGATTGTAATATTGATACATAGAACACACATCATTCCTCAGTTCTTATTTTAGAAAGCAAATATCTTTTTAAACTAATACTTTTTCAAATTCTTGACTAAAAGAAAAAAGCTGGCTACATTTCTATTAAAATTTACTTAACTCTTAACTATGATTTTGTATAATAAATATGAAATTTAAAGTCAGTTGAGAGAGGTTAAGTCCTGATTTATTTAAAACTATTCTTTCTGTTGATAAATGCATTCAATCAGTAATACTGTCTGTGCTGGTAGATAAAATAATGAATTTTTCATTCAAATATAATGTTGAAATTTTCAATGGCTTTCCAATAACACCAAATTTTGGCTTAAAGCCCAGATATTTCTTAAGATTCTAGCCAATAAAATCTGTTTGAAATTGTGAGGAAGGATGAAGGGTAAGGGAGTAATCAAAATGCTTTGATATTATAAACTTTGTAATTTGGCTGATAAATACATTACCTGTAGTTATGTATAGTACTATAATGGTTTTTTAATTATTTAATTATGACTATGAATAATAAAAACTGCATAATCTCTAAGGGAAAATAGTTTAAACCCAGGTTAGATGAAGTAGATAAGAAAATAATCCGCTAAATGTTGAGTAAGTCCTTAATCCCAGAGTCTCATTAATAAACACAGAAAGACCTTCGGTAAATAATAGACTCTTGATATGATGAGGCTCTTTACTTCAGGACAATAGGGCACCATTAGGGTTACTCTTCCAAGCCTTGTTTTCTATTTGTATTTGTTTATATCTAATAATTTAGAGTCTCCCTTGGGATCAGGAGCATAAGCTTAACAGATAGTGGATAAAAATCAGAGGCACAAATCATAGCTGTAGAATAGGGATAAGTGGTCCTAATAGGGATAGAACTACACAAAGGTTTTACTACACATTATACTATATATGTGGGCCCTGAAGCTTCTGCATATGGATGAGTAATGGGACTCAATAGAAGCATTTCCTTTTGCATTTTTATGCCCCTAAATTTCCCTACAAGTGTGTTCAAGGAAAAGGAGCATTATGTAAATAACTCTTAGGAAGTTATCATGAAATACAAAACATCATCAAAGTGTATAATAGAAAACATAAGAAGGTTTACAAGGTGAATCAAAGCTACAAATAATAGAATCTTTCCTTCTGGCACATCTATGTCACATTTCTCACTCTATGTACCTCTTGTCTATTTATCCTAGTAAAATAAGAGAATCTTAATATGAGTTTATATGAAAATATGAGAATTAATGTTTTCTTTTAAACAAAGTTAAGTCAAACTTGAGGTACAATGTCATGGAAGTGTTAAAACCCATTCTCTTCCCTGTGAAAATGAAAGCTTCCTTCAAAATGTGTGGACCAGATAAAATGAACTTACTCCAGAAGTAATATGTAACTAATAGTTCACATAAATGACCTTTATGGATGGAATTGTCAGTTGAAAACAATTCTTTTAAATTTTTATCCAGAATTGAAGACTCTCAGGTTTTCTTCTCCACAAGTAAAGCATAAGTCATTCGAGTCACTGTATTGATCAGGGTCAAGTCAGGAAACAGAAACCATGTCAGTTATTTTAACAAAGAGAATTTAAGATAAAGAATTATTAGCATATATGTTACAACATGGATGAACCTTGAAGACATTATGCTACATGAAATAAGCCATATACAAAAGAACAAATATTGGGTGATTCCACTCATCTGTTGGATCTAGAATAGGCAAATTCATAGGCACAGAAAGTAAAATGGTGGTCTTAGACACTGGAGGAAGAGGAGGATGGGGAAGTATTGTTTTTAAGAACAGAGTTTCAGTTTGGGATGAAAAGTTTTGGACATGGTCAGTGGGCATGGTTGCACAACTGTGTTTGTACTTAATGCAACTTGAACTGTACATTTTAAATGATTAAATTAGTAACTCTTATGTATCTTTTGCCACAATAAAAAAGTAAATTAAAAAAAACCTGTTAACTACGGAGTGAGGAAGGAAATAAACAGTAAGGTATCATACAGGTGATAATTGCAGGAGACACCAGTCAATCTGAGGGTGGAGGAATAAAGGAAAAAGTATGGAAAAATTAAAACTTAGTATCTTAAAATAAGTGGCACATGGAACTGATATCAAGGTCTCTGAGGAAGTTTACTTCTCAGCTAGGACTGATCCTCAGGAATTTGGAGGAAGGATTTCATATAGCTGAAATCAGAAATCTGGAAAGTTTATTCCATAAAGCAGGTACTAATATCTCTGAGGGTACAAGATAATGCTGATTTTGAAGTTACTGGACAAACTACAATCTGAAACCTAATGTTGCTATTAGAACAAAATGCTATTGTTTGTATGAATGAACATTGTTGGGGTAACTCTAGTAAGAACAGTAGAAAAAGAGAAAGGATCCAGTTCCTTTCTGCTTGAGCCCAATAGGGAGCCAGTTGGCCAAAGAGAAATACAGTTTGTAGAGTGTTGGCCCCAGTAATCAAAAAGGAGTATACACAGGGATGCGCAGGGAGATGAGAGACCATACGTTAATAACTGTTGCAGTCACCTTTGAGTTACTATAGATTCTAGCACAGTATCATGGATATTAAATATTTGGTGAATAAATAAATACTTATTTTATGCTCTTACTCTTTTCATGGCCTTTTGTTAACACTATAGAGGAAACATTATGAGCCCTGAGGTCTGTGATCTTCAAGATCTTGTGATCATATGAGAAGAATAGACTTTAAAAGTTGTTTTATTTATAAATTTTAAGTACCACATGATTTGTATAATTAAAAATATTTTCTAAAATACCATACATAGTCTTAGAAAGTGAGCTATTCTTTCTACTTTATTTCTGACCATGAATATTCTAGTATCTCTAATTCCTGCACAAACACTGTCACCAGCTCATTATCATGACATTAAAGATACCTATGAGCAATTTGCAGAGTGTCTGGGCAACAAATTATCTTTTTAACTGGATAGTCTTTAATGGAGAGCGTACTGCTGATTAAAACTACCTTTAAAACATCCTTCAAATCAGAAGAAAAATTCATGGAAATGCAATGAAGCCAAAGTTAAAAGAGAACAAAGATTCTTTTCAATTATGTCAGTTCTGTGGTTAAAATGCATAAAACTAATGAGGCATTCATGCACTATGAGTTTATATGCCATTCACTGATGCAGCTATTCTTAGTCTTCCAAAGATATGCTATACTGAAAATAATTAAAAGATAAAAGATAATTTTGGAGAAGAAAATAACAGCAAACAGGTAGCTTTTGTGTATCCCAGAATCGTAAGTGTGAGGAAAAACAGTCTACTTAGGAACCTGGGCATTCTCTTCTTTCTGGTTCCTGCTTTTATTCACCTGAACAATTATAAATGCTACTATTATTTTTCATAAAGATTATTTATTTCTACATTTACAGTTTAGACAGTAATTGCTGTGTAGTTATCAGAATTGAACAAATACTAAATACCTCTAAAAGATATTAAAATACAAAAAATACATTAATACTGTTGAAAGATTCAAAACACAGACATAACTACATGTTGCAGAACACATATTAGACCCCACATCAGAGACTAAGATATCTGATCTTCAAATCCCAACTAAGTCCTCTGAGTCAGTAGCACAACTTAGTCAAGGTCAGATTCCATAAGTTCCTTCAAGAACCTCTTTTAATTATCCTTACAGAGACATTTATTTCTTCTGGGCACTCTTGTCTCCTTCCCACCAGGTTCCACTGATTGGTAACAAACTTATGCATCAGGAATTGCTGACTGCACGTATGGATCAATCAAAGGTCAAACTCACAGGACTAATTTTCTTAGTGTAACATTCCTCTAATAGCTTGGTTCCAGACTTAGATGGGTTCTATTCCTATAACTACACCATTAGGTCCTTTGCAGTTCATCAGAATCACAGAGGCTGGCCAGAAATATATTATAACTTAAGTAAATTCAGGATCTTGGAGTTTGTAACTTAAGTTCATTGAATTTATTGCAATAATATAAGTAATAATGATTTGTTACTTGTATAAGCAGCAGGCACTTATTGAGCCCTTAATATATCCAGGTGCTCAGATTCTATATGGAATATCTTATTTAATATTTATAATGATCCAATGATGAAACTACATTATTCCCAGTTTAGGTGAAAAAATTAAAGGTTAAAGAGCCAAAGGGTGGAATATTATTCAGACTTAAAAAAGAAGAAAATTCTGGATAAAGAAGATGCGGCACAGATATACAATGGAATGCCACTCAGCCATAAAAAAGAACAAAATAATGTCATTTGCAGAAATATGGATACAACTAGAGATTATCATACTAAGTGAAGTAAATCAGAAAGAGAAAGACAAATACCATATGATATAACTTATATGTGGAATCTGTTAATAAATATGACACGAACCTATCTACAAAACAGAAATAGACTCATGAACATAGAGAACAGACTTGTGGTTGCCAATGGAGAGGGGATTGAGGGAGGGATGGAGTGGGAAGTTGGGGTTAGCAGATACAAGCTATTAGACATAGAATGGGTAAACAAGGTCCTACTGTACAGCACAGGGAATTATTCAATATCTTATGATAAACCATATTCAATATCAATAATTATTCAATATCTTATGATAAACCATAATGGAAAAGAATATTTTAAAAATGTGCATATGTGTATAACTAAATCACTTTGATGTACAGCAGAAATTAACACAACATTGTAAATCAACTATACTTCAATAAAAAAATAAAGTTTTAAAAAAATCTAGGGCTTCCCTGGTGGTGCAGTGGTTGAGAGTCTGCCTGCCGATGCAGGGGACACAGGTTTCTGCCCCGGTCCAGAAAGATCCCACATGCCACAGAGCGGCTAGGCCTGTGAGCCATGGCTGCTGAGCCTGCGCGTCTGGAGCCTGTGCTCCGCAATGGGAGAGGCCACAACAGTGAGAAGCCCGCGTACAGCAAAAAAAAAAAAAAAAAAAAAAATCTAAAAAATGTCTGCCATATGCAGCAATATGGATAGCACTGGAATAGTGCTAAGTGAAATTAGCCAGTCATCTAGGGGTAAATATTTCATTATTACACTTATATGAAATACACTCTAATCAAAAAGCAAAGATTGGGCGTCCCTGGTGGCGCAGTGGTTGAGAATCCGCCTGCCGATGCAGGAGACACGGGTTCGTGCCCTGGTCCGGGAAGATCCCACATGCCGCGGAGCAACTAAGCCCGTGAGCCATGGCCGCTGGGCCTGCGCGTCCGGAGCCTGTGCTCCGCAACGGGAGAGGCCACAACAGTGAGAGGCCCGCATACCGACAAAAAAAAAAAAAAAAAGCAAAGATTGTCAAACTGGACAAAAAGTTAAAAATGACTTGAAACTTAAAAGATAGACAAAATATGCAAGTTGCACTCATAACTGAGCTGGAATGACTGTAGTAAAATCAAATAAAAATATTTAAATAATAAATTATGCTAGAAATAATGATGGACATTTTATTAAAATAAATGTAAAATTTTCATGAAAATATAACAATTATACATATATACACCCAAAACTAGAATCCCTATACACAAGAATCAAACACTAACAGAGTTAAAGAGACAAACAGATGACTTAAAAATAATAGTTGGAGACTTCAATACTTCAATCAATAATATATAGAAAACTTAGGCAGGAAAATTGGCTATTATATAGAAGACATGAAGAAAGCTAAAAATTAACTGGATATAATAAAGAATCTATAGAACACTTTATCCCAAAACAGCAGAATACATATTTTTATCAGATGCACATGAAAAATCCTCCATGATAGTATGTATGGTGGATGGTAAAACAAGCCTCAATAAATTTAAAAGGAAAGAGCTCATACAAAGTATGTTCTCCAACCACAATGAATTAAATTCCAAATCAACAACAGAAGGAAATTTGGGAAATTCACAAATGTATGGCAATTAAAAAATACACACCTAAATAACAAATAGATCAAGAAAGAAATCACAAGGGAAACTAGGAAATATTTTGTAATGAATTAAAATAAAAGCATAACAGCAAAATTGAATGGCTTCAGCTAAAACAAGCTTAGAGGAAATTTAAGTTGTAAGGCCTATACAAGAAATTTAAGCTTTAAGGCCTATTTCAAGAAATGAAACATCTCAAAATAATAACTTAATCTTCTACCTTAAGGAAATATAAAAATAACAAACTGTCAGCCAAGAATTGTATAGCCAGCAAACAAACTACATGTTAAAAATGAAACCCAAATATAGACATTCCTGGATTATGAAAGACTGAATTTTTAAAAATAAAAATAAGGACTGATTTCTTAAATATACTAAAAAACTGCTACAAGCTGAAAGGAAGGGACACCAGATAATAACTTGAATCTTCTAAACCATATCAGAAAAAAGTTATGTAGGTAATTATTAGAGAAAATGCAATTTTTCTTATTCTTTTTAAAAAGTGATTTAGAAGACAATTTAAAAAACAACCAGTTTAATAACAATGTATTATGTGTTTGTATGTATATACCAATTTTATAAATTCTAACAATTTTCTTTGCCATGTATTTGTGAATTCTACTCCCCCCAAAATATATATATATGTGTGTGTATATATTATATATATATATGTGCAGAAGGAAGAGGGAGGGAACACAGATATATATGGGAACAAGGAACTGACACCAGACACTGAAATCCAACACAATATCTCCTATTCTATGAATCTGTGTTAATAAAAATCATCCAAAATACATAATGACCACGTAATTTAACATATTTGTTGCAGTATTAGGGTGCACAGCAAAATGACAAAGATGATTTGAAATATGGAATGTGATTAGATATAATCTCCTCAGTAGAAAATAAATATGAATGGTATATAATATTACACAAATGCTTAGAAATTGTGACCTGTAAAAAAAAATACTACAAATTAAAATAAACACCGGAAAGTAAAATAAAAACATTACCACACTTCAGTTTGTTCAGGATGCAGTTGAGTGTGTTTATGTATGGTAAGGAGGGTCTATATTCAACTTCTGGTCCTGCCATTACTAAACATCTGCCATTTATGAAACTAACCTCTCAGTTTTCTCGTCTGTAAAATGGACATAGTTGTAAGGATAAAGATGTTGTAAGGATAAAATAGTTAATATATTTAAAATGCTTTGAGGATTACCTGAACTGTTCTAAACACTAATATTTGATTTTCATTATTACTTAGAGTTATATCAATTTTTTGAGTAACTAAAATAACTTTGAATATAATAAATACAATTTTATTGAATTTTATTTAAAAGAAAACTCCCAAACATGTTTTTCAGCTTTACAAATTGATCTCAGCTGCAAAAACAAATAATTCAAAGCAGTTCAGAGAGGAGAAACAAGACAGCTCTAGATGATGTTCTGTTACTCAGAGAGGTCACAAATAGTGCCCACATACAGGTTTTGGGTTGACCAAAAAGTTTGTTAGGGTTTTTCTGTAACATCTTAACGGAAAAACCCAAATTAACTTTTTGGCCAACCCAATGTAAGCCTGTTCTTTTCTTGTGGAAACAACTTCATCTCTTGTATACTGCCTTGCATTATACTAATTAGTATATATTTTCTCTGCTATTTATCATTTAAAATAATGGCTAGGGCTTCCCTGGTGGCACAGTGGTTAAGAATCTGCCTGCCATTGCAGGAGACATGGGTCCGAGCCCTGATCCGGGAAGATCCCACATGCCACAGAGCAACTAAGCCTGTGCACCACAACTACTGAGCCTGAGCTCTAGAGCCCACGTGCCACAGCTACTGAGCACATGCGCCACAACTACTGAAGCCCGCATGCCTAGAGCCCATGTTCCACAACAAGAGAAACCACTGCAATGATAAACCCGTACACTGCAACCGAGTAGCCCCTGCTCACCACAACTAGAGAAAGCCCACACACAGCAACGAAGACCCAACACAGCCAAAATAAATAAATAAATAAATAAATAAATTTTTAAAAAATAATAATTAAATAAAATAACTTGGCTATATATTACAGAGAAAATGAACTAAGTAAAATGTGATTTAGCCTTCTTTCTCTGCCTTCTAGTAAAATTATTTCCATGTCCTTGCTTTTGTTTAAGACTTATAAATTATCTCTTTTTTTAAGGCAATTAATTTTGAAGTTATATTAATCAGAAACTTTTAGGTTTAAACCACCACTCTCTTCAGTGACATCACCGATAAGCTCTAACTTCATGCAGTTGTAGTTACTAGGGACCTAGAAAAAGGAGCACTTCTGTATTTGCTGGTCTTTTCTATCTCAGTTAGGAAGAACCACCAGCTTTGCCTACTCTCTTCAATTTATTTCTTGATTAGCATAATTAACTCCATCATCTATTGGTGACTTAAGCTAAGATGGAAAATGCCCAGAAAGAACTACATATATTGGCATGACTAACTTCCATCCTTTCTAAGATATGCTTTTCATTGCCAATTCAGAAAAGGATTTATTGGACCTATATTTGTGTAGCACTCAGGTGATGTCTGTCTTCAGCTATCTGTTAACTTGTTCTGCAAGATATCTTAAGTGATGAGACACCACTCTATTTCATAGATTCCAAGATGTACCTGGTAACACATTTTAACATTTGAAGAAAGGAGATGGTTCATAAACAATGGCATCTTATAAGTACCGTCAGCAAGGTGGCCAGAGTAGATAGTTGTCACTGGCTAAGCAGCATCACCTTGGTCACAGGTGTTCATATAATTACATATTCATTTAATCTATGTGCAGTTTAGTGCATTTTGTTACTAAGCATTTTGGGTTTGCTTGACTATTTAAATTGTCTTCAAAAGGATGGAACTAAAGTAATCAGGAGAAAAACAGTTAAATTCATTAGAATATATTCTACAGGATACTTGTTCATTATGTCTCAGAACTGTCAAGGTCATAAAAACCAAAGAAGGAGTAAAGCAGTGTCAGAGACCAGAGAATGCTGAGGAGCCATGACAACTAAATAAAATGTAGTACCATGACTGGATCTTGGAATACAAAGATGAAAGATGATATCAGAAAAACTGGTGAAATCTAAATAAAGGCCAGAGTTTAATTGATAGTAATGTAATGTATCAGTGTTTTCTTAGTTTTGACAAATGTTAAGATGGTGATGTAAGTTAACAATAGGGGAAACTGGGTGACAGATATGTGGAAATCTCTGTATTATTTTTGCAACTTTAATCTAAATTTACTCAAAAATAAAATGTTTATAAAAAGATTACATTCTGATTGATAATTGAAATGGAAATATTGAGTGCACAGAAAGGCACAAAAACAGAGAAGTGGAGCATGAATTTAATGCTATCAAGCAAACACTCATTATTGGAGAAATTATGGCAATTCCCTATCTTCTTCCAAAGCAAAAACTGTTTTAATGAGACCTAAGAATGGCCAATGGGTAGATAAAGGTATGTTAATGCTTTACTAGTGAGTTAAGTGCAGATAAAGTGCCTGTCTCTCAACATAATACAACAGAGGCTGAAAAATTGACCTTTCCCTCTCAATGGGCAAGAGGAATGTCAAAGCCCCAGCAGAGCTGGTGAATCAATTTATGGTCTGCATGCACAGAATAATTGAATGTCATTTTCTCTGAAGTTCATTGTTAAACTTTTGAGAATCTGCTTATATGCTAGAAACAATCAACAAAAGAAAAAAAGAAATGAAATTTTGCCAGAGAGAACTTCAACATTTTTAGAATGACTATCACATTTAGAATTTTAAGTAAAATCCTGAGTCACTAAAACTCTTGGAACACAAAGAAAAATGTTTTCAAACACATGGATATCAACAATTCTGAGTAAAACATTATTCAGAAGTGTAAATTTTTAAATTTATAGACATTTTAGGAATTTATTAAAAATTCCATTCACTATTTTATTTTCATGAATATATGGCAATGATATATGACTAAGTTTAAATAAGTAAAAATAAACTCTTTCAATAAGTATAAAAAATTCTAACTAGTAAAAAAGCATTGTACAATAGCTTAATCAATACTGTATTAACTTTGTGGTATATAATGTCATATTTTATAATCTTTTTTATAGGCACAGTATGTATATATATATATACACATATATTCATATATGTACAAATATATAAGTTCATATATATATACACACATAAATACAACATGTATGTTTTTTAAAGGAACAGTATTTATGGATTCTTGGTTACCTATTGGAGTAGTTTCCACTTGTATGTTCCTAGTATATAATATATAAATACACTTTAAAATTTTGTATTCAGAAGTGTTACTACAATCTCTTATATATTATTATTAATTTTATAATTATTAATAGCAATATTTTAGATAATAAGTTATTAGATAATATTTTTCTAATAATTCTAATTTTTTAAATGACATAATTTTTTTCTTTGTAAGTTTTATATATTTTGTTTTTTATATTTTTACTTCAGTGACTGGTACCTGAAATAAAATGCTGAATGGAAATGGTTCTCAAACACAAAGAGAAAACTTTTAAACTTTCAGCAATAAGTAATTATTTTAACAATCAATAGTTTATGATTTTTATTAAACATATTCTATATTACTATATAATTTTTTTCTATTTTAATTGTTAATATCCTGTATTAATTAATTGATTTTCTAATGTTAAATTAGTTTTCATTCCTCAAAATGCAAAACTCAATCTGATCATGGTATACTATCCTAGTTATATGTTGCTGTCACTACCTTATTTAAGATTTACATTTTTAAATAATATTGACTTGCAATTTTCTTTTCTCATAATCTCCTTACTTGGTTTTTCTCATTCTTTATTTGGTTGTGCATCATTTTATATATGGCTTACATGAGGCCTAATTTGTATATTAGATTAAGCCTTTTATTTCTAGAAGTTATCTCTTTGTCTCTATAAATGTGTTTTACTATAAATATGTTTTATTTTATATTAAGAAAGCAACCTCCATATTTCTTTTAGTTAGTTATTGCATGGCATATTTTTCATTCTTCTCTTTTACTTTTTAAAAAATTCTTGCATTTCATATGTCTTTTTTAAAGACCTTATTATTTGTTTGTTTATTTTATGCAGTCTAAATATTTCTCCTTTATCTGGAGCATTCAATCTATTTATATTTATCTTAGTTGCTCTTTTATTGGGTCACATTTATTTAAGTGCTTTCTACATTTGCAGTCTGTTCTTTGTTAATTTTCTCTTTCCTTTTTTCCTTTTTTTGGAGGGATGAAGTGTGCTTTTTTTATCATCACCCTCATATAAGAGTCTGAAAGTTATGTTGTCTATTTCTGTTCTTTTAGTGTTTATTCCTTTCTTGTAGCCAATAGACATTTCAAAGCATGGCCAGAGACATATCAGATGGTATCTGTTCTGTCAGATTGGGTTCTGAAGCAGAGCATGTAGTTTAGAGCACCCAGCCTACTTACAATGATTGCATTGTGTGTGAGAAAAATTTGGTTATTATAAGCCACTAAGAATTTTGTTTATTGTTACTGCAATATAACTTAATATATCCTGTCTAATGCATAAATTATTATCAGTGGTAAATATCATACAAAAATTGAAGTTGTGTGTGTGTATGTGTATTCTGTAATTAAATTATTACAGTAGGCTGGAAAGATGATGATCCTATTTATATAGTGGTATATTATTTGGTCAACCTGTGTCTGTGGAAACATGGAAGCATATCAAGTATGTAATGCACTTGTAGCTCTAGGGGAAAAATTTGGAAGTAAAATGCTACTAAAATGCTATGACTTGATTTCTGTGGATGTATTTGGTAAAGTAATACAAAGTAAGAAAAGAAATAAATATATCAGAAAAGAATTGGCTAGTTTTAAAGCAAAACTGAAAAGGACTAGAAAAAGCCCACAAATTTGGCAATTTGCAGGTTTGGAATTGCCATTGCTTCTAATCCCAAAAAGTAAAAGTCAGATTTGAGAAATACTTTCAGCAATAATTGCCAATTAAACTCAATGTTGTATCAAGGACCAAGTGAAGTATACAATGGTTACACCCAATAGTCATAATCACTAAACCTATAAAAAGTTCTCAGACTTAACGTCCAATTAATGATGTGTCATGAAATAAAATTACTTCACTTAGAACAAAGGACTTAATGGAAAGGAATGTCTTTCCTACTAAAGCCTGATAATTAATCGTATTTAATCTAAGAGATAGTCATATGGGAAGAATCATGGAAATATGAAAAAATATAACTATATTTGCCACTTACTTAAGTATACCTAACTATAAAATTCTAAGGAAAAAAAAAGCAGGGTCTTGGTTATGCAACAGTTACTTGCATATGATACCAATAGCACAAGTAACAAAAAGAAAACAACATAATAATTATGAGTTTTAAATATTAAAATTTCTTACACTTCAAAGCATACCATTTAGCAAAACATATTGTTAATAGACTGGAAGAAAATAGTGGCAAATGATATATCTGATAAAGGTCTTATGTCCAAAACATATAAAGAATTTTTACTACTCAATAACAAAAAGGCAAATGACCCACCTAAAACAATGGATAAAAGATTAGGGTAGGGCTTCCCTGGTGGCGCAGTGGTTGAGAATCCGCCTGCGGATGCAGGAGACACGGGTTCGTGCCCTGGTCCGGGAAGATCCCACATGCCGCGGAGCAACTAAGCCCGTGAGCCATGGCCGCGGAGCCTGTGCGTCCGGAGCCTGTGCTCCGCAACGGGAGAGGCCACAACAGTGAGAGGCCCGCATACCGCAAAAAAAAAAAAAAAAAAAAAAAAAAAAAAGATTAGGGTAGGCATATCTGCAAAGAAGATATAGGATTGAACAATGAGAATATCAAAAGATGCACAGCATCATTGGTGATTAGGCAAATGTAAATCAAAACCACAATGAGGGGCTCCCTTGGTGGCTCAGTGGTTGAGAGTCTGCCTGCCGATGCAGGGGACACAGGCTTGTGCCCTGGTCCAGGAAGATCCCACATGCCATGGAGCGGCTAGGCCTGTGAGCCATGGCCACTGAGCCTGCGCATCCGAAGCCTGTGCTCCGCAACAGGAGAGACCACAACAGTGAGAGGCCCATGTACTGCAAAAAAAAAAAAAAAAAGGGAGAGGACACAAATCAATAAAATTAGAAATGAAAAAGGATAAATCACAACTCACACTGCAGAAATACAAAGGATTATAAGAGACTACTACAAAAAACTATATGCCAATAAAATGGACAACCACAAAGAAATGGACAAATTATTGGAAAGGTACAATTTTCCAAGACTGAACCAGGAAGAATTAGAAAATATAAACAGACCTATCACAAGTAATGAAATTGAAACAGTAATTAAAAACCTTCCAACAAACAGAAGTCCAGGACAAGATGGCTTCACAGGTAAATTCTATCAAACATTTAGATAAGAGCTAACACCAATCCTTCTCATACTCTTCCAAAAAATGGCAGAGGAAGAAACACTCCCAAATTCATTCTACGAAGCCACCATCACCCTGAGACCAGACAAAGATGTCACCAAAAAAAGAAAATTATACACAGTATCACAGATGAACATAGATGCAAAAATCCTGAACAAAATACTAGCAAACAGATTCCAACAACACATTAAAAGGATCATACACCATGATCAAGTGGGATTTATCCCAGCAATGCAAAGATTCTTCAATATATGCAAATTAATCAATGTGATACACCACATTATCAAATTAAGGAATAAAAACCATATGATCATCTCAATAGATGCAGAAAAAGCTTTTGATAAAATTCAACACCAATTTATGATAAAAACTCTCCAGAAAGTGGGCATAGAGGGAACCTACCTCAACATAATAAAGGCCATATATGACAAACCCACAGCAAGCATCATACCCAATGGTGAAAAACTGAAAGCATTTCCTCTAAGATCAGGAACAAGACAAGGTTGCCCACTCTCACCACTCTTATTCAACATAGATTTGGAATTCCTAGCCATGGCAATCAGAGTAGAAAAAGAAATAAAATGAATACAAATTGGAAAAGAAGAAGTAAAACTGTCACTGTTTGCAAATGACATGATACTATACATAGAGAATCTTAAAGATGCCACCAGAAAACTACTAGAGCTAATCATTGTATTTGGTAAAGTAGCAGGACACAAAATTAATGCACAGAAATCTCTTGCATTCCTATACACTAATGATGAAAAATCTGAAAGAGAAGTTAAGGGAACACTCTCATTTACCATTGCAACAAAAAGAATAAAATACCTAGGAATAAATCTGCCTAAGGTGGTGAAAGACTTGTACTCAGAAAAGTATAAAACACTGATGAAAGAAATCAAAGATGACATAAACAGATAGAGATATATACCACGTTCTTGGAGTGGAAGAATCAACATTGTGAAAATGACTATACTACCCAAAGCAATGTACAGATTCAATGCAATCCCCATCAAACTACCAATGGCATTCTTCACAGAATTAGGACAAAAAGCCTTACAGCTCCTATGGAAACAAAAAAGACCCTGAGTAGCCAAAGCAATCGTGAGAAGGAAAAACAGAGTTGGATGAATCAGGCTCCCTGACTTCAAACTATGCCACAAATCTACAGTAATCAAGACAGTATGGTACTGGCACAAAAACAGAAACATAGATCAATGATACAGGATAGAATGCCCAGAGATAAACCCATGCACATATGGTCACCTAACTTATGACAAAGGAGTCAAGAACATACAATGAAGAAAAGACAGCCTCTTCAATAAGTGGTGCTGGGAAAACTGGACAGCTACATGTGAAAGAATGAAATTAGAACACTCCCTAACACCATACACAAAAATAAACTCCAAATGGATTACAGACCTAAATGTAAAACCAGACACTATAAAACTCTTAGAGGAAAATATAAGAAAAACACTTTTTGACATAAACCACAGCAAGATCTTTTTTAACCCATCTCCTAGAGTAACAGAAATAAAAACAAAAATAAACAAATGAGACTTAATGAAACTTAAAAGTTTTTGCACAGCAAAGGAAACCATAAACAAAACAAAAAGACAACCCTCAGAATGGGAAAAAAATATTTGCAAATGAAACAGAGAAAGGATTAATCTCCAAAATATACAAACAGCTCATGGAGCTCAATATCAAAAAAACAAACAATCCACTTAAAAAATGGGCAGAAGACCTAAATAGACATTTCACCAAGGAAGACAGACAGATTGCCAAGAGGTACATGAGAAGATGCTCAACATCACTAATTATTAGAGAAACGCAAATCAAAACTACAATGAAGTGTTACCTCATGCCAGTCAGAACGGCCATTATCATAAAATCTAGAAACAATGAATTCTAGAAAGGGTGTGGTGAAAAGGGAACCCTTTTGCACTGTTGGTGGGAATGTAAATTGATACAGCCACTATGGGAACAGTATGGAGGTTCCTTAAAAAACTAAAAATAGAACTACCATAGACCCAGCAATCCCATTACTGGGCATATACCCTGAGAAAACCATAATTCAAAAAGAGACACGTACCACAATGTTCACTGCAGCACTATGTACAATAGCCAGGACATGGAACCAACCTATTGACTTTTTAAACATTTTGTTTTCAGCACATACAGTGTGAACTTTTCAAGGACATGATTACAACTTAATCTTCTTCATATTCTCAAGGTTTATAATAGGGACAGCCACACAGTAGATGTTAGACTAAAATGTGTTGATTTTCCTACTGCAATAATTTAAATAACAAGTTTCACTGCTTCAATTAGAGTACTTTGTAATAAACTTTAGAAGAATTATCTAAAGATTTGTATTAGTCTCGTTTATCCAGAAATTACTTCTTATAATATTTTATTTTATTTATAAATCTCTATATTAATATCCCCCATAATTAATTTTTGTAAAGTTGTACCATTCTGAAACCGTAAGATAGACTCAAGCTTCACAAAATTCAAAATATATAATTAGTGTAATTGTATTATTTTCTTTCATACGTTTCATCATTTCTTTAGTACTTGCTTTTCTGTCACTAGAAAAAAATCAAATTGATCTTTGAAATGGTTGCATCCCTGAAATATGTTTAATTATCACTGCCATAGGTAACTGTGCCTACAATATAGTTTGTTGCTACTAAATGCATATTATACTCAGATAGGTATATCAAAGTGATAAAATCTATAGTGATAAATAATAGAGTGAAAGCAGAGGTGTTAATTTGTGCAGAAAAGATGTCTCCTCATAAATATGTAACAATTTTTATGGAGTGGCTAGTATGTGCCAATCAATATCTTATAACAGTAAACAAAATACCTTATGTGATTTTAGCTTCATAAAATGAATATGGAATAATGAAAAAATGACAAAATTGAGAAATTAAATTCAACTTAATGAAAAATTAAACTAAATGTTTAAACTTAAATGTAACTAATGTTAAAAAAATAGATATTATTTAAAGGAATTATAATCTCTCAGCGATAGAGACATTCAAACTTTAGAAACTAGCATTCCAAGGCTTTGATTCATGAAGGAGGCCATCTAAGAAAAGGTAGCATGATGACCCTAATTTTTTTTTACTGCTATTTTGGGAATGTAAGAGCTGTACTTAAAGATTATGTTAATTATTTTAAATGCCAGAAAATGCTCTGTTAAATAAAAAAAGAGAAAAATACAAATAGGGTCTAGTACATCTTAAGAGATATAGACTTTTTAGTTAAGTGGTGTGGGTGATGAAAAAAGAATGTGGATAAACTGTAATGCCCCATCAACTACATTCATACATAGATAATTAGGCAAAGGTAGTGGGGAAAAGTTGCAATGCCATATATGTTGAGGCATACAATTTTCTGACAGAAACCACAAACTGGAAATGACATGGTAGAACTTTAGATGTAGAATTGAGGGAGAACTGAACCAAAAGAAATTTAACTAACTTGTCTATTAACAAAATAAGTCTAGAAATTATGTAGTTTGTTTCAGATTGAAGAATGGGGGAAAATAACTTAGGTAAAATATTTTGTAGTAAAAAGGAAAATAAGAACATCCTGGAGATTTAAGAGATAATATTTCTTAAAATTAGGTACTATGGGATTCTAGTGTCATAAAACTAGAATATTTAGCATATATTCTTTTAAAAAAGCAATTACACAGAGACAAAAGTATTATAAAGAGAGGAAACACATACAAAATGAAAGTTAGACATGAGCTATAGAAAGGAATGCAAGAAAATTATAAGAAAAATTTACATCAGAATTATTAAAATATTAAAGTGATGTCACAGAAAATGGGTTCAATGAAACAAAGAATGTCAAGACAGAAGAGAAGGACAAAAATGTAAATAAGGTAAGAAATTAGAGAGAAAGCATTCTACTAAACGTTATTTTCCAAGAAATTTAATTTTTTAAATGTGAAAATCAATAATCTATAGCACAGTAGGAGAAAATATTTATGTGTCAAGTAGAGAATTTTGTGTGTGAATTCAATAGAATTCAGGTTTCTATAGAAAGTGAATGAAAATATAACCACAACAACCTAAATATAGTGTGGGGTTTAAATATAAATAAAAATATTTATGGTAGATTTACTTTTAGCTTTTTAAGGAATCTCCATACTGTTCTCCATAGTGGCTGTACCAATTTACATTCCCACCAACAGTGTAGGAGTGTTCCCTTTTCTCCACACCCTCTCCATCATTTATTGTTTGTAGATTTTTTGATGATGGCCATTCTGACAGGTTTGAGGTGATATCTCATTGTAGTTTTGCTTTCTGTTTCTCTAATATTTAGTGATGTTGAACATCTTTTCATGTACCTCTTGGCCATCTGTATGTCTTCTTTGGAGAAATGTCTATTAATATTATATTAATATTAATATTAATTAATAGGCTAAATGTCTATTTAGGTCTTCTGCCCATTTTTTTGATTACATTGTTTGTTTTGATGATATTAAGCTTAATGAGCTGTTTGTAAATTTTGGAGACTAATCCCTTGTTGGTCACATCATTTGCAAATATTTTCTCCTATTCTGTGGGTTGTCTTTTTGTTTTGTTTATAGTTTCCTTTGTTGTGCAAAAGCTTTTGAATTTCATTAGGTCCCATTTGTTTATTTTTTTTTATTTCCATTATTCTGGGAGATGGATCAAAAAAGATATTGCTGCAATTTTTGTCAGACTGTGTTCTGCCTATGTTTTCCTCTAAGATTTTGACAGTGTCTGGCCTTACATTTAGGTCTTTAATCCATTTTGCATTTATTTTTGTATATGGGTTAAAGAATGTTCTAATTTTATTTTTTTACATGTAGCTGTCTGGTGTTTCCAGCACCATTTTTTGAAGAGACTGTCTTTTCTCCATTGCATAGTCTTGCCTCCTTTGTCATAGATAATTGACCATAGGTGCCTGGGTTTATTTCTGGACTTTCTATTCTGTTCCATTGATCTATATTTCTATTTTTGTGCCAGTGCCCTACTGTTTTGATGACTGTAGCTTTGTAGTATAGTCTGAAGTCAGGGAGCCTGATTCCTCCAGCTACGTTTTTCTTTCTCAAGTTTGCTGTGGCTATTTGGGGTCTTTTGTATCTCCATACAAATTTTAAGATTTTTTTGTTCTAGTTCTGTGAAAAATGCCATTGGTAATTTGATAGGGATTGCATTGAATCTGTAGAGTGCCTTGGATAATATAGTCATTTTGACAATAGTGATTCTTCCAATCTAAGAACGTGGTATATCTCTCCATCTGTTTGTGTCATTTTCGATTTCTTTCATCAGCATCTTATAAGTCCCAGAGTACAAGTCTTTTGTCTCCTTATGTAGGTTTATTCCTAGATATTTTATTCTTTTTGATGAAATGGTAAATGGGATAATTTCTTCAATTTCTATTTCTGATCTTTTGTTGTTAGTGTATAGAAATGCAATAAATTTCTGTGTATTAATTTTTTATCCTGCAACTCTATCTAATTCATTGATGAGCTCTAGTAGTTTTCAGGTAGCATCTTTAGGATTTTCTATGTATAGTATCATGCCACCTGCAAACAGTGATAGTTTAACTTCTTCTTTTCCAATTTGGATTCCTTTTATTTCTTTTTATTTCACTTTATTAAATTTACTTTTTAGTAGTTTTGTAGTTCATGTACCACAATGTGCAATATTTATCTGAAAGAGTCAGAAAAATTATGTTGCCAGAGAAGTGCACCTCAGATAGCTTAAGCCCAGGTGAATCTTAGCCTGGATTCTGGAACTGAAACCCAAGTGTCAATAGAACATAATGTTTCCAACTTTTTTTACAAGGTTTTCTATTTTATCTTTCTTCCAATTGCGTGTTTTTATTTTTTTCCTCCTTTGTTTACAATCAATAAGTTTTTCCCCACTAGTTGCAAAGATGACTGGGTATTTAGTTTTGTGGTCTGACCATTTGATGATCTGTGTAGATTAATAGTAAATGTCTCTTCTCTTTTGGTAGAAAATCTGGTTTGTTAGTCTTTTTCTGTTGATTTATTTGTCTATATTTTTAGCTTATATCAATTAAGAATGTATGCTCCCAGTGAAGGAGAATCATTTTCTGATATCTAAATATGTGAATTTTTGTTTTTTTCTTTACTCTTTACCTGTGTCTGAAGTTACAGATATGAAATCATAAGTACTCTGTGTCTATAATTCAGAAAGCCTTTACCTCTCATTTGGTAAACCTGTAATGTTTTTCTATCTTTAGAGAATATCAGTATATTATAAACTTTCCAAAATAGATGTTATCTGATGGCTTGGAGATATGAATAAGCACACATATGTTCCTAAAATTCCCCTGAAATAAGAAAGTTGAACTTTTAATACATTAAGGGTGATAGAGTTGAAAATAACTTTCTTTTAATGGAAACTAACTCATAAATATTTTATGAACACACACACATAAAAATAAAACATTAAAATAATATTTTGGCAAACTAGTCTACTTTAATAATTTTGTGTTTTAAAAATCTATCCTTTCTCTAATTTATTATCACTATTAAGTATTATACAAGCATACATTTATTCTACCTGTTTTTTTTCCCTTTTCTGAGCTTATACAGGATTACTAGTCAAATAAGTTAACATTATTTCTGAGTAATTTTAAAGATTATTTTAGCAGTACTCATATTTTGTAATATGCCTGCTTGATGTTAATTTCCAGAATATTCAGGTAACTTAAAATCTTGGATTGATATAAAAAATTGATTTTAATTAATGTATAATCACTAGATCTGTAAATAATTTCTAATGGGGAAAGAATTCTGCAACATTCATTATAAAGCATAAATTTAAGCTTATATACTTTAACTTCTTATTTATATGTTATATATATATATAGATCATGTCTTTTGGTAATATTACTGATTTTGTTTGTTCCTGCCACTTTAAGAAGATGAATAAGGGATGTGTGACTGTAGAGTTTGTTACCTTTGCTCAGTGTTAATAATCTGCCAAATGCGTGAGTATACCAGACAGTTCTCAACTGTTCATCCCTAGTCCCCAGTTTTCTCTGTGAAATAGAAATTAGTTAACTGGCTAAAGTTAATTAATATGAGTAGTTGAATCTATACTAGGAGCAGTAGTGACAGAAGAATACAGTTATGCAGATGCTTTTGTTTTACAAGGAAAAAAGCAGTTTGATCTACAACACTGAATCTCAGACGTTTTTGGTTTCCAGCCCTCTTTATACTTTTGGGCTTACTTAAGTCTCTGAGGAGCTTTTGTTTATGTGGGTTGTAACCATCAATGTTTACCATGTTGAAAATGTGGAGCTTAAAAGTCATTAAGTACATATTTTCAATTCATCTGAAGATAGCAATGATGAACATAGTGCATTTTAACAAAAATAAGGTTTTGGTATATTGTGAAAATAGCTTTGACTTCATAAATCCCCTGAGGGAGAACTGCTGACGTAAAGTATTAGTTTTTCTCAGAACATGAAATAATAATGGATAAAACTTGGAAAGTGAATTTCATTTGCTTTGTTTAGAAAAACTGAGTTTGTAAAAAAGCACAATAAAATGTGTTAAAATCAAGAAAATTTCACTCAAACTTGATGGGTTTACCTCCTTGGTTTATTGATGAATAATTTAGCTACAATATGATAGATTTTTTTAATCTTACATATAATCTGTCTTGTTAGAAATAATTTTATTTCTTAGAATATTTTTTTGTGCTTTTTGTTGAATCTATTTCTCTCTCATATTAAAATCTTGGTAACCCACAACAAACTAGTAAACTCCAGTTGTGTAAACTAAAAGTTTTTTAAGTGATATTTTATTCTTACTGACTTCCAAATATTAAGAAATTTACTAGATTTCTTCCTTTTCATGGAAATTCACTGATTTGCAAATGTTCAGTAAGCATTCATCCACATATTGCTAGGATATATTTAGGGTTTATTTTGTCAAATCAATTTTGTAACTGAGATCTTACCTTGAGAATGTTGTTTATTTAATGATAGAAGAGACCACTTTTAAGAAATAAATGTTGGCTATATTTATAGAGCCAGTACCTACAGAACCTCCTCAGAAACGGTGAAATTCCCAGTTTTATAATGAGGGCTATTGTTATGATGGTGGATACTGTTGGATTAAAATTTTTTATGATTGTCATTGACTGGAATATATTAGACTAATAATAACAGCTATTATAAGAAGTACTGATGTAATGGTTTGTGTTAAAAATATTTAGTGGATTCTTCTATGGCTCCTGGGTTAAATATGTTAAGACGGGCACAATAGCTAGTCTATTTATTTTCAAGCTGATTTTAATTATTAATCAGTGTGAGCTTATTACTATAATTATTGTTCCTGAGATGATGGTTACTAGGATGGTAGTAAACATAAGGGGAATTATTAGTATGGAAAGGATATAAATCAACATTTGCAGGATATAGTCTGGCTGGTGTATCGGTTACAGGGTTCCAGCTTGACAGGTAGTAAGCGAGAACATGTCTTGGTAGGCCAGGAACCTTAATAAACTTTAGGCATATTGAAAATAGAAGAAGTCACCTAATTTTATCGATATTGAAGGAGAAACCTTGTAGAGTGTCTTAAGATTAGTTTCCTAGCAAATTCTAAAGGCTTTTAATAGTTCAATCCAACTTTCTTTATGAAATCTTTTAGTTAATAGTTTAGTAGTGACATTTACGGTGTTAGAGGTTGGTTATTCAATACTATGTGACTCTAGATTTGCAAAGCAAATTAAAAAAACAAATGTATGGTTAATTGACATTCTCCTTACACTTATATAAATAATCAGAACAACATAATGGTGGCAGGTTTTTGTGATTTGTTTTTGCATCAAGAATAATCTTGCTTTGTGATCACTATGATCACAGGCAAGGAGTACTAGGAAAAATGGTACAATATTGAAATGGGCAAAAACAATTACTGTATGTCCTCTAGAGCACACTTTGGGGTTATCTCCTGAGCTGTTTAAAACTAGGTATATTGTTAAAAAATTGAATCATGTGGATGATAATACACATGATTTTTGTCCATAGGAATCCAAATGAACTTTATGAAATACTTCTGATTATTGTACTGTGAATATTGACAAGTTTTACTTCTATTTGGAAATTTATTTCAGTATTCCTTTTTGCCTAATTGTAATATCTTAATGGTACCAACATTGACTAATTACATACATTATTGATGTGTATTTTTTTTTTACCAAAAATAGTTGGCATTAGATTTTTCCTCTGATACATTAAATATCAAACTATAATAATCATATCATCATTGTTTTAAGATAATAACAGAGTGACCTATCAGAGAAACTTATTCATCTGTATAAGTAGCAAAAACACATGCTCAGATTTTCAAGAAATGAGAAAATGTATTCCCAGTGAACACTTCAAAAATTAGTTTTGTTTGGTACAATATTACTCTCAGGGAACAAGAAATTACATAAAATACTGGAAAATCTAAATAATACTTCCAAATCCAAAAAGTGATAATAAGTTCCAAAATCTAAGATGTTATATATAATAATGAGAATTTAATAATACTAATATATCCTAAGATTATAGCCATAGTTAACAAATATTAGAAGAGGGATAATAAAAATATATTGTGATTTATAGAGGATCAAATGACATTATGGGTTTTGACAATAAAAGTGAACTAATATATTAATAATCTTAATGGGAATATTAAGTTGATCAGAAATTTGTATGTATACATCCCTATTAATACTGTATAATACAAGAAAATAAAACATCCAAATAACTAAAAACAGAAGGTGAGTTTTACACAAAGCTTAAAAACCGAAAGGATAGAATAAAATTGTAGCATAAGGTAAGGGTCTTTATATGAGTAAAGTCTTCATTTTGCAATAAATATTATTTAGAGCACTAGCTAAAGATTTTGGAAACATTAAATATGGTCTCCATATTTATTTGAATTTCCTTGGAGAACATTCTTAAAATTGTTTTTAGGCATCTCCTTGGAAGTTGAAACCTGTGCAGTCTGCACAATTGTAGGAGGCAATCCTGAGTACCTACCACAACCATATTCCAAAAGGATAGGTTAAGCATTGAAAATTAAAGCTCCAAACCACAGAAGAATTGGAAAATGTGAAAGAATATAGACTTCCACAAGTTTGAAGGCAAACGAATGAATGGAGAATTTTCAATTATATGATAAAAGTTGTAATCCTTAATATACAAGTGTACCTCTAAATAGTGTCAATATACAATTAAAACTTATTTGTGTATATCTTTTAATTGCTCTCCCAATACTGTAAATTTTATATAGGAGATCTCAGTAAGTTTGTTTAATTTTACAGTATACAAATAGAAAGATACATACCTCAGTAGAAAAACATGTGAAGTATATTAACATCTGTTTTACAGAGAATAATTTCAAAATGTCAGTAAACAAGTAAGTATTACTAGTGATCTAGGAAATGCAGAATAATAGAGTTTTTTTCATTTACCTAACTTGCAATGATTACAGATTAAAATTCACATGCTACTTAGATTTTATGTAAATAGTTATAGTGTACAGATGTTAAAAGAGAATAAATTAACATGAAGTTTCTGAAAATACAAAGTTGTAATAGGCCCCAAATTAAACAAAACATGGTATCAATGACCCAGGAATTACATCACCAATAAATTATGTTAAAAGGCAATAAGTTTGCAAATTTATATATATAAGTATATTCTAGACAGTACCACAATATTGTAAACCACATAAGTGACTGTAAATATAGGTATATTTAAATCTATTATAACATATCTGCACAATGGAATTGTATTTAGTTTTAAAAGAAAAATATAAATGTATATATAAAAATATAAAAATATTATAATTATGTAGTAATAAATGAAAATACTAAGATTAGTAAAACAGTGTATGCACATAGATAATTATAAAATAAACAAGATTGTGTTTTTAAAATTTGTCTAAACACACCCACAGGATTAAGAATAGTAAACAATCTTTTCAGCAAGAATGTGAAAAAGGGGAAATAAACCTATTGATTGGATATTCTTTTTAGAGAAGTATATGACATCTGTCTTTCCACTGACTCCCTTTGTTCCATGACGAGATACTTTCATGGCCTAGGCATTTGTCTTTTTGGAATAGATATAGGTGATAGCAACTAAATTGTCATTAGCTCCTTCTGAGTCCTAAGTCTATTCTCTTATCTTTCCCTCAAGTGCCTGTTTGGAGTGGGAAAATGTTTCACTGAGCATTCTTAAAACACATTAACTGCGATAATTTACAGTGTTCCTAGAGCCTACTCCCTATTTTCAAGCAAGGCTGACCTGTTCAGCTATTTCCCTAAAGGAAAATTTCTACTCTTCAAGTAGAACCATATCTTTCAGTAATGTGTATTGAATTTCATTACGTGCTTTTATCTGAATGTATTGAGTTCCTCACAAGGTTTTCTTCCTCTCATCTTTTTTTTTTTTTTTTTTTTCTTTTGTGGTACACGGGCCTCTCACTGTTGTGGCCTCTCCCGTTGCAGAGCACAGGCTCCGGACGCGGCACAGGCTCAGCGGTCATGGCTCACTGGCCCAGCCGCTCCGCGGCATGTGGGATCTTCCCAGACTGGGGCACGAACCCGCGTCCCCTGCATCAGCAGGCGGACTCTCAACCAGTGCGCCGCCAGGGAAGCCCGTTCCTCTCATCTTTTAGAATTGTGAATTATTTAAATAGATATATCTAATATTAACCAACTTCAAATTCCAAATAAATCTTTCTTGGTCATTATGATCTATTTTACACACTGATGGATTCAATTTGTTAATATTAAATTAAGAATTTGTAGTATATAAAAGTGAGAATTGCCTAAATGTTTCTTTTCTTGTACTGATTTTGTGTAGTTTGGGTATCAAGTTGAAACATCCTTCATTAACTGGTTGAATGGGATTTCTACATTTTCTTGTTAGATTTTTATACTCTGACCCAGTCAGAATAGGGAGGAATGAGGCTCCAACTACTTTCTTACTAAGAATGACAGTTTTCACTAATCAAGTGTTCTTCTGATCTGATCTCAAAGTGTTATATACAGTTACTTTAGATTCAGACTGCATTTTAAAACAAAATATGATCAGTGTTTGAACTAACTATAATCTGTGTTTTTTTACCCCCCTCCTTCTCAAGGGCTATTAACCAATCCCACTTTTCCCTATACTCTAATTGTTATAATTTTTTGAAAATATGTGTTTTTTAAATAATGTATGTTAATATTTGTCCTAATACTTTCTCTGAGTACTTTGCCTTTAAAAGGGTAGTATCATCAACAAAAATTTGAAAGGTATTTTTTATTTTCATATTTAATTCTTCCATCTACTAACAGCTTATGTATTTTGAAAGATATGTACTTCACATTTAATAAGAGTAAACAGAGGCAGTCACATCTTAATATTATGTATTTTTCATATAACAAAATGTAATCTGCCTATTTAAATGTGCAGTATTCTAGAAATCCAAATGATATGAAAATTATCTATGAGGTGATTTTAATATAAAAACTATAATACATTGGTATACATATCACATGGACTGATTGTTCATTTTCTCTCTTGCCCAAAGGGATTCATGAAAATACATTGTCAAAAAGCCAAAGGATACTTAAATTTTACAATGCCTATGTGATTTTTATATTTTTGTAGCAACATGTAGAGTTGGAAAGACAACTCAAATTATTATAGAATCAAATAAAAATTGTAGCATATGAAAATATTTGTTTTGCATACAATTCCTAACTGAACCTTCTGCACAAATGCAGATGACAGTTACTCTTTTTTTTTTAAGACTGAGGGATTTTAGTAGCAAGCATACCTTGATATTTATTTTCCCCAAAGGGGAAAAATAATGGAAAAAATTACCTTGCATATAATTTAAGTTTAAATCTCAGTTGGTGAAATGCATTACATTGTCTCCCTCACATAAAAAGTATGTGTTTTATTTGATAAAAGCTTTCAAAAATATGCTTTTAGGTTTTTTAAAATAAATTTCCAAAGTAGCTAATTTTTAAATATTCATGTCTATTTTATGTTGCTTATTGTCATATACACATTAAGTATTTGATTTATAAAATCAATTTTATTGTAATAAATGTAGAAATAAATAGAATCACTACTCAACTTGATTCAATTATTTTTATTTGGTCTGATATTCTAATTATATTTTGACTAATAATTTTGAATTTCTCTAAATTATAATTATCTCTGGTCTTTCTAAACCATTATTCATTTTAAAGCTCTCTATGACTAATGAATTAAGTGGCTAATTAAGAAAAAAGGAAATTGAACTTAATCATACTGCTCTGGAAAGAGTGGAAAGTTACTATATGTTTTGTTTGATAGAAATGGTTTACTATAAATCTTGATTATATTAGGCCAATTATCAATGAAAGGAATGTGATAGTGTTTCTTTTTTTAGTATTTTGCTTAAGGTAAATATAGAAATATTATAAATATTCAGGGGATTCATGTTTTTTTCAAAATTATGTACTGATTATCTATACTTTGCCAGGAACACAAAAAATATTTGAATATTTGCAAAATGGTGACACACAGGGGTGACAAAACAGACAAGAGCCCTATCAAATAAAGGGCCAATTGGGGAAAAGCTGGTGATAATTAGACAAATAAATAAATGATAAAATTGTGGGAAAATAAAACAAAATAGAGCACGACTTTGTGGTGGGGTGAGGATAGTATTTAGATGGTATCATCTGGGTAGCTCTCTGAGGAAGTGACATGTGACCAGCAGTCCTAATTACAAAGACAAGCCAGCCATGTGACAGTCTGGAGGAAAAGTGTTACTGGCTATCAGAAGAGGAGGTATAACAGTCTTGAGTTTGAATGATCCTGTTATTTTCTAAGGACAGTCAGATTCTTTAACTGGAGTGAAGGAAGATTTGTAGAGGAAGTCCACAAGACAGGGAGGAGCCAGATGATGTGTGGCCAAATGAGCCATATTAAGTGTTTGAATATTATTATATATACCATGGAAAACCATTGGAATGATTTAAAGCAATAGAATAATATAACCAGCCTTATATATATATATATATATATATATATATATATATATACACAAGCAACCTGATTAGTATAGGAGGTATAATCCTCTTTGTCAGAGACAAAAATCAAAACAGTAAGATTCTTAAGTAAACCAGAGAGAGTTTGATTAGTAGATGGTGTTGGAGAAAGTGAAAAATGGATAGATTTGGTATATACTTTGGAGTCAGAACTTGCTGATGGATTGGCTGATGGAGGAAGGAAAATATTACAAAATGAGATCAAAGTGAATTATATTTGAGCTGTTATAAAGACTGTCATCAATCTTATCAGAATAAAATATTCTACCCGAGCAAATAGCCTTACGGTGAAAACATTTCCACAACAAGGAGCCCTGACCATTTAAGAAACTTTAAAGTGCCCAAGTATGTCTGTAGTGCTGGTGGAGAAACAAAAGAGGAGAAAAATTCAGAGACAGATAAAGGTTAAATATACAGAGTTGTAATTCACATTTACAGTGTAGACATAGCAAAAACAACAAAAAGGTCTTGGCTTAAGACTTTATTAAAGTGTCCTAAGGTCAGAAGAGCTCAAGGTGACTTGTTGGGGTGGGAGGGCAAGATGAAAGATTTAATGGGTGTATTGCAGGAGGCAAGTCAAAGTTCAGCTCTGTTCCAAGAATTGTCTGTTCAAATTCTCAGAAAGATTGAGAAAACTGAGGTTTTGTTAATCAACCCTTTGTTTACTCTTTATATAGCCAAAATTGCTAGAAATTTTTTTTTCCAGTACTTAAACATGCCAGCATGTTCCTCTTTCTTGTAAATCTTAAGACAATGCAGAAGGAAAGTGAGAGTAATGTATGATGTTCTTGGTGAGAGGGAATAAATAGCTTCTTTTTTTAATTTTTAATTTACATCATTATAGATTAGAACAGAAATAATTTTTTGATAATGTCTATTTTGATAAAATAGCACTAATTTACAGATGAAAAATAAGTTTTGGAGAATATATTATATGTGAACTTAGTGACAAGCCAGATGTAGAATTTAGAATTAAACATCTGAATTCTAGGTGGTGAGTGTTCCTGAAGGCTTGAAAATTTAGTGATATTCTCATTTCAATTTTTAAGGAATGGTAAGAGAAAATTATGTGATAGCCATGTTCTTTCCAACAATGATCTTTTATTTTATAAATGACATACAAGTATTCCTAATTCCACTCATACTACACTGAGTAAGAATAATTATCCCTATTTCAGAGCATCTGAGTTGGAACTCGAATAGCATTTTATGACTCAATCCTGTAATTAAGTCAAAACCTTTCATTATATTGTAAAATAATACAGATGTGCTCTGGATCAAATAAAAATCTCCCATGGAAGTTAGCGTAAATGACAAAATATATATTTATATAGAGAAATGATACTGAATTTTTTCAAACATATTTTTAATGGAAGAACATGGTAGCTTTTACATTAAATTCATCTATTTCCATGGGGAATGATGTTCTAAGATGTGCAGCAGTATAGGAACCAGTACAATAGAAGGACCTAAGGGAAAATTAATGTTTTAGCAAGATAATGGTGAAGAACATGTAAATGCATCCATTTATTTGCACATTTTTATGTTGATTCTGGTGATATAAAAATACATTAAAGTAAATTTTACATTCCTTTTAGCTATGGAACTTTAGCTATATAATTGGCAAAAGTTTAAGGAATTTTATTAACAATGATTTGGCATCTGTAAAGTGAAACATAACTTATTGTATAAAAATTTATTAATAATTATCAAAAGCTGTGACAATATTAATACATGTTGAACTAAATATGCATCTTATAACAACTGAACCAAAAAAGATAAGTGTACACAGTTAGAGGTATGAATTCATCAAAACAATAAGAAATCCCCTTTAGTCGATTAACACTATGTCACAGGCATTTTCCTAAATGCATTAACATTTCTGATTATTATTTGACTGAATAAACAGATAGAATTGACCTGATTTTGTAACATTCTGTGCCATATTATAATTTTCCTTCTCATACTACTTCACCTAATTAAAAACCCATGGCTAGGAATCTTTCCTGGGGATGATGGGTAAGCACCATTGAATGATTGAAATATACACAAAATCTGTGTGTACATGAAAATGGAATCTACTCACAAAGATTTGTGACTCCAAGATTTAAAATTCTTATGTTATTTAAATTAGCAATATTTTGTGTTAAGAGTAACCAAAAATGAAATTATTTTGTATTCCTTCCAATAGGTACTATATCGTTAGACTAATTTTAAAAACAACTGTTATCACTGGTGAAACACCTCATGAAAAATATCAAGAATTCTCAGTAATAAGGAGGGATTTTCTGGGCAACATTTCAGCCTCAGAGGATAGATAATAATACATAATTTTTCCCCAATAAATAAGATTTTGTTAAACATCTCTGAAGCCATGCCATATAGAATTCGTGGAATACATTCACAGATATTTTATTTAAAAAACATTTGCATGATCAGGAAAACATGGTTTCAGCATTTCACAAATATTTAAATCACAAAGAAATACAGTTGAGGGAATTTTTTATTATCATTGAATTTGGGACAATAAAGAATGAGACCCAACTACCTAGCTACAATAAAGCATGGATCTGATAGATGCCAGCAATGAATCAACTGATGAATATAAATCAAAATAGGATGCAGAATAGGATCAGGGTATGATACAATCCAAAGAGTAAAAATGAAAAGAAAAACATGTCATGGAAAAAATACGTGTGTTTATATTTTATCCAAGAACATGGGATATCTTTCCATTTATTTTTGTCTCCTTCAGGTTCTTTCATCAATGTCATTGTTTTCAGTACAGGATTTTCATCTCCTTGGTTAAATTTATTATTATTAAGTATTTTATTGTTTTGGATGTTATTGTAAAAGGAACTGCTTTCTTTATTTTCCTTACAGAGAATATCTTGTTAGTGTATAGAAATACAACTGATTTTTGTGTGATTTTCTATACTGCAACTTAATTAATTCATTTATTCTAAAAATTTTTTGGTGAAATCTTTAGGGATATGTGTGTGTGTGTATGTGTGTCTGTGTGTTTGTGTATACATATATATGTTTGTGTGTGTGTGTATATATATATATATTCACAATATTTGCAAACAGAGACAAATTTACTTCTTCCTTTCCAATTTGGATGCCTTTTGTTTCACTTTCTTGACTAATTGCTATGGCTAGGAATTCCATTACTATGTTGATTAGAAATTATGACAGTAGGGCTCCTTGTCTTGTTCCTGTTCATAGGGGAAAAGCTTTCAGCTTTTCACTGTTGAGTGTGATGTTAGCTTTGGGCTTCTCATACGTGGCCTTTATTATGCTGAGGTAGAGTCCTATACCAAAGGATGTTGAAATTTTTCAAATTCTATGTCTATTGAAATGATCATGTAATTTTATCCTTTGTTTTGTTAATATGGTGTATCAGATTTATTGATTTGGGTATATTGAATCATCCTTGTGTCTAGAGATGAATCCCTCTTGATCGTGGTATATGATTCTTCTAATGCACTCTTGAATTTGATTTGCTAGTATTTTGTTGGGGATTTTTGAATTGATGTTCATCAATGACATTGACCTGTAATTTTCTTTTCTTGTAGTAGTGTCCTTATCTGACAACAATATCAGAACAATGCTGGATTTACAAAATGAGTTTGATAGTAACCCTTGTTCAATTTTTTGGAAGAGTTTGAGAAGGATTGATATTCATTCTTCTTTAAATGTTTGGTATAATTACCTGTGAAGCATCAAGTCCTGGGCTTATCTTTCTTAGGAGATTTTGTATTACTGATTCAATCTCCTTGCTTGTTATTTGTCTGTTCATATTTTCTGTTGGTTCATGATTTAGTCTTGGTAAGTTGTATGTTTCTAGGAATTTATGCATTTCTTCTCAGTCACCTAATTTTTTGACATATAATTGTTCATAGTAGTCTCATGATCTTTTGCATTTCTGTAATATCACTTGTAATATCTCCTCTTTCATTTACAAATTTATTAATTTGAGTCATTTCTTTTTAATTAGTTAGTCTAGCAAAAGGTTTGTAAATTTTGTTAACTTTTAAAATAAACAGCTCTTAGTTTTGGTTGCTCTTTCTATTTCCTTTCTAATCTCTATTTTGTTTATTTTTGCTCTTATATTTATTATTTTCTTTTCTCTGTTAACTTTGGGTTTAGTTATTACTTTTCTAGTTCCTTAAGTTGTAAGGTTAGGTTGTTGTGTTATTTATTTACCTATCCACAGAATCTGAAACCAATAAATGAATAGGAAGACCAAAGTGCATCAACCATTTACAGTTCAACCTGCTATTGATTTTGTAATTGTGGATACAAATGACAAAACTTAACTGTCCACTAATCATATTACTAATATGAATTAGTAAAACTCAGGTTGGTATTTTATTGTAAATTCAATCACAATATAATTATAAATTGATATCCATGGTTCTTTAAATGCCTCTTAAAGGAGTAATCTGAGTATGAATTTATTATTTTCAATAGAGAACTTTCTGAGAGATTTTGAAAAATTATTTTGTTCACTAAAATAATGCCACTTCTTGTGAAACTGAGTCATCAAGTGCAAAGAAAATTATGCATTTTACCAGGTAGATGGAAATTGAAATGTTTCTTTGGGTGTATTTTCTCCATTACTCAAGTCATGGTGTGTATAACTTTAATATTAAAGAAGAAGCTTTCGGGCTTCCCCGGTGGCACAGTGTTTGAAAGTCCGCCTGCTGATGCAGGGGACACGGGTTCATGCCACGGAGCGGCTGGGCCCGTGGGCCATGGCCACTGAGTCTGTGCATCTGGGGCCTGTGCTCTGCAATGGGAGAGGCCACAGCAGTGAGAGGTCCGCGAACCGCAAAAGAATAAAAATTAACAAGAAGCTTTCGATTAATTTTTGGATAAACTAAGTCAAGAAAACAGTGTCTGACATTTTAACTAAAAGATTCACCATTATGTTTTATATTACTCTCCAGTATTTTGTATGTGATAGAAACACATGTCAGTACAAGGATTTTCACATATTTCCATCTATAACCAAGCCTTTGTAATGGATGTTTTGTATTTCTGAATCACATTCAAAATATTTTTGGCTCAATTTGAGCCCTATAAAACTTTGTGTGTGTGTGTGTGTGTGTGTGTGTGTGTGTGTGTGTGTGTGTGTGTGTGGTACGCGGGCCTCTCACTGTTGTGGCCTCTCCCGTTGCAGAGCACAGGCTCCGGACGTGCAGGCTCAGTGGCCATGGCTCACGGGCCCAGCCACTCCGCAGCATGTGGGATCTTCCCGGACCGGGGCACGAAGCCATGTCCCCTGCATCGGCAGGCAGACTCTCAACCACTGCGCCACCAGGGAAGCCCACAACTTGTTTTATTTCCAGTTTTTGGTGATTGTAATAAAAGTTGTTATAAACCTTCACAGGCAGCTTTATGTGAACATAAGTGTAGTGCACGTGGGAAAATACCTAGTAGAAGGCTGTCATGTGGTAAGTGTATTTTTAAGTTTATAAGAAGTCACCAAACTTTTCAAAAGTGGCTGTGCCATTTTACATTCCCACCAGCAATGTGTGAGCATTCCAGTTCTTCTACATCCCAATCTAACTTAATATTGTCTGCCTATTTGATTACAGCCCTTTAGTGAGTGGTAACTGGTATCTCATGGTATTATTTGCATTTCCTTAATGACTAGTGATATAGAGTATATTTCATGTTCTTATTTGCTATCCATTTATATTCTGTGGTGAAAGTTCTGCTCAGATATTTTGCCCATTTTTCAAATATTTTTAAACTTTATTTTGAACTAATTCCAGGTAACAGGAAGTTGCAAAGATAGTTCATAGAGTTCTTGAGTACCCTTCATCAAATGTTACCAGTGGTTACATCTGTTATAAGTATAGTATCAAAACCAAAGAATTAACATTGGGAAAATGTGAGTGTATAATTCTATGTCATTTTATGATATGTAGATATTTGTGTAGTCCACCACTGCAATTAAGATACAGAACAAATCTATCACAATGAAGATCTCTCTCAGGCTACTCATTTATAGTTTCCCCCAAACCCCCTGCTCCTCACTATTTCTAGCCCCTTTTACCCACTCATCTATTCTCCTTTTTTATAATTTTGTCATTTTAAGACTTTTTTATAAATGGAATTACACAATACGTGACCTTTAGAGATTGGCGTTTTCACTTACCATAATGGACTTACGATACATCCAAGTTGTTGCATGTATCAAGAATCCATTCCTTTTAATTGTTTAATTTTAATGTTAAGCAGTATTCTATGATATAGATATATCAGTTTGTTTAACCATTCACTCACTGAAAGGCATTTGGGTTGTTTCCAGTCGCTGACTATTAGAAACAAAGCTGCTATGAATATTTGAGTGTGAATTTGAAACTGTGGGTAATCATTTGTCAAATCCATTTCACCTGCCTTCACTAATCAAGGTAGTTTTAAGACTTGTGTGTCCTCCAAGCAGCACATAGCTTAAACAGTAAGATGTTTGCCAGAGTTGTTTTTCAGCAACTTGGAGTCAACTGTTTCTAGTTAGAGTTGAAGTTGGAGTCAGCTGTGTCTAGTAAGACTGGATAGGACCAGAGACCTTCCTATTTGGCCAGATTGACCGCCCAGTAACCTTTTGACATCAGAAGACCCAAAACTCCACCTTCAGAACATGCTAATCACCTCCATTTTTAAATGTGCAGAGGCCTGCAGCTTAATTACACCTGAGAAGATTACTGCACCTTTTTCCAATCACCTTTCCCCACCCTCCCCAAGCTCCGCATACGTCAGAATGCCCTGCTTATTTATTCTTTATCCCGCAAACCTCCCAAGGTCCTTGCCCTCAAGGTGGAGGTTCGGAGACTTGTTCTCCCCTCTCGCTTGGTTGCATTGGGAATAAATCCTCTCTGCTGCACACCTCAGTTCTCAGCGGTTTGGCTTGCTGTGCGTCAGGTAAAAGGAACGTGGTTTGCTTACAATTTTCTCTTTGTTTTTGTTTGTTTGTGCCTGTATGTGCATGTTAATATAACTTTTTAATTTCTCTGGAATAAATGCCCCAAAGTACACTTGCTGGGTTATATGGTAAGTAAATGTTTAGTTTTGTAAAAAGACTGTTGTAGTCTTTTCAGTGTGGCTGTATCATTCTAGATGCCCACCTGCAATGTATGAGTAATCTAGTTCTCTCTATCCTTGTCAGCATATAGTATTATCAGTATTGTGCATTTTAGTCTTTCTGACAGGGAGAAGTGGTATCTCATTGTGGTTTTAATTTGCATTTCTCTAAAGGCTAATGATGTTGGACATGTTTTCATGCTTATTGATGGGTCCTCTTAGGTGAAATATATTTTCATGTCTTTTGCTCATTTTCCAATTGGAATTTTTTAGTTGTTATTGTTCTGTTGTTGTTTGTTTTGTCTTACTGTTAACCCTGAGAGTTCTTTATGTCTTCTAGACACAAGGCTTTTGTAGGATATATAGTTTGCAAATATGTTCTCCCAGTCTGCAGCTAGTTTTTGATTCTCTTCACTGAGTCATTTGCAGAGAAAAGTTTTTAATTTTAATGACATCCATTTTTTATAAAGGTTTCGTTTTGTGTGTTGTGCTCTTGGTTTGAGTCTAAAAATTATTTGCCAACCCTTAAGTCCTGAATTTTTCTTCTATTTTTTTCTAAAAGCTTAGATTTTTCTGAGGTTTGTTTCCTTCTAGGAAAAACTAGGAGAACTTCTAGTTTTCCAAAAGTGACTCATTTTAGTTAATTTTGGTATAAAGTTTGAAATTTAGTTCAAAGTTCTTTTTTCCCTACGAATATCCGATTGTTCCACAACATTTGTTTAATAGGCTACTCTTCCTCCACTGAATTGCTTTTGTATTTATCAGTTAAGCATATTGGTGTGGATCTATTTATGAGTTTCCATTCTATTACATTAATCTGTGTGTCTTTTCTCCACTAATACCACACTGCCTTGATTACTATGGGTATAAAGTAGATGTTAATGTCAATAGAGTGATTCCTTCTACTTTATTCTTCTTTTACAAAATTGTTTTAGCTATTCTAAGTCCACTGTCATTCCGTGCAAGTTTTAGTATGTCTGTCTATATATGCAAAAAAGAAAATCTTTCTGGAATTTTTGTAAGAATCATGTTAAACTACACATATATTTGGGAAGATATCTTTAGTATGTCGAGTCTTCCACTCCATGCACTCAGTATACCTTTACTTGTTTAGATATTTTTTGAATATTTATCAGTAATTTTAAAAAGTACTCAGCTTAAAAGTCCAGTACAAGTTTTGTTAGATTAATGCAAAAGTGTTTCATTTTTATGAATTATTGGAAATAGTACTATTATTTTTAACTTTGGTTTCTACATGCTATTATATAGAAATGTGATTGATTTTCCTTTTGTTGACCTTGTATCCTGTGAACTTTCTGAATGAAATAGTCTATTCGCAGAGTTTTTTGGAGATTAATTGAGATTTTCTATGTAGACCATAATGTCATCTGCAAAAAAAAAAAAAATTCTTTTCAATCTGCAGGCGTTTCATTTCTTTGTCTTGCCTTATTGTGCTGACTAAAACATACACTATATGTACTCATGTTCTTTTTGTTCTAAAGGCTGGAACATCACTATTGATTAGAGTGGTGACAATGGATATGCTTTCTTTGTTCTCAAAATTAGAAGGCAGGCTTTTGGTCTTACATCATTAAGTACAATGTTAGTTGTAGGTTTATTTTTTTTTACTAGGTGATCTTATCAAGTTGATAAAAATTATCCTCTACAATGTCCTGATAGTTTTTTTATCATAAATTGATGTTGGATTTTGTCAGATGCTCTTTCTGAATTAACTGATGTGATCACATGATTTTTCTTCCATAGCCAGTTGATATGGTGTATTATTTTGGTTGATTTTCAAATATTAAATCAACCTTGTATACTTAGAATGAATTCTGTTTAGTTATGGTATACGATTTTCATACAGCTGTAGATTATTCAGTTTGCTAATATTTTCTTTTTCTTTTTTTAAAATGTAAGCTGGGAAGCACAATGATTAGACTTAGATTTTATTTATTTATTTATTTATGGCTGTGTTGGGTCTTCATTTCTGTGCAAGGGCTTTCTCTAGTTGCGGCAAGCAGGGGCCACTCTTCATCATGGTGTGCAGGTCTCTCACTATTGCAGCCTCTCTTGTTGCAGAGCACAGGCTCCAGACGCGCAGGCTCAGTAATTGTGGCTCACGGGCCTAGTTGCTCCGTGGCATGTGGGATCTTCCCAGACCAGGGCTCGAACCCGTGTCCCCTGAATTGGCAAGCGGATTCTCAACCACTGCGCCACCAGGGAAGCCCTGCTAATATTTTCTTGAAGACATTTACATATAATTTTATGATAGAGAAACTTCTTTAATTGTTATGCTTTGTTCTGATTTTGTTACCAGGGTAATGCTGGCCTCAAACATTGATTTGAGAAATGTTTCATCCTCTTCTATATGCTGGAAGAGATTTGCTAAATTAGTATTAATTCTTCTTTACATATTTGGAAGATTTCTCCAGTGAAGTTTTCTGAGATTTGTTTTACAAAGAAATTTTAATTAAAAATGTATTTAATATGATTACAGTACTATTCAGTTTATCTATTTCATTTTTATTTAGTTTTGCTAGCTTGTAGTTTTGAAGGAGTTGATCCATTTCTTCTTAATTATTGGATTTATGAGTAAATAGTTGTTCATACTATTACCTTAATGTCCTTTTAATAGCTATAGTGTCTGCAGTCCTGTACAAATGATGCTCTGTAATTTCTAACTCTCATGATTTATTTCTTCATCTTTTTATTTTTGCTAGAGGTTTATCAATTTAATGATTTCTCTTTCACTTTTGAAACATTTTTTGCAAGGTAAGAATTCTGTTTGAACATTTTTCTTTCAGCAGCTTGCAGATGTCACTTTATTTTATTTATGGGTGAGTTATTTACTTAAACCATTTATTTATGCTTTATGGTGGGAAGTCTGGTATAATTCTCACCCTTTGTCTTTTAGAGGTAGTGTGCTCTTTTTCTCTATCTGCCTTCAAGATTTTGCTTTGCTCTTCATATAAATCCTGCTTGGTGCTCGCTGAGCTTGATAGGTCTGTTTTAGTGTCTATCACTGTTTTGGAAAATTCTTATACATTATTTCTTCAGGTATCTTCAACCTCTATTTTCTCATTCTAGGCTTCTAATTACATATGTTAGACCATTTAGTATTGTCCCAGAGCTCTTGGATAATCTGTTCTGTTTTTTATTCAGTATTTGTTTCTCTTTCCATTTTAGTCGGGTAGTTCTGATTATACAAGTTTGTCTTCAAGCTTATTGATTCTTTCCTTGGCAGTGTCTAATCTGATGAATCTGTCAAAGATAGTCTATCTCTGTCACTATAGTTTTATTTCTAGCATTTCCACTGCTTCTTTCCTCTATGTTCTATTATCTTTGAGGGAATTATTTATCTAATATTTATGTTTTATAACTTTTCAATTATACCCTTTATCATATTCATCATAATTATTTTAAATTTACAGTTTGATAGTTCCAACATCTGTGTCATATCTGATTCTTATCCCAATATTTGCCTTGTCTCTTTAGACTGTGTTCCTTCTTGTCTTTTGCTGTGCCACATTACTTTTTGTTAAAATCTAGGTGTGCTATATAGCACAATAATATTGCTATAAACTTTTTTTTCTGTTTGGAGATGAGTACACCTTTTTTTCTGGCTAGGCTTTTAGAGTGTAGCTCCTGTTATGCTAATCTGACGTTGAGCCCAGTTTAAACTTTTCTCTACACATGGTAAGACTTTTTAAAAAATTATTTATTTTTGCTGCTCTCCAGAAAGAATCTTTCTCTTGCAGTTCTTTTGGCTGTTCCTATTCTTTTCATTTGATGTTTGTTTGCCTGGTGGTAGGGGCTGGGAAATGGGGTGTTTTCTGATTGTTGTGACAAAGATTCAGTCTTAAGTAAATACTCTGAACCCTTTTCTTGGTGGTATGACTTTCACAAGGGATCTTCTCTATATGAGTCTACTATAGCAGCTATAATAAGCTACCACAAAATCAGTGGCTTAAAACACCACAAAGTAAAGTCATTATTTTATCATCCTGAAGGTCAAAAATCTATAATCAAAGCATTGTCAGGGCTGTGTTCCTTCAGGAGGATTCAGGGGAGAATCTGTTTTATTGACTTTTCCAGGTTCTAGGGGAATTCTTTGGCCAAGGGCTGCTTCTTCCATTCTCAATGTCCATTGCTCTAACCTCTGGTTTTTTCATCACATCTCATTCTAATGTTTGCAGTTGAAGAATTCAATTAAAAATGCATAGCAATAGCAGTTGTATGGTATCGCAGATTTACTAGAGGAATTGTTCACAAAATTTGATTTTGGCAATAAATGGTTGGTAATTCTGTATTTGTTTCCTATTGCTACTGTAACAAATTGCCATAAATTTAATGGCTTAAAACAACATAAATTTATGATGTTACAGTTTTGAGGATCATACTTCCAAAATGGGTCTTGTGGGCTGAAAATCATGGTGTCAGCAGAGCTGTGTTACTTTGGAAGGCTACAGGGGAGAATCTTTGCCATTAGAGGCTTCCTGCATTCCTTAGCTTTTGGACCCTTCCTCCATCTTTATAACACAGTATTTTATCTTTTTTTTCCCCCCAGGAGTGGTTTATGTTTATTTCTTTTAAAAATCATTTTAAAATTTTATATTCAAATAATGAATGCACATTATTTTATTTATTATTATTTATTTATTTTAAAATCTTTATTGGAGTATAATTACTTTACAATGGTGTGTTAGTTTCTGCTTTATAACAAAGTGAACCAACTATACATATACATATATCCCCATATCTCCTCCCTCTTGCGTCTCCCTCCCACCCTCCCTGACCCACCCCTCTAGATGGTCACAAAGCACCAAGCTGATCTCCCTGTGCTATGCAGCTGCTTCCCACTAACTATCTATTTCAGTAGTATATATAAGTCCATGCCACTCTCTCACTTCGTCCCAGCTTACCTTCTCCCTTCCCGTGTCCTCAAGTCTATTCTCTACCTCTGTATCTTTATTCATGTCCTGCCCCTAGGTTCTTCATAACCCTTTTTATTTTCCTTTAGAGTCCATATATATGTGTTAGCATACAGTATTTGTTTTTCTCTTTCGGACTTACTTCACTCTGTATGACAGACTCTAGGTCCATCCACCTCACTACAAATAACTCAATTTCATTTCTTTTTATGGATGAGGAATATTCCTTGTATATATGTGCCACATCTTCTTTATCCATTCATCTGTCGATGGACACTTAGGTTGCTTCCCTGTCCTGGCTATTGTAAATAGAGCTGCAATGAACATTGTGGTACATGACTCTTTTAGAATTATGGTTTTCTCAGGGTATATGTCCAGTAGTGGGATTGCTGGGTCATATGGTAGTTCTATTTTTAGTTTTTTAAGGAACGTCCATACTGTTCCCATAGTGGCTGTATCAATTTACATCCCCACCAACAGTGCAAGAGGGTTCCCTTTTCTCCACACCCTCTCCAGCATTTATTGTTTGTAGATTTTTTGATGATGCTATTCTGAATGGTGTGAGGTGATACCTCATTGTAGTTCTGATTTGCATTTGTCTAGTGATTAATGATGTTGAGCATCATTTTATGTGTTTGTTAGCAATCTGTATATCTTCTTTGGAGAGATGTCTATTTAAGTCTTCTATCCATTTTTCAATTGGGTTGTTTGTTTTTTTTGGTATTGAGCTGCATGAGCTGCTGGTAAATTTTGGAGATTAATCCTTTGTCACTTGCTTCATTTGCAAATATTTTCTCCCATTCTGAGGGTTGTCTTTTTGTCTTGTTTATGTTTTCCTCTTTTATCCTTTAGTTATGTCATTATGTCAGCTTTATCTGACTCTCATCCTCCTGCTTTCCTCTTAAAAGGATCGTTGTTATTACATCTGGCCCACCAGAGAGTCCAGGATAATCTCATCATTGAAAGACTCTTCATCACGTTCTCAAAGTCCCTTATATAATGTAAGCTAACAACATATCACAGGTTCTGGGACTAGGATGTGAACAGTTTGGGGGGGTCGTTATTCAGCCTAGTCTGTTGCTCTTCCTCCAGATACAATGCCAGAACTAGTACACATTCCTTCTCTTCCACAGGCTAAAGCTGTTTTTTCCCATGCCCTTCTGAAAGCTGCAGTGGATTTCCAACAGTGTATTCAGACTATAATTCCATTGCCCCTGACTATGTATATTAAGGATTTGTTATTTAGGGGAGATAGGTGACATAAATCTGGGTGAAGTTTTGGTTGTTGTTGTGGCTCTGCCCCAAGCTACTGTAGGTAATCTCCTATACCTTCCGGAAACCATTTCCACTTCCTTTTCCTTCTGGAGACTTAAGTTTTGATTCTATAAATGGTATTGGGGGTGCTGTTTGGGATGGAATATCATCAATAGCTGCTATTCTCTTCCCTCAGCCAATATCATGGGGACTATTTCTCAAAATTCTCCTCAACCTTCACTGTGATCACTCACTAGTGTTCCTGGAATAAGGTACAAATACCCCTATGTTCATGTCCCATAGGGGTTTCCCACTTTCACTTTAGTCCTCATCAATTTATTAAAATTGTCTAGCTGAGTCTTCTCATGGGGTTATACAGTGTCCTACAATGTTTGGCCCAGGTAAGCAAGTGATTCAATTCTATTATGTGCCTGTCTCCCTTCAGTTTTCAGTTGTTTGCTCCATGACTGCAGTTCTCCAATGGGTTCAAAAAAATCCTTAATTTGAGGTTTTTCTAGGATTTATATGTTAGTTTATTTCAAGAGTGGAAATAATGCTCTTTCAGGTCTGTACCACTCTGAGTTCAATCCAGAATAAGCTATTCTGACTTACTAAGTTTTTTTTCAAAAAAAAAAAAAAAGGAATATAACAACAAAAAAATTTCTAAAGCAACACTTGAGGCCCTCAAACTTGCCTGAGCAAAAAGTGAGCTGTGAAATCTGCTCTTCTCTATAGCCCCCAGACATAAGCCCTAAAGATCATTTTCTGTCAATGAAAGTTCATGGACAAGAAAGTTCCATGCAGAAATAGATTCATTTTAAAACAGGAGTATTTTCCACTATAATACAAGGGCTCCTCATAATTGTTTAACGTTATTTCATCATTGCTGTATATTTCTCACTCTTTACTGGATGGAATTTTTCTTGCACCTTTTCTGTCACTGTTACTCATCATCATTTGCATGGAGGTCATATGGGTAACCCACTATGGGGATATGCACCCTGAATTGACAGAGAAAGCATTGCATATTACTAAAGGATTTGAAAGTCTTGACTATGTATTTATTACAAACTTTTCTCTAGTAGGGCTGTACTCGAATATCTTGTGGCTCTGTGTAGCCTCTGAAATCTCTGTGGAGAACTCTAGGCAACAGTTTTCTGTTGAGACATCTGGGTCATACCTTGAGTATGCAGAACTTAGGAGTTTGGCCAGCAACCAAGGGAAGTTCCATGCATATTTTTAGAACCCCTTTTCTGTGCCCCCATTCTATTACCTGCTCCCTCAAATACCCTTGTCAACACCAATGTTTGATTTCTGCATTTTCTCCTCCAAGTCCCATCGTTCTCTACTTGGACTCTAATTCCCTGATCTCAGATTTTGACAGTGCCCTGCAGGAGTGAGCTGAATTGAATGTGGAGCTCACTTCCTGAGCTTATCCTTCTTTCAAAGACAGTAGAATGATTTTAGTTTATGTGGAATGTCTCAAAAGAGACTTTGTATATAATTTTTTAGCTTTTACTGTATTAAGCTACTCTATCATGACTGGAAAAATACATAAAACATTTTTAAAAGAAAGATAATATATTTGAATAATGCATAATTAACAGATCATTCAATAAATGAGATAACTGGGAATTTATGGAAACAATATGACAGATCCTCATCACCTATAAATTCTAGTTAAAGTATATCATTAAATGTAAAAGCAGAGAACCAGAAATAGCCAGTGGTAAATATTTTCCTTATCTTGTCTGGGGAGTGTCTTTCTAAGCATATAAACAACAAAAGAAATGAAAAAAATAAACTTCACTAGACCTAAGCAAATAAGCATTTAAAATTGATACACATCAAATTTTATATACATGCAATAACAACACCAAAGTGTGGGCAAATGTATAACATGAATAATTCAAAATATTTTAACATTCCAGAAAATTAATAAAACATGTAATATTTTCCATTATAATCTTGGTAGACAAGTCAAATATTAGGAAGTAAAATGGTGTAAAAATGATTAACAATGCTCAATAAAGAAATATGATTATGAAGAATAATTAAGCACTTAGAAATAGTTTAAAAAACTCTTTTATATTCAACATTTATCATGGTGAGTTGAAAGAGTCACTCTAATTAAATGCTAGTGTGAGCATGAAATGACTTTTCTGGAAATAAAAATTTGTCAGTATTATGTCAACAAAATTCCAAATTCTAAATATCTAATGGCTAATATGTAAGCTAAGCAGTAATTACATGTAAATAAAGTGTTCAAACATAGATAATACTTATATAACTTATTCTTACTTTACATGAGAAAATATAATTAGACAATCTTGTAAACAATTCCCATGCCGTGCTATAATGATAAAAAGGATAGCATGATTCAAGAATTTATGTAGGGCTTCCCTGGTGGTGCAGTGGTTGAGAGTCCGCCTGCCGATGCAGGGGACATGGGTTCCTGCCCCAGTCCGGGAAGATCCCACATGCCGCAGAGCGGCTGGGTCTGTGAGCCATGGCTGCTGAGCCTGCACGTCCGGAGCCTGTGCTCCGCAACAGGAGAAGCCACAACAGTGAGAGGCCCGCGTACCGAAAAAAAAAAAAAAAAAAGAATTTATGTAGAAAATGAATCCCACAACATAAGTGAATTTATAATGTCTGAGTTTGTACATCTAAGATGGGAGGCACAGGAAGAAAGGAAATAAAATTCTAACAAAACCTATCATGGGGCAATAGAAATACAGGCTTTGTTTTCTTTCCTGTATTTTTCTCAGTAGTTTTAAAGTTTCTCAAGAAATACATTATGAAATTTGAAAAATAATTTTGACAGTATGGTCCACTTTAGATGGTATTTACTATAATTGCACATTTTCAACTTTTCAATTAATAACAAAAAAATATGTGAAATGAAATAGATGTAAACTGAGGCTGAGAAGAAAATTTGTCAAACTTGTTTACAACATCTTATTTACTGTACGTATGTATATAGAAAGAGCACAAGAGCAAGAAAGATAGTATATATAGTATATTTATTACACAATACATAGGTAAATGACTGTGTACAGTATATACAGTATATATATGCAGTATGTATAAAGTTGAGATAAAAAAGTTCATTCAGAGCATAAAAGTTAGAGGGAAGGGATACTGAACAGCATGAAAAATGAAAAAAGGATAGAGCATGCAAATTGAGTTTTTTGTTCAACTAAAGTACATTAACATCAAATCCATCTATAGAGAATGACTTTAGCACATGATATACTTTATGACAAAATAACATTCTCAGATGCTTGTACCAAATGGGTAACATCAAGCTTGGAAAAGTCGCCCAACATAATTTGAGCCTTAACACTTGTTTCAGAATTGCTACTGGGTCCATCAACCACCTGGCCAGTGATTTCATCAACTGATTGTATCATAATAGAGATGCAGCTGTTTCTTTTCTTACTTCCTTAAGCATTAAAACTATGTGAAAACCAAGCAGCAAAATTTCAGATTTATAATAGATCAGTCATAAAGTTTAGATATAAACTCTCATGTTCATAATCATTTATTGAGCACCCACAATATCTAAAGCTGTATACTAAATGTCATAAGAAAAATAAACAAAAAGGATGAATTGACTTCCTATACTTCAAAACAGAAAGTATGTACTTGAAAGTTTGAGATCATTTCTGTGAGATCAGGGAGAATATGTTTTGCTAAACTATAGCTATCAGAGTGTTTTAATCATAACTCAAAGCTGCCCTTAGCATAAGGAAAACAAGTATATTCAGAGGTTAAAACATATTTCAAATCTTTAAAAAATACATATTCATTGGTGAATTTTTACTGTCACAGAAATGATGAAATTTGATGACTAATTCTATGAAAGTAAACTGGATACATCTGCTCTTTGCTTCTGCCACAAAAGGGAGTGAATGCATACATAGCAGAGCCTAAGAAGGAATATGTGCCCAACCACATCCTGGCAGCTTTGGGAAGATAGGATCTGCCCAAACTCAAAGAACACTGGAATTGGGAGTAAAGAGCTATAAAAATTAATATTTTAGTAGCCTATAATCCACTATTCTTGAACTAAAGTACAAGGTCATTAACTTCTGTAAAAATCTTTGAGCTAAGGAAATTACACTAGCCTCATTCTTTGTAATTTGCTGTTTTTAACTTAATAAAAGTAGCTTTTAAAAGTCAAAAAAAGGGCTTCCCTGGTGGCGCAGTGGTTGAGAGTCCGCCTGCCGATGCAGGGGATACGGGTTCGTGCCCCGGTACGGGAAGATCCCACATGCCGCGGAGCGGCTGGGCCCGTGAGCCATGGCCGCTGAGCCTGCGCGTCCGGAGCCTGTGCCCCGCAACGGGAGAGGCCACAACAGTGAGAGGCCCGTGTACCACAAAAAAAAAAAAAAAAAAAAAAGTCAAAAAAAAAGTTTGAGATCAGCTATATAGAGCATACATTAGTAATGAATAGTACAAATACATGAATTTGAGTTTTGTAGCTTTGTATTTCAACAGCAAAAATTCATGAATGGAAGGAGAAACCATTTTAAATAGCTTTCATTATTCCAGTGTTTGAACTCTTCAAAAAAATAAATTTCATAAAGTAATGGAGACTGCTGCCTTTCCAGAAAGTCAAATCTCAGCCCAATAAAATTCACTTCTTTGGGTTTCCCTGGTGGCGCAGTGGTTGAGAATCCGCCTGCCGATGCAGGGGACGCGGGTTCGTGCCCCGGTCTGGGAAGATCCCACATGCCGCGGAGCGGCTGGGCCCGTGAGCCATGGCCGCTGAGCCTGCGCGTCCGGAGCCTGAGCTCCGCCATGGGAGAGGCCACAACAGTGAGAGGCCCGCGTACCACCAAAAAAAAAAAAAATTCACTTCTTTGATAGGTGGATTGACAGCCAGCGTTTGAGGAAGTATTGAGGAAGACATGGTTTAAGTGTTAATTAATTGACTTGATAGCCCATTTTAGAAAATGCAAACTGCTAAACCAACTAATCTTCTCTACATTTAAAAATCCTTTATTTCTTTACATTTTTATCCCTCTCTTTTTAAACAACGTAACTTTGAATAAATCTACCAGTGACAGACATGAAGCACCACTGCTGAAACTAAAATAGTTGTGGCTTTGGAGTAATGGCAGTTCCCTGCAGCAACAGAGCTTTAAAATAATAAACAAAAAGAAAAACAAAAACGTTGCTTTGAAATTTAAAATGGATCCGAGTTTGGGATGAGAATTATCCCTTGGAGAACCTTAAGTCTTATGTCTGGGGCTTTCCCAGTCTGGCTTATCAAGTAATTACCTCATCTGGAGAGGTTTGATGTATCCCGTGGCCCTAAAGTGTTCTCTTGCCTGATGTGCCTACATTTTGAGAAAGTCACTCAGTTTTTTTCACTTGTCTTTTTTTGTTTCCTAAAAAACGATATAAGTGTGTGGTTAGTGAAACAGTAATACTGACATTACTTGGCAGCTTGTTAAAAACAAAACATCAGGCTTCACACCAGACCTACTAAATCAGAATCTCCATTTTCTTAAGGTTCCCAAATGAGTCATATGCATAAATGTTTGAAAAACCCTGGACTTTGAAAAAGTGGTGTTTGAAAAACACCTAATTACACGTTCTCTATTGGCTCAATATTTTTCCTCCTTCATGAAAAAGTGGTGTTTGAAAAACACCTAATTACACGTTCTCTATTGGCTCAATATTTTTCCTCCTTCAAATGATAGCAGTGACTACTTTTAATGGTAGCATATAGTGGCCCTTATCATAAATTTCCTTTTTTTTTTTTTTTTTTTTTTGTGATACGCGGGCCTCTCACTGTTGTGGCCTCTCCCCTTGCGGAGCACAGGCTCTGGACGCGCAGGCTCAGCGACCATGGTTCACGGGCCCAGCAGCTCCACGGCACGTGGGATCTTCCCGGACCGGGGCACGAACCCGCATCCCCTGCATCGGCAGGCGGACTCCCAACCACTGCACCACCAGGGAAGCCCTTCCCTTTTGTGTCTCAAATAGCAAAGTAGCTGTTAGGTTTGTGAACATAGGATATTAATATTTTGGTAGAGTTTTGAAAATTTGCAAAACCTTGATATTAAAAAGAAAAGCATCGTTCTTGGTTTTGAGAAATTGATGGTATTATATACATTTAGCTTCTTAGCAATTTATAATGTCTTCTGTGTCTTTAGGGCAGATATTTTTTGAATAAGCAAGATTCATTTAAAAGAATGGATATTTTGGTAAAGATTCTGAGCATGTCTAATCTTTTTTTTTCAATTTACATATAAAAAACAACCTTTTTGAGTAAAATATATATAGCTTAAGAAATTGGAAAATGATCTCTAACCTAGTCCATATATTTTGTCTTTCCTCTGTGATGAGTCAAATTCTTTTCTTCTGCTCAGTCATCATTTTTCTGAATTCCATTGCCTCAGGTTCGTTTTGGCAGATATTATGTTGAAGATAATGATCATGAAAGGATATTTGAGAATAGTCTTTTAAAGATACATGTAATATTCCAATTACATGTTTAAAATAAATACTATAACTTCACTTTTGGAGTTCCTTTTCAAGTCTTCTCCACGTATTAGTCACACAGCAGGTATCTCTCTTGCTGATTTTCAGTTATTTATCTTAAGTAAGAAGTAGGTCAAAAAACACCACGGATTTTTTTCCTTCTGCCAGCCAGCACATTTAAAGTACTCATTTGGGGATCCATGCACAAAAATATAATAGTTGAGAATATCAACACTAAGTATTGGTCTTAATGCATATATAATTTCCTTCAAAATTTAATAGTTCCACAGTGATGAGCAATATTGTCTCAGCTATTACTAGCAAGCCAACATTGTGGATTTGCTTGTAATAAAACAAACTGAAGGTAACAGTATGTTTGGCCATACCAAATTCTTTGCTTGTTCTCAAGTTTTCCAGACTCCAAAATATTTTGTCAAGTTATTTTCCATCGAGCAGATTGAAAATGGCATGTAACCAAAGAGCTAATTGCAAAAGAACCAGGATATGGCAGTTTCTGGATCTTCCCACACCTGTGGATACAAAATTTTCACTGAAGTACTTAAATCAATTAATTAATATAGAAGTTATTCAAGTAATTAAAGTATAGAAAATGTATTTACTACAGTAAAAGTACTTTCATAAATTATTTTCTTATTTTCCTTATAATTTTACCACATGTATCAATCTCTAAACCTATGGCTAAATTTTGAATGTTTTTGCATGTCTGGAATTATATCAGAGTTATGAGTCCCCCAAAATAGAGTGTGTCGCTATTACCGACTCTAAGCTCATACTGCTTACCTCTTCATAGGCCAACAAATCAAGAGACAAGGTATTCGGGCAAGGAATAGTGACTTCATTAGGAAAGTCAGCAGACTAAGAAAATTGGTGGACTAGTGTTCCAAAGAACCATCTTACTCGAGTTAAATTTAGTCTTCTTTTATACTAACAGGAGAGAGTGTGCAGCTGGTTGTTACAAACTTCTTGTTGCTGGAATCCTTTGTTCTTGCAGCTGTCCACATAGGGTCTGGTCACAATGTGTCTATAAATCTCCAGCAAGATAAATGCTATTATCTGTTCCACACCTTTTTTCTCTATATGAATGAAAAGTGATATACCTTTAAAGTTCAAGCCTGGGAGTCAGAGCCTTTGAGAATGGGCTATCATGTACATTTCAGACAATAGGCAACATTCTTTTACAAAAGTGCAGAGCCAGCATAACTAAGCACATGCAACATAACACAAAGGTTAGATCTAAAGGAATAGATCAGATATGGAGTCAGGTTTGTTCTTCTCTGTTACATCACAGCTTGCTGAATAGGTTATAACACAGCCTGTTGGTTTGGGTCCCATTCAATGAATGCTGATTTGGAGTTTCACTTATATAAGGGGCTAGGTAGAATGTCCAAGTGAAGCACATACTGTCTCAGGTATCCTACAAGGTCCTTTTTAGGTGTGTGTAGGGGGTCTCAACAGGCAGCAATTATTTTTTCTTCCCTAACTGCCAAAAAGATTGACAATGTGATCTGCCCACATAGTCTCAATAAACTTTATGTGGTGAACAATCCCCTGAATTTTGTCTGGTATTTCCAGCTATCTCTGCGGGTGGAAGTGAGATAGTGCCGTCAGTGCTGTTGATATGGATGCTTCTGACTTGCCAACCAATAAGGCATCCTTTTTTAGTGAAAGTTTTTGACATATAACAGTAGAGTTACTTGTACCAAATCCTGTCCTAGGTTCTGGAGGCAAAAGGCAAGGAAGTTTAAGTACTCCTGAGAGAGTTCTGCAAATGTATATTGGAGGCCTTGCCATACAAATGTAAATTGATCATGTTTTTATGTGACAGGAGGGCAGAAAAGAAGGAGCTGGAAATGTCCATGGTAGCATATCAAAGATCATCAGTTTTTGCAATGGATTCAGTTATCGCCTTGATATCTGAAAAAAACAGGACTGCCAGATCAAAATTAAAATTAGTTGGTGATAATCCTGTGTAAACCTCCACCTCCATTTATCTTTTCACCAACTGTAGACCATATGGGGCTTTTATATTGAGATATCATGTTACTTTAGTACATCTGTAAAGTTTAAGTTCTAAATCAAGGCTGTGATTTCCATTTCCCCTCCTGAAATTCTATATTGTTTTTCTTGGACTGCCTGAGACTGAACTGGAAAACAAATTTGGAGCTATCCATGTGTCCCATTGGCACTTCTATACATGAATTCTTCCTGATCAAAATAATCCTTTCTATAATTTAATATTTTCAGAGAGCAAGCAAAACAATACCATTATGCATTCAGCAGAAGTGACTAAAACTATAAATTGAGTTGGCATAAAGGGCACCACGCACAAGGTCATGTTAGCTTCCCTTCCCCATTGGAACCTCATTTACAATTCACCAATTAAATCTGGGTTCCCCCTTCCTTCCACACCACTGAATAGGTTGATCATTTAGACACCTGAATCCAACAGATTGATAAAAGCTTGAGTCCTTCCCCTTTCTGAAGTTTCCCACATACTCAAATGGGTGAGTTCATAACACTTTTGATCCCTCTTGGCGACAGCGAAAACTTGACCTCATCTCTCTCCACCCTTCTCTCCCACCTTCCCCTAAAGAATTTAAGTTCATTAGGAAGGAGGGAAAGATTAGAGGACACAGGAGAGATTGAATCCATTCTATTAAACAAGATGCATTTACATTTGGTTTCCAATATTGTAGCAACTGCTTCTAGTTCAACTAAATGAGCTTCTGTTGTTTTTTGTCTACCCAAAGCTTTGAATCATATGGTATGGTTGTGATTACTAACACCATTTATTTAGCTTTGGGAACCCATTTACTAAGCAGCCACAGACACATGCTTTTGGACTAGGGCTGTGAGATTTGCACCATTTGGCTCGCTACTGCTTGACGCACAGGATGGCAATGATTTTTAAGGAGCCTTCCTTAACATGGGGCAACTGCTGCTCCATTTCCAAGAACATATCTTTCAAATTTTCACCCATTTTCTTTTTTTGAATGTTTGAATTTTATTTATTTTTTTATACAGCAGGTTCTTACTAGTTATCCATTTTATACATATTAGTGTCTATATGTCAATCCCAATCTCCCAATTCATCACACCACCACCACCTTCCACGTCCACTTTCCCCCCTTGGTGTCCATATGTTTGTTCTCCACATCTGTGTCTCTATTTCTGCCCTGCAAACTGGTTCATCTGTACCATTTTTCTAGGTTCCACATATATGCGTTAATATACGATATTTGTTTTTCTCTTTCTGACTTACTTAACTCTGTATGACAGTCTCTAGATACATCCACGTCTCTACAAATGACCCAATTTCATTCCTTTTTATGGCTGAATAATATTCCATTGTATATATGTACCAATCTTCTTTATCCATTCTTCTGTCAATGGGCATTTAGATTGCTTCCATGACCTGGCTATGGTAAATAGTGCTGCAATGAATATTGGGGTATATGTGTGTTTTTGAGTTATGGTTTTCTCTGGGTATATGCCCAATAGTGGGATTGCTGGGTCATATGGTAATTCTATTTTTAGTTTTTTAAGGAACCTCCATACTGTTCTCTATAGTGGCTATATCAATTTACATTCCCACCAACAGTGCAAGAGGGTTCCCTTTTCTGCACACCCTCTCCAGCATTTGTTGTTTGTAGATTTTCTAATGATGCCCATTCTAACTGCAGTGAGGTGATATCTCATTGTAATTTTGATTTGCATTTCACCCATTTTCAATATAAGGGACAATGGAATTTAGATTTCTTTATATCATTTTCTCATTCTCTGGTAAGTCACCTTTACTAACATTGTAAACCTGATCCAGAGCAATAAGAACCTGAATTCTAGCCAGTCCTTCTATGTTTTTCTGGGCTAGTTTGTTTGTCTCAAGAGTAACTCCCATAGAGGGCAAAAGATCCCTTATGCCAACTAGGATGAGACCTTGCATTGCCATCTCCAAATTGATCAAAATTTGGCATGATAAATGCAGCATAAGTAGGGTCATAAGACAATACAGTTCTTGCCATTGTTTCTTAGAAAGCATTACATATCTTTACCTCTTATCTAAGTGGACCAGCCACAGTTCTAACCATTTACTTGATGCACATCCACAATGCTTGTAAGTTTCCTTCTTTACCTGCTCACTGCTACTGTGTTTCTGTAACTGTTGTCTGAAAGGAGTCATAATCTTATGCCTATCCAAGATGTATCTTAGTGCTATTTTAGTTATTATAAAGGGGCAAGCTGGAGGTTGATAGATTGGTGAGGAAGCTTTCCCACATGGAGGAGAGTCAGCAACATTCATGGCACTGTTCAGGCAACAGTAACTTATTTCCTTTTATCCAGAAATGGGCAATAAATAGACATGATTTATTGCCTAGGTGACCTAGAGTTTCGTCAGTAGGTTGACTGCTGAATTCCATGAGCTTTCCACATTTTCTGTTAAGCAGTTGTGAGGCCTTCATTCTTCATTTTTTGAAAATCATGTTTCTTTATTTTTTTTTATTGAAGTATATGCAATTTGAAATTTTTTCAGGTGAAAAATATGGTGATTCAATATTTTTATAAATTATAATTCATTTAAAATCATAAAATATTGACTATATTCCCTGTGCTTTACAATATATCCTTGTTGCTTATTTATTTTATACATAATAGTGTCTCTTAATCCCACGTCCTTATCTTGTCCCTCCCCGCTTCCTCCTCCCCACTGGTAACCATTAGTTCGTTTTCTATATTTATGAGTCTTTTTCTATTTTGTTATAGACATTTATTTGTTTCAATTTTTAGGTTCTACAAATTAGTGATGACATAAAGTAGTTGTCTTTATCTGACTTATTTCACTCTATACTCTCTAGGTCCATCCACATTGTTGCACATGGCAGAATTTCATTTTTTTTTAATGGCTGAGTAACATACCATTGTGTGTGTATGTGTGTGTATACCACATCTTCTTTATGCATTCATTTGTTGATGAGCACTTAGGTCACTTCCATATCTTGGCTATTGTGAATAATGCTGCTATGAACACTGGAGTACATGTATCTTCAAAATAGTGTTTTTGTTTTCTTTGGATATATACTCATATGGTAGTTCTATTTTTAGTTTTTTGAGGACCCTCCATAATGTTTTCCACATTGGCTGCACAAAAGTACAAAACACCCACAGTGTACAAGGTTTCTCTTTTCTCCACATCCTCTCCAACATTTTTTATTTGTAGACTTTTTGATGATAGCCATTTTGACAGATGTGAGATGATAGCTCATTTTGGTTTTGATTTGCATGTCTCTGATTAGTGATGCTGAGCATTTTTTCATGTGCCTCCTGCCTATCTATATGTCTTTTTAGGAAAAATGTCTATTAAGGTCTTCTGCCTATTTTTTAATCTTTTTTTATATTGAGTTGTATAAGCTGTTTATATATTTTGGATATTAGCCCCTTATTTGTCATATCATTTGCAAATATTTTCTCCCATTCTGTAGGTTGTCTTGTCTTTTTGTGGATGGTTTTCTTTGCTGTGCAAAAGCTTATAAGTTTAAATAGGTTCCATTTGTTTAGTTTTGCTTTTCTTTTGCCTTGGGAGACAGATCCAAGAATTATTGCTACAATTTTTATCAAAGGGTGTTCTGCCTATGTTCTCTTCTAGGAATTTTATGGTTTCCGGTCTTACATTTAGGTCTTTAATACATTTTGATATTTTTATATATGGTGTAAGAAAATTTTCTCATCTCACTTTTTTTACATATAGCTCTCTAGTTTTTCCAGCACCACTGATTGAAGAGACTGTCTTTTCTCCATTGTATATTCTTGTCTCCCTTGTTGTAGATTAATTGACCATAAGGGTGTGTGTTTATTTCTGGGCTCTCTGTTCTGTTCCATTGACCCATGTGTCAGTTTTTGTTCTAGTACCATGCCATTTTGATTACTGTAGCTTTGTATTGGGCTGGCCAAAAAGTTCATATGGGTTTTTCCACAAGATCTTATGGAAAAACCTGAACGAAGTTTTTGGCCAACCCAATAGTATAGTCTGAAGTCAGAGAGCATGATAACTTCAACTTTGTTCTTTTTTCTTAAGATTGCTTTGGCAATTATGGGTCTCTTGTGATTCCATACATATTTTAAGATTATTTGTTCTAGTTCTGTGAAAAACATCCTGGGTATTTTGATAGAGAATGCATTACATCTGTAGACTGCTTTGTAGTATAGATACTTTAACAATATTAATTCTTCCAATTCAAGCATATGGGATATCCTTATATTTCTTTTTATCATTTTCAAATTCTTTCATCAACATTTTATAGTTTTCAACATATAGGTCTTTAACCTCCTTTGTTAAATTTATTCCTAGGTATTCTTTTTGATGTCATTATAAATGGGATTTTTTTCCTTAATTTCTCTTTCTGATAGTTCATTGTTAGTACATAGAAAAGCAACAGATTTCTGTATATTAATCTTGTACTTGCAACTTTACTGAATTCATTCATTCATTAGTTTTAATAGTTTATTGGGAGAGGCTTTAAGGTTCTCTCTATATAGCATCATGTTGTCTGCAAATAGGGACAGTTTCACTTCTTCTTTTCCAATTTGGATCACTTTTATTTCTTTTTCTTTTCTGACTGCTGTGGCTAGGACTTCCAATACTATATTAAATAGAAGTGGTGAGAATGGGCATCCTTGTCTTGATTCCGATTTTAGAGGAAAAACTTTCAGCTTTTCACCCTTGAGTGTGATGTTAACTGTGGGTTTGTCATAAATGGACTTTACTATGTTGAGATGCATTCACTCTATACCAACTTTGATGAGAATTTTTTGTCATGAATAGATTTCAATTATTTTTTCAAAAACTTTGTGTATTTGAGGTTATCATGTGATTTTTATCTTTTCTTTTGTTAATATGGTGTATCACATTGATTGATTTGAGAATACTGAACCATCCTTGCATCCCTGAAATAAATCACACTTGATCATGGTGTATGATCCTTTTTACATATTGTTGAATTCAATTTGATGATACTTTGAGGATTTTTACATCTATATTTATTGGAGGTATTGGCATGTAATTTTCTATTTTTTAGTGTGCTTTTCTGGTTTTGGTATCAAGGTAATGGTAGCCTTATAGAATGAATTTTGGTGTGGTCCATCCTTTTCACATTTTTGAAATAGTTTGAGAAGGATAAGTATTAGCTCTTTATATGTTTGTAGAATTCCCCTGTGAAGCCATCTGGTCATGCACTTTGGTTGCTGGGAGTTTTGTAAAATTACATATTCAGTTTAAACTAATGCTCAGTCTGATCAGATTGTCTGTTTTTTCCTGTTTCAGTTTTGGAAGGTTATATATTTCTAGAAATTTGTCCATTTCTTCTAGGTTGTCCAATGTGTTAGCATATAACTCTTTACAGTACTCTATTATGATTTTTGTATCTCAGTGGTATTGGTTGCTATTTCTTCTCTTTCATTTCTTATTTTGTTTATTTGGGCCCTCTATCTCTTCTTCTTGATGAGCCTGGCTAAAGGTTTATCAATATTTTTGTTTTCAAAGAAGAGATATTGGTTTTATCTTTTCTATTTTTTGTCTCTATTTTATTTCCTGTCTGATCTTTATTATTTCTTTCCTTCTGCTGACTTTGGGCTTTGTTTGTTCTTTTTCTAATTCTTTAGACGGAAGTTTAGGTTGCTTATTTAAGATTTTTCTTGTCTCTGAAGGTAGGCCTGTATTGCTATAAACTTCCCTTCTAGAACTGCTTTTGCTGCATCCCATTGATTTTGTAAAGTTTTGCTTTCATTTTCATTTGTCTTGAGGTATTTTCTGATTTTCTCTTTGATTTCTTCTTGACCCATTGCTTTTTTTTTAGTAGCATGATATTTGGTCTCCATGTGTTTGTTCTTTTCCCATTTATCTTTCCGTAGTTCTTTTCTAGTTACATACCATAGTGTTCAGGAAAGATGCTTGATATAATTTCTATCCTCTTAAATTTGTTGAGACTTGTTTTGTGGCCTAGTATGTGATCTATCCTGGAGAATGCTCCATGTGCCCTTGAAAAGAATGTGTATTCTGCTGTTTGGGGATGGAATGTCCTGTAGATAACTATTAAGTCCAACTGCTCTATTTTGTCATTTAAGACCACTGATGCTTATTGATTTTTTTTCTGGATAATCTGTCAATTGATGTAAGTGTGGTGTTAAAGTTCCCTACTGTTATTATATTGTTGTCAATTTCTCCCTTGATGTCTGTTAATATTTGCTTTATATATTTAGGTGCTCCTGTATTGAGTGGATATATGTTAATGAGTGTGGTACCACCCTTTTATATTGATCCCTTTATCATTATATAATGCTCTTTTATGTCTTTTGTTACAGCATTTGATTTAAAGTCTATTTTGTCTGATATGAGTATTGCTACCCCTGCTTTCTTTTCATTTCAATTTGCATGAAATATCTTTTTCCATCCCTTCACTTTCAGTCTTCGTGTGTTTAGCTCTGAAGTGAGTCTCTTGTAAACAGCATACAGATGGGTCTTGTTTTTTCATCCAATCGGCCACCCTATGGCTTTTGATTGGAGCATTTAGTCCGTTAATATTTAAAGTAAATATGTTTTTACTTATTGCCATTTTATTACTTCTTTGCTGGTTGTTTTTGTAGTTTTTCCCTGTTCTTTTATTCTGTTAGTGTCTTTGCTTGTGGCTTGATTTTTCTTCAGTGTGTGCTGTGTTCCTTTCTCTCTTGTTTTTGTGTATCTATTGTAGGTTTTTGATTTGTATTACCATGTGGTTCATAAATGTTGACTGATAACTATATCAATTTGTTTTAAATAGGTAGTCCTTTAAGCTCAAACACTTTATAGAAGATTTACATTTTCCAATCCCCTCTCCCACATTTTGTATTTTGATGGATGTCATATTTTACATCCATGTTTATCCTTTTACTGATTATTGTAGTTGTGCTTGATTTTACAATTTTTGTTTTTTAATCTTTGTACTAGCTTATTTAAGTGGTTGATTCTCAGCCTTTACTATATATTTGCCTTTACTAGTAGGATTTTTCCTTTACGATAGATGCTTAGTCTTATTATAGCTTCTTTCTTTTCCATTTAGAGAAGACATTTTAGCATTTCTTTTAGGGTAGGTTTAGTACTGATGAACACTTAGTTTTTGCTTGTCTGGGAAGTTCTTTCTCTCTCTGATTCTAAATGATAATTTTGTTGGTTACAGTATCCTAGGTTGCAGGTTTTTCCTTTTCAGCACTTTAAATATGTGTCACTCCTTTCTGGCTTGCAATGTTTCTGCTGAAAAATCAGCTTTTAACCTTATGGAGGTTCCCTGGTATATGACTTTTGCTTTTCTCTAGCTGCCTTTAGAATTCTCCCTTTATCTTTAACTGTTGCTATTTTAATTATGATATGTCTTGGTGTGGATCTCTTTGGGTTCATCTTGTTTGGGACCCTTTGCTCCTCCTATACCAGGATATCTGTTTCCTTCTTCAGGTTTGGAAAGTTTTCAGTCATAATTACATTAAATACATTTTCAACTCCCTTCTATCTCACTTCACATTTTGGGATCCATATAATGTGAATGTTAATATGTTTCATGTTATTTCAGAGATCCCTTAAACTGTTCTAATTTTTTTTTTAATTTGCTTTTCTTTTTGCTGTTCTGATTGGATGATTTCCATCATTCTATCTTACAGATCACTGATGCATTCCTCTGTATCACCTAATCTGTTTATTCTGTCTAGTGTGTTTTTCTTTTCAGTTATTGTTTTCTTCAGTTTTGACTGGTTCTTTTTATATTTTCTAGGTCTTTGTTAAAATTCTCAGTGTATTCATCTGTTCTTTTTTCTAATTCAGTTAACATTCTTATTACTAATTCTTTGAATTCTTTATCTGGTAAATTATTTCTCTTTCATTAGTTGTTCTTTCAGGTGTTTATTCCTTGCTCTTTCAATTGAGATAAATTATTCTGTCTTCTCATTGTGCTTAACTTTCTCTGTCTCTATGAAATTAGGTGAAACATTTACCTGTTGTGGTCTTTGAGGGGTGTCCTTGGGTGGGAACATCCCTATATTGTCTGTGTGTGGCCAGTGGTTTTGGTGTGAGATCTTGATTTAAGGTGGACATAAGTCACGTCTTTCCTTGGGGTGAGCTGGCAGCTATCACTGGTAGGAAGTGAGACTGGAGATGGAGGAGCTAGGTCCAGAACCAAGAATAAGCCAGATCTTCTCCTATGTTCAGTGGCCATTACTTCTCCATAAGAGGCAGGGGTAAGTCCCAAATTGCTAGAGCAGAAGCCCTGAACTTCAGGTCCAAGCTGGCTTAGTTCCCTTCAAGTGTGTTCCGTCACTCCTCCCAGCAGTGTCACCCTCATTGGCATGGTATTCAGGGAGGCCTGAGGTGCAGGCTATGGCACTCTGGCTGCCATAAGATATCTGAACTGCCTGTGATGCACCACTTGCGTAAACACTGGCTATGGATGCCCCTGCTCTGCTCAGATACCATTTTACTGCCTCAGTGTCTCACACCAAGGTGTTTCCGTGTTCATAGCAGCTCTCATTCCATTGTGGAGCTACAGTGTGAGGCAAGCAGGGCTGGAGAATTTGGTTGGCTCATGCATGTGCAGGGATGGATGTGGGAAATCAGTTAACAATGCGTGTTCTCAATCCACTCTCTCTGCCCTGCTTTGGGAGTAAGCAAACCTTTGCCTGCTCTTCACAAGTGCAGTCCAGGCTTTCCACAGCTCTCCTTTTAGTCCCAACAGCCCTCCAAACAGCCAAGGGGGCTTGCTTTCCTTTTGTCAGACCCCAAGGCTGGGGCACCCTCCACTCACTCCCCATGGAGGATCTCTGCCCCTGTAATCTCCCTTTTCTTTTGAGTCCCCACCTAGGGGCACAGGTCCCAAAGTGATTGCTTCTCTTCCCTTCCTACTTAATTTCTTGTGGATTTTTCTTACAACGTTGGTTGTACAGGAGTCTTTCTGCCAGTCTCCAGTTAGTTTTCAGTGAGAATTGTTCCACATATAGATGTATTTTGATGTGTGTGTAGCGGGAGGTGAGCTTCACATCCTCCTACTTTGCCATCTTCATCGGAGTTTTTAGGAATCTCACCATTTCTCTAAGTCAAAAGTCCAGTACCACATGACTGGGATATCTGCTCAGGGTAACACAAAGCTGACACCAAGGAATTGCCCAGGTTGAGCTCTTGTCTACAGGCTCAGGAAGAAAGTCCACTTCCAAGTTAAATTCCAGAGCAGTTAAGTTCCAAGCAAAATTCAGTTTTTTGCAGTTGTAGGACTGAGGTTACTGTTTCCTTTCTGACTGACTGTCAGCTGGGGCCTATTCACAGTTCCTACATTCTACCAGCATCATTTGCCCCAAGGTGTTCCCTTCATTTTCAAGCCAGAAAGGGTGCATAAATTGTCTGATTTCTCTTGTCTCTGGCTTAGATCCACATTTAAAGATTTTGTGATTAGGTCAGGCAACACCTGAAAGTCATGTTTCTTTCATTATTCTATCCTCATAATCAAACAAGTAACAAATGGTGAAGAGCATGAGATTTTAACCAACATGCAACCTAACAGATTTCTCATCCATTATTCATGATACTGTGGTAGACTAAAAGCACAGGATGGACTTCAGGGTCAAAGGACAATTTATTACTCTCAGCATTAGCAATAACCACAATATCATTATTTTGGCATCATGTCTTGCTATATACTGAATGTTTGTGTCCCCTCAAAATTTGTATGTTGAAACTTAATCCCCACTGTGAAGGTATCTGGAGCTGGAATTTTGGGGAAGTGACTAGGTCAGGAGGATGGAGCCCTCATGAATGGGACTAGTACTCTTAAAAAAAAAAAAAAAAAAAAAAAAGACTCCAGAAAGCTTCCTCCCCCTTTCTACCATGTAAAGACACAGTGACAAAAAGGCCATCTATGAACCAGGAAGTGGATCCTCACCAGCCACTAAATCTGCTGGTGCCTTCATCTTGAACTTTCCAGACATCAGAAATGTGATACATTTCTGTTGTTTATAAGCCACTTAGTATATGGTATTATGTTATAGCAGCCCAAACAAACTAAGACAGTTCTCCCAGCCCCAGTTCCCAAAGGCCAATGGAAAGAAGACAGGTGGCACTGGCCATGCAGTAAGTTGTGGTACAAGAGAGGACACATGAGCCTATGGAATCCAAATCTTTAATACTAAACAATAGGATTGTTAGACTGCAGTTCCAGAGGGAAACACTATCTTTATCTTCCAAGCAAATTTGTTCTTTTCTCTGGGAAGGAAACACTGTATCTTTCAAAGATGTTTTCTGTACAAATGTTCTTGAAAAAAAAAAGTCCAGAAAATAGTACCTTTGCTCACAAGATGTTCAGAAATGCAAGAGATCCACGAAGAATGGTCTTCTAAAAATATATTACTGTATTTGTCTTTTTGCCCTCACATGTCCTGAGAGGTGTTTGTTGAAATCTCTCATTATATCATTGGCCATTTGCATATTTCATTGTTTAGTTCTAACAATTTATCATGACCCCACCGTAGTCCTACAATTACAGTTTTACATTATATAAAAGAGTCCTTATACCTGTGCTACTAACTTACTTATAACCACCTTCTCCCAAGGAAGAAACAAAGGAGGACTGAAATTTTAAAAGATTATATTTTTGTAGTATATGCTTCTAGAGTGTACTATGCTTTATGTATCCTCTATCACTCAAGTCACAGAATGATCTATATGTCAAGTTTTATTTTCCTTGGAAATGAACAGCCTGACATTCAGAAAGATAAAATAATATACATATGTTATTCCACAGCACAATTTGGTTTTAATTTGGGCCTATTAATCTCAAAATTTTCTGTGTAATGACATATCTTCAGGCAGAAATTCTTTGCTTGCTATTCATTGATAATCTTGCTTTTATGCCTTCTTTTTCTTTTTTTTAATATCAAAATTTATTTAATGCTGATCTTGACTATAGCAATAAATTGTTATGGTCTTTTTATAACAAGTTTTGGAGTTAGAAAATTTTGTCATCTAATAGAAGAGCTTATTAAAAAAGACAAATTATTGAACAATACTAAGCCTCAGTTTCCTCAGATGTAATATGAGACTATATCCTAATTCCCAATATTTTTTATAAATATTAATAAAGCAATACATAAGTTACATACATGGTTCAGTATGTGGGGCATGGTATACCTTCAGCAAATAGCACTTACAAATGTCATATCACAAAAATGTATAGATTCCAATATCTACATTATAAAAGTGCTATCTACAGTTGGTTAACTGAGAGCTTTATTATCCAGAATACCAAATAAGTTTAAGAGGATTTGTTTGAGGCTAATAATGTGTGTTAAAACTGAATTATATTTACATACCAGGATTTCTAACAAGCCTGTGTTGGTACCATTAAGTATAATGGCAGAAAAATATTTTGCCTTCCTATAGTGGGGGTGGGGTGCAAGTGATACCTTGAAATACATACTATGCAAACACTACATGTATACAAAAAGCTCATGGACCCCCCAAATCATGTTATTCATTATTTTAACATAAGTATCTGTATTTTTTAAAAAAAGTTATCAATTCACTTGTTTAAGAAATTGCTAAATAAATTTGTCCCATCCCATTCTCTTAGCACATAGAAAAATGGCAAAATCGATTAATGTTGCCTTTATTTCCTTATTCATAATGTGCATTTTAAGTACTCAGTTGTAAAAATGGAATAAAATGTTTCCTTCCAAGTAATTTTTATAAGTGCTTCTGTTCATTTCAATTATTTTCATGGGCATGCCAGTAACAATGTGTTTTAAAGTTGGCATAATATATAGAAATGAAGAACACGGATTACTCTTCTAGACAAGATATTTGTCTGCATTTTATTCTAAACAGATTATCATCCATAAAGGGTTCATCTGCAGCAATATCTGAAATATTCTGCATAAGTGCCAGTTAAGTGCATTTGTTTCCTAAATCTACCCAGCATAATATTAGACATTATGTTTTTGGACCACATAAGTGAATGTTTCCACCAAGCAATTTCAAACAATTGTAACTATTTTGCAATTTTTTCTCTAGTGCCAGTTGAAAATGCATATGCTCTACAATCTCCATTAAATTTTTATATCCATTAAAACGTGAGATTAATGTGGAAGCCAAGCATTTTAACATAATAATTTTCATTTGTATGAGTTTTTTTGTGTTTAAAGCATGTTGCAAATCTCAAATTTTTACATTATACCTTATAGCAAGGTTTTAGTAATTTTAATAATCGATCACCTAATCTTTGGAATGACAGAAAAGTACGGTACCTATGAGAATTGTGAAATAAGAATGATACAGAAAGGTGATTGTAATGGGTCTTTGCTTAGCTCAGAATAATGGCCTATATTTGAAAATATCTGAATGCCCTAATGATATGGAAGAAAAAAATTAGAGATTGAAGTTAATTACCAGAAATATTTTTAGTAATTTTTTCCATATAACTTAATTTCCTTTATTTATTCTGAGAAATAATTGAATTAAGGCAGCTAACCCACTATGCTTTTGCTATATTTTTTATATTTAATTTTATTTATACTTAAAAAAATCACCAACGGACTATTTTAAGGCATATGAAAGCTGGAGTTTTTATTCTGGTTGTCAAAGTTTTCTAATTCAATAAAAAGTAATCAACAGAGGATTTGCTAAACAGGTTAAGACATTATAGTTCATAAATAATAAGGAATATGGAAGCATTTGGTTTACTCCAATCAACTGGAGAAACTTAAAGAGAAAATATCTGTAGATTATGAAATTTTAAAAGAAGTGGACAGTTTTCTTCATTTTGTATAGCATGTGGTATATAACATGATGCTTGGCTCATTGATTTATCATTGGATATTATAGACACAAATTCAAAATTAGACCAATAATACATTTAATTTATAAATATGCTCTATAAAATAAACTGAATTTAAGTGCATTTTGGATGATGCAGTACCCCTGGGAAGTAATGTTCATTGTTTTAAAAGACTATTAACATGCCTTGTTAGAACATATTTTTAATTTTTGTAGAGTTACAGTCCTAGAACAAACATTTAGAAATTTTTAACACTGTGATATTTTACTGAAAATGCCTTATTGAGCTATATAATGTAATATAGTAATATGGACCTTTTGTAATCTGGATCTACAGGGTGTATTATAGCTAATGATAGTACATAGTGTCAAAGTAGGATTTTTTTTTTTTTTTTCCTGCCAGATGGCAATACAAAGGGTTGGAATGTGAATCAAGGTTAAGTCTGATTACTCCTACAACGTGTTCTTTTTGGGTTTAGTGTCAGTCACTGCCCACCTGAGGTCCTGAGAGTTGTTATGATTTGTCATGAACTAATTCTGTAATTAGTCAGCTGAAGGAATAAATTAGTATCGAGAAGATTTAGAACCAGAAAATGGAGAGGAAGATGAGTTTTATGTGCTAAAAGATGGGAATTTACTACTGGACCAAGCAGGGTTATCATCAGCCATCCAATTAAACAATCAGTATAGTTTATTTGGATTATTTCTAAGTGTTCTAGTACATAGGTCACTCTCTAAACTTAAGGGTGTAACCATTTTGAGGTGATCCAGAAGAGCAGCTTGGGAGGCTACCCCTTGATATTTGCTCCAAATAACTTTACTCAGCTGAAAAAATTGATTAGCCCTGGACATTCAAAGCCTTTTAAGTTCCATTTTTTACTTTTGGGGGAAAATAATCTCTTTCAAAATATGCAAGATCCTAAATTTCTGGATCTTTTTTATTGCCTTTCTTTTTTTTTTTTTTTTTAACTGAGGCATAATTTACATGTAACATTGGTTTCAGGTGTACAACAGAATGATTCAATATTTGTATATATTGCAAAATGATAACCACAATAAGTCCAGTTAACATCCATCACCATAAATTTTTTTTCTTGTGAGAACTTTTATGATCCACTCACTTCATATATTCAGTACAATATTACTGTAATCACCATGCTGTACAATACAATTCCTGATTTATTTTATAACTTTTTTATTACTTTTTGGTCCTATATAATATAGTAATATGGGCCTTTTGTAATCTGAATCTCCAAAGATGTATCATGTCTAATAATTGTATAGAGTCAAAATAGACTTTTCAATATGAGTTTATATGAAAATTTTAGAAGATGATGAATATTACCATAAAGTTAATTTAGGTACATTTTCACATATGGTCAATCAAGCTGTGTGTTTTCTATCTATTTAAATCTCAGTGCTATAGTTGGATATTTGTGTCCTTCAAATTATATGTTATAATCTTAACCCCCAAAAGTGATGGTATTAGTATGTGGGGGCCTTTCAGAGGTGTTTAAGTTATGAGGGTAGAATCTTGAATGGTTGGAATTGGTGCCTTATCAAAGAGACTCCATAGAGCTCCCTGGTCCCTTCTACCATGTGAAAATAGTCTATGTAAGTATTTAAGTAAGAAGTCTATGACCCAGAAGAGGGCCCTCATCCAACTGTGTTGGCACCCTGATCTTGGGCTTTCAGCCTCCAGAATGATGAGCAATAAATTTCTGCCATTCATAAGCCACCCAGTTGAAGCATTTTTTTTTCCTAGCAGCCAGAATAGACTAAGAGGCTCAGAAAGATCAGTCAGAAGTGTCTTACTCAGTCCTCTACAAAATATTCCATACCAAGCATTAAGTATTATATGTCCTGTGAGGTAAGCAGTATTATTACTATATTGAGTGAGAAAAATAGGGTGAACAGGGGGAGTTTAATGTAAAGAATTATTAACTAATAATGAGAGATTAACTACTAATGGCTAAAGATAATTCTAAAGGATATAAGGAGAGCAGATACAGGGATCAGCCACTACCTCCAGGGCTGAGGCAGAGGACCCAAGGCAGAAACAAATTTGGAAGAGCTTCCTCACTTCCCACTAAGGCTGAGATTCAGACCATAGTGAATATAGTGTTGGCATGGCGCACTGGAGAGTGGAAAACTTCACTGAGGTGCTGTGGACAGGAACTGACTGGGGTGCCAAATAAGCTCACCTCTAGCAAGCTACTTGCTGGAGTGCTGATGATATTTGTGGGAAGTTGCCCAAACACTATGAGAAGCTGCCCTTTGGGTTACTAGTGGAATTTGCTGGGAAACTGCCTGTAAGAATGCCACTGAAAACTGTGGGAGTGCTCAAATTCACTGAGGGGTGAGTACCTTTCCGTGTTCTGCATACCATTGGCCACTGTGTGCTGCAGAGCCAGAAACGAAACTCATTAGGAAGAGGAACCCCTCTGCCCTGCCATGTACCTCTAGCACATTTTATCGACAAATCCTAACACTACACCATCCGGCAAAAGCAGAAATGTTTACCGGGTTTATTGCCAGAACTGCAAAGCAGGGCAAAAAGGCCTGGATTTGGAGCAGAGAGGAAATACATTGATTATTGGCATACTTTTGTATTTGTAATTGCTCTTAAATGTTAGCAACACTGTAAGCTCCTTGGGGGCAAGGGCAATGTCACCCTTCTTCCCCCACCCCCGTGGGTATATGGCAAAAACATGAGGAAAATCATGTTAAGAGAGGATATTTTACATATTCAAATCATTTAGCTTCTTTCAGTGTATTGTTTCTTCAGAGGACTGTAGCCTAGTATTTCCTCTTTTGAAGAAGCAAAAGTGGTGAATAAGGGATAATTAGTGAAAATCAGGATAGTTTGATTAATGTCACTCAACTCTTTGAAGCATATATATTAAATAATTTTTATTTATTTATTTATTTAATGCCACCTATATGCCCTTGCAACTTATCCCCACCCCCACTATTCCACCTGAGTCTCAAGCTCCCTCAATGATATTTTCAGTTGATTTTGGTTGTTAAATTCTCTTGTGGCTTTCAAAATTTAGAGTAATTCAGTTTAAAGCATATATTTTATATTAGATTCAAAGCTGTTCTCTCACTAATGTAGGCTGTATGTGTGTCTCCAGTGGTCTGAGAGGAGAGGTCAGGGGCCTGTGCAGCTCTTTCAAAGTCACCTCTCTTGCCCACCAATTTATTTTCCTTGGTGAAAAAGGCTAAGAAGAATGGGAAGATGTTTTATAAAATATATTTCTTTGAATGAGTATTTGAGTGTGTGTCAACTGGCCATCTTTTCTGTCATAACAAATCATACAAAGGTAGGAAAGATGAAGTTGCTGTCCTTTCCACTCTTTTTGGTCATAACTGATCTTTCTTCTTTTGGTCATAACTGGTCTTTCCACTCTTCTTTTTGGTCATAACTGATCATTGTCTTTAATCTTACAGTGGCAATATACAGGTCACAGCAGGCTTTGATGACGCAAGCTCAAACACCTGCCTCAAACATTAGTACTATACCAGTGGACACTTAGAAGTGTCAGCTTACTCAATTTGACACCTAGGAGGGAGGCCTAGTGGCATGTGCCTAATATGCCTGAAACTCTAAATCACACTCTGGCAGTCCCAGCAAAATATTGCCAGGTAAATGTGTAATCTGTTCTCCAAACCTCTAATCATGAGCCTGTTCTTATAGGCAAGGGTAAAGTCCATTTTCTGTACATCTTGGGAAATGTACATTTAAAGGTTTTCCTTACCTAATGTTGGCCTGGCCACAGCATTTCTCAATCCTCCCGCCTTCATTAATTCAGTATCACATGTGAAAGTCGTTAAGGCCAATGGCTAAGCAGATATCCTATTTGGGATGTAAATAATTAAGCCTGCCTTACAAGCAATTCTCCAATGACTACTACATGCCAGGGTGGTAATGAAAATCAGTCAACATCCCCTCCTAGAGAATAACTTCTTTTCATCATCTGTCTTCCCTCAAAAGACCACCTTTGTCCCTGTATCTCAATAGTTCTCTTAAATAGGGAAAGGCAAGTGGGAGAGGATCTTAATGATAGTTTTCCTGAAACTGTGCCTTTCTTTGGGCTCTGGCCTTACAGCTTGCTGTTCTCTAGACTCAAAATGTAGGATACTGATAGGTTGGTTTTTCTCAGTTGTTGGCTATAGTAGTCAATTCTATGAAAACTAGTCAGTTACAGCTTGACAATTTAATCTACCATGTTCCAAAAACAATGCATTCTGTCATTAGAATTAACATTTCATCTGCTTCATGAGTCAGGACTAGACTAGGAGAAGGGCCTGAGAATTAAAATATCATACTTGCCCTTTTTATTTTTGCACATTCTTTGAAGTTCATGGAGTAATAATCTCTCTCACCATATTTTAAATTTTGCTTTATGTTTTCTACAGAGCAATCTATCTTGTGAAGAATTAAGTTATTTTAAGGAAATCTGGGAAGGAATTTTCAGAGTTTTCTTAAGCTTTAGTGTTTAAAGAGTACTCCCTTATGCTGTAATGCTTGTTTAAAAGGGATATAAGAATGCCATGCAGTGATCTGATACAGAGAGACTAAGGGAATACAGGGAGACCAAGGGGGGAGAATAAGGTGGGAACAAGGATACATTTTTTAAATGCAATTTAAATATTTCTAATGAAGAGTAATAGACTATAATGTAAGAAACAAGGGTTTGATGTGTTTTTAATACATTTTAGCATATTTAATAGGATATTGAAACTTTCATTCTCAGTAAATTTAATAATGTCTCTAGAATGATATTTACAATATTCCTGCTGTTTTATCTTATGTACGCATTGTAGAAAAAACTTGAAAAGTGTTAGTGAAAAAATTTATAAACACTTCCATAAGGATAAAACATAACTCCATGTAAATAAAAATAGCAATTAAAAATGTTGCTTTCCCTAAAAATTACTGGCAAATTGCAATACTGAAAATACTATAATTCGAGAATTAAAAGTAATAAATTTAAGGACACGAAAAATGATATTCAATATGAGTCAGTGTCTTGTTGATATGAAATCTGAAAATTTCCCAAAGTCGAGAAGAACTTCTTGGAATAAATGATACCTATTACAATATTTTAAGTAACTTTCATGTATGTTGTACCTTTTAGGAAACAGTGCAGTGGAGGGCATTTGTTCTTGGTTTTTCCCCTGGGAGTAGTTCTCTACATGAGTTTTGAAAAATTCATAGGTAATAAAGTTAATGGTCTATGAAATAAATACCTTCAGGTAGTTTGAAACATTTTAAAATTAATTAGTTTTGAAAAACTGATGTATAGTTGTATAATATTAGTTTCAGGTTATATAATACTTTGAGTCAAAATTTTCATAGATTATATTCCATTTAAAGTTATTATAAAATATTGGCTAGATTCCATGTGCTGTACAATATATCCTGTAGCTTATTTATTTTATACATAGTCATTTGTACCTCTTAATCCTCTATCCCTATCTTGCCCCTTCACCCAGCTCTCTCCCCACTGGTAACCACCAGTTTGTGTTCTTCATCTGTGAGTCTGTTTGTGTTTTGTCATATTCACTCCTTTGTTTTATTTTTATATGTTGTAAGTGATATGTTATAAGTGATAACATAGAGTATTTGTCCTTCTATGTCTGACTTATTTCACTAAGCATAATGCCCTCTAGTTCCATGCACCTTGTTACAAATGGCAGAATTTTGTTCATTTTCATGGCTGAATAAAATTCCATTGTAATGTATATACAACATCATCTTTATGCATTCACTGTTCGTGGGCACTTAGGTGGCTTCCATATCTTGGCTATTGTAAATAATGCTGCTATGAACATGTTTAAATAGTTTGAAACAGCATTTTTCTTTTCAACATTTTGACTATTAATTTTTTTTTATTCTTTATTTCCTTATTACTCACTTGATCTAAGTTTCTGTAGAACCAGTTCTAGTTTTATTTATGTATTTTTTTCTGTTGTTGGTGGTGGTGTTTGGTTTTGTTTTTATGTGTAGAATAGATTGAGCTATCATCATAGATTAAAGAGAGAGAATTAGGAACTACAAGAACTAATTTCTGGACCTGCTTTTTCAGATTATACTATATAATGTTGTGTAATAAATTTTTTAAAAAATAGTTGTTTATCTAATTGTTCAGTTTATAAATCTACTTTACATACATTGTCTAATTTTATCATCACAGCACACCATGAGAGATAAAAAGGCAGGTATAACTGGTGTTATTTTCCTGAAAAGAAAAATGAAGCTGTAGAGAGAGAGATTGGTTTTTGTTTCCTGGTCAAAAATATGAGTATTGTTTTATTAATATTACCTCTTATGCCTCTGTCCTTATGATTACACATATTTATAGTTCAGAAATGATTTTTTCCTCAATTTTTCTGATATATTACTCTGCACAACAGAGCATTTAAATGCTTACCAGCATGTAATCAATAAATTTATCATAATAGTCCTTAATGGGCAGTAAACTGGAGACCATCCACAAAGTGCAAATGTTATAATAATCTGACTAGAATTTCCAGAATAGATAACAAGATACAGACCTCTAATTGAAATAAAATTGCAGCTACTTTTTAGTTTTCAGTGAGTGTTAAACTGTGGAGCCAAGCTCCAGGTTCTAGGAACCACAAAAGGTGGGATAGCAATTTCATTAAAATGTTTCTCTCCTTGAAGGTTGATATTCATTTTGTTTATTTTCTCTAAGATAATTCACATGGAGATGGGGAAAAGAAAATAAGCCTCACTTTGCTCTTTAGGTCACAGGAAACTGCACGAGTCAGAATAATCAAGCTAGAGGCAAGATATTAAATCAGGAAGATGGAATATTAAGTTAGGAAAATGGCATAATATTCCAACTACATCACAATGGTGGTACCTGTGTATTTCTCAAAACCTTATCTTTATAGAGATTTTCTTAAATATGTGAATTATTTTTAATAGCTCCTATCAGGACTTACTGAAAGGATAATTCTCTATGGTCTTTTCTTTTGTTCTTCCAGTTGGATAAATCAAATATCTTTCTGAACATGTTCCAACCATTCTACTCTAGTATACAAAATGTGAAACCTCCGTTTTTGACCTTTTGATCCCCCAATTCTGGAAGGATGGATATTGTTATTTCTTCATCTGATGAGGCATTTAGTTTAAGGGAAAGATTTTGATCTTGCCTTGTTTCTCACCAAGGATTTACTGGGTATAAATCAGTGACAGCTGTAAAGTTCACCTTTGCCCAGTGCAAGCTGAAGAGTCAGGTGATTATTATCTGAGACCAATTAGCTTGCAAAAAATACAAATGGACAGGGCATTCCATGTACAGGTGAGTACAGGAAGAAAAATTACCTGAGATAGTGAAAAACATTTTATTTTTAATTTTTTAGGAAGTGACAAAAGAAATCTCCAACATAATACTATCAATGAGTTCCATAGGTAAATTGAGCAAAACTCCCACAAAACACTACTGTCAGAAAAAATAGGATAAATAAATTCACAATATGGAATTGTCACATCTTGGTGAAAGAAATGCACTGTTATTCAAAATGTGATTCATGGATCTGAAGCACTGGTATCACCCAGGAGCATGGTAGAAATGCAGATTCTTATGCCCCACTCCAAACTTACAGAATCAGAATCTTCATTTTATGAATGCAGATTCACAGGAGACTCCTGGATTAAGTCTCCTAGAGAGACACACTGTTCTGAGAAAAACTTGTTCTAGGATACGTAATCTGATGCACAGTTTATAACACAGCACAATTGATTAGCAAGATATTTTTTGCAGGAATTGTGATATGAATATGTTTTGAATCTCCTATCAAAAGCCAAATCCGCATAACATTATTTATTTTTTTTTTGCGATATGCGGGCCTCTCACTGCCATGGCCTCTCCCTCCGCGGAGCGCAGGCTCTGGACGCACAGGCCCAGCGGCCATGGCTCACGGGCCCAGCTGCTCTGTGGCATGTGGGATCCTCCCGGACCGGGGCATGAAACCGCGTCCCCTGCATCGGCAGGTGGACTGTCAACCACCGCGCCACCAGGGAAGCCCATAACATCATTTTTTAAACGGATGTCTTGATAATCAAATTTCTGTTTAAATATTTGTAGTGGCTTCATATAATACATATGTATACATGATTACATTCAGTTTATGATACATATTTCAAAAGTAACAATAAATATGACCTTTTTAAGTGTATATGCATTTATGCACTGTATTTTGACTAACAGAAAAAAATGAATAAGATACATTGATGAAAGTCAGACTTGGTCTGTATATGATGAGTCACTACAGTAAAGTTTTTCAAGGGCAAACAAATGTAATTAACAATAGTCAATATAAAAGTAAGAAAATATTCCTAAAATGTCCAGAAGCCTTAAAAGAGTTTTTCTCAAACAGAGGTTTCAGAACCAATGCATTGCAATTACCTTAGTTACCTGCTATAAATTCAAAGGTTTGGACTCCACCACAAGCCTACTGAAGCAGTCTTTGGATGTGGGGTCCCTGAACTCTGTATTTTAACTTTCTGGTGATTCCTATGAATAATAAATTTGACAATCATTGACTTAAAACATTTTATTGCTGTTATAAAAAACAAATCTATGTTCTAGTTATTAACAGTTGATTGAAAAAATTAATTTTCTCAACCAAAAAATGTTCCATATATCTCTTTTTATTGAAATATAACCATTATCTATATATCTATTCTATTTCCTAATCTGTCCATTCACTGAAAGGTCTCAGAAACAAACATGTCCTTATAATAATGAACATACATAGAGGCCAGATCTTGATGTAAAGATCATTAAACGGAACTGGGACTTTTATGAGAAATGTCTCATTCTAGGGCAGGGGTAGGGTAGGTACTAGATAAACAAGAAGTATCTTGTTATATCAGACAATAAGGCCATGCTTAAAAAGTGATAAGAACATGTCCAAAAGATGCAGAAACCAAATTGAAGAAATCCTCAATACCAAATCTTGGACAATTTGATCTTAAAAATAATTAAGGAGCATAATGAAATATAAATCATTAAAAACAGGGGAACAATGAATGGTAATAAAAATGAATGAATGAAGATGCTCTCTAAAGAAGAATGCTGAATGCCAACTGGTAAATGTGAAATGAGTACTGGAGTTGAAAGATCATTTTGCATCCATCAAAATTATAAAAATTAGTGTAGGCAACATTAATAGATGTTAACTCTGAAAAAAAACTTGATGAGGTCAGGATATTTTCATACTCTTAATGTGTGCTTCACAGGTTGCTTTGTATTTACATGAGAAAATATATGAACTGTATAATGGAGAATTGAAGAACACCATGACTGATATGAAAATTTACATCACCATGAGAGAGGCAAATAGGCCTTATATGTCTACAGATGTAATATTCTAAGAAGGATATACAATTCACTTATGCAATATCCACCCTGAAAATACATAACCTGCATCTAAACATAAAGCAACATTAGACAATAAAAACGATAAGTGGAAAATGTTCTATTGAAAAAATTAAGAAGCAGTCTTCAAGTTACAATATCATAAAAGACAAGTGAAATGGAAATCGTTCAGATTAAAAAAGACTAAAAATATATGATATGGTCGTTCTATTTTTAGTTTTTTGAGGAACATCCATCTTGTTTCCTATAGTGGCTGCACCAATTTACATTTCCAGCAACAGTAAATTAGGTATGGGTCCCCTTTCTCCATATCCTCACCAACATTTGTTACTTGTAGACGTTTTGATGATAGCCATTCTGACAGGTGTGTGGTGGATACCTCATTGTGGTCTTGATTTGCATTTCCCTTTAGTGATGTTGATCAACTTTTCATGTGCCTGTTGGCCATCTATATGTCATCTTTGGAAAAATGTCTATTCAAGTCTCTGCCCATTTTTTAATTGGGTAGTGTTTTCTTTTGATACTGAGTTATATGAGCTGTTTATATATTTTAGATATCAACCCTTTATCAGTTATATCATTAGCAAATATTTTCTTCCATTCAGTAGGTTGTCTTTTCATCTTGTGACTGTTTCCTTTGCTATGCAAAAACTTTTAAGTTTAATTAGGTCCCATTTGTTTATTTTTGTTTTTGTTTCTTTCACCTTAGGAGACAGTTCCAAAAAATATTGCTACGATTGAAGTCAAAGAGTGTTCTGTCTATTTTTTTCTGGAGTTTTATGGTTTCAGGTCTTATATTTAGGTCTTTGACCCATTTTGAGTTATTTGTATATGGTGTGAGAAAATGTTTTAATTTCATTCTTTTACATGGAGCTGTCCAGTTTTCCTAGTACTACTTATTGAACAGAGTGTCTTTCTTCCATTGTATATTCTTGCCTCTTTATCATTGATTTATTGGCCATAAGTGTATGGATTTATTTCTGGGCTCTCTATCCAGCCATTTCATTACTGGGTATGTATCGAAAGAAAAAGGAAAAGCACTAATTTGAAAATGTACATGCTCCCCAATGTTCATAGCAGCATTATTTACAATAACCAAGCAACCTAAGTGCCCATCAATAATGTATGGATAAAGAATATATGTCATATATTTTACAATGGAATATTACTCAGGCATAGGAAAAAGAATGAAATTCTGCCATTTGTAACAAGGTGGATGGAGCTAGAGGGTATTATGCTAAGTGAAAGAAGTCAGAGAAACAAACATTGTATGTTATCACTTATATGTGGAATCTAAAAAATAAAACAAATGAGTGAATATGACAAAACAGAAACAGACTCACAGATGTAGAGTACAAACTAGTGCTAACCCTCGGGAGAAGGAAGAAAGGAGGGACAAGATTGGGATAGAGGATTAAGAGATAAAAACTACTATGTCTCAATATAAAATAAGCAACAGTGATATATTGTACAGCAAAGGGAATATATCCATTATTTTGTAATTACTTTAAATGGAATATAATGTATAAAAATAGTGAATCACTATGTGGTATATCTGAAACTAATACAATATTATAAGTCAACTATACTTCAATTTAAAAATGAATGTAGATAATTAATATCCCCAAACAAAATGTTTATTGCACAGTATTTAAAAATCTTGCAGCCAATAAAAATATAACTTTTACTTTAAAGAAAGATATAATGAAATATCTAATTCTAGTGTGTATTTTGACTGGAGAAGAGAGAAAAAAAGCTATTAAGAAAATTAACTAACCTCCAGATTGAAATACTGGATGCAGTTTAGAGGTCAGCAGACATTTGTTAATGTCCAAAACACTCATAAAACATTTAGTTGATAAGACATTTGCTCTACACCAAAAGATCCTAGATATTTGCAGGACCATTTGGTCCTGTCCAAAATGTGCCTAAGTCATTTGGTCCATGCCAAAAGGTCCTTGATATTTGGTCCTGTCCAAAACCATTTGGCATGGACCAAATAGGCTCATGGGTGTTTCAGGCAGGAGCAAATATCCTGCAAGAAGTTTAAATCATAGTATTTATAATGGTTAAATGTATACATCTTTAATCTTAGAAACTAAACACTGAAATATTTAGAAGTAGAGGGCCATGATGTATGTAACTTATGAAATTGTTCAGAAAAATGTAGTGTATCTTACATAGAATATCAGCATGTAAATAATGTGTGGATGTTTCATATTTATGCAACCAATCTCCTAAATTTGGAAATTTACATAGATTCCAATAGTTTGCATGTTACAAATAGTATTGCAATGAAAAATCTTTTGCATATCTATTTTCATATTTTTAGAAGCATATCTTTAAAGTAATGTCTTGAAAGATATATTGCTGAGTTAAAGGGAAAATGGATATATAATTTTGTTAGTTATTGACAAAATTTTCTTCCATAGGGATAGAACCGCTTTGCAGTTCCCTGCAGCAAAGTCTGAGAGTGACTATTTTCTGATAGTCTCACTAATAATCTAGTTTGAATTTTTGCTAATCCAATATTTCAAAAATTGTATTGAATTATAATTTTAATGGTTATATTCTGAGTGATATTGAACATATTTTATATGTTTAATAGCCATTTTCATATCTGAGTTATCTCCATATGAATTTTGTCCATGTTTCTATAGAACTATAGTTTTTTACCTAGATTTTTAAGTTCCTCATATATTAGTGATATTAGACTTTTACTTGTTTATGCTGTTTTTTTTTTCTTGTTTTTGTTTTATTTTTATTTTTGGCTGCATTGGGTCTTCATTGCTGCTCACAGGCCCTCTCTAGTTGTGTTGAGTGGGATCTACTCTCTTAACAGTGCACAGGCCTCTCACCACAGTGGCCTCTCCCATTGCAGAGCACTGGCTCTAGGAGCGTGGGCTTCAGTAGTTGTGGCACATGGGCTCAGTAGTTGTGGCTCGTTGGCTATAGAACGCAGGCTCAGTAGCCATGGCACATGGGCTTAGTTGCTCCATGGCATGCGTTATCCTCCCTAACCAGGGATCATACCCATGCCCCCTGCACTGTCAGGTGGACTCCCAACCACTGAGCCACCAGGGAAGTCCCTATGCAGTTTTTTCATTCAGATTTTTATGTAGTCTGTTCTGTCATTTGTTTTTCTTTTACTATGACTGAATTTTTAAAAATCACAGTTAGAAAGCTTTCCCTCACACTGCAATTATGGAAGAATTTGCCCATATTTTCCTCTAGTATTTCCTTTGTTTCCTCTTTTGTATTTATACAGAACTCTAACATATTTAGAGTTAATATTTTATATAGAATGATGAATGAATCTAATGTATATTTTTTCCAAAGGGCCACCCAATTGTCCGAACACAATTATTTAATAACAGCATATTTTTCTCAGTGTTCTTAGATTTCCATATGCAGATGAAAGTATTTTTCTGAACTTACCCTTCTATTTCATTGGTGTTTTTGTCTATTCATGTGACAGCACCATATTGATTTAATTATAGTTTATATATTTTAATGTCTACTAGTGATCATTTCCCTTCATTCTTTTTCAGAGTTTTCCTACATATTCTTATATTTATAAATTCATATGAATTTTATTACAAAATTGTGCAACACCATTAAAAAAAGGGATACTGGTGTTTTTGTGGTGATTATATTAATTTTATAAATTGACTCAGGAAGACACTTCATGTTGATCACACTGAGACCTCCTATCTGTGAATCTTTCAAGGGTTTTTTTTTTTTAGTTTTCTTTAAAAAACATTTTGAATATTTCTTAATTTCATAGTCTCTTTAGAGAAATAAAACTTCTTAATTTTGAAATAGTTCAACATCTTTTTTAATGATTAGTGTCTTTTTCATCCTGCTTAAGAACATTTACTTGCTCCAACATCACAAAGTTAGGCCTCTATGTTTTTCTTTAAAATCTTTACTGTTTTAATATTCACATGGATATCCACAAACCACCTGGATTGATTTTTCTTCACATATGAGGTAAAGTCCCATATACATTTTTTTCCATATAGCAATCAACTTGATCCCATATAACTTATGAAAGTAAATTTTTGCCACTGTATTGCAGTGCCATATTAGATAAGCATATATGTATTGATCTGTTTCTGGATTCTCATACATACATTCCATTTGCCAACTTCTTTATTCTTGCATTAATACCACACTATCTTATATATTGTAGCATTGTAGTGATTTGCACAATCTTGTTGACTAGAGAGTTTTTTGTTTTCTTTTGTTTTGAACTTAAGGTAAACCTAGGGATCAGTCTGGGAAGAAATAATATTTCAGAAGTGTTGAATCTTTAAATTAATAAACTTGCTAAGGCTCTCACCAATTTAAATCTTTAATTTCTCTCACAAATATTTATAGTTTTCAGTGTAACAATCTAGCAATCTACTTCATTAGAATTATTCTAATATTTGATATTTTTAACTGAAATATAGTTGATTTACAATGTATTAGTTTCAGGTGTGCAGCATAGTGATTTTTTTTTTGCAGGTTATATGTCATTATAGAGTATAACAAGATATTGTATATAATTTCTTGTGCTATACAGTAAATATCTGTTGCTTATCTATTTTATGTACAGTAGTTTGCATCTGTTACTCCCATAGTCCTGATTTGTCCCTCACCCTTCCATCTCCCCTTTGGTAACCATAAGTTTGTATTTTATATCTGTGAGTCTGTTTCTTTTTTGTATATACATTCATTTGGTTTTTTTTTTTAGATTCCATATATAAGTGATATCATATAGTATTTGTCTTTCTCTGACTGATTTATTTCACTAAGCATAATATTCTCTAGGTCAATCCATGTTGCTGCAAATGGCAATATTTCATTCTTTTACATGGCTGAGTAATATTACAGTGTGTGTGTGTGTGTGTGTGTGTGTGTGTGTGTGTGTGTGTGTATCACAAATTCTTAAGCTAATCATCTGTTGATGGGTCCTTGGGTTTCTATATTTTGGCTGTTGCAACTAGTGTTTCTATGAACACTGGTGTACATGTATCTTTTTGAATTAGAGTTTTCTTTTTTTCTGGATATATACTCAGGAGTGGAATTGGTGGATATCTGGTGGAATTGGTAGTCATATTTTTAGTTTTTAAAGGAACCTCCATACGACCCATACAGTTTTTTATAGTGGCTGCACCAATTTACATTGCTATCAACAGTGTACTAGGGTTTTCTTTTCTCCACATCCTCTCCAGCATTTATTATTTGTAGACATTTTGATGATAGACATTCTAACTGGTGTAAGGTGATACCTAATTGTGGTGTTGATTTGAATTTCTCTAATAATTAGCAATGTTGAACATCTTTTCTTGTGCCTGTTGCCCATTTGTATGTCTTCTTTGGGAAAATGTCTCTTCAATTCTTCTTCCCATATTTTGATTGGATTGTTTGGGGGGGGTTTGATGTTGATTTGTATGAGCTATTTGTATAGTTTAGATATTAACGCCTTTGTCAGTCACATTATTTGCAAATATTTTCTTACATTCCCACAGGTTACCTTTGCATTTTGTTGATGGTTTCCTTTGTTGTGCAAAAGCTTGAAGTTGGATTGGGCCTTATATATTTATTTTTGCTTATATTTCTTTTTACTTGGAAGATTGATCTAAGAAAATATTGCTATGATTTATGTCAAAGAATATTTTGCCTACATTCTCTCCTAGGAGTTTTATGTTTTCATGTCTTATATTTAGGCCTCTAAACTATTTTGAATTTAATTTTGTATATGGTGTTAGGGAATGTTCTAATTTCATTGTTTTACATGTAGCTCCCCAGCTTTTCCAATACCAATTATTGAAGAGACTGTCTTTTCTCCACTGTATATTCTTGTCTACTTTGTCATAGATTATATAACTCTAGGTGTGTGGGTTTATTCCTGAGCTCTCTGTTTCACTGATCTGTTTATACATTTTTGTGTTAATATCATCCTGTTTTGATTACTGTAGCTTTATAGTATAGTCTGAGGTCTGGAAGTGTTATATTCTGAGCTGTGTTCTTTTTTCTCAGGATTGTTTTTACAATTCTGGGTCTTTTGTGGTTTTATATAAATTTTAGGATGATTTGTACTAGTTCTGTGAAAAATGTCATGGATATTTTGTTAGGGATTGCATTAAATCTGTAGATTGTTTTCAGCCACTTTAACAATATTCTTCTAATCCAAGAGCTCAGGATATCTTTCCATTTCTTTGAACCATCTTCAATTTCCCTTTTCAATGTCTTATAGTTTTCAGCATACTGGTCTTTTATCTTTTCTAAGTTTATTCTTAAGTACTTTATTTCATTTTTGATGCAATTTTAAATGGGATTTTTTACTTTCTCTTTCTGATATTTCATTATTAGTGAATAGAAATGCAACAGACTTCTGTATATTCATCTCATATCCTGCAACCTTGCTGAATTCATTTATTAGTTCTAATAGTTTTGTGTGAAAACCTTAGGATTCTCTATATAGAGTATCATATCATCTGAAAATAGTGACAGTTTTACCTCTTCCCTTCTGATTTGATATCTTTTATTTAGTTTATTGTCTGATTGCTGTGGCTAGGACTTCCAATATTATGTTAAATAGATGTGGTGAGAGTAGGCATCCTTGTCTTGCTCCTGAATTTAACAGGAAGGCTATCAGTTTTTCAGTGTTGAGTATTGTGTTGCCTATGGATTTAACATAAATGTTGAGAGAAGTTCTTTCTGTACCCACTTGGCTGAAAGTTTTATCATGAATGGATGTTGAAATTTGTCAAATTTTTCTGCAGTTTTTGTGATGATCGTTTGGTCTTTGGTTTTTCTTTTATTAATGTAGTGTGTCACATTGATTTGTGTATGTTGAACCATCTTTGTGACAGAGGAATAAATCCCACTTGATCATGGTGTATGATCCTTTATATATTGTTGAATTTGGTTTGATAATAGTTTCTTGAGGATTTTTGTGTCTATATTTATCAGATATGTTGGCCTGTAATTTTCTTTTTTTGCTGTGTCCTTGTTGGGTTTTGGTATCAGGGTAATGATGGCCTCATAGAATGAATTGGGGAGCATTCCCTCCTCTTCAATTTTTTGGAGGAGTTTGAGAAGGATAAGTATAATTTCTTTATATATTTGGTAGAATTTCCCTGTGAAGCCATCCAGTTCTAGTCTTTAGTTTGTAGGGTTTTTAATTTTTATTATAGATTCTGTTTCACTTCTAGTGATGGTCTTCTCATATTGTCTGTTTCTTGACTCAGTCTTGGCAAGTTGTATGTTTCTAGAAATTTGTCCATTTAAGTTGTCCAGTTTGTTGGCATATAACTGCACCTTGCATTCCATTGACATTTAAGGTAATTACTAATAGTTACATACTTATTGCCACTTTATTCCTTGTTTTCTAGTTGTTTTTATAGTTCTTTGTTGATTTCTTCTTTTTGTTTGGTTTTCTTTTGTAGTATACTTGAGTTCCTTTCTTTTTGGTTTTTGTATATCTATTGTATTTTTTTTTTTTTTTGATTTGCAGTTACAATGGAGTTTATGTGTGTTGACCCATAACTATATCTACTTGCTTTAAACTGTGATAGAATGTGTTTGAACTTAAATGACTAAAAGATGTATGTCCCTCCCACCCCCATCACATTTTGTGATTTTGATATCCTATTGTACTTTACATCTTCAAGCTTATCCTTTTACTGTTTTAGATTTTTTTTTTTTTTTTTTTTAATTTTTAAAATCTGTGTACTGGTTTAAGTGATCTTCAGTCATTTTTTATACTTGCCATTTTTCCATTTCATGTAGACTGTAGATTCTTTTCCATTTAGAGAAGACCTTTAAATATTTATTTTAGGGTAGGTTTAATATTGCTGAATTCTTTTAGTTTAGTTTTTTTTTTTTTTTTTGTCTGAGAAATCCTTTACTTCTCCTTCTATTCTAAATGATATTCTTGTTGGGTGGAGTATCCTAGATTGCAGGTTTTTCCTTTTCAGGACTTTGAATATATTATGTCACTCCCTTCTGGTCTGCAAAGTTTCTGCAGAGAAACCAGTTAGTCTTACTGGTGTTCCCTTGTAACTGACTCTATTTTTCTCTTGCTGCCTTTAGAATCCTCTATTTAACTTATGCCATTTTAATTATGATATGTCCTGGTGTGGGTCTGTTTGAATTCATCTTGTTTGGGACCCTCTGTGCTTCCTATACCTGGTTATCTGTTTATTTCAAGTCTGGGAAATTTTCAGCTCTAATTGCCTCATATACATTTTTGATCCCCTTCTCTCTCTCTCTTCTGGAATCCCTATGCATAGGTTTGTATGTTTTATAATATTCCATACATCTTGTATGTTGCCTTTTTTTGTCTTTTTGTCTGCTGTTCTGATTGAGTGCTTTCCATTGTTCTATCATTTGGATCACTTATTTGTTCTTCTGTGTCATTTAGTCAGTTAGTCATTGCTCCTAGATTGCTTTTTATCTCAGAAATTGAACTATCTATTTTTGATTGGGTCTTCTTTATAATTGTTAGTTCCTTGCTACAGTGATCTGCATTTATATCAATAATCTTTTAAAATTCAGTTAGAATTTTTATTACCATCTTTTTGAACTCAGGGGCTGGTTGACTTGTGATCTACGTTTCACTATTTATTCTTTCAGGGGATTTCTCTTGCTCTTTTAACTGGGAATCGTTCCTCTTTTCATTTTACTTACTTTCTCGGGTTCTATGAATCCAGGAGTAACAGGTAGCTATGGTGGTCTTGAAGGGTTTTTGTTGTTGTTTTGTGGGAGCATCTCTGTGTAGACTGTGTTTGTCCAATGTCTTTGGTGCTTGGGCTGGTTTTGATGGGAATGCCAGCCATGTCTTTTCTCAGAGTGTTCTGGCCCCTATCACTTTTATAGGAGGTGTAGTTATTGTTGGGGGAGCTAAAATCTGTTCAGGGTGTGAGGCGGGACATCCTCTTTGCTCTATGGCTGTTCCCACCCTGTTAGGGTCTGTGTCTGCTCCTCAGTTGTTGGAGTAGAGGCCCTGAGGATTGGATTCAATAAGGCTCCATTCCCTTTGAGTGCATGCCCTATCCAAAGGAAGGGGAGTCCTGTAGCAAGTGAGGCCTGTCTCTTCACAGAGATCCAACTTGCTACCTGTATAGCCAGCCACAACTCAGCTCAGATGCAACACAAGGTTGTGTCCCTTTCTCTGTTGTGGTCATCCTAGATCTAGGGAAAGGTTATGACATGGAATGAGCTAGGCTGGAGCCTTTGCTAGGATGGAGCTGCGGATTGGAGCATCGTGGTTGCAGAAATTGATGCAGCTACACTGACACCAGAGATCTGAACTACCTCTATGGTATTCTTCTCTCAGGACCTGTCTGCTCCAGATCCAGCACAAAGATGTGGTAGGGAGTGGGCCAGTGCACTTGCTCAGCTGGGAGATGGACTGCCACCTGCTGATCATGGTGTTTCCTAAGGGGCTGCCTGAATAAGTGCTGAGATGGCTACTGCCCCACCCAGACCACATCACAGGCCCCTGGGCCACCTCTGCACCCCTAGATCAGTCTTTCCTCCAGGACTGTATGCTTCAGATCTAGCCACAAGCTGTGGTGTGGAGTAAGTGGGGAAAGGGTGTTTCCCCACTTGGATTGGGGAGTGCAGTGAGGTGGTATCTACCAGTGCAGAGCTCTCTCAGCCCTGCTTGTTGCAAGCCAGCACTTGTGCAATTTTCATGAGTAGAATGTAAGCTTCTCTAGCCCTTCTATCTATACCAGAAGTTCTCCCAGCAGCCAGGGAGGCTTGTCTCCTCTGCATAGGATCCCAGGACTGGGATGACCAGTCTGTGGCTCAACCCACTCTCTCCTCAGGACAAGAGTCTGCTTGTGTGGACATTCTCTTCCTTTTGGATCCCTCCCAGGGGTGGACATTCCAACCCTATGCCTTTTTCCTTCCTATTCTGTTATGTGGAAATCTTTCATGTAGCTTTTGTTATATAGGTGTTCTGACAGTTTCCAGTTAGCTTTCCATGAGAATTATTCCACATATAGATGTATTATGGATGTGTTTTTTGGAGGGGGTGGGGAGGTGAGCTCCAGGTCTTCTTACTCTGACATCTTAATCTGATCCATAGATATTTGTTATTGACCTCATTTATCATTTAATTTTTATTGGCAGTCTCAAATTACAATTATTGTTTTATCAATATATTTCCTTTAGTAACAATGCTAAATTTGCTAATCCTAATATTTTTTGAATTTGCTTGAATTTTCTATACATATAATCATATCACCTAAAATAATAAAAATGTTTTCTATTGCTTACTCATTCAATTATTTTGCTAAATATATGACGGAGATTGGGCTATAATTTCTTTGTCTTATGAAAATAACTTTTACTACCATTGCAATTCTGGTCTCAAAATACAATTTGGGAAATATATACTTGTTTTTCACTTCTGTAAGAGATAATTATAAGATTGGCATTTTTGTTTAATCTTTTAAAGAGTTGACTTTGAAGATATTTAGAGACTTCTGACACAAGGACTTTAATAATGATTTACTTAATTTAAATATATGATCATTCAAATTTCTTATTTCTTCTTGCAGAAATTTTGGTTATATATAATGGATTATGTATGTATAACATATATATTCCATTATATAAAATATATATATTTAGTAAATATACTATATGTGATATATGTATCCATTTAGTTAACATGATTAACCAACTATAATAAAAATGTTGTCTACTCTTGGGAACTCTACAAATTTGCTTAAAAATGGAAAACTATGGGACTTTGGACTAAGTGGGTACAGATGAAATAGAATTATGGAGTTTTCTATACAGCAGCTGTATTTGTGTAAGAGTCTCAGTTTCAACTTTTGGCCTTTTGAGGATAATGTATTCATCTCCTATCCTTGCATGTGTTTTAAACATTTTGGATTAACTCCTTCCTCTCACATCCTCAGAGTTGCTGCAGCATTAGCTTACATGCTCAGGATTCTGGTATTCAATGCTTTCTTTATTACTGACACTAAGTCTTCTGTTTTTCTTGTAAGCCCAGAACATTATTTTCTAAATTTTATTTTTTTATTGAAAGAGAGTCTTTTACAATGTTGTGTTAGTTTCAGATGTACAGCAAAGTGATAGCTATACATATATATATATGTGTATATATATATTTTTATATTAGCTTCCATTATGGGTTATTACAAGATATTGAATATAGTTCCCTGTGCTATACAGTAGGTCCTTGTTGGTCATCTATTGTATATATAGCAGTGTGCATATTTTAATTCCAAATTCCTAATTTATCCCTCCCCCCACCTTTCAACTTTGCTAACCATAAGTTTGTTTTCTATGTCTATGAGTCTGTTTCTGTTTTGTAAATAGTTCATTTGTATCTTGTTTTAGATTCTGTATATAAGTGATATTATATGATATTTCTTTTTCTCTGTCTACCTTACCACATTTAGTATGATCATCTCTCGGTCCATCCATGCGGCTGCAAATAGCATTATTTCATTTTTTTTGGCTGAGTAGTATTCCACTGTGTACACATACCACATGTTCTGTATCCATTCATCTGTTGATAGACACGTAGGTTGTTTCCATATCTTCGCTATTGTAAAAAGTGCTACTATAAACACTGGAGTGCATGTATCTTTTTCAAATTATGGTTTTCTCCAGGTATGTGCTCAGGATAGGGATTGCAGGATCATATAGTAGCTCTATTTTTATATTTTTAAGAAACTCCATAGTGGCTTTAACAATTTACATTCCCACCTACAGTGTAGGAGTGTTCCCTTTTCTCCACACCCTTTCCAACATTGATAATTTGCAGAATTTTTGATGTAAACTACCTCACTTTAGCAATGATTTGCATTTCTCTAATAATTAGCAGTGTTGAGCATCTTTTAATGTGAATTTTGGCCATCTGTATCTCTTCTTTGAAGAAATGTCTATTTAGATTTTCTGCCCATTTTTTTAATTAGGATTTTTGGGGTTTTTTGACATTGAGCTGCATGAGCTTTTGGTATATTTTGGAGTTTAATCCCTTGTCAGTTGCATCATTTGCAAATATTTTCTCCCATTCTGTAAGTTGTCTTTCTATTTTGTTTATGATTTCCTTTGCTGTGCAAAAGCTTTTATGTTTAATTAGGTCACATTTGTTTATTTTTGTTTTTATTTCCATTACTCTATGAGACAGATACAAAAAATATTGCTACTATTTATGTCAAAGAGTGTTCTATGTTTTCCTCTAAGACTTTTATAGTATCTGGTTTTATATTTAGGTCTTTAATAATCCATTTTGAGTTTATTTTTGTGTCTGGTGTTAGAGAATGTTCTAATTTCATTCTTTTACACGTAGCTTTGCAGTTTTCCTAGCATCACGTTTTGAAGAGACTGTCTTTTCTCCATTGTTTAGACTTGTCTCCTTTGTCATAGATTAATCGACCATAGGTGCATGGGTTTATTTCTGGCCTTTCTATCCTGTTCCATTGATCTGTAGTTCTGTTTTTGTGCCGGTACCATACTGTTTTAATTACTTTGTAGTATAGCTTTGTAGTATAGCTTGAAGCCAGGTAGCCTGATTCATCCAGCTCTGTTTTTCTTTTTCAAGATTATTTTGGCTGTATGGGGTCTTTTGTTTTTCCATACAAGTTAAAAAAAAATTTATTCTGTTTAAAATGCCATTAGTAACTTGATAGGAATTGCAATGAATATGTAGATTGCCTTGGGTAGTGTGGTCATTTTAACAATACTGAATCTTCCAATCTAAGAATATAGTATATCTTTCCACCTGTTTGTGTCAATAGCAATTTCTTTCATCAGTGTCTCATAGTTTTCTGAGTCCAGGTCTTTTGCCTTCTTAGGTAGGTTTATTCCTAGGTACTTTACTCTTTTTGATGCAATGGTAAATGGAAATGTTTCCTTAATTTCTCTTTCTTATAGTTTGTTGTTAGCGTATAGAAATCCAACAGATTTCTGTATATTAATTTTGTGTCCTGCAACTTTACCAGACTCAGTGATGAGCTCTAGTCATTTTCTGGTAGCATCTTTAGGATTTTCTATGTACAGTATCATGTCACCTACAGACAGTAACGGTTTTACTTCTCCATTTCCAATTCTATTCCTTTTAGTTATGTTTCTTCTCTGATTGCCATGGCTAGGAATTCCAAAACTATGTTGAATTAAAGTGGCAAGAGTGGACATCCTTGTCTTGTTCCTGACCCTAGGGGAAATGCTTTCAGCTTTCCACCATTGAGTATAATGTTAGCTGTGGGTTTGTCATACATGGCCTTTATTGTGTTGAGGTAAGTTCCCTCTGTGCCCACTTTCTGGAGAGTTTTTATCATGAATGGATGTTGAATTTTATCAAAAGATTTTTCTGCATCAACTGAGATGATTATATCGTTTTTATTCTTCAATTTGTTAATGTGGTGTATCACACTGATTGATTTGTGAATATCCAAAAATCCTTGCATCCCTGGGGTAAATCTCAGTTGATCATGGTATATGATCCTTTTAATGTATTCTTGGATTTGGTTTGCTAGTATTTTATTGAGTATTTCTACATCTATGTTCATAAGTGATATTGGCCTGTAATTTTATTTTATGGTATCTTTTCCTAGTTTTGGCATCAGGGTGATGGTAGTCTCATAGAATGCATTTGGGAGTGTTCCTACCTCTTCAAACTTTTGGAATAGTTTTAAAAGGATAGGTGTTAACTTTTCTCTAAATGTTTGATATAATTCTCCTGTTAAGCCATTTGGTCCTGCATTTTTGTTTGTTTGGGACTTTTTAAATCACAGATTCAATTTCAGTACTTGTAGTTAGTCTGTTCATTTTTTCTATTTCTCCCTGGTTCAGTCTTGGGAGATTGTACCTTTCTAAGAATTTATCTATTTCTTCTAGGTTGTCCATTTTACTGGTGTATAGTTGCTTTTTGTACTCTTATGATCCTTTGTATTTCTATGGTGTTGGTTGTAACTTCTCCTTTTTCACTTTTTAATGTTATTGATTTGGGCCTTTTCCCTTTTTTTCTTGATAAGCCTGGTTAAAAGTATCAGTTTTATTCACTTTATCTTTTCAAAGAAAGCTTTTAGTTTTGTTTTTAAATCTTTTCTCTTGTTTTTTAGTCTCTCTTTCATTTATTTCTGCTCTCATCTTTATGATTTCTTTCCTTCTACTAATTTTTGGCTTTGTTTTTTTTTTTTTTTTTTTTTTTTTTGGTTCTTCTTTCTTTAGGTATAATGTTAGGTTGTTTATTTGAGATTTTTCTAGTTTCCTGAGGTAAGTGTATATCACTATAAACTTCTCTCTTAGAGCTTCTTTTCTGCATCCCATAGGTTTTAGATCATCATATTTTCATTTCCATTTGTCTCTAGGTATTTTTGATCTCCTCTTTGATTTCGTCAGTGATCCATTGGTTGTTTAGTAGCATATTGTTTAGCCTCCATGTGTTTGTGGTTTTTGCCATTTGTTTCTTGTAGTTGATTTCTAACCTCATAACGTTGTGGGCAGAAAAGATGTTTTATATGATTTAATTTTCTTAAATTTACGGAGGCTTGCTTTATGGCCCAGCATGTGATCTATCTTGGAGAATGTTCCATGTGCACTTGAAAAGAATGTGTGTTCTGCTGCTTTCAGGTGGACTGCTCTATAAATATCAATTATGTCCATCTGGTCTTATTGTCATTTAAGGCCTTTGTTTATTGATTTTCTGTCTGAATGATCTGTCCATTGATATAAATGGGGTGCTAAAGTCCCCCACTATTATTGTGTTACTGTCAATTTCTCCCTTTATGGCTGTTAGTATTTGCCTTATATATTGAGGTGTGCCTATGTTGGGTACATATATATTACAACTTTTATATCTTCTTCTTGGATTGATCCATTGATCATTATGCAATGGCCTTCTTGCTCTCTCTTAACATTATTTAGTCTATTTTGTCTGATAATGAGTATTGCTACTCAAGCTTTCTTTTGATGTTCATTTGCATGGAATAACTTTTTTCCATTGCCTCAGTTCAGTTTGTATGTCTCTCTAGATCTGTTGTGGATCTGTTGTAGACAGCATATATACCTGTCTTGTTTTTGTATCCATTCAGCCAGTCTATGCCTTTTGGTTGGAGCATTTAATCTGTTTACACATAAGGTAATTATCGATATGCAATTTTTTACTCAACTTTGTTAATTGCTTTGGATTTGTTTTTTTTAGATCTTTTTTCTTCCTTTCATTGTTCGTTCTCTTTTTTTGTGATTTGTGGACTTTTATTACTGTTGTGTTTGGATCCCTTTTACTTTTTTGTGTGTATGTCTTACAGATTTTTGGTTTGCAGTTACCATGATTTTTTTTTTTTTTTTTTTTTTTGTGGTACGTGGGCCTCTCACTGTTGTGGCCTCTCCTGTTGTGGAGCACAGGCTCCGGACACACAGGCTCAGCGGCCATGGCTCACGGGCCCAGCCACTCTGCGGCATGTGGGATCTTCGCAGACCGGGGCATGAACCCGTGTCCCCTGCATCGGCAGGTGGACTCGCAACCACTGCGCCACCAGGGAAGCCCCCATGATGTTTTGATATAGCAGTCTATATATATACATGGTTATTTTGAGTTGCTTGTCTCTTAATTTCCAATGCATTTCAGTTATCCTGCGTTTGTACCCTCATCCTCTCACGATTACTGGTTTAGATACATTTGTGTGTGGCTGCCTCCCTTCCTTTACTATATGTTTACCTTTAACAGTGAGCTTTCCCATTTCATAATTTTCTTGCTTAATTGGTAGTTTTTTATTTTCCACCCAGAGAAGTCCCTTTAGCATTTGTTATAAAGCTGGTTTAGTGGTGCTAAATTCTTTTAGCTTTTGCTTGTCTGTAAAGCTTTTGATTTTTCCTTCAAATCTGAACAAGAACCTTGCTGGTTAGAGTATTCTTGTCTGTAGGTTTTTCCCTTTCATCACTTTAAATGTATCATGCCACTCCCTCTGGCCTGTAGAGTTTCTGCTGAAAAATCAGCTGATAACTTTATGGGGGTTCCCTTGTATGTTTATTATTTGTTGCTTTTCCTTCATTGTTTTTTAATATTTTCTTTTTATCTTTAATTACTTTCAATTTGATTACTATGCGTCTTGGCATGTTTCTCCTTGGGTTACTCCTGTATGGGACTTTCTGCTCTTCCTGGACTTGGCTGTTTCCTTTCCCATGTTAAGGGAAGTTTTCAGCTATTATGTCTTCAAACATTTTCTCAGGCCCTTTCTCTCTCTCTTCTCCTTCTGGGACCCCTATAATGTGAATGTTGGTGTGTTTGACATTGTCTCAAAAGTCCCTTAATTTCATTTCAGTTAAGTGTATTTTTCAACTCTGTTTGTTCTTTATATTTCCTAACACTTTATTAAAAACTTCTTTTAACTTTTTGTTCTGTTCATCCATTCTTTTCCCAAGTTCTTGGATCATCTTTCAGTCGTTACTCTAAACTCTTGAGTAGACTGCCTATCTCCACATCACTTAGTTGTTGTTCTGGTGTTTTATCTTATTCCTTCATCTGGAACATATTCCTCAGCTGTTTCATTTTGTCTAAATCTCTATTTGTATTTTTATGTATGTGCAAGGTTAGTTATACTTCTCGACCTTGGAGAAGTGTCCCTCTGTAGGGATATCCTATGTGTCCCAGCACTATATTCGCCTCTCATCACCTAAGGGCTAGGGACCAGCTGGCCCTAGGGTAGGTTCCACAGGCTGTGGGATTTTAGTTTTCTTTGCTTCTGGTGTCTTCCCCCTGGTGGATGAGGCTGTTCTAGAATCTTGCGCAGGCTTCCTAGTGGGAGAGGCCATTGCTTGTCCACTGGTGAGTAGAGCTGGGTCTTGGCCCCTCTGGTGAGCCAGGGCCATGTCTAGGGGCATGTCTAGAGGTGACTGTGGGTTCAGGAAATTTTTAGGTAGCATGTCTGATGACGGCTGGGGCTGTCTTCAGCCCATTTGTTGTTTGGCCTGAGGTATCCTAGCACTGGAGCCTACAGGCTATTGGGTGGGGCCAGGTCTTGGTGATAATGACCCAAGCAACATGTCAGCTTTCAGTTGAGTACTCCTGTATATGTTCACCACCAGCTTTTTATGTCCCCAGACAGCTACACAGCCCCCTGCCTGCCCTGGAGACCCTCCAAGAGAAGCAGGTAGGTCTGGCTCAGGATCCTTTGTTGTGATTGCTTTTGTCTTGAGTCCTGGTGCATAGGAGACCTTGTGTGTACTCTCCAAGAGTGGAGTCTCTGTTTCCCCCAGTCCTGTGGAGCTCTTGTGATCAAGTCCTGCTGGCCTTCAAAGCCAAATGCTCTGGGGGCTCCTCCTCTCGATGCCAGACCCCCAGGCTAGGGAGCCTGATGTGGGGCTCAGAACTCTCATTCCCAGTGGAGAACTTCTGTGATATAATTATTCTCCTGTTTGTGGCTCGGCCACCCAGGGGTATGGAGTCTGATAGTTTCACAAGCGCACCCATCCTACTGTCTCATTGTGGTTTCTTCTTTGTCTTTGGATGTAGAGTATCTTTTTGGTAGATTTCAGTCTGTTTTTTAATCAATGGTTGTTCAGCAGTTAGTTAGTTAGTTGTGATTTTGGTGTTCTCATGGGAGGAGGTGAGTTCATGGTCCTTCTACTCCACCATCTTGTCTCCCCAGAACATTGTTTCACATTACCCTATATTTTGAAAGAGAGGCATTTTGCTTTATCTTTATATAAAGTATACATTTAAAAATTTACGTATTTATACACATTATACATTTATAATATTAAAATAGAGAAAGATATATGCAAAACTGTAACAGTATGAATTCCTGAGGAGAAAATAAATATGAAGATCAGCATGGGATGGTGATATGTTACACTTCTATATTATTTAAACTGTTTATAGATGAAAATACTTATTAAAATTTGAATAGAATATAAATATAATCAGTACAGAAATATAACTTTATAAAACAATTATAAATACATTGAAGACAAAATGTGTGAATGCCCCCATTTAAAGACAGTATTTAAATTATGTTTCATAAAATAGTCACACTTGGAAAGGTATATAGATATTATCAAATACAATATGTTCAAATCTGTGATTTACAGACTCAGGAATTCTCCTGGATATTAGATATTTGTCCCATTCCCTTTCAATTAGCACAGCCCCACTTAATCTCCCCCCTCCCAAGTCTTCTATAATATACTACTTGAAGAGAAAGATTATGGCTAAACTGGAGTTTGCAAATCATTTACTTAGACCAATGTAAGACTACCTTTTTTTCCTCTTTGGATTGATATTTCTACTTTTACAATGCAAGTTATGTTTTACTGTGATGTATTTTCTTAAAATCTGACTATGTCCTCTTATTTCTCTACAACAAGAACATGCATATGCATTAACATCTTCTGTACTTATATTGTGCTCTTAAGTCTAATTTTTAAAAATTTTTCTGACTTTAGTAATCTTTATAAATAGCAAGCAGTTGATCAACTCATTATAAATATAACACATTTAGATAATTTGCAAATATATAAAGTTTATGTTTATTGGAATACCCAACTTAATGAAATGGATGTTTTGTATTATTTTCATCAGTTTATGTATTTGTATGATAATTTCTGAATGCTGCAATTTGTAATCACTGAAAAACTTTTTCATGAAAATAATTACATGGAGGGACTTCCCTGGTGGTCCAGTGGTTAAGACTCTGTGCTTCTACTGCAGGGGCACGGGTTCAATCCCTGGTCAGGGAACTAAGATCCCACAGGCTGTGCAGCCAAAAAAAAAAAAAAAAAAAATTACATGGAAATAATTTTTCTATAGCAAAGTCACTGAATACTTTAATCTTCTGATTTATATGCCAAAAAACAAACAAAACAACTCACAAGGTAATTTATCATCAGAAAAGGTTAATTTATCATCAGAAATTGTTATAATGATATCTCCATGGATAACTAGATTAAGTCATCTTCAATTTTATTGAGAACAATGCACTGGTAACTACCTGACATGTACACAAGTTTTCAAGTAAAATTAGACACCAATATTTTTATTTGCTTTTATTTTTTTCCTTTTTCATCCCAATGGTATTTAAAGTGAGAGAAAATGATAAAAGAGGTCTTGAATTCTGTATTAAGGAAATTCCTTCTTTTAATGACTCTAATTGATTCCTCTTACTACTAAGAAAGGCTTTTGTTTGCTTTCTAATAAATATATATTTTTCTTCCATGTTTCTAATTTTTTTGGGTTTTTTTGTATGAACTAACTCCCCTTCCTGCATGTGCTTACACACACACCTAGTTCAAGACTATATAATTCATAACTCTCTTTGTTCTGTGATTTTTATAATCAGCCATTTCTGTTTGTGGGTAGTCACTTATAGTTTGTTCCTAGGTATTACTCTTCATGTATACTCTTAATTCTTGAAAATCTTTAGGAAATTTTTCAGTTCAAATTCCTAAGTAAGTGGGTACATTAAAGATAAAAGTATTTTTGTGATTAAGGATGATTTATATTTTATTTTTAGTATCAGAGGTGCAGATAAAATAGGTTACTTTTTCTTTAAATGCATATGCCTTAAAGAGTCATAAATTCAATTTCTTGGAATATGAATAAAATCTAAACCAATTTTACTGCTGCTAATCATCTTTCAAACACCTAATAGAGAGGAAGAGGGAGTGCAGCCCAGTGTAGTGGGGAGAGGTGAGGGAATAAGGGTAGTCAAAAGTAATTGTTGGATAATATGGTTTCTTGATGTCATAGGAAGGATTTCAGGAAGGATTTAATAATGCAGAAGTAGGAACAGTTATTTCTACTATCTATGCGTAATCAACAAATAATGGTTTGTGATGGTTAATTTTATGTGTCAACTTGACTGTGTCACAGGGCATCCAGATATTTGGTTAAAAATTATTCTGGATGTATCTGTGAAGGTATTTCTGGATGAATTAACATTGGAGTCAGTAGACAGAGCACAACAGATTGCCCTCCCCAACGTGGACAGGCCTTATCTAATCATTGGAGACCTGAGTAGACTAAAAAGCTGAGTAAGGGAGAGTTTACTTTCTCTTCCTAATTGTCTTTGAGGTGGGACATTGGTCTTCTCTCCTGCCTTTGGACTCAGACTCATATTGGAACTTCCACTGTTGACACGTACTTTGGACTTAAGACTGGAACTTACGCCATCAGTTCTTCTGGGTCTTCACCTTGCCAACTGCATATCTTGGGACATCTCAGCTTTTCAGCCTCCATAACCACTTGAGACAATTCCTTACAATAGAAAAAAGGTATATTTTACATATATATATGTTCTGTTTCTCTTAAGAATTCTAATACATGGTTACTATTCAGTTGCTTAGAAAAGAAAAAGTGCTCCTACATTATATGGAACAACCAAACGTGAATTCTATTGGCCTCCTTTTGGGGACCAGCTGGGTACAGTCTTACATATAGCAGGAGGGAGGCAAGGTATTTAGTTGCTACACAATTAATCCAAGTAAAGTGACATAGGCATTCAGGTGTTGAACTGCCCAAGAACTAGTAATGTAGTAATGAGTCTCAAACATGGCAAAACACACACCAACATTTATATATCAAACAAGTAGTAGTGTTTAAATGAAAACCTGCCAAATTATTATCAATTATCATCAATTTCAATTTAATTATTTGGTAATTAAACTCTATGTGATTCAAATACTTTAGGTTATATATGAGGAAATAAGAAAAACAAAACAAAAAACCTCATTGCAAAATGAGATTTACCATGACTCCTCAGGAGTGAGAAAGAGTGTAGTAGATAATTTGTAAAAAATAATCTTTGTATCCATGTGCCTTCATGTGTAGTTCCTCTCATGAAAAGGTGTCTATTTCCCAGCCCCTTGAAACAGAGCTTCAGCCTTCTCTCTCAGAACACTGTGACTACCATCTGAATAAGTTCAGCCCAGCTTACTGGATCAAGAGAAAAATCTTGGTTATGCAGTACTATTAATGGCAATAGATGATACAGATGGAATTGTTTTACTCACCTGGTACCAATACCTGGTACCAATACATAGGCCTTATTAAACAGAGGTCAGAGGGAAGAATATGGCCCACACACTATTACTACGCATGTAGAAGGACTAGGTACACCTTTTTTCAAAGACTACTTCAATACAATAAATAATTTGATTTGAATCAATAATTCAAAAAATGAATTTAATTACAAATTAAATAAGGAATTAATTTGATATAATGAACAAATTTTTTAAAGGTATGAAAACTATGCAAAAACATTACCACAAAATCATGAGAGAGAGAGAAAATAGATGCTAAAGTGAATTAAAATATCATAGTTAGGAAACAGCAATTTTATATTTCAAATAGAAAGCCTTCTAACATAATCATTATAATAAATATTGTTCTGGAAATTCTAATTAACTCCATTAGATAACAAATATAATAGTATAAATATCAGAAAGGAATATAAAACATCATTTTCAGATAATATGATTAAATATCTACAAACATTACAGTTAAACTATTGTAAGCAGTACAAAATTTTAAGACAATGATATGCAAATTAATATGCCAAAATTTGTAACATTTATACATATAAACTAATTATAAAATAAATTGAAAATCTTATAATATTTAGTGACGTTAGACAGTATCTGTTCTAGGTGGTGAGTATAACTCATAAGTCTTACAATAGGTATTCTTATTATCCTCAAGTTACAGGTGAAACTGAGACTCAGGGAAGTTAAATGGGCCATCATCACATAGCTATAGAGGTGACAAGATTCCTATCCCAAGCATACTGATTCTATTCTCTAAACTTCTTATATTGCCCCTTGATCTAAACTGTAGAACACAAAATATAAAATAATAAAGAAATTTGCAGGATTAATGAAGGAAACAAAATTGACATAAAAACATAACTGGAAACATGGAAGGCAGAAGCCTTATTATTTCCCTGTTCTTACAATTAGTACAATGCTGGGCACATTTATTAAGCACAAATGTTAGTGAATACATAAACTAGTAACACTTAATATTGTAGAGATGTAGGATAACAGGCATTCTTATTTGCTGTTTGTGGAGTGTAAATTTGAATAATTTTTAAAGGAAAATTTGATATTGTTTATAATTGAAATTCTGTATACCATTTATTCTACACAAATATTCTATACTGTGTACAGGTGTTTCTGACACAAAGAACTGAAAACTTGATAAATCATGCCTTTAAAAATAGAGTCTTTTGTTTTCCACAAATAATTGGACAGAGACAGTGTTTGATGTTGGCAAAGAAGTTCAACAATCTAACCTGTTTGGAGACTCTCTTATTCTTTCCTGACATCCTTAAAGCATCTTGTGTTTTTCTCCCTGTACTTGTTTCATCATGGTTTCGATATGTCAAACTCATCATCATAAACCAAGTCTGTATTCCAGGAAGAAAGAAGGAGAAAGGGACAGAAGCAATGTACACTCCCTTCACACCTGTCACTTATCAGAAAATAAGGTATCCTTGAGAAGCCCCCCACAGATTTTATATTGTCTATTTATTTACAAACGAGTTACTCTAAATATAAGTGACTAGAGGAAAGAATCTGGCTTTCAGTACTCAATCGACACTTTCACAATCATTGCTGAAACACATATGTAAAATAGGTAGGCATGTACCACCTATATGATAAGAAAAAAAAGGCTAGAAAAACACTAAGTAACTATCAGTAGGAGATTAATTATCACAGCCATGTAAGGAAAAAAGGAGGAGAATGAAGAAGTAGGAAATGCCTCTCATCATACACCTTAGCTTTGGGTGAAGTGTTGAAATAGCTAGTCATTCCTCTAATTGTTATGGTGTTAGGAAAAGTCTAAATTTAGGAGAATACTGAAATGCATAAACGATGTTCTCATCTTAGTTAAATTTTAAAATGTACTCTTCTGCTAAACTGAAGACATTCACATTTTAGATCTCAAGACTACAAGCAACAAAATGACCTCCTAACAATCTGGGAACCACTTGGTCTACCCTTCAGTATGTGACCCAATGACCCAGTGTCACAAGCTACTGCAAATAGGGGAATGATACCATTAACAAAACATTAATTCACATACTTCTTTTTCTCTCCTCGTCTTCCTTGTCCCCAAAATTGTTTTTTTGTTGTTGTTGCTGTTGTTTAGATAGGTTTTCTAGGTTGACATGCTTGCCTGTCTTTATATTTTCATTTCGCATCAACAATATTTATTACTTCAATATTTATGAAACAAAGACATGCAATGTTCCGTTGCTGCAGTTTATTAAAAAAATTAAAGCTATTCTCCCCATCCATAAATATTGCAACACAAACCGAACTAGTCATAGAAAGATAGATTCCTAAGTCCATATTTTAGCATCATAAATTGGTGGTAATCTGAATCATGGTCCATTAGGTGTGATTTATGCTTCTCATTAAATATAGCTATAGCAATATTTTTTTTTTTTTTTGCAAAGGACAGTTAATAGTAAACAAGTTCACTTGGAAGAAATTTAGATTCTCCATAAATAACACTTCTATGGGACTTCATCACTTCTGTTTCTATAAAGCTAATTAGTAGACCAAATCATGGTATATGTTGAAATCTCTAACAAACTTGTTTAATATTCTTTGTCGCAAACTAAAGCAATGCAAAGAAATTATAAAAAGCTGTTCAAAATCTTATTAAAATACTGAAATCAAAAGAGCCTAAGTTTGGGGAAAGCAGAAACAAATGTTTCTGAAATATAATATTTCGTTATTATTCAGAAAATATTAATCTTTCTTACCCACTTCTAGGGGAGTATTTTATTTTCCCACCCTGTGAGTGTTGCATTTGACTATGTGATTCCTTTTGGCCAAAACAATGTTAGAGGGTATGACACATGAGCATATCCAAAGAGAGGCTTTATCTGTGCTTGCATGGATTGGTTAGTTCTCTCTTGTGCCCCTGTCCACAGGTGTGAGAATTTCATATCCCAGATAGGGTATGCCCTTTCAGCTTGGATCTAAACACATTTAGAGCCGACCTGCATCTTGGAGGTGAATCTTACTGAACCTGGTACAGCCTAGCAGAGTCGAGCAGAGATGCAGCTGATTCATATACCCATGGACACAAAATAAGTGGTTTTGCCTTGAAGCCACTTATTTCCCATGCTGTTTGCTATGAAACATTGCTACAGCAAACAGATAAGCTATACAAATGGTTAACATTCCAGGTTGGTGAATAACGGATAGTCAAAATCACTCTTGAAAATTCTTTGGTCACTAATAAGACACACTGTAGTTACTTTTGTGTAAGTGTCTCTGTGATATGTCCAAATAAAGGTATATTCCAAATATATAAAATGTATATGTAAACAATAATTTTATAGTACTACATTTTAAATATTAAAGATGTTCAACCTATGGAAGAAGCTTAAAATAATAATCATTGAGGAATAACATGACTTCTGTCACATGACCACTCCTGGGCATGTATTCATTTAATAGGACTGCCTCCCTAATAAAATGGCTATTTTCCTTTTTTCCTTTCTCCTATTTATTTTTCCTGAGTAGGCATTACATTAGAACTCCTCTATATAACTCTGAAATATAATTTTTAATTAAATAAAAACACTGAGGGCTTCCCTGGTGGCGCAGTGGTTGAGAATCCGCCTGCCGATGCAGGGGACACGGGTTCGTGCCCTGGTCCGGGAAGATCCCACGTGCCGCGGAGCAACTAAGCCCGTGAGCCATGGCCGCTGAGCCTGCACGTCCGGAGCCAAAAACACTGAATTATGCAAATTTTTATTACTTGATATAACTGCCAACATTATAATCCAATCACAATACTATTTTAGTTTTTATTCCCCAAAACATTTGTATTTGGATATTTTTCCAATCAACATGGCCTATTCTCTGGTAATTGCCCCTCCCTCATCATAGAATTCAAATGGCTGGTTCCATTCATGTATTCATTCATTCACTCATTTGACTACAAAATGGAGCATTTGTATGATCTAGGGATAGAACCTCTAGAGTTAAGCACTATCAGCATATCTGATATTTGTAAATTTTATATATAATTTTATTTAGAAAAATCCAATAGCCTATTGGGTTATAATTTTGGGGTTGTATCATTTAATAAAATTATATTTAGTTGAGTATACATATATTGTTTAATGAAAAACAAAATGCAAAGAGAAGTGCATATATATTAAGTCATCAAGAAGTACTTATAGAGTGGTGATATGTGCTGCAGAACTTACAGCAAAGAAAATAATATCTTCATGTAACTTTGCTCCAAATGATACAGAACATGTTATATATTTTTAATATACATATACATATATATACACATACATATATGCATATAAGCATATAATACATATACATGTATATGTATGCATCTATGTTCATGTGTACATATATATACAAACACATTGATATATACTATTAAAATAGATAATAAGTACTATAACAAAGCAAAACCTGGCAAAGACTAAATAGCTGATAAAAAATTAGTGACCTGGAAAATATATGTGAAACACAGATAGAAAACATGAAATAGTGATTGAGATGGAGAATTAATTAAATGTTACAACAACCATTGATTAAAGTTTAGATGTAGAGAAGACCAAAAATGAAGAAAACATAATATTTAAAGACATAATGATTAGAACTTATGAAAGATATAAATCCAAATAAATTATCTGTAAAAAATTCTAGAGGATAAATGAATATAAATGCATATGCATATTATCAAATGTCAAAGAAAGAAAAAGGTCTTAAAAACAGGCAGAACAACAACAATAACAAAAGCAGGTTATGTAATAACATTGGACAAATAGAAATAACAGAATTTTCAACAACAAAAATATAATTTAAATGAAGTGAAATAATATCTAGCTGTCAACCTAGAATGCTGAACTCAGAAAATTAAATATTACAAATGAGAGTAAAATAAAAATATTCTTAGTTAACTAAAATGGGAGAGCTGCTTAGCTAGATCTCAAATGTATCTACATATAGAGAACACACTGAAAAAAGAAAAGAAAAAGATAAATGTAAGCTGACACAATGAAATAAGAAATACATTTTATAAAACAGTTTTGGTAGAAAGGAGCAGAAAGCATATTTTGCTACCAAACAATAGGTGAGAAGGATGTTTAGGAAAGAAAAATTAAAATTCTAAATACATTAAAAAGAATTAAATGCATTGAGTGATATTCCCTATTTATTATAAATATATGCAGTCTCCCCAAACTGATCCATAGACACAATATAATATGAATCAAAATCACATTGTGATATTTCATGGAACTAACAAGTTGACTCATATGTATATAAGGATCAAGAGTAGGGAGAAAACAAAACAGAATTATATAATCATTCAAAATGAGCAAGTTTCTGGTAGAGGAACTCTTTATAGGATATAATGATATTATAAAGTTCTGGTAACTAAGGAAAGGTGGTATTGGCACAGAGCATTAAACATTAAGCAGTCTAAACCAGACCTTTTCATATATGTAAATTTGATGTGATAGAGAATCCATTGTAGATTGGGATGAAGGGATGGACTATTCAATAAATTTTCAGGGTAAATTGGTTATCCATAAAGAAACAAAATGAATTTTAATCTCTATATATTTTATCATACAGCTTAAGATGGGTATAAGAAGTGAATATGGAAGGCATAATTTTTTTAATATTTAGAAGAAAATATAATAATGACACAAAATCATTAACCAAAAATATCAATGTGGGAGATGTAAACTAAAAAATTTCTAGAGCTCAAACAGGGCATGGAGATATTATAAGCTTTAAACAGCCAAAGTTAGTTGGGAGTGGAAATTCTTACTGATCACCTGAGGCATTCCATAGGGAGAGCACACACACAGATCACACCTTAGTAGCAGAGCTAAACTATCCCTAGATTAAAGCTAGGGCAGGCATAGAACTCAAGTAGCTTTATTAAAGGGTTAATTTTTTGCCATATGTCATGGAGCTATGCATCCATTGTTTATTATTCTGCAAATACTAAAAGGAATTGCTATGCAGATTTCTGGTGCTCTTTCTTGTATAGCTTCCTATTTGGGGGAACATTGTTTGATAACATCCAGCCCCCTCAGCCAACTTCATCTCTGATCTGTTTCCTCATCTCAACAGCACCACCATACTGGAATTCTCATCCTTGCATTGTAGTCCAGAATGTGTTTATAAGAGAAAAAAGCAGGGAGGTCACTAAGCTCATCTCAATTTTCATCTTTCTCCCAGAGTTCACAGTTCTGCACGGACTGCTATCCAGTGTTCAAAAACCATTGTTCCATATATTTCATCCAGCTTTCTAATTGTTTTTGGTGGGAGAGTGAACAAAATTTCTACAATAATGATCACCTCTGAAGGAAAAGGTGAGTTTTACACAATAGATATAATAGTAATTTGATGTTGGGTTTATTAATGTATTTTTATTTTCAAAACTCCTATGTCATACACATAAATACACAACACTATCTTTTATAAAATATTCAAAAAACTGAAAGAACAGAAAGAGGATAACAAGTTAGATGATTACTACAATATTAATTTGGACAGCCTAAAGAAGGTGGAGGTGGTACATGGTCATTAGTTTCACTGCCTACTTTGAAAGCAGAGTTTCAGGATTGGCTAATGGGTTAGTCCTAGATGTGGAGAAAGAATTTAGAGAAGGATTACTGCAAGTCTTCCACCCCCAATAAACTGGGTTAATGTTTGTGCTCTGGCAAAGATGTGAAAAAACTGAGCCATGAGAAAATTTGAAAAGGGAATTAATAAATACTTAAGTTTGACATTTTGAATTTGAGATGCCCATGAGACTTCAAAGTAGAGATATAATAGGTATTTCATGAGAGTTCAGGGTAAAACATTAATTTGGACATATCTGTGCATATATGAGATTTAAATCTATACACTTAGATAAGATCATCTAAGGAATAATTAGAGTGTAGCCAGAGCTCTTGTGCACTAAACCATACAGAGAGAGTTTCTGTAGGGTACGGAGTTAGGAAAGGAGGCTGAGGAAGAACAGAGGGTCATATAAAAGAAAAACTAGGAGAAGGGAGTGTATTGGATGTCTGAAGAGAAAAGAAGTTGTTAGTCATTTCAGAAAATGGATAGTAAGGAGAGATTAGGAAACTAAATAAACTAGTCCCCACTCTAAGTCAGTCAGTTTGTCCTATCTGGAAAAAAAGAGAAAAAAAAAAAAAAAGAGAGAGAGAGAGAGAGAGAGAGAGAGAAAGAAAAAGAGGAGGAGGAAGAAGAAAGAGGAAAAAAGCCTGAATAAGACATTTGACTGAAGTGTCAAACCTGTTTATATGAGGTGATAAGACAGGACAAAAATTGAGTGTTTTGGAAACCATGTAATTTATTATGTCTATTAGAGTTTAATTTTGTAAACATAATAATTTATTGCTGATGGTGCTTAAGTGTATTTATTTATCATTTGGAACTTTTAAAAGAAGCCAATTATTCACAGAGACATGCTCAGTGTTTTATTATATAACTTGTCCCTTGTAATGTAACTTTGTAAAATGGAGCTGATGATTCAGGTTGCCAACTTATGCACCAGCATAAAATTTGTTTCCCTTAGTAGTGCTAATAATAACACAACAACCCTCCTAGGGACACAAACAGATTGTGCAAAGTTGTTTACTTCTGCTGCTGTTAAAGGATGCTACAAAAACGATTATCCCCTACCTGAAATATCCTAAAGGAAAAATCACCTGGTGATAAATATTTTAATTTTTGAGTCTAAAGCAACTTTCCATTCTCTTTTATCTACATGCATATATGGTTCCCTCTCCCAAGAGCCTCTTTATTTTGGGGGGAAAAATGACTAAAATTTATTAATCTACAGATACATTTCAGTCCTTTTAGTGGTCACTTTCATGCCTACTTGTAATGTTCATCACAAAGAACAATAAAAGGGCTTTGACCTGAGCAAGTAGAAAGTTACTTTCATTCATAATAGCATTCACTCATTGAGACTAAAGGTCAGCTTTACAGCATTTATAATTAGATTTTTCTGTTTTAAAAGATGCTTAAAGATAAAAATCAAAAGGGAAGCGTAATAGATACCAATAAATTTGTTAAACAAAATGGACAATTTTTGAAAGATAAAAAATGAAAGAACTAAAAAATTCAAATAGTGCCCTATCCATGAAAGAAACTAAAATCATAATCAAAAGCTTTACATAATGAAAATTCCTTCCTAGAGTGTTTTGTAAAACATTTAAGGAAGAAACTATACAGATACCACACAAAAACCTTTCTAAAAAAGAGGAGGGTACAGTTTGTTGTATGATAGCAGCATAACCTTGACTCCCAAACCTAACAAATAAAATAAGAAAAATACAAATCAATTTCCTCATAACTGTAGACACAAACATCCTTAATATAATATTAACAAGTTGAATCCACTCATATATAAAATAATATATTGTGTAAAAGAATAGTTTTGCCATGATTGTAGTATTATTAACATTCAAAATTTCTTCAATTAAATAATACACATTATTACACAATAAAGAAGGAAAAATAAGTGATTATATCAAGATGTAGAATAAGCATTTAATAAAATTTAACATCCACTCATAATCAAACTGATAATAAGTTTCTTAAAAATTAAATAGTGTCATACATATTGGTGAAATATGAGGACATCTCTGGTGAATTTCACAAAGCACTTAAAGAAGAATTAATACTAACTTTTCACTAACTCTTCCAGAAAATAAGGGAGGCAAGAACACTTCCAGACTCATTCTATAAAGTCAGTATTACCCTTATACTAAATCCAGACAAAGATATCACAGGAAAAGTAAACTATATGATAACATCTGCTCTGAATATAGACATAAAATTTCTCAGCAAAATACTAGCAACCCCAAACCAGCAATGTTAAAAAAGGATTATACATCAGGACTAATTAGGTATTAGCTCAAGATGGCAAGATTTTTTTAACATTCTAAAATCAGTTAATATAATTCATCATATCAATAGAATAAAGGGGGGAAAACACCTGCTGCTAATAGAGCATCATACAAATTACAACACCAATTCATTATAAAAACACTTAATACACTAGGAATAGAAGAGAATTTCCTCAACTGATAAAAAGCATCACCACCAACAAAAAATATCCTACAAAACATCATATTTAATGGTGAAAAACCAAGTGTTTCCTCCCAGCCAAGACTGAAAGCAAGACAAGGATATCTACTCTAACTACTTTTATTCAAGGCTGTACCAGAGATTTTAGCAAGGAAAATTATGCAAGAAAATAATTTTTAAATTCAGGTTGGGAAGAAAGAAGTAAAACTATGCTTACTCACAGATGACATGATCTTGTACATAGAATATCCCAGGATATCCACTAAAAATCTATTAGAACTAACAAATAAATTAAGCAAGGATAAAGGATCCAAGAGCAATATACAAAAATCATTTGCTACACTAGCAGTGAACAATAAAAAACATTTAAAAAACAATCCCAGGGGCTTCCCTGGTGGCGCAGTGGTTGAGAGTCCGCCTGCCGATGCGGGGGACGCGGGTTCGTGCCCTGGTCCGGGAAGATCCCACATGCCGCGGAGCAACTAAGCCCGTGAGCCATGGCCGCTGGGCCTGCGCGTCCGGAGCCTGTGCTCCGCAACGGGAGAGGCCACAGCAGTGAGAGGCCCGCATACCGCAAAAAAAAAAAAAAAAAAACCAATCCCATTCATATAAATATCAAACATATGTAGGGATGTGATTAATAAAAGTATAATATTTATACATAAAACTATAAGAATTTGTTGAAAATAAAGATATAAATAAACAGAAGGCATTTCAAGTTCATAGATTAGAAAATTTAACATTATTGAGACAGCAATATTCCCCAAGTTGGTTACCCGATTTAATACACTCTCAATTAAAACTCTCATCTGACTTTTTTGTAGAAATTTAAGAACTGATTCTAAAATTTATATGGACATGAAAAACCTAATGACCAAAACAATCATGCAAAATAACAAAGTTGGAAGGCTTACAGCTGTGAATCTCAAAACTTACTATGACACTATAGTAATCAAAACCATGTAGCACTTGCATGAGAATAGATAATAAAGACAAATGGAGTAGAATAACATTTAAGATCAATTGATTCTCAGCAAAGCTGTCAAGACAATTTAGTTGGGGAAAGCATCGTCTATTTGAACTGCTAGATATCCACATTCAAATGGATGAATTTGTACCCCTACCTCACACCATATTTTAAAAAAAACCTCAAAATGAATCCAGAGATCTAAATATATGAGCTAAAACTATTACACTCTTAGAAGAGAATGTTTGAGTAAATCTATGTAATCTTGGGTTAGGAAGTTACTTTTTAGATATGAAAGTAAAGGTATAAGTAACAAAAACCAAAATAGGTAAACTGTATTACATGAAAAAAAAAAAAGTGCCGCAAGAAAGTAAGAAGAAAACCCACAGAAAGAGAGAAAATATTTGGAAATATAGATCTGATAGTGGGCTTGTATATAGAATATATAAAGAACTCTTACAATGCAACAATTAAAAGCCAAATATTCCAATTTATTAAAAGGGTATAGAGAATAAGAAGTGATATCATTAATGTGGCAAAATAAGAAGTCCATAAGAGTAAGAAGAGAGAAGATCTTGTTGCCTCACACAAACACCTATTTAACAACAACATAAGGACAAAAAATACCTTTATGAATCCAGTTAAGAAGATATAGTACCCATTAGAGCACAAAACCAAGAACAGCTGCACTATAATGAGTAATAAGAACAATTTCATCCTTCCAGAATCAGTTCCTCCCCCAAGCAGGTACAGCCCAGTGCCTAGAGAGATCTCCTCAATCTGAAGCTTCCCCTAGGGGAGAGAGGGAGAAGGTGGGGTGAATGTCCAACATCCCTGCCCTTTCATTACACTTCCTGAGATACCAGTTTTCTTTGTACCTTGCTGAACCAGGTGTCCAGACTCTGCTAGTTTTTTCAGTGCTCACACCCGGTTCAGCAAGGTACAAAGGAAAAGGGGCTGGCAGCTTCCTGTGATTGCCATGACTGTGAGATTTGGAGAAGGCACAGAGCTGAGGCTTCTCCTCCAGTAGGGATGGAGGGAAGAGTGGAGCGTGACTTCATCATACAGGTCTTTCAGTGCACTGTCTGAGAAGCAGGTTTCCAGTTCAACTCACACTGACAGAAGTCATAGTAAGACACAAGAGGGAGTAAGAGATTATGAGCTGAAAAAAAAAGAAAAAAAAAAAAAGAGAAAGAAAAAACACTAGACATTTGGGAGAACTAGGGACAAAAGCACAGAATCTCTAGCTAGACTGGTGAAGGTCTTTCCCAGTCAAAACCAGTCCATAAATACTGGGAGAGGTTACTGTTTTTTCAAATGTGTAAACACCAACACAAAGCTACAGGGAACATGAAAATTCAAGAAAATATGATACAATCAAAAGAACAAAATAAATCTTTAATAATCAGTCCTAAGAAATAGAGATTTATAAATTATTGACAAAGAATTCAAAATAATTTTTACAAGTTCAGTTATTTATAAGAGAACACAGAAAACTAAATGAAATCATGAAAATGATACAACAGAAGAATATCAGCAAAGAAAGAAACAATTAAAAAAAACAAATAGAATTTGTTTTATATTCTATAAAATGGTAACCAAAAGAGATCAAGAGTGACTATACTTAGACAAAATAGACTTTAAGTCAAAAACTGTCACAAAAGACAAAGAAGGTCATTATATAATGATAAAAGGGCCAATTCATTTCATAAATATATACATCACCCACATCCAAGTACCTAAATATATAAAACAAATATTCACAGCTGTGAAGGGAGGAATACACAGCAGTAATAGTACAGTAGGAGATTATTGCCCTACTTCCAATGAGGACAGGACATCCAGATAGAAAATCAATAAGGAAACAGAGGACTTAAATGACACTATAGACCAAATAGACCTAACAGACATACACAGAACATTCTACCCAACAGCAACAGAATACATTCTTCTTCAAGTACACAGGGAACATTCTTTGATAGATATGTCAGGTTAAAAAACAAGTCTTAGCAAATTTGAAATAATACCAAGTATCTTTTTTGACCACAATGGAATTAAACTAGATGTCAGTAAAAAAAAAAAAAAAAAGAAAAGAAAAAGAAAAATTGGAAAATTCACAAATATGTGAAAATTAAACAACACAATTTTCAACAACAGTTGCGTCAGTGTACCTATGCCAACACCTTGATTTTAGTTCCATAAAACCATACCAGTGTTTTGACTTCTAGAACTGTAAGATAATACATTTTTTAAGCCACCAAATCTGTGGCAATTTGTTACAGCAGTAATAGAAAACTAATACAGAGTTACTAACCATTTATTGTCATGTTCCTGTGTTATGGAAATTTTCTCTAGTGAACCTGGCATATTATCACATTACAATCAGAAATCTCTACCATATAAAAACTAAGAAAGCTCCCATGATGTATTAGCTCCCATCATGGAAGGATAGGATATTCTATTTAAAAGTTTTATTGGAAGATTATTATGTTTTTTAAAGAGCTTTAAGGGGCTTCCTTGGTGGTTCAGTGGTTAAGAAACTGCCTGCTCTTGGAAGCGACATGGGTTTGAGCAGTGGTCCGGGAAGACCCCACATGCCACAGAGCAACTAAGCCTGTGAGCCACAACTACTGAGCCTGTGCTCTAGAGCCCATGAGCCACAACTACTGAAGCCTGCATGCCTAGAGCCCATGCTCTGCAACAAGAGAAGCCACTGCAATGAGAAGTCTGCACACTGCAATGAAGAGTAGCCCCCACTTGCCGTAACTAGGGAAAGCCCGCACACAGCAATGAAGACCCAATGCAGCCAAAAATAAATAAAATTTAAAAAATAGTTTGATAAAAGAAAATATAAAAATAAAGAGCTTTAATTTCACAAATCTCCAATGTATTAGGAAATAAAAATAACAGTAAGATTCATTATTCCAAATGCAATGTACCAGAGAGTAGAGAACATAATTCTATTTTGGCAAGTCTTCTAGCCAAAGTAATTTGAGCCATCATATTAATTAACAAATTAGGCAGGTGGCTATTTTGCATATTCTTACACATATCGTACCTATATGATATACTGAGAACCTCAGAAGTAGCCTTTGAAGCCATTCCATATAAAAATAGATGGCTGTATATCCCATACTTAAGGTTCCTACCCAAGAACTTCACTCATATCTTTGTTTAATCATTACTGGGCATTGCAGCTGGTGAAAAAAAATGGAATTTGTCTTGAAGATTTATAATTGCCCAGTGTCTTGCATGACAATCTCTTTCATGGGCCCATATCAAAACATAGGAATGCTGCAAAATAATGTGTGGCATAGGATGCTTTAGAAAAATATGAGGAAGTTTACAAGAATGAGATAGACTGAAAAACCAGTACAAGACTCCTACTGTGTGGGAGATTTTCCATTGCCAGACTCCTGCAATTTGGACAGTGGCTTGCTGACTCCTTTGACGCATGGCATCCAGCAGCATCTACTACCATCTTTCACCAACAACTCTCTCAGTGCCTCTGGTAAAATATATCCATTTGAGATGTTTCCGTAGCAACATAGAGTGTGACCTTGCATCAGTTTCCACTGCTGTGGCACCACGGTGACGTCTCTGCTTTTCAGTGAGTCATGGTTATGCCTTCACCATCACTGTCTAGATCTCAGCCTGGGGTAGAGAGCTCTTCCTCAGGCATCCTCTAAGCCCTAGTGTAGCAGATGCTCTTTATATCTGCTGTTCCCATGTTCTCTAGATCTCTCTTTACTTCTTACTAGTCAATTAATTATTACTCCAATCCCGTATTAATGTTAACAGTTCTTTAAATTAAACTTTCTCTGTTCAAATCACTGTGTAGTTTGTTTCAACTGGACCATAACTAATAAACTGCTTGAGTGCTTTTAATCCCATAGAAGCTCAACTGACATTAGCTGAACAAGCAAATGGATGAATGAGGAATGTTCACTAATTTTCAAAACCACCAGTGGAGCGGATGGGGGAAAAACCCAAAAATCTCTTGGGCATAATTAAAAATGGCTCATGAACAGTTTGGCCAGTGTGGCATATTGCACAAGTTTAAGTAGCTATTTCTGAACAGAATCAGGGAAAGCAGAGACTGATAACATCATTGCTACATAATGCCTCTTTTTAGCTAGACTTGGCAATAATCTCAGTCAATTTGTGAGCAGAACTGCCACCAGTTGAAAACCTGGCATGAAAAGTTATACCTTAGGAAGGGTCATCTGTAGTTCTGGAATAAAACCATTATTACAATGCAATCACTGAAACTGATCTAGGGGAAAAAATGCTTACTTGACTACACCCAACACATTATGTTTGAATACGTTGTTAATGATTTACTTATTTTTCCAATCCTGTGCTATTTGAAGTGCAATCTCAACTGCTGTTCATAATTTTGAAGCATCCAGTTAGTTGGCTTGAACCACAAAAGAGTTATCTGGGCATATAGAGGCCCCCTGATATTTCCAGAGGTATTGAGCATGTTGCATACTCGTTGGTCTCAGGCTTACCAAGAGGGAGATCTCCCTAACCTCTTGCAGTGCCAATGCTTTGCTCTTCAGTGTTATTTTGCAGCATAATATAATTTGAAAGCTCTGTCTGTAGCTGTATTGAATACTGGTTGATCAAGGTACATCCCCCCAGTTAGTTGTGGGTTTTTTTGTATTTTATTTTTTTATTGGAGTATAATTGCTTTACAATGTTGTGTTAGGTTCTGCTGTACAGTTAAGTGAATCAGCTATGTGTATGCATATATCCCCTCCCTTTTGGACTTCCTTCCCCCCACCCATCCCACATTTCTAGGTCATCACAGAGCACACTGTGCTATATAGCAGGTTCCCACTAGCTAGCTATTTTACACATGGTAGTAAATTTATGTCAAACCTAATATCCCAATTCATCCCACCCTCCTCTTCGCCCCCTTGTCCACATGTCCATTCTCTACATCTGCGTTTCTATTCGTGCCCTGCAAATAGGTTCATCTGTACCATTTTTCTAGATTCCACGTATATGGGTTAATATATGATATTTGTTTTTCTCCTTCTGACTTACTTCACTCTTTATGACAGACTCTAGGTCCATCCACATCTCTACAAATGACCCAGTTTCATTTCTTTTTATGGCTGAGTAATATTCCATTATACATATGTACCACATCTTCTTTCTCTATTCATCTGTTGATGGACATTTACGTTGTTTCCATCTCCTGGCTATTGTAAATAGTGCTACAATGAACAAGGGGGTGAATGTGACTTTCTGAATTATAGTTTTCTCAGGGTATATGCCCAGTAGTGGGATTGCTGGGTCATATGGTAGTTCTATTTTCAGTTTTTTAAGGAACCTCCATACTGTTCTCCACAGTGGCTGTATCAATTTACATTCCCACCAACACCACAAGAGGGTTCCCTTTTCTCTGCACCCTCTTCAGGGTGTATTGTTTGTAGATTTTTTTTTTTTTTTTTTTTCCCGGTACGCGGGCCTCTCACTGTTGTGGCCTCTCCCGTTGCGAAGCACAGGCTCCGGACGCGCAGGCCCAGCGGCCATGGCTCACGGGCCCAGCCGCTCCGCGGCATGTGGGATCTTCCCGGACCGGGGCACGAACCCGTGTCTCCTGCATTGGCAGGCGGATTCTCAACAACTGAGCCACCAGGGAAGCCCACTGTTTGTAGATTTTTTGATGATGGACATTCTGATGGGTGAGGTGATACCTCATTGTAGTTTTGATTTGCATTTCTCTAATAATTAGTGATGTTGAGCATCTCTTCATGTGCCTCTTAGCCATCTGTATGTCTTCTTTGGTGAAATGTCTGTTTAGGTCTTCCACCCATTTTTCGATTGGGTTTTTTGATTTTTTGATATTGAGCTGCATGAGTTGTTTGTATATTTTGGAGATTAATCCTTTGTCCGTTGCTTTGTTTGCAAATATTTTATCCTGTTCTGAGAGCTGTCTTGCACAGCAAAGGAAACCATAAACAAGATAAAAAGACAATCCCCAGTTTGTTTCTCAATACTTAGGGGTAAAATTTCTCAAAAAAGTCAAGCAACAAAAAACAAGAGAAAAAGATAGACTTATGTGCTGTGTACTTTTTTAAAAAAGTAGATGAAGTCTCTTCAACTATTAAAAATTAATATTTCATATTATATATTATATATGTGTATATATATTATATATGTATATATATAACTGAATCATTTTGCTGTACACCAGAAACTAACACAACATTGTAAATCAACTATACTTCAATTAAAAAAAAAGAAACCAGGGCTTCCCTGGTGGCGCAGTGGTTGAGAGTCCGCCTGCCGATGCAGGGGACACGGGTTCGTGCCCTGGTCTGGGAAGATCTCACATGCCGCGGAGCGGCTGGGCCCGTCAGCCATGGCCGCTGAGCGTCCGGAGCCTGTGCTCTGCAATGGGAGAGGCCACAACAGTGAGAGGCCCACATACCACAAAAATAAATAAATAAAAAATTTAAAAAAGAACCAAATGACTATGTGTTTCTAATTGAGAGCTGACATCAAGCTGACACCATGGGGTATGCGTTGACAATTAAAAATTATCTAAAATCTATGCATGCTTTTCTTTTCTTTTAAGTTACGTATCTTAGACACATAGAGAATCACCTGATATACTCTTAAAGACTGTAGTTAAACTCTTCATTGTTATGTATTGATTCACTGATTCCTTCTTCCCATTAAGGTAGCTTATCTGAAATAAATATTTTCTCTTAACTAGGAAACATCATTTTTCCTGGGTCAACCAGAATTTGTATAAATTCAGAGGGGAGGGCATTTATCATTAAATGTACATTTTATATTAATATTTCAGGAGAACACTCAAGTTGCTATCAACACAGATATCCTTTGAAGGGCTAAGGGACATAATTTTGATGTTTACTCTTACATCTATATTATAAAAAGGAAGAAAACAAGAAGGAATTATTAGGAAAAAGTGTTATTACTCACGATGGCAGAAATTTATATCTATATCTATTATATTTATACCTATATATGTGGTTTACAGAGGTATGACATAAGGATCCTGTTAAAAGCTATTATCTTTTTCTCTAATCATTACTTTCAACTATGATCATTAGTTTTCTATTTCCTGATCAATAAGAACATTTCAGGAAGATCCCATAGGTTATTGATCACTCTCTCATATTAAATGTTAAAAACAGTTATTTAAAAAGCGAATCTTACTGCTAATTAAATCCTATGTTCAGACACACCCAGGGTTGTTTCTTACAGTAGTCAGAGTGGAATTTCTTATAGTAGCTAGAGTGGCATTTGCCACTCTTATTTCTTCTCCTACCCCAGCACCCTGCACAGGAAGAAGAAGGGTATTATGGTCTGATTCTTAGATAGTCTTCCTCTCTGTTTTAAAGATTCTTATTCTGAGACTGAGAGATTGAGGCTAAGAAGAACAATGGAATAGGATGGTAACTTCATTTATAATCTGTTCATCTTTGATACGAAAGAATCTACATTTTCATTTTGGCTTGCTTTGTTTATGTCTCCTCCTAGTGGCTTCAGACGACAATGTTCATAAATTTCTGGGAGCTGTGTTCAGCTTTACCCTATTTTCTGTTTTCTGTGATTAGCTCTCTGCAAAGGAGAAGCTTTGTCTCAAAATGGCTCCAGCAATAGTCCATTATAAACTATCTTTGAGTAGTATGACACTTTTACAGGTGCAGCAGACCCTTGGGCAGTCCCCAATGTCCATCTCTAACTTCCATGTCCAAATATGGAGCCAAAAGAACCACTGAGTGCCCCTCACTGTCTTCTTCCCAGGCATAGATGCCATAGATTCTTGTTGTTCCTCTGCTTAAGTTTCTGTCAGGTTACACCACCTCAAATAAAGCACTAAACACCAAATCCAAGAACATGTGTAAGTTGTGCAAAGAGCTCATTATGTTATTATAATAACATAGGGAGATTCTGAAATTCAATGTCCCAGTAAGCTTCTAGTAGGAAAATGAGATACCAGTCTCCTACCCTGCAGGAAGCTCCAGTGTCTATATCTCTAAGAGTAAATCTCTACCTGTAAATTCTCACTCTGCGTGGGGAGGAAAGAATCCTAATTTTTTCCCCAAATAGGCAGGGGAGTAAAATCATTTTATTTCTGCAGCTTTTTTTTTTTTTTTTTTTTTTCGGTATGCGGGCCTCTCACTGTTGTGGCCTCTCACGTTGCAGAGCACAGGCTCCGGACGCGCAGGCTCAGCGGCCATGGCTCACGGGCCCAGCCGCTCTGCGGCACGTGGGATCCTCCCAGACCGGAGCACGAACCCGTGTCCCCTGCATCGGCAGGCGGACTCTCAACCACTGTGCCACCAGGGAAGCCCCATTTTATTTCTAACATCAATTTCCTCATCAGTGGTAACTCAGATTTTTCTTCTTTTCTCCTTCTCTTTAGTTTATTGTATTATATAACCTAGTGGGGAGTGGAATGGAGTAGGAGCAAGGGAGTAAGAAAAAAGGAGTTCACTGAGGAAGAGAAGGTTTGGTCTTGTTTTGTAAGCCCTGGAAGACAGTGTCTGACTCTATTTATGAATTAACTTTTTAAAAATACGGAGCATCTAGTATACATTGTTTATTACTGTGGATTCTAGCACTGTTTTGCAGGGTCATGAGTAAAATTCTTCAGTCAATATCCAGTCAAAAACATATCACTTCATCTATGCTACATTCCATGCTTTCGGGTGTCTTCTACTGTCACTATTCCCTACATTGCCTTCCCTATCTTGGTGAATAGCAACTTCACTTTACCATTTTTCCAGCCAGCTTACAATTATTATTGATCCTCCCAATTTTTTTATAGTTCACATCAAAATTAATGAGCAAATATTCTCAGCTGTACCTTCAAAAATGTCCAGAAATTGAATATTTCTGACCTGTAACACTGCTGCTATACTGGTTTAACCTATCTTTAACTGTCTTCTGAATTATTTCAATAGCTTTCTAACCAGCCAGGGTGCTGATGATTTAGCCTTCCATCCTTCACTCCAATTCTCAACAAAGCAGACAGAGTAATTATTTTAAAAGATAAATCTCATATTTCATTCCACAAATACTTTAAAAAATCCTCCAGTGATTTCCCATGTAATTTACAGTGACTCTAAGGCCTTTAGATCTGTCTCCCTGCCCTACTTACCTCTGTGCTATTCTTTAAAAAAGGTTGGCACATTCTTGTTTCAGGATTTTTGCTCTTACCAGTCTGCTGGCTTGAAATTCTGTCCCCACAGATAGGTACATGGCTCATTTTGTCAACAACTTGCAATATCATCATTATTATAAAACCATTTCTGACTTCCTTATTTAAACATTTAATTCTACCGTATCATCCTCATTTCTATGCCTTATAACTAACTAATTTTTCTCTATAGAATTGATTATCTCAAGGCTCTCTACTTAGCAAAAGGAATATTATCTATTAATGATTGCTTAATAAACAATCATCAAATCAGTGGCATTTAACAATTAGATTTTCTTTTTCATATATCTGTGGGTCAGCTGCAAGTTAGCTCTGGCCTACTTTTGGTTGCATCTTGTAGTCTAGTCTACTCTGATTTTTAATTCTGAGGCCCATGTTGGACCAGCAACAGCTACCTGGAGGAAACTCTTCTCTGTAATGGCAGTGACCAAAGGGAGCATACGGACTGCACACACATTTTGAGCATCTATTTTCATCTTGCCTACTAACACTGCATTGCCTAAAACACCTCATGTGGTTAAGTCCAAAGTCAAGGAATGGATGTGTATACAGTCTGCCCATGGAGATAGAAGGGTATGAAATTTTTTGTTAAGTATTCAATGTATCATATATGTGGAAATAGAATTTAACCAGCTGTAACAGGTGAAAAGATTTAGATTGGACAATTATAGAAGTATTCTAACTTCTAATATATACATTAAATTGTATTCAATTAAATTAGACAAATATAAGGATTTTCAAGTGGAAAATTAGACTCCACTTTGATGTTGGCTTTGGCACTTAGTGTCAAAGGATGTGTGTCATTCAGATAAGAGAAAGAGAAGACAGAGGAAAGTCTTCAGCAAGAAAGCTTGTTAAGCAAAGGTTCAGAGGAAGGAAAAAACAAAGTTTTCAAGTAGTGTCTAAGTTCTCTTTTACTCTCACTTCCCAAACAATTCAGTCCAAAACCATTAAGTGAGACTGGGTGGTCCAGGCCTTGCAGAAGCCCCAGTAGGGGGAGAAGAAAGACCATATGTTAAGATTACTTTGTGGTGTAAAATAGATAGCTAGTGGGAAGCAGCTGCATAGTCCAGGGAGATCAGCTTGGTACTTTGTGACCACCTAGAGGGGTGGGATAGGGATGGTGGGAGAGAGACGCAACAGGGAGGAGATATGGGGATATATGTATACATATAGCTGATTTACTTTGTTATACAGCAGAAATTAACACAACATTGTAAAGCAATTATACTGCAATAAAGATGTTAAAAAAATTACTTCTGTGAATATTCCATATTCCATCCTGGGTTCTTAATTTTAGTTTCCTTACTGCCTCTTCCTTCTTGTCCTTATTATTTGACTCACTTCAATATATTTCCTGATAAATTCTATCTGTTGCACTTTTTATTTCATACATTTTCCGACTCATAGTTTTCCTTTAACCTCCTTTGGAATACAAGAAGTTTTACTCTTTTTGTTGTGTTTAGCTAGTCTACATGAGAGCGTAGGTGAACTAACCAACCGCAGGGCTTCCCTTGACATTCTGAATACTCACAGAGATGTCATTTTTTCCATTCTCAGTGCTCTAATTATAAATAGCCAACCTCATGATGTGAGAAACTTATAATGTGAGACTATATTGTAAGACATCACAGGTTTTAAGGAAGATTGAATAAATCCTCCATTATTAGGTCCTTTCTCCATCTGCTACTTATTCTAACTCCATGATGGATTAACTAACCCTTTCTTCTCTACTCACATTTAAATTCTGTAACCAAAACATGTCATTAACTTAGCTAGTAACTATCCTACAAGGCAACTCAATTGCAGGACCACTGTGCAGGCTGTTGGTCAGAGTAGATGTGGCTGTTTTGAGATCCAGCCACATTTCCTAGTCTAATCATTACACTGTGGTAAGATAATTTGGTACAAATTGCATTATTCATTCATAAGGAATCCCTCATGAGAGAGTTATATCCATACCAGGCAGTCTGAGGCTTCTAAATAAGGAGGGTACCTGCCTGGTACATTTCCACTTCAGAACATCAGCAAACAGACTCTCCATTTTCACATTCTACAATTCTGAACTACCCCCTCCTTCTGCTGTTCCTCACATGACTCACCACACAAACATTTCATTGTTGTTGTTAACAATAACATGGCTACATCTCTCCTGAACGTAAGAGTTTAAACTTTTCCTTTATCTTTTAGTTTGTTTGTAGTTTATGTCCTAAATATACTTCAACCACTAAAAATAAAGATCCACTAATTAATGTATGAACATAACAAAATCGTTACCTTTGCCCATAGATCATACAAAGAGATCAGAAGTACACTATTTAGAGTATTTAACAGATAATATAACTCAATTATATTCTCATTTTACAGGTGATTAATGAAAAATATTGAAGAGGATTCAGATGTTATTTCAAGTTGATCTCTGTCTCCAAAGTGTCAATATTTTAGGGGGGGTGGCACATTTTAAGACTTCACATCCAATTTTGTACATTTTATAATAAGGATCACAGAGGATAAGTTACTTGCCCTAGAGCCTTGACTCTCAGACTTTCCACTATAGTACTTATGTCATTAAATAACTGTTTTCTCATAAAAGTCGTAACATCTGATCTGTAGCTTATAAGGAAAAGTCTAATTTGATATTTATTGTCCCTTCTTAAATTATATGATTCTATGAACTAAATTTGTTTATTTAATCTTCTCCTAGACCTCAACTGGATATATCTGTATTTGGCATATTCTTTAATCCCTTTCCTCTCTCATATGGAAAACAGATGCACTGAAAACACCCTAGAATCCATCACAGCATAGCTGCTCCTGCTCTACCGCCAAGTTTCCTTGGTTAATGCTTATGGAGATTTGCTATACTTGACATCTTTCAAGAGTGTATAGAGTAAGTACATCACTGCCTGTAGTTTTATATTAATGAATCCTTATTAATATTTCTATGTGATGTGGTATCACATTCGTGTCAACTTTCTTAGGTTGTTTTATCTATTTCTTTTTCTCTTTGTCAATTTTCCCATATTAGAAAGAAAAGCATTTCTCATCTACGTTGGAAAACCTCTATAATTACATGCCTAACCCTTATCACTTTTCTTTAGGTCTATTACAATATTCTTTCATTTGTCTTGCCAAACATCACTCACAGCATTTGGGGTATAGTGACTCTTAGAGTAGCCAGTGAATAAATACATGTTTCAGAGGGTTTGTTTGATTTTAATCTTAATAGGTAGAAGTGAAGCAAGTAGCAGTCTCAACTCTCCCACACATTTATCATCATTTTCATATTAAGCAAATGAGAACAGACATTTAAATTGTAATAAAGTTTTATAGAACAGCAAAGTAAAACATTCATCTAAACTAAATGTTATTTCCTGATCAAATGTTAATCAATGGGATTTCATAAATTAAAATTTTATTCTGGTAAGATATTTGTAAAACTACAGCTTACATTTTCCTTGCAATGCATGAGAATATTTAGCAATAAGGAAAAGTGACTTCTGCTGCTAGTCAGAAAAAGACCCAGAGGACTTCCCTGGTGGTGCAGTGGTTAAGAATCTGCCTGCCAATGCAGGGGACATAGGTTCCAGCCCTCCGGGAAGATCCCACATGCCACGGAGAAACTAAGCCCGTGTGCCACAACTACTGAGCCTGCGCTCTAGAGCCCGCAAGCCACAGCTACTGAGCCAACGTGCCACAACTACTGAAGCCCACACGCCTAGAGCCTGTGCCTCACAACAAGAGGAGCCACCACAATGAGAACCCCATGCACCGCAACGAAGAGTAGCCCCAGCTTGCCACAACAAAAGAAAGCCGGCATGCAGCAATGAAGACCCAATGCAGCCAAAAATAAATAAATTTATTTATTTGGTGGTACGCGGGCCTCTCACTGCTGTGCCCTCTCCCGTTGCGGAGCACAGGCTCCGGACGCACAGGCCCAGCGGCCATGGCTCACGGGCCCAGCTGCTCCGCAGCATGTGGGATCCTCCCGGACCGGGGCACGAACCCGTGTCCCCTGCATCCGCAGGTGGATTCTCAACCACTGTGCCACCAGGGAAGCCCATAAATTTATTTTTAAAAACCTATATATTAAAAAAAAAAATGCATTTATTAAAAAAGAAAAAAAAAAAAGAAAGAAAAAGACCCGGAGACTTATCTCTCACTGTCTCACTGATAATAAGCCAACATTTATAGACAACAGATAATGTTAGAGATTAATAAGTACAAGCCCTCATGTTACTGGTAAAGAATATGAAAACTACAAAAGTGAAATAATAATATTAACAGTAAAATAATTTTGAAAACTAGCATTTGTTGAACATATAACACAATTATGCACTTAGTTTGCATTATACCATTTTATACACAGAACAATCCTTGAGGTAAGTGCCATTATTAAAAAAGAATTACACATTAACATAGAGGAAGAATTAGAAACTGTGTTTTCAAATCTCAGCGCAGGGTTATTTTTAACTCACTATTCTACATCTTAATTGTAAATATATTTTAATCATTAAAATATTTTCCAGTTCCTGTGGATTGCATGAGGCATTTTATACTGAATAAAAATAGCATATATCATATTAAAACTAAAACATAAACATGATTTACTATGGGATTGATTTTCAAATAAAAAACCATAAAAACTAAATCTTCTTTCTAATGAATTTAGTAGAGGAAAGTGATTCCAAAAATTCCCATTCAAGCTTACCAAAAACTCCATCCTACACTTAGATCAGGCAGAGCCACTCATATTTCTGGTAACTATAATAAAGTTTGTAACTCATCAGTAAGAAGAGTCTATGAAAAATGCTTCAGTATATTCATGACAGCTTCATAAACTTCATATCAATGGTATTTTAATTAACCATGGAATAATTTGGCAACTGGTAATTTTGGGAGCATACAATACAGATAATTTTTGTTTAGCCCAATCTATTATAATAATTGATTCATCCAAGAGGTACCACATGTTAAAACCCATAGTTAAATTTAATTTAGGGTTCTGTAATGTGTTAGAAAGAAGAAAGAGAGCAGGTATATGTATAAAATAACATTTCTAAAAATCCAAAGCAGAGCTTTTAGATTTCGTTTACTTTCATTGAACTTATTCAAAGAAAGACTTATTCTTGTCGTTTTATATCTACTAAATCAAGTTAACAATAAATCCTCATTTTTAAAGATAAATCTAAAATATAAAAATGACATGAAATATTATATACTTTGGATAGTAAATACCATGGAAATAATTTATACCTCTATTTGTTCAACATTGTTTGATGAAATTTCCTATAAATACTAGAGCATGATATTCATAGAGTATGTGCACTATGGGAAAGGGGCGTTGAAAGGAAATGGGTGTATGTGGGGCAGTGTACATATGTGAGATGTAGTTTATGCCTCAAGAAGCTTACATGAAAGAGAATGGATTATGTATTCAAAAATCCAGGAGTCAAAACAAAAGAAAGCCCTACTCCCATGCAAAATCTCTACAGAAATAAAAGAAGTAAGAGTTTTGCATTTCAGGGTTGGCTTGTTGAACCAGCAGAGACATTTGACTATATACTTCCAAGATTGGAAGTGTTTTTCTTTACTGTAATATCAGTTGTGTTCTCTCCAATAAATCTCTTACAGAAGTCTCTACTTCAGGTACTAAGTGGTTAGCATACTGATACCAAAAAAACTTAGCTAGGACTTCCAACTTTTTAAGATAATTTAACTGTAAAATTCAACTGTTAACCAGCAATTTAATGTCATGTGATGTACAGTTTGGATATTGTATGAACAGCTAAGGAGTTACCCATTCTAGTGCCAAAGATCACTCTGCTCATTTTGTTGTGTACAGTTGATGTAAAACTTTATGGTGGGAACAGGCTCTGCTCAGGGCCTTGTCTCTAGGAAGATTTTGTCAGTTCCAAATACAGTTTAGAAGACTCAGAAAAAAAAAAAGTAAGAGAATGGGTTAAAATAACTATGCAGATAACAATTATACAAGTTTAAGAGCAATACCTGGACTAAGAGAGCTATAGTATAATACAAAAAATGTAGAGAAAAAAGGTCTGCCTCCATCAGTAGCAGCTCCAGAAATTCTATGTAAGAAGAATTTAGTGGTGGGACTCTGTGCTTAAGGAAGATGATGAGGCAAGGGTGGGTTGGAGGCTGATCTTAGAGCTCTGTTTTCTACCACCAACAGTGACAAGTATCTGAGGGAATGGTAGATATCTGAGGTTCTGACTGGAAAGAATATGGTGGTGAGAAACAAAAGGCAATACTTTAGGAGAAATAAATAATTTCACAGAGGGGTACAGATACAAGAAATGCTCTTTCAACAAAAGAAATTAAGTTTCTTCCATCATGAAAAAAAATATAAGAGGCAGTTCTAATCCTAACGTTTGCAGGGACTTGGACAAGACCACAGAAATAGATTCACATATCATATAGCCAAATATATAAATGTTATAAGTATAGCAAATAAATTGTTAAATAAAATGTTATATTTTTGTACCTTGATAAATGTACCTCATATTTTATTTAACAGTTTGTTAGATTTATTTATTTATTAGACTCCTCTTTTTTCATGGAAGCAGGGAAAGAAGAACCATTTCCTAACCCTGGCCCATAGTGAGTCTCTGCTTTGCCTCATACGGATCTCACAAACATGTCTGTAGACATCCCAGCCTACATGGGTAAACTCCTTCCAAATTCCCACTGCTTGAGGTAAGGAGTGCCCATACCAGGACTAATTATGGTCTTTGGGAAGATAGATCTGTGGGAAAGAACTGAGCAGATGCTAGACATTGAGCTGAAATAAAATGAGAATATTGGTACTATTTTCTTGCCCATATCCAAAAATGAGTGTATATACTGGATGAGGGCTAGAAATTATACAGGTATAAGATTAGATATTCTGATAAAGATATAACCAATGTGACTGAGGGTGGGAAGCGTGCAAATGTCAGCACATACAGTGGAGCTTTGGTAAAATCGAGTATTGTGATTTTAATATAAAATTAAGTTTATACCACCTATGAGGGGTCACTAATCATAAGCCATATTTTTTTCTCATATTTTTATCAGTCAGCCATCATCCCTCTCCTATCAAACTCATTGAAGCTATCTTGAATGAAATGAGTATTAAAATAAAGCTAATTATTACTTGAAACAATGTATCTCAACTGTTGAAATAAAATTATCACTATTGCCAATAAATTTCCAGTTAACATATTTTGTTTTATTAAAGTACCTTAAAATATGGTTAATTAAAAGGCCATGGATGTCTCAAATGTCTGATTAAAATTTTTCCATCTTTATGGGAACATAATTAGCTTCTAAATCCTATAAATACATACTAACTGAAAAACCCTTGATAGAAAAGACAGTGGTTGGAGGTGCATCCACGAGAAGACACACTGTGACAAGTAATAATTCATACACAATTTCTTTCTTTATTTTTCATCCATTTGTATAATGAAGATCACAGGATCAAGAATCAAGTAGAATTGAATTCCTACATACAACTGGACACATTCTATGTGAAGTAATTGAGACCCTTACCTATTCTTCACAGCCCATACTATTCTTCTCCAATAATGTGTATGTAGCAAAGGCTGTGGCTACACTATATTTAAAATTCTTCCTTGTAGTTGTTATATATGTATAGCCACGCAACTAGTTCTTGCCAAACAATTGTGAAAGAGAGAGGTAGTGCTATTTATTTTTCTAATACATTTAAAACAGCAAGTTTGAGAGGACCTTCAAGTTGGTGGAGGAGTAAGACATGGAGATCACCTTCCTCCCCACAAATACATCAAAAATACATGTACATGTGGAACAGCTCCTACAGAACACCTAATGAATGCTGGCAGAAGACCTAAGACTTCCCCAAAAGCAAGAAACTCCCCACGTACCTGGGTAGAGCAAAAGAAAAAACAGAGACAAAAGAATAGGAATGGGATCTGCACCTCTGGGAGGGAGCTGTGAAGGAGGAAAAGTTTCCAAACACTAGGGCGGGCGGGGGGGAAGTTTTGGAGCCACGGAGGAGAGTGCAGCAACAGGGTGCAGAGGGTAAAGCAGAGAGATTCCCACACAGATGATCAGTGCCAACCAGCACTCACCAGCCCTAGAGGCTTGTCTGCTCACCCGCTGGGGAGGGTGGGGGCTGGGAGCTGATGCTCAGGCTTCGGAGGTGAGATCCGAGGGAAAGGACTGGGGTTGGTTGCATGAATACAGCCTGAAGGGGGCTTTTGCACCACAGCTAGCCAGGAAAGACTCTGGGAAAAAATCTGAAATTGCCTAAGAGTCGAGAACACTGTTTTGGGATGCATGAGGAGAGGAGATTCAGAGCAACACCTAAATGAGCTTCAGAGACGAGCGTGAGCCATGGCTATCAGCATGGACACCAGAGATGGCATGAAATGCTAACACTGCTGCTGCAGCCACCAAGAAGCCTGTGTGCAAGCACAGGTCACTATCCACACCTCCCCGCCCGGGAGCCTGTGCAGCCCGCCACTGCCAGGGTCCTGTGATCCAGGGACAACTCCCCCAGGAGAACACATGTCACACCTCAGCTATTGCAATGTCATGATGGTCTCTGCTGCCTCAGGCTCGCCCCACATTCAGCTCGCTCCACTCAGCCTGAGTGAGCCAGATCCACATAATCAGCCGCTCCTTTAAACCCATCCTGTCTGGGTGAAGAACAGATGCCAGAGGGTGACCTACATGCAGAAGTGGGGCCAAATCAAAATCTGAACCCCAGGAGCTATGCGAACAAAGAAGAGAAAGGGAAATTTCTCCCAGCAGCCTCAGAAGCAGCGGATTAAATCTCCACAATAAACTTGATGTACCCTGCATCTGTGGAATACTGGAATAGACAACGAATCATCCCAAAATTGAGGTGGTGGGTTTTGGGAGCAAAAATAGACTTGGGGTTTGCTGTATGTGACTAACTAGTTTCTGATTTATATGTTTATCTTAGTTTAGTTTTTAGCACTTGTTGTCATTGGTGGATTTGTTTATTGGATTTGCTGCTCTCTTCTTTTTGTTTATTACTTTTTTATTTCAATAATATATTTAAAAAATTTTTTATTTCATTTTACTTATTTATTTTTTCTTTCTTACTTTTTTTTCTCCCTTTTTTTCTGAGCTGTGTGGCTGACACGGTCTTGGTGATCCAGCCAGGTGTCAGGCTGGAGCCTCAGACGTGGGAGAGCCAAGTTCAGGACATTGGACCACCCAACACCTCCTGGCCCCACATAATACCAATCAGCAAGAGGTCTCCCAGAGATATCCATCTCAACACAAAGACCCAGCTCCACTCCAGCAAGCTCCAGTGCTGAACACTCCAGGCCAAACAACTAGCAAGACAGGAAAACAAACCTACCCATTAGCAGACAGGCTGCCTAGAATCATAATAAGTTCACAGACACCCTAAAACACACTATCAGTTTCTGTCATGCCCAGGAAAAAGACAAGATCCATCCTTATCCACCAGAACACAGACACAAGTCCCTTCCATAAGGAACCCTACACAACCCACTAAACCAACCTTACCACTGGGAACAGACACTAAAAACAACAGGAGCTATGAACCCGCAGCCTGCAAAAAAGATACCCCAAACACACTAAGTTAAGCAAAATGAGAAGACAGAGAAATATGCAGCCAATGAAGGAGCAAGGTAAAAACCAACCAGATCAAACAAATGAAGAGTAAATAGGCAGTCTACCTGAAAAAAGAAATCAGAGTAATGATAGTAAACATGATCCAAATATTGGAAATAGAATGGAGAAAATACAAGAAACGCTTAACAAGGACCTAAACGAACTAAAGAGCAAACAAAAATGATAAACACAATAAGTGAAGTTAAAAATTGTCTAGAAGGAATCATTAGCAGAAAAACTGTGGCAAAAGAATAGATAGGTGACTTAGAAGATAAAATAGTGGAAATAACTACTGCAGAGTAGAATAAAGAAAAAAGAATGAAAAGAATTGAGGACAGTCTGAGAGACTTCTGGGACAAGATTAAATGCACAAACATTCAAATTACAGTGGTCCTAGAAGAAGAAGAGAAAAAGAAAGGGACTGAGAAGATATTTGAAGAGATAATAGATGAAAACTTCCCTAATATGGGAAAGGAAATAGTCAATCAAGTCCAGGAAGCACAGAGTCCCATACAGGATAAATACAGGAGAAACATGCCAAGATACATATTAATCAAACTATCAAAAATTAAGTACAAAGAAAATATATTAAAAGCAGCAAGGGAAAAATATCAAAAAACGTACAAGGGAATCCCCATAAGGTTAACAGCTGATCGTTCAGCAGAAACTCTGCAAGCGAGAGAGGAGTGGCAGGACATATTTAAAGTGATAAAAGAGAAAAACCTACAACCAAGATTACTCTATCTTGAAGGATCTCATTAATATATGACAGAGAAATTAAAAGCTTTAGAGACAAACAAAAGCTAAGAGAATTCAGCACCAAAAAACCAACTTTATAACAAATGCTAAAAGAACTTCTCTAGACAGGAAACACAAGAGAAGGAAAAGACCTACAATAACAAACCCAAAACAATAGAGAAAATGGTAATAGGAATATTCATATCGATAATTACCTTAAATGTAAATAGATTAAATGCTCCAACCAAAAGACAGAGACTGGCTGAATGGATACAAAAACAAGACCCATATATATGCTGTCTACAAGAGACCCAGTTCAGACCTCGGGACACATACAGACAGAAAGTGAGGGGATGGAAAAAGATATTCCATGCAAATGGAAATCAGAAGAAAGCTGGAGTAGCAATTCTCATATCAGACAAAATAGACTTTAAAATAAAAACTATTACAAGAGACAAAGAAGGACACTACATAATGATCAAGGGATCAATCCAAGAAGAAGATATAACAATTACAAATATTTTTGCACCCAATACAGGAGCACCTCAATACATAAGGCAAATGCTAACAGCCGAAAAAGGGGAAATCGACAGTAACACACTGATAGTAGGGGACTTTAATACCCTACTTCCACCAATGGGCAGAGCATCCAAAATGAAAATAAATAAGGAAACACAAGCTTGAAATGATACATTAAACAAGATGGACATAATTCATATTTATCAGGCATTCCATCCAAAAACAACAGAGTACACTTTCTTTTCAAATGCTCATGGAACATTCTCCAGGTTAGATCATATCTTGGGTCACAAATCAAGCCTTGGTAAATTTTAAAAAATTGAAATCATATCAAGTATCTTTTCTGACCACAATGCAATGAGACTAGATATCAATTACAGGAAAAATACTGTAAAAAAAATACAAACACATAGAAGCTAAACAATATGCTACTAAATAATGAAGAGGTCACTGAAGAAATCCAAGAGGAAATAAAAAATAATCTAGAAACAAATGACAATGAAGACATGACGGCCCCAAACTTATGGGATGCAGCAAAAGCAGACCTAAGAAGGAAGATCATACCAGTACAATCCTACCTCAAGAAACAAAAAAAATATCAAATAAACAACCTAATCTTATACCTAAAGCAATTAGAAGAAGAACAAAAAAAACCCACCAACGTTAACAGAAGGAAAGAAATCATAAAGATCAGAAAAGAAATAAATGAAAAAGAAATGAAGAAAACAAGAGCAAAGATCAATAAAACTAAAAGCTAGGTCTTTGCGAAGATAAACAATATTGATAAACCATTAACACGGCTCATCAGGAAAAAAAGGGAGAAGACTCAAATCAACAGAATTAGAAATGAAAAAGAAGTAATAACTGACAGTACAGAAATACAAAGGATCATGAGAGATTACTACAAGCAACTATATGCCAAAAAAATGGACAACCTGGAAGAAAAGGACAAATTCTTAGAAAACTACAACCTTCTGAGACTGAACCAGGAAGAATTAGAAAATATAAACAGACCAATCAGAAGCACTGAAATTGAAACTGTGATTAAAAATCTTCCAATAAAACAAATGCCTGGAGCAGATGCCTTCACAGGTGGATTCTATCATTTAGAGAAGAGGTAACACCTATCCTTCTCAAACTTTTCCAAAAGATAGCAGAGGGAGGAACACTCCCAAACTCATTCTACAAGGACACCATCACCCTGATACCAAAACAGACAAAGATGTCACAAAAAAAGCAAACTACAGGCCAATATCACTAATGAACATAGAGGCAAAAATCCTCAACAAAATACTAGCAAACAGAATCCAACAGCACATTAAAAGCATCATACACCATGATGAAGTGGGGTTTATCCCAGGAATGCAAGGATTCTTCAGTATATGCAAATCAATCAATGTGATACACCGTATTAACAAATTGAAGGAGAAAAACAATATGATCATCTCAATAGATGCAGAGAAAGCTTTTGACAAAATTCAACACCCACTTATGATAAAAACCCTCCAGAGAGTAGGCATAGAAGGAACTTATCTCAACATAATAAAGGCCATATATGACAAACCCACAGCCAACATCGTTCTCAATGGTGAAAAACAAATCATTTCCTCCAAGATCAGGAAAAAGACAAGGTTGTCCACTCTCACCACTATTTTTCAACATAGTTATGGAAGTGTTAGATGCAGCAATCAGAGAAGAAAAAGAAATAAAAGGAATCCAAATAGGAAAAGAAGAAGTAAAGCTGTCACTGATTACAGATGACATGATACTATACATAGATAATCCTAAAGACATTACCAGAAAACTACTAGACCTAATCAATGAATTTGTTAAAGTAGCAGGATATAAAATAAGTACACAAAAATCTCTTGCCTTCCTATACACTAATGATGAAAAGTCTGATAGAGCAATTAAGGAAACACTCCCATTTACCATTGCAACAAAAAGAATAAAATACCTAGGAATAAACCTACCTAAGGAGACAAAAGACCTGTATGCAGAAAACTGTAAGACACTAATGAAAGAAATTAAAGATGATACAAACGGCTATAGAGATATAACATGTCCTTGGATTGGAAGAATCAACATTGTGAAAATGACCATACTACCCAAAGCAATCTACAGATTCAGTGCAATCCCTATCAAACTACGAATGCCATTTTTCACAGAACTAGAACAAAAAAATTTCACAATTTGTATGGAAACACAAAAGATCCTGAATAACCAAAGCAATCTTGAGAAAGGAAAACAGAGCTGAAGGAATCAGGCTCCCTGACTTCAGACTATACTACAAAGCTACAGTAATCAAGAGAGTATGGTACTGGCACAAAAACAGAAATACAGATCCATGGAACAGGATAGAAAGCCCAGAGATAAACCCAAGCACATATGGTCACCTTATTTTTGATAAAGGAGGAAAGCATATTCAATGGAAAAAAGACAGCCTCTTCAATAGTGGTGCCAGGGAAACTGGACAGCTACATGTAACAGAATGAAATTAGAACACTTCCTAACACCATACACAAAAATAAACTCAAAATGTATTAAAGACCTAAATGTAAGGCCACACAGTGTAAAACTCTTAGAGGGAAACATAGGCAGAACACTCTATGACATAAATCACAGCAAATCCTTTTTGACCCACCTCCTAGAGAAATGGAAATAAAAACAAAAATAAAAATATATGGGACCTAATGAAACTCAAAATCTTTTACTCAGCAAAGGAACCCATAAAGAAGACGAAAAGACAACCCTCAAAATGGGAGAAAATATTTGCAAATTAAGCAACTGACAAAGGGTTAACCTCCAAAATATACAAGCAGCTAATGCAGCTCAATATCAGAAAATCAAACAACCCAACCCAAAAATGGGCAGAGGAACTATATAGACTTTTCTCCAAAGAAGAAACACAGATGGCCAACAAACACATAAAAGGATGTTCAACATCACTAATCATTAGAGAAATGCAAATCAAAACTACAATGAGGTATCAACTCACACCATTCAGAATGGCCATCATCAAAAAATTTACAAACAATAAATTCTGGAGAGGATGTCGAGAAAGGGGAAGCTCTTGCACTGTTGGTGGGAATGTAAATTGATACAACCACTACAGAGAACAGTATGGAGGTTCCTTAAAAAACTAAAAGTAGAACTACTATACAACCCAGCAATCCCACTACTTGGCATATACCCTGAGAAAACCATAATTAAAAAAGAGTCATGTACCACAATGTTCATTGCAGCTCTATTTACAATAGCCAGGACATGGAAGCAACCTAAGTGTCCATTGACAGATGAATGGATAAAGAAGATGTGGCACATATATACAATGGAATCTTATTCATCCATAAAAAGAAATGAAATTGAGTTATTTGTAGTGAGGTAGATGGACCTAGAGTCTTTCATACAGAGTGAAGTAAGTCAGAAAGAGGAAAAACAAATACTGTATGCTAACACATATATATGGAATCTTAAAAAAAAAAAAAAAAAAAGGTTCTGAAGAACCTAGGGGCAGGACAGGAATAAAGATGCAGATATAGATAATAGACTTGAGGACCCGGGGAGGGGGAAGGGTAAGCTGTGACGAAGTGAAAAAGTAGCATTGACATATATACACTACCAAATGTAAAACAGATAACTAGTGGAAAGCAGCCACATAGCACATCGAGATCAGCTTGATGCTCTGTGACCACCTAGAGGGGTGAGATAGGGAGGGTGGGAGGGAGATGCAAGAGGGAGGGGATATGGTGATATATGTTTACCTATAGCTGATTCAGTTTTTTATACAGCAGAAACTAACACAATATTGTAAAGCAATTATACTCCAATAAAGATGTTAAAAAAAATTGGTGCTGGATCCAAAGGTTCATATATGGATAAATATGGGTACATGAGAAAGAAAATACCAATCTTATCCTTTTTTTTATTCTATAAACATAAATCAGTTGAAGGTGTAAGTGAAAAATAAGACAATAAAGCTTAGGTAAGATAACTAGAGAATATCATCGAACCCTGAAAATAATTTTTTTAAAAATAAGAACAGAGATGGGTTTCCCTGGTGGCGCAGTGGTTGAGAGTCCGCCTGCCGATGCAGGGGTTATGGGTTCATGCCCTGGTCTGGGAAGGTCCCACATGCTGTGGAGCGGCTAGGCCCGTGAGCCATGGCCACTGAACCTGCACGTCCAGAGCCTGTGCTCCACAACGGGAGAGGCCACAACAGTGAGAGGCCCGCGTACCGCAAAAAAAAAAAAAAAAAAAAAAAAAAAAAAAGTGCAGAAAATTCAAATAAGAAATTTATAACTTGGACTGTTGGACTGACTACATCAAAATTGGGAAGGTCTATTCATTGACATATATCCCAAGAGAGTGAAAAGGCAAGGACAGAGTGGTAAAGGACTTTTTCCATATAATACATTCAACAGTGGACTCTTATCCTGAATATATGCAAAGAAATTCTAAAGAAATAAAAGGAATCCAAATTGGAAAAGGAGAAGGAAAACTTTCACTTTTTACATGTGGCATGACACTATACATAGAAAACCCTAACGATGCTACCAGAAAACTACTAGTGCTTATCATGAATTTGGTAAAGTTGCAGGATACAAAATTAATACACAGAAATCTCTTGCATTCCTATACACCAACAATGAAAGATCAGAGGAGAAATTAAGGAAACAATCTCATTTACCATTACCAACAAAAAGAATAAAATACTTAGGAATAACCTACCTAAGGAGGCAAAAAACCTATACTCAGAAAACTATAAGATACTGATGAAAGATGGTTAAAAATCTGCCTGCCAATGCAGGGGACATGCTTTCAAGCCCTGGTCTGGGAAGATCCCACATGCCGCAGAGCAACTAAGCCCATGCACCACAACCACTGAACCTGTGCTCTAGAGACCACAAGCCACAACTACTGAGCCAGTGTGCCACAACTACTGAAGCCCACACTCCCAGAGCCCATGCTCTGCAATAATAGAAGCCACTGCAGTGAGAAGCCGGGGCACTGCAATGAATAGCAGCTCCTGCTCGCTGCAACTGGGGAAAGTCTGCGGGAAGCATTGTAAACCCAATGCAGGCTAAATAAATAACTATTATAAAAAAGAAACGTTTGAGACCTTATAAATAAGTAAAAGGAAAAAAAAGATACCGATGAAAGAAATCAAAGACAACACAAACAGATGGAAAGATATACTATGTTCTTGGATTGGAAGAAACAATATTGTCAAAATGGCTATACTACCCAAAGCAATCTATAGATTCAGTGCAATCTCTATCAGCCTACCAATGGCATTTTTCACAGAACTAGAACAAAAAATTTCACAATTTGTATGGAAACACAAAAGACCCCAAATAACCAAAGGAATCTTGAGAAAGAAAGCTGGAGGAATCAGGCTCCTTGACTTCAGACTATACTACAAAGCTACACTCATCAAAACAGTATGGTACTGGCACAAAAACAGAAATATAGATCAAAGGAACAGGATAGAAAGCCCAGAGATAAGTCTCCACACCTATGGTCACCTAATCTATGACAAAGGAGACAAGAATATGCAATGGAGAAAAGACAGTCTCTTTGATAAATTGTGCTGAGAAAACTAGACAGCTACATGTAAAAGAATGAAATTAGAACACTCCCTAACACCACACAGGAAAATAAATTAAAGACCTAACTGTAAGGCCAGACACTATAAAACTCTTAGAGGAAAACATAGGCAGAACACTCTTTGACATAAATGGCAGCAACATCTTTTTTGATCCACCTCCTAGGGTAATGAAAATAAGAACAAAAATAAACAAATGGGCCCTAATTAAACTTAAAAGCTTCTGAACAGCAAAGGAAACCATAAACAAGACGAAAAGACACCCTCAGAATGGGAGAAAATATTTGCAAACGAAGCAACTGACAAGGGAGTACTCTCCAAAATATACAAACAGCTCATACAGTTCAATATAAAAAAAAATAATAACAAAAACAACCCAATAAAAAATGGATGGAAGATCTAAATAGACATTTCTCCAAAGAAGACATACAGATGGCCAAAAACCACATGAAAAGATGCTCAACATCACTAATTATTAGAGAAATGCAAATCAAAACTACAATGAGGTATCACCTCACACTGATCAGAATGGCCATCATCAAAAAATCTACAAACAATACAGGCTGGAGAGGGTGTGGAGTAAATGGAACTCTCTTGCACTGTTGGTGGGAATGTAAATTGATACACCCACTATGGAGAACAGTATGGAAGAGTCGTAAAAAACTAAAAATAGAACTACCATATGATCCAGCAATCCCACTCCTGACATATATCTGGAGAAAACCATAAATGGAAAGATACATGCACCCCAGTATTCACTGCTGCACTATTTACAATAGCTGAGACATGGAAGCAACCTAAATGTTCATCAACAGAGGAATGGATAAAGAAGATGTGGTACATATATACAATGGAATATAACTCAGCCATAAAAAAGAACAAAATGATGTCATTTACAGTAACATGGATGCACCTAGAGATTGTTATACTGAGTGAAGTATGTCAGACACAGAAAGACAAATATATGATATCACTTATATGCAGAATCTAAAAAAAAGGGTACAAATGAACTTATTTACAAAACAGATATAGAGTCACAAATGTATAAAACAAACTTATGGTTACCAGGGGATGGGATAGGAGGAATAAATTGGGAGACTGGGACTGACATACACACACAACTATATCTAAAATAGATAACTAATAAGAACCTGCTGTATAGCACAGGGAACTCTACTCAATACTCTGTAATGGCCTATATGGGAAAAGAATGTTTTTAAAAATTGGGTATATGTATGTGTATAACTGATTCACTTTGCTGTATACCTGATACTAACATAACATTGTAAATCAACTTTCCTCCAATAAAAATTTAAAAATTAAATAAGAAATAAAAAAAGACAAAAAACTATACTCTAATAAAAATTTTAAAAAGAAAAAAAATTAGAAAAATAAAATTAAAAGATTGGTTACCAATTTTTAAAAATTGTCAAAAGATTCTGAATTCTCCCCAAAAGTGGATGCTCAAGGTTTGAAAGCACTAACCAAGTATTCAACCTTATTAGTTATCAGGAAAAAAAAAAAGTAATTTAAAACCACCATCAAATGAAATTACACACTCACCAGAGAGTTCATATAAAATACAGACAATACTAATTACTGATGAGAATTTGGAACAATTGGAAGGTCTATAAATTAGTACACAAATTTGTAAAATATTTGGCGCTACTAAATCTGATCATATCCATATATAGAAATTGACTCAGTAATCCCAATAAATATGTGCATTTCTGTGAAAAAAAACTTGTATTAAAATATATGTAGCTGTTATATTTGTACTAACAAAACCTGGAAACAACATAAATGCACATTAATAAAATGGATAAATCCATTGTGGTATATTTACATAAAACAATATTATTTGGAAGAAAAATGAAAGAACTGCTGCTATATGTAGTTTCATTGTATAATATCAAAAACACACATAAGAATACTGGAACCAAAAGACAAACACAAAAACATACATATCCTATGGTTCCATTCATATTCAAATACAGGCGAAATTATATCAATATTATTAGCAAGCATAATATATATCCATAACCTTTGAAGAAGTTGGGAGTAGTGATTAGAAGGGACATACATTGGGAGTGCTAGATATATTTTATTCTTAATATAGGACACAGTTACATGTCTGTTCAATTTGTTATAATTATTTGAAAACTAATGATTTTTATACTTCAATATATGTTATACTTCCCTCAACTATATTTAAATAAGTATATTTATTATCTATTTCAATAAGGTTTTATATTAAACTGTTTATCTGTAGTTATATTTTTCTAGTAAGGGGATCTTGCAACATCTGGTTCTAAATAGACCCTATGCTGTATGTGACAAAGTTAAATTGTTTCATATTTTTAAAATATAAATATAACAATATTAATTAGGGTGCAGTTACCAGTGAGGTACCTGGAAACAGCACTGTTCTCCCTCTTGGTAAACAGCCATATAACTATGAAAATTTTAACTTTGAGAGTGGGTTTGGCCTTTGGAACTTCTAGATGGATCCTTGCCCAGTCCTCTATTCTCTTCTTGTATTTAAAAATGTATTTCAATATTTTATCTCACGAAGAGAATCTTGAAATAATGATTTATACCTTACAATCACTTCATACCATGACTTCACTTTTGTTCTCTCCAACTTTTTATTACTTTATATTTACTCTTTTCCTATTCTTCACCTTTCACTTTTTAGAAAATAATTTACTATTTATCTGCTTTTCTGCCTTATAAACCATCTATTCTTCTGATTGCCAGTAATCCTATTGTACCAAGCTTTAGTATCTCAATTGGAATTCCCAGAACTAAAGACAAGGCAGACAGGCACAGAGGGTGGTTTTTTTTTTGTTTTTTGGGGGTGTGGGGGGTACATGGGCCTCTCACTGTTGTGGCCTCTCCCGTTGCAGAGCACAGGCTCCGGATGCGCAGGCTCAGAGGCCACGGCTCACGGGCCCAGCCACTCCGCGGCACGTGGGATCTTCCCGGACCAGTGCCCGAACCCGTGTCCCCTGTATCGGCAGGCGGACTCTCAACCACTGCACCACCAGGGAAGCCCGCAGGGGGTGTTTTATTTTAACCTAGGTTTTAGTGTATGAGAGAAACACCAATTTATTAAAGCTTTAGAAAAATGGGAATACTAGAAAGTCTTTACAAATAAGGAAATGAATAATTTCATTTTACAATTGTGAAAGCTAAGAGGAGATGTGATAGGCTCTGTCCATAAACTATAGACAAAGCTGTCTGATCTTCGCTAGTTATGTAGTTTATACTTTGACTCTCATTATAAAAATCATTTGTAGAGACAGAAACAGAGTCAGAGACAGAAATAGAGAGAGAAAATGAGATAGAAAAAGAGAGAGAAAGAGAAGGAGAGAAAGAGAGAGAGGGAGACACCCAAGGCGAATAGCAAACTTGGCTGGCAACCTGCTCTATGTTGCCTGAAATAGTCCTTTTCACTATTAGGCAAATCCCTGCATAGTTGCATTAGTACATAGGTATAGCAACAAGCCCACTCAAATTGTATTAATCAAACACTGGCTTGTTCTCCAATTTAATGTTCACGGTCATTATTCAAATACTGAAAATACTTTCCAAGTCTGAAATAATCCCACTCAAACGTGATCTTTTGCTAAAAACTGTTAACCTTCAAGCATACTTGATGCCAAGCAGGGCCCTGTGGGGCTTCCGGCGCCTGTTTCTTTAGGCAAGACTCCAGCCTCCATGACCTTCCCTGAGTTACAAAGGGCAGATTCAAACAGTTGCTAATCAAGAGAGGAGCAGCCATGAAACCACCTGAGGCAAGATTAAAGGGACCAGAGAAGCTCATCAAGATTAGGAGACCCAACAACCAGAAACCCTGCACACACTCTAATCTTGTCAGCAACTCCACCCTTTTGAAACTTTGCAGAAGAAAGAAGAATGCAAGACTGTTACTGCCTTGATCCTTATCACATACCTCTGACCAAAAGTCCTGACTATATAACCTCTCCCTATGCCCCAGGGAGGAGGCACCATTCTTGAGGCACTAGCCAACAGTGTTCCCTCTTTGCTTCGCAAAGAAATAAAGCCACTCTTTCTCTCTCCTCCATAACTCTGTCTCCACATCGGTACACAAAGAGCCAAGATTTTGTCAACATACTTTGGTCAGATAAACCAGTTTCACAAATCTCAAAGAAATTTTGGTAATAGAATGATGTTTCCTGCTGAATTCAATAATCATCAATGCACCTTTATTTTACCTGTAGCATTTTTTCCATTTGAGTAATAGCTTAGAATTTACTATTGTTCCTGATTACACTATTTCCTTTTTTAAAAAAGTATCCTTAAGTATAAGCAGAAGAGGCAACTATCATGTAAGAGTATATAAAAAGTAAACAACAACAAAAAAAGATAAAGGTAAGCCACACTCACTTTTATAAAAATTATTATAGACAGCTCTATAAACAACACTGTCCCAAATAGATTCTCCAATAGTGTGCAACAGTGCCTGATACTGAAGACACATTTTTGGAGTTTCATTTGTTTCCAAGAGACCATATTGAGATAACACTTGAAAAATTCAAACTGATATTTTAAAACTTAGTTTAGCCTAGCTCTCTCTGACATGGAACATGCCAGGTATCAAAGTCAAGACACAATTAACATTTTTTAAAGTCCTGCATCCCCAAAGATAAGCAGGAATTACAATTAAAAGCTTAATATCAAGAAATAGGACACTGCAGTTTATTTCTTTGTTTGTTTTTTTTAATATAATCAATCTCAAACATTATCTGGACAGAATTTATGACTGTCAGGTAATAATATGGATTGTAAATAAAGGCTTTTCTCTTTTATCTGAAATCCTGGGTGTCCCAGAACCTGGATCTCCTTGCATTATGCCAATAAATTCTTTCATGAGATTTTATTGTAACCTATACATATAACACTCAGTCTCTGTGTACCAGCATATAATTTTGTTCTAGTCTTTTTATTCTATTCTTTTTTTTTTCTTTTGGCTACACAAGTATAAAATCTCCAGTAACTGATAGCATCTATTTTTAAAATTTGATAACATAAGATGTACAGAGAAAATGTTATGGACACTGCTAAGATAGATATTATCTTGGAGGTATGTCCTCTCCATGCAGAAAAAAATATATATAAGAGCACTGGTTGTTGATGGTCTAATATTAAGAAAAAACATTTTAAAAATAAGGCAAATACATGTCTTTATGTTTTTATTAGAGCATTTTGTAACAAGTTTGCCAAAGAGTTCTCTTTTTCTCCAAGGGAGTATAACATTGTCTAATTTATTATCTACTACTGATTCAGGTCCACTCTTTAAAGTTAGATGTTAAATTGTTGAAAACTAACAAGATACAAATAATTTTTGTTGAATGAGGTTTCAATGATTTTTGTCAAGTGGAACTGATAACCCAACAATTATGTCTTTATTATCCTTTAGAACATTAAGTTTTTTCTCTCATTTAACAATCATATTCCAGCATTCTTTTTTTATTGAAAATACGTGATTAACTCTGTGATTAACTCTGTGATTTCCTCACAGAGTTAATTTTTTTTAACCTGTGCTCAGTGTAAAGCAATTATATTTCAACATGTTAAAAATTATACTTTCACATTGGGATTACATTAGATAAAAGTAGAATTCTAAAGGAGGACATTAAGAGTCAAACAAAATTTTGTATTACGATATATGAATAAATATATATATATATAAATCAACATTTATCCACGATTGGTTCTCCCATATATTGTATATCATGATTATATCTACCACTGAAAATATTATTTGATCATTCAAGCCAGTAGTAGTAATTTTTTAGTTGATTTCACATAATAATTTCACTACAGATTTTTGTTTTTGCTTTGTTTTGTTTTCTCTACATATAGCCATTCAGTGGGAATGGAGGGCTAAAATAAAACAAGTAAATGATAAGGAATTAGGCACTGTGACAGAAGCACTTCAATTATAAAAGATACATAATTCAGTAAAGATAATCTGACACAGTTCAATGAAGCAAATTGTGCTAATAAGTGGCATTCTTCTAACTCTCAATAATTTATCCTAGGTATTCATTAGAGTATATAGTTTGAAGATCACCAATACTTGACACCATAATGTTTAAGATTCACTTAAGGTGAGAAGAAATTCCAGCCTGAAAATTATAAGTTCATCCCATGTCTGTGGGGTTCCAGCTTGTCCTGATCTTCCATTCCTTACAGCTTTCTGTACAGATTTCAGACTTGCTGAGCCAATCTTCACAACTGTGTAAACCAATTCATTCTAATAAATGTCCCATATAGGTAGATAATATGATAGATAATGGAGAAGGAGATAGATGTGTACATATACATTCACATATATATACATATATAGATTAGATATCAATATAAAATTGATATAGGTATAGATATATCCTACTGGTTCTGTTTCTCTGATTGAACCCTCTCATAAAGATTTTGGTACTAGAATTGGTTCTACAGGAACAGAATATTAAGCGGGAGTTTTCTAAATCAAATCTGGGTTTTCTGGAACCTAATCTGATTAAATTTAAAGGCACTAATTACTCTCTTTCCAATAATAAATAAGACTAATATTTCATGGCATAATGCAGCAAAGAATTACTAAAATAATCAAACTTTGATACCTGTAATGAGTATCAGTAGAAGGCAAGGCCTGACTCACCAATATTTGATCACTTAGACTATTTGTCAAAATAAAGAGTATAATGGGGTTGGTTGGTTGTTTTTAACTGCACAGGAGAAAGTGAGGAAAGAATATCACAACATTAAATTTACCATATTTCTTTGCTTTGTAAGGTAAAATTCTGCAGTAGTACTACAAAATGTGTGTATCTGCGAAGTAGGATGTTTATGGATACAAACTAGTGACAATATTTTTTTGAATCAAGAATGCTAGTGGTACCCCAGTCAGAATGGCCATCATCAAAAAATCTACAAACAATAAATTCTGGAGAGGGTGTGGAGAAAGGGAACCCTCTTGCACTGTTGGTGAGAATGTAAATTGATATAGCCACTACGGAGAACAGTATGGAGGTTCCTTAAAAAACTAAAAATAGAACTATCATAAGATCCAGCCATCCCACTGCTGGGCATATACCCTGAGAAAACCATAATTCAAAAAGAGTCATGTACCAAAATGTTCATTGCAGCTCTATTTACAATAGCCAGGACATGGAAGCAACCTAAGTGTCCATCAACGATGAATGGGGCTTCCATGATGGTGCAGTGGTTGAGAGTCCGCCTGCCAATGCAGGGGATATGGGTTCGTGCCCCGGTCCGGGAAGAGCCCACATGCTGCAGAGCGGCTAGGCCTGTGAACCATGGCCGCTGAGACTGAGTGTCTGGAGCCTGTGCTCCACAACGGGAGAGGCCACAACAGTGAGAGGCCCACGTACTGAAAAAAAAAAAAAAAATGAATGGATAAAGAAGATGTGGCACATATATACAATGGAATATTACTCGGCCATAAAAAGAAATGAAATTGAGTTATTTGTAGTGAGGTGGATGGACCTAGAGTCTGTCATACAGAGTGAAGTAAGTCAGAAAGAGAAAAACAAATATTGTATGCTAACACATATATATGGAATCTAAATATATATATATATCGTCATGAATAACCTAGGGGCAAGACGGGAATAAAGATGCAGACCTACTAGAGAAGGGACTTGAGGATATGGGGAGGGTGAAGGGTAAGCTGGGATGAAGTGAGAGAGTGGCATGGACATATATACACTACCAAATGTAAAATAGATAGCCAGTGGGAAGCAGCTGCATGGCACAGGGAGAACAGCTGGATGCTCTGTGACCACCTAGAGAGGTGGGATATGGAGGGTGGGAGGGAGGGAGACGCAAGAGATATGAGGATATATGTATATGTGTAACTGATTCACTTTGTTATAAAGCAGAAACTAACACACCATTGTAAAACAATTATACTCCAATAAAGATGTTAAAAAAAATGCTAGTGGTAGTACTGAATTACCTTCCTAGTATCTATATAGGAAAGATATTATGAAATCTTTATCCTATAAAGAGGTGATCAAAAATAGTGAAGTTATACATCTTAGGTGACTATTAGGCAGATAATTAGTAAACAGATTGTTTTGTTATTCTGAATTTTGTGATGTTTTTGGCATTTTCATCTTGATTTGCTGCAATTCCTTTTGTCATTTTAACTATATATTTATTTTCATAACTAATATAATATTTACAATTTTGTATTCCTTTTCTTAAGGTTGACCCACCAAAATTGTATCATTTTCAGGCCTCCACAAAATCTGGATTCACTCCTTTCTATACTTGTATGTGGAAAAATGGGAACTAAAGAAACAGTGTGTGGTAAAGCATAACAACATGGCCTAGACTGCCTGGGTTTGAAACTTGTTTCTGTCATTCATTGGCTGTGTGTTGCTGACAAGTGATCTAACCTCTCTGTACCTGAATTCCCTTATCTGCAAACTCAGGATAATAACAAAACTTACCTTGTCAAGTTGTTGCAAGGATTATATAGAGCAATTAGGACAGAAGTGCATGGCATATAGAAAATATTCGCAGAAACTTATGATTAGCCAGGGTTCAATTAAAACATAATCTATGATAGGAAATAAATTGAGAAAATATGGATATTATTTTTACTCTGAAATTCTGAGAAATCTGAAAAGAACTATTATGGATTATTTTCTACATTTGCTTACGTGTCCTTACAGTCTATAGAAATACAAGGTAGGATTGAATTTCAAATAATTTAATGGAACAAATGTAAAAATCTCACTTCAAATGATAAAATAGTGGACTAACACAATACCACTCTCTATTCTGTGAAGTACAGTTATTGCTATATATATTTTTCACTTTAATTGTGTGCTGTGCATGAGACTGTCATGTTCATGCATCTGTTCTAGTGGAACATAGTTGTTTGCTATCTCAAGTGCTGATATGACATGAAATCAAAGCTCTATACTGGAACTACTGTGACAACATTGGGATGTAGGCAATATATTAAGATAGAGGACATCTCGTTTTAAATAATTACAAATAAATTGCGTGTTGTTTGGTAGTGTAGGGAAAGTTGGGCTTTAGGGGAAAAACATTAAAACTACACAAATGAATAATTCAACTGAACTTTATGCTTCTAATTTCTGAATATGTTAGTTATTCTTAAAAGTTTAGTTCAAATAAATCGAAAGATATATAAAACTATATTAAAATTCCATTAATTTAGCAAATTAGAGCAATTGGAAAATGTCAATTAATATAAAAATACTAGATTTCCAATTCAGAAAAGTGCTATCTGCAAGGCTATATTTCATTCCTAGATGCTTTTGTAATTAGTATGAATTGATATTACAAGAGTAATTCTAATTATAGATAGATAAAAATTAGCTAAGGTCAACTGATATTTTGATTAGATATGTGTCTTGCTTTTTGTAGAAACATGTTTCTGGGGAGTAGAACTCCTAAAATTGCAGGATTATTAAATCTGATATGACAGAGTATACCTTCAGGATTGGAACTGCACTCATCTTTTATACTGGCTCTCTTCCCATCACCCGTTCCCTCTCTTCAACTAGAAAATAATTACAGGCATATTTCATTTTATCGTGTTTCACTTTATTGTGCTTCACAAATATTGTGGTTTTTTTTTTTTTTTTTTTTTTTTACAAATTAAAGGTGTGTGGCAACCCTGTGTTAAGTAAGTCTATCAGCGTCATTTTTCTAACAGCATTTGCTCACTTCCTGACTCAGTGTCACATTTTGGAAATTCTCGCAATATTTCAGATTTTTGCATTATTATTATATTTGTTATGGTGATCTGTGATCAGTGATCTTTGATGTTACTACTATTACACACTGAAGTCTCAGATGATGGTTAGCATTTTATTTTTGCAACAAAGTTTTTAAATTAAGTTATGCACATTTTTAGACATAATGCTACTGTACACTTAATACACTAGAGTATAATGTAAACATAATTTTATATTCACAGGAAACCAAAAACTTCACGATTCTCTTTATTGCAATAGTTGCTTTATCATGGTGGTCTGGAAATGAACCTGCAATATTTCCAAGTATACCTCCTTGAGAAATATGCCAATATTGATAAAGCCTAATTTTATAGTGTACAATTAATTGAGATTTTACCCTGAACTATATTCATTTATAATATAATGATTTTCAAAATGTGTCCCCCATCAAAATTCCTTAGATATAAATATATAATAATTCCATATATATATGATTCTGCACACTTATATTTGAATAACATTGTTTAAATTCCTAGAATATCGTAGTGAAAACCTTACAATGAAAGTAACTTGAACTATTTTTCCTTATTTTTCTTAGTGGGAAGATAAGGAGTACTGAAGACTAAATTATTTTTTCTCTGATATCTGACACATGAGAAAAATGGAAATATATTGCTGCCTTTAAGATACTTGGAAAGTATTAAATGCTCTTTAGATAGCATTGATAGTTTCTTACATTCAGTGTTTTTGTGTGAAATTAAAATTGTCATCTTACAAACCTCATTGTCATTTCATTAATTACATTTTCAACTTTGGATTAAGACCGTGCATTTGGTGGCAGGTGTGAGGCTTTAAGACAATTTTGCAGAAGTGTCTTTCATTTGTTAATTATCATAAATTCTCAAATAATGGTCTTATAAACTTAATTACTTTATAATTAAAATCCTTAACATAATTATGTTGTAGTTGTAGTTTAAAAAAGGAATTCCACAAAAATTCTAATTTATGGTTTTCCTTTTCATACTTTAGTTTCCAGTATTAGAGATGCCCAAACTGACAATGTGTGTATTCTGTATTCTTTCTGAAATTATTTATCACACACTACCTCAATTATTTGTTATAATTACACATATTCTAAATGTTCTATAGTTCATAAAAATAAAAATAAATATCTTTGAAAGTTATTAACAATCTAGGAAAGCAATTATTTTGTTTGGAAATACTGCTATTTTTCATTTAGAATTCCTTTTAACCATCAAACCTTAAATGTTTATATTTTATTTCATTTTTCTTCATTTTCTTTCCCTTAACTTTTTCTTCCTTTCATCAGATCTATTTTTACCATTCCTACTATGTGACCAACACTACGATAGGCATTCTCTGCCCTTGATCTGCTCACAGTAGTGGCTGGATGCATGTATAAAATAATCAGGATGCACACATAATTCCATTAAAGCATAATTACAACATGATTAAATTATAAACCTGAAAAATATGTATCCTCTCTTTTTAGATATAAAGACATAAGGGACACAAATAATATTGCAGTGGAAGTAGAAAGACAGGCAATATTTTATGCTTGGGGAATGGTATTTAGACCTATGTACATAAGCAAAAATCACAACTTTCTGCATGAAAATTATAAAGATCAGATGGTTAAGTGAGTACAAACTATTACATTCCTATTCATTATGATATGATCAGGAGAAATGAGGGAGATTATTGATAATTATTCCTGAATTCACCCTCTAATCTTCCTCTTCCCATTTTGCCCATTACACATATGTCTCAGTCATAACTAAGCCTCTTCACTTCCCAAGACCCTGGCACCTTTTGACTAACCTCATGGAATGACTGCACAATAATTGAGTCACTAAATAAAAGGAGATACATTCAGTATATGTCATAGAGCATTTGAATATTTGTTCATATCTAATAAAGTCGATTATTAATCTCTGAGCACTGAACTTCAATTGGAGAAGAGTTTTATTAAAAGAAGGCCTCCAAGCTTTAGCATCTGAGAGTCATGAGTTTTTATCTAGGCTTTTTCCTATATACTTTCTACTTTTGCCACTTTGGGTATGTTTTTAAAGGGAAGGATTCTGATTCTTCTTTATAGAATTAAGAATGCAACTCACACATTTGTTGAGAGTATTATATAAGATACATGCGTAATATCTAACACTGATGTGAGAAATCAATGATTTAGTGTCTAGTGCTGAATATAATACATGACACATTGTAAGTAACCAATAGCTTTTTTAACTTCCTTTATCTCCTAACATATAGTAGAAAAAACACTAAACATATTAATTAAATTTTTTTTAATGAATGAAATATGGAGTTTATTGGTTTTGTGGGCAAAATAGTGCACTTAACTGGTTTACTATTTATTCAGATATTTTGGTTTCTCTAGGCCATTCTTTGGTTTAAACTTTTGTATTGTATGTCATCGTTGCCCTTTGCAGCTGTTTTTGCTTGGACATTGGATGAACAGGGAAGTATATGTCTAATGCCTGACTGTAATCTTTGGCATTGTTTGTGTTTATACCTATTTAAATCAAAACAGATATTTAAATATATTGAAAATATTTAAGAATCTTTATATCTTTTCTTGGTTTTGGTCCTAAAGCTTAATGTGGGCTAAATGATCTGTGGAAATGAAAAATTTGCCACAAAAATATTCCCATACTACATATCAACATCTTAAATAATGTATAGCAAGCCTAAAAGAAAAATAATATAATCTGCCTTATTTTTAAGGCTTAATTAAATATAATTTTAATACAGACATTCAAGAAGCTTTGAATCATCTCTTAAAGAGTAGTCCAAGTAGAGAAGGAAAATTTATTTGATTTTTAAAAATAATTGTATAAGTGTACTCTCTTACAAATGTATCCACTATCACTAAGTGGATAGAAGGCAATTTGGACCATCATTTTGGTATTTCTTACACATTTCAATTTTTAGCAAAAAATAGAGGAGTTTATAAAATAAGGTGATTAGAAATGTCTACTGCCTTCAAAAATAATCATGATAATGATAGTTAACACTTACTGGTCATTTTCAATGTATCTAACTCTAAGCAAAACATTTTACATGGCTTATCTCAGTTAATGCCCCCAACACCCTGGGAAGATAAATCTCTATTATTACGCAGATTTTAAACATTAGGAAACTGAGAATTAATTTTCCAAACTGCCATGGCTAATAAGTTGAGGAGCTGCAACTCAGACAAAAGCACTAAAGAAGAGTTTAATTGGAAAATATTTATGGGTTTGCTTTATATTGACATGTACATTACATTCTGATCTTGTATATAGAAAGAAAACAAAATAACCAGATTTGTAGACAAATATGTGAATGTGGCCCTGTTTACATTGTGTTTATTTATTTTACAATATCCCAAGCTTGTTTTCTTGACCTATCACTATTTTTGTAAAACCAACTAGGAAATAAGCATATTCTCTATTCATTTTATGTATTAACTGATTTGCAATGCAGAGTCATTAAGTCATTTAGAAGTATTAACTGTATATTTTAAATGAAATACTGACAGAAAATTCCTTCCTCTATGAGAGTATTATGATATTTGAAGTAGGCTAGATGAGTGGTGTTAATTAAACAGCTGGCATTCAACCTCACTTTACTGTTTTCCGTTATCCAAACAACATTCTGCAGAGGGAACTGAGTACTTTAAAAGCTTGTTGAGTAAAAATAGCATCCAAAAACATAAGCATTTCATTATAATACAATTTTACTATAAGTTTTAGGTTATCATCATTTTTAATCAGATTAATTTGCAACATTTTGCCCTTTCTTATGCAAAAACATAAATATGTTTCAAATAGAGCAATGCATCATTAATCTGACACTATTACTTTTCTAAGAAGAGGCAAGTTATTTATAAAACAATAGACCAGTCTTCCTTCTAGAACTGTATAACATTAAAAATAGAACACATGTGATTGTATACATATAGATATGTTCAGCATATGCATACGACTAGCATAGAGATCCTATAAACTTTTTCATCACTAAGTAGTATAGCCAAATTTGCATGTCTAAGATTAAACATGAGAAAAGATATTTACAGACTGTGACACAATTATTTTAGATTAAAAAATTATCTCAGATAATGATATGATACTGAAAATTAAGATTCCCTTAGCTTTACTGCCTGGTGTGTGATTTAAAATTAACTAATTAATGACACCTTTTAACCATTGGTTTTGAGCCAAATGCAAATAGACAAAGGAATCCAGAATGGTAGATTTGATACAGGAATGCACATGATGTATCTTCTTGTGAATGAACATAAGGCATCCCTCTGGCCTTTGCCCTGCAGGCCACAGGTTTTGGAAAGTCAATCTTGGGCTGTATTTCAGCCTTTAGTGGCCCCTATGATAGATACCTTTGTGCAGGGCAAAATAGCACAAAAATATGTGACTGTTCTGCTTTGCCTTAAGGCCAACATGGGCTTTCTACTACTCCTTACCCTTTGGTAAATGAACTTCTAGTGCTACAACTGTCACAAATAGAGAAGTTGGGAAAATGCAAGCTTTCCGAGTAGCTGGAGAAGCCAGTATCATTGTGATAGTAAATAACAACAAATATTGTTTTAAGAAGGCAGGTCCTAGTGAATGAAATGGAGGAAAAGTCTGAACCTAAGAGGTCAATGGAATTCAGGCTCACTACAGTTATCAATATTTCTCCAATTTGTGGTAGAGCATGTTGTAGATGTGGAGAAAAATTAAGGCAGGTAATAATCTTTCAATATTGCTCCCTAAGGGGGAGTACAATTAATCAACCATCTGTGAAAAAAATTAGACATAAATATTCATCTAGTAGGAAAAAGCACATGCAAATATGGGAGTGACAAGATTTATCTTTTAAAAAGTTCACAGTTTCAAGGAAATAATGTTTTTTAATTAAATAGGAAAAATTATCATCATTGTCAACTATAGACAATTAGCTTAAAATGAGCTATCTGAAAAAAAGGATAATTTGCTAGAACATAGTAAAAATCCCTTTAGATTAATCTTTATTGACAAAATAATTTTACAGAAAGGATAGTGACATTTCATTGATGTACTTGTTAGTCAATAAATTATTCCCAAGAATTCATTGCAAACTACACACCCATCATTCTGGCATGCATTCAATAAATATTTGATGTGCATAAATGCTGTGCTGTGTTTTGCGCTGGGCCTAAGCAATTCACAGATTTGATTTATAGTCTTTGTCTTCAAAAAGCTTATATTCAAAGATGGGGAGACAAACAAGTTGATAATTACCAAGAGGATGCCTTAAGTGTTCTGACGGAAATAAATCAGTGTATGGGAGGAAATAAGTGGAGAACTCAACAGAGACTTAGTAATTCATTCAGGTTTCTAGAACAGATGTTAGCTATGGTGAGCTGTGAAGAGTTAGTAGAAATTAGCCAGGTAAAATAAGAAAAACTAGAAAAAGAGCCATCATGGATGTATGTGCATTGAGACAGTAAAGAGCCTGGTAATATGGGAACAAAATATTTCAGAATACTTCAAGATAAAGTGAGGAAAAGGCAGTGATAAGGGATAAAGTTTGAGAGTGAAGTCAAGATTATGAACGTGTACTAATTTTCTATTTCTGCTGTAATAACTTATCACAAATTTAGCAACATAAACAACACAAATTTATTATTTCATAGTTCTATAGGTCAGAAATTATGGTCGGCTTGATTGGTTTCTCTGCTCTGAGTTTTTACAAGGTCCATACCAAGGTGTTAGCCTTCTGGGCTCTTATCAAGGAAAGATAAGAAAGATAAGAAGATCTGGAAAGGATCTTCTAAGTTCATTCTGGTTGGCAGAATCCAGTTTTTCATGGTTATAGGACTGAAGTCCCATTTCTTTGCTGTCTGTCATGCTTTGTTCCTATATACTGCCCAAATTCCTTTTCATGTTTTCCATATCACCCCCTTCAACAATGGAGGGTTCAGCTCCTCTCAAGATTTGAATCTCTCTGACTTCCCCTTCTAACTGTCGACTTAAAAAAATATTCACAACCTAAAAGTTGAGAGTTGTTTTATTTGATGGGAATTTTTAGGGACTTCAAGACCGGGAGGCAGCATCTCAGGTAACCCTGAGAAAACTGCTCCGAGGAGAGGAGGTGGGGAGCCAGGTTATACAGAAGTTTTGCAACAAAGGGCAGGTAGTTGGAACATCAAAAGATTATTGTAAATTAAAGAAAACCAGAAATCCCAAGTTAAGGAATTTAGCGCTTTTCTATGTGTGAGAAGATGCAAGAGTCTGGGCTCACTGCAGTCATTCCTTTGATATGCATCTCAGCTATCTGGGGCCATTATCCTGTGTTTTTACATCCTGAGTTACCTCTGTGCTCAATGTAGAGTGGCTGCAGTCTGATGGCTGCTAAATGGCAGGTTTTCTTTCCCTTCCTGAGTTCCCTTAGGGCTCACCAACTCACCATCGTGGTGGCTGCAATTGCTGATGACTGTGACAACCTTTGTTTACTGATATGACGGACAATATTCCATTTCTCATACCCTTTCTCTATGACTGATTCTATCTGTATCTCCCTCCTGCCTTCCTCTTTCTCTAAAAAGCTCATGTGATTAGACTGAGCCCACCATTATAATCCAGGGCAATCTGCCTATTTTAAAGTCAGCTGAAAGGTAACCTACTCCCTTTACAACAGTACCTAGATTAGTGTTTGACTGAATAGCCAGAGGATAATCTTGGAGGAATAGCTTTATAATTCTGACTGCCACAGAAGGCTATTCTTTCATGTAAAATTAAAAACACCAGCTTTATCTTGAAGAAAATAATTCTAAGAAATGACTCTGTGCATAGAAATAACAGAATCAATGTCACATTTTAGAAAGATCACTGTGTACAGCTTGAAATATTAGAGTGGAGAAGACTGGAAGGCTTCAGAGAGACCAATTAAAAGGCTCACTTCGCAATTAAGTTTAAAGCTAAGTGAACAGGAAAATAAAACAATAAGAGCAAGGAGATTTCAGAGGGGATAGATTTGGATGGCCCATAGGAAGTAAAATCTGCTATACTTTGTTCCTGATTGACTATAAGAGAAGAGATTCAAGGATGACTTTCCCTTTTGGCTTAGGTAACTAGATCAATAACGTAACCTTTACCAAAGCATGAATATTAAACTGAAGAAGAACAGAATTGAGTAAGAAGGAAATGTTAGATACAGGTTTAGAGAAAACGGATTCATTCTCATTTAGAAATGTTGATTTTCATATGCCCATGGGATTAGACAATTTCTAATCAGTTATCATAAAATTTGAATGTAGGGCTTCCCTGGTGGTACAGTAGTTGAGAGTCCGCCTGCCAATGCAGGGGACACGGGTTCGTGCCCCGGTCCGGGAGGATCCCACGTGCCGCAGAGCGGCTGGGCCCGTGAGCCACGGCCGCTGAGCCTGCGCATCTGGAGCCTGTGCTCCGCAACGGGAGAGGCCATAACAGTGAGAGGCCAGGGTACCGCAAAAAAAAAAAAAAAAAAAAAAGTGGATTGAATTGTCTATGGAGATTTGTGAGTAATCACTGATTGGTACTGCAGAAATTTTATGCCCATTTAGAATAGACATCAAAATTATAATTTTAAGAAACATTAGCAGAAGTAAGAGAATGAGTAAAAGAAATAATGGGCATAGTAGAAGATGGGAAGTGAAAAATAGGCAAGTAGTTAATAAAGTATAGTTTGGGAATATTATACAGATGTTAGGAAATATTAATCACTTTGTACATGTAAAACATGTAACATAAAATTATCAAGAGAAATCATTTAATTGAAAACAGTAATGTTCATCACAGGGCATATATTTCTCTATTTATGTTGATAAGAAGGGGATTATATCAACTCATACACATATGTATTCACAAGATACTTAACTCTGTAGAGTGGGAAGAACAGTCACTTTTCATTGTACTTGTGTCTATTTAAAGCAAAAATAAAAGCACTTGCATTATTTTCAAAATGTTATAAAATGAAAAGGGATATATAGGCATCCATAAACTGTAATTCTCTATAAAAGTGCTCATGTATTAAAAGGGTATTTATGACCTAAATTCATACTGTATACTGATAAAACCTGTGTATACAACATTAGAGTACGATATGAACTTGTAAGATGTTATACTCACATATAACAAACACGTTTTCCTTTCCTCTATTTTATTCTTAAAATATATTACTTTTAAAAATAGGGAAAAAATCACCAACCTTATTACCAAAAAGTGAGGCAGAATATATTGAATAGAAGATAATAAATGAAAAAATTAAATTAATGGTATAAAGTGTCTGAAAAAATGGGAGAAGATGGGACTCAGATGACACTTGTAGTTGTTGCTATAAATGGCAGTAACATCTCCTCTACTAAAACTGGAAGAAAGGTTATAAGGATGATAGATGATGCTGATAACTTTGGAGGTGGAAGACCTGGAAGCCATTATGTTCTCGATTAAGTAGGATTCAAGGTATTCTGCTGAATGTAGTGGGGAAAGTGGCCAGGCAAGGGCTTTGAGAATGTATAGTAATGATTAGAAATAACTATTGTAGAGGCTGGGAGAGAAATGTGATTAGGGGAAAAGGACTAATTGTTCTCTGAGAGCTTTATATGGTTTCAAGGACCATTACAGAGTTATAGTAATTGAGACAGTTTGAAAATGATGCAAGGATAGACAGATAAAACATTTCTACATGATAGAAAGCCCAGAAACAGACTCGTAAATAAACACCATGCATGAAAGAGGTGCGACTGGACAATGGGTAAGGTTAGCGTTTTTGATAAATGATATTGGGACAAGTAGTGATCCACAGTTAAAAAAGCAAAATCATATCAATTTCAGGGATATCAAAGATTTAATTTGAGAGGAAAGCTGTAAAGAATTTAGAAGTTATTATGGAAGAATTTCTACCTGACTAAATTCTACGAGTCTCTATCCTATGTGTAACATAACAGGAGGAAGTGCAAATAATATTCACTGGCGAGGTCACTCATGTGTGAGGCATGCATTGTTAAATGTCTCTTGATATTCCCTCATCTCATTTTGTCCTTGCAAAAAATATTAAGTATGTTTTAAAGTCATTTACTATACACAAAGATAAAAAGTAAATAATATTAAATAAATTCTGTTAAATTACATAATTGTTTGGCAAGAGCTAAGAATAAGGTGGGTAGCTAATAATTTAGGATGCTTCTTGGCCTGACTGCAACAAGCTGACTTGAAGCCATTGTTGTCAATGTGATACTTACAAGAACAATGCAGCTAGAATCTTTCTGGAAGATCAAAAGTAGTAGACATTGAAATCCAATATGGTATTTTCCATATGTGTACTAGAAGTCTGAACTCTCCCTTTCTCACGTATGATCTGGTAATTTTAGTCCTGATAGGATAGAAGAGATGATTCCACTTTTCCTACATCTGTTAGTTTTTGCCATTTTAAAGTTGGGAAGAGCCAGATATGAGGGTCTAGAGTTACTTCAACCTCTCCTTCTCCAGTTTTTGTGGAAAGAATCAAACAGATTCTTATCAAGAAATGTTTGCAAATTATTTTCTCCTACATTTTTTGGAAAAAATAAAAATAACAATGTTGTTAGACACTGCCAACAAAAGTGATGCATCTTTTAATCTTTACAATATTTTCCAGATCAGTTTATTCAAGTTCAAGATATTCATTAGAAATTCAAAGTTAAAAAATCATATCTAGACTATTAACATTTAATCTACTGAGATAGTTTGATAATGTATAAATGCTATCTAGAGATTAATCCATTAGAATGATGCAAAAAGTACTGATAACTGTTAAAGCTGAATAAGGGACTTTTAGGGGATTAAGCATACTTTTCTTTTTATCTGAAAAATTTCACTATAAAAATTTAACGAAAGGATTTTGCCTCTGAATATAATATGTGAGTATTCATATTTACATCTGAATTTATGCATCTCTCTTTCTTTAAACTTGTGCCGTGTAAGTATGTAGATGTATAATCTAAACAGTAATACAATCCACCCACATGAGGCCTGATAAGGCTATTCAGGATATCCTATACAAAAAATGCTTAAAAAGGAAATCTAAGTGTGTAAATAACACCTGACTAAATGACTGGTTCTCTGGAACATCCATTATGGAAAGGTACATGTATATCTTGAAGTTACTGCTATTTTAAAATATCAAGTATGACAAGCTAAATAAGAAACTTGTAAAATATTGTGGTTTTTTTCATATTCTTGATGTTTACTAATTTAAACCAATTGTTTCTTCTTATCAAAAATAATTCAGATTTATAAGAAGTGTCAGTCTTATTTTATTTCATTTTTAGGCATTCCCTAGATACTGTCACTAACATAATGCTTCTAAATGTTTACATAATTAAAGGCCTCTCACAAGTGGCCTTGTTTAAATTCCTCTAAATTATGCTAGATTGCACACTTTAGTTATTAAAGTGTGATCTTTTGAAAAAAATAATTTTTATAATTGATGATAATTACTGCACTAAAAAAACTTAAAATGGAAACTATACAAGTTTTAAAAAATATATGCACCTTGAACTGATTAGTATATCAGAACTTTCCAACTTTTCAGTGGTATGATAAAATTTATGTGCACTCTTTGTGCTGGGAACTCTCTCTCCTGGCACTTCTTTTCATTTCTAAAGACATTTTCAATGAGTCTCTTTATTCTTTACAAGTTCTCTTTTAAAATTTGAGATCCCCAAGGACATTACAGCTTAACCAGTTATTGCAAAAAGAGGAGGTCTGTTTCTTTCTCTCCCCCTCCCTCCTAGCTCTCCTGAACAGAGGAGATAATCCTAATATCATGCCCCCTTAAACATGTAGTGGGCCAGTACGTGTTAAAAGTTCACATATTTTTGTCTCTGTTGTCTCTTCATTTAAGAGGTTCCTTATCCTGTCTCCCTTTGGTTCCCCCTCATCCTCCCTTATCTACCCACTTATGAGTTTCTCATCAATGTTTAAAGTTTCTATTCTAGCTGATGGCATGAATTAAATCTGGCAATGGGGAGTGTATGGTCTCACTTAGACTGTGAGTCCAAGGTGTTTGGCCCAACTCAATACTGAGCACTGGTGTATCTGTCATTGTAGCACTTGATTTTCCTTTAGTTCTTATTCCTTGTGTGTAAAGATCTCTTAGAAAAATAATTGGCCAGGGTGTTTTTGTTTTTGGTAGAAAACAACTACTATGAAATGTTTCACATTTTTTTCCTCAGGTTCTCTTGTGGTGCCACTATTGGCAGAACCAACACATACGCTTGCTCTTCTGGAGAGCCTAAGAAATGCACTTTTTTCTTTATTCCACATTGTATTGTATGACAAGCTAGTTAGGATGAAAATTGGCAATGAATATGCCAATGTGCAGAAAGTTTTGTAGGCAGGGCAAGATACACCCCTGTGTTCCTTTACTACATATGATTAAAAAGTCCACTAACAGCCATATCATATTATCTCACAACATATGGACAGAGCATAGCACTTGGAAGAAAATTGAATTTTTATTTATCTCATTGTGAAATGCATTCTTGGTCATGTAGTGAAGCATGATGGAAATAATCCTTAGAGTCATGTTTTGGTTTCAGTGTATTCAATTGCAGTGGGTATTTTCATAAATAGCTGAAGGAAAATTAGCTTTCTTGTATATAGACATATATCATTTTCTCTGAAAAATATGGAAAGTAAAAGTCTTAAAGAACATTTAATTCCTAAAGCAAGAATTAAACAGGAAAATGAGAAAATAATGTTCCTAAAATATTCTAGCTCTAAGAATAGAGCTATGGGACTTCTCTGTTGACACAGTGGTTAAGAATGCACCTGCCAGTGCAGGGGACACATGTTCAAGCCCTGGTCCGGGAAGATCCCACATGCCGTGGAGCAACTAAGCCTGTGCGCCACAACTACTGAGCCGCCACTCTAGAGCTCACGAGCCACAACTACTGAGCCCATGTGCCACAGCTACTGAATCCTGCATGCCTAGAGCCCGTGCTCCTCAACGACAGAAGCCACCGCAATGAGAAGCCCGCGCACCGCAATGAGTAGCCCTTACTCGCCACAACTAGAGAAAGCCCACGCAGAAACAAAGACCCAACGCAGCCAAATATAAAATAATAAATAAATTTATTAAAAAAAGAAAAAGAATAGAGCTATGATAACATCTTAAAGGAAAATGAATGTTTTGTGGTTAAAATTGCAAGATTTGCTATATAAATTGAAAATTAAGAATGACTCCAAGATAGAAGTCAAAGTTGGGAACAATTTCTTTTGTAGAAATATTCGAGTTTTGAGGCTAGTTGTTTTGATCTCACATCTCTCTTTTTAATCCAGTAACACCTGAAATACTTTTCTACACTATGTCCATATGTAAACAGAGCTAGCAATGAGATGAATATACCTCTTGTCTTCATATTAACCTATACGTAACTGATTTTAAAGATTTGGATAGGAAAGAGGGGTATTTTCCCATTCATTTTAGGTCATGGAGAGGTACAGGAACTAGAACTAAAGGAGAAGAAAGATACCTTGAATGGAAATTTTGAATAAACCCCATAAGGGGATATGAATTTAAAAATCAGTGAGTGGCAACCCCTAAAATGTGCAGGAAGGAAACCAATAATAAGAACAATTAAGTAAAGTCCCTTATATTGCAACAACTAGTTTTGTGGATAAATTAAAATTTAAACATTTGAAATAAACACATAAGGAACATATTTAAAATAAACATATATTTTACCATAAAAGTCTTCATTAACATGCTGGCCATTATTTGATTTCTTATGTCATGCAGGTGGCTGAAAATTGGTGAGATTTATAATCAGGCATAGGCAGTCATTTGTTCTAGCACTGGCATTGACCCAGCTTTAAAAGAGAAATACTATTTTTCTTTCCTCTTATTATTACACTTTTATTCTATAACTTCTATCAAAATTTTATTGGGCATGATGGGGATGAGGTGTGGGAAGTGTCAGTGGAAGATTATGACACATATTTTACTTTTTGTTTCTTGAGCCAAATTCCATTAGAACTGCTACAATTGCCACCTTAATCAGTGTCTTTCTGGGTCAATCAGAATTCCCAAAAGGGATTGAAAAGTAAACAGTTTACTTTTCCCATAATTACTGCTCAGTCAGACTACAACCAGATCAATAAGCTGACTGACTTTGGACCGACTTACTTTCCTATATCTGAAAGGGATCTAAAAAGAGGAATGAGATTACTCCTATTGGATGTAGGGGTGAGATCAATCCTAGCATCGTGGGACAGCATCAAAATGTCACTTGTAATAAAGAGAGAGACTCCATTACTGATGTTTGGCCTCTGAGAGTTTTCAAGTCCTCAAATTTCCCCTTGTTCTTTGCCCCACGTCTGTGCAATCTGAAAGAAAGCCTATTTTTCTCTCTCCCCTTGGCATTCCTTGAAATTTCAAATCACATGAGACCCAGGTTACAGGAGGTCACCCCAAACCATGCTCTATCCTTAAACACAATTAAAAATGCAAAACCACTTGCCTCCTTATGACTCTACCACCCTGCTCACTCTGCACTCCTAATCTTGTTTCACTCCTGATTGAATCTGAGCCCTTCTCCCCTGGGAATCCTTTTGCTATTTACTGTGAGCAATAGCTTTATTTTACCTCTCTTGGTGCCTGTGTGTCATTCATACACATCTATAAATTCCTGGAATGAGAGGAGAGATTGCCCAGCAGTTAGCAGAGAATGCCCAATAAAACACTGCTGCACCAAACAATTGTAACAGATGGACGGATGGACGGATGGACGGATGAGTGGATAGTTGGATGGGGTAGAAGATATACCTCTGAATACAGAGAAAAGAAGGAATGTAGGTGTGTTAGTAGAAAGTAGACAGCAGAAACTAGAAACCTGACAATTATACAAGCCTAAATTATGACAGTGTTCTTAATTCATAGTTTTAAAGTCACCTTGGCTCACCCCTCTTAAAATCATACCACAAATATACAACTCCTATGGGTAACAATATTGTTGCAAAGTTTATTTTATAGGATTTATGTTTAAAAGGCTGTTTATTAGTCCATCTTTTTTGCACAGACACCATTTGGGCAAACTGAGCTTTGCTGTCCCGACAAAATGCCTATTTACAGATGAAGAAATCCATTTTAAGTTACAATAATTGACTTATGTTAAGAGTCCTTACCAGGTCACTTAGAGATTTAATGGAATACGTAACATATACACACATATATTACACACATATATACATATATATAATCTAAGATGCTTATGTATATGAGTATATAAGTACATAAATATCTGATATTATAAGATGTGCATTTAGTTGCCTCTTCACAAAGCAACCACGTTGAAAACAAATAGAAAGTAGAAAAACAATTCTGTCAAAACTAATGAATAAAAGTTAGATTTTAAAATGAGTAGACCTTTTATCGTTTTTAATTTTCTTTGTGCATATTTTGGTTATTTTTTCATCTAGATATCTTCCAGAACTTTAAGCACTTACTTCTTAAAATATTGTTTAAAGCAACAGTAAATCTGCAAAATGTTTCTGGGAAACCTAAGATTTCACCCTTCTGTGCTTTGTACTGGGAAAGAGAAATGCTCAGCAGGATAATTTTTGAGAGCAATATAACATCTTTGTTCTTTGCGATTTTCTTCCATTACTTTTCCACAGATACAAGTAAACGTACAGCACACAAAACCCAATGGCCTTAACCACCTCCCTCACCTCCAGCCCCACCCCACACAAAACTATTAAGACTGAGAGGGTACTATGTACTCATCATTTGAAAACTGTTAAAACCTAAGAAGAAAAAAACAGCAAAAACATGTTTCTCAACCTTACAAGTGTTTGGATGTGATAGTACTTACTTTTTTGACATCACAAAAACTGTAATGTCTGAATTCAGTTTGACAATTGATTTTTCCCAGGCATTCTACTTTTGTATTCAGCATACAGTGCTGTGCATCATAAATAAACCCCAGCATTCAGAAACAAGTCAACAGAAAAAGCTGGCCTTGTAATACATTTTAAACAGAAACTATCAACCAATTAATTGCAGATGCATTTGTCCCCCGATTTGACATGGGCTGAAGTATAAAAATATTTTGCCCATTTATTTTGACTGCATATTTGCCACAACTGCAGTTCTGACTTTGGTTTCCTTTTTTCAAATTTAAAAAGATATGGACTCAGATACAGGTACAGATAGATATAGATAGATATAAATTTGTACATATAGACAGATATAGATGTAATTGTGGAGGTAGAGATAGTAGAGATAGAGAGAGATTGATACAGATTCTTGCCCTCTTGTTAGAGGATATTTGATTATGGACTCACATCAATGATTGATGTTAACATAACTCATCAGATAATCCAGGAAAGAACAAATTTCTGGAACTGATTTTTGAATTCTATCTTTTCATTTTCTGTAAACAATAAGACATACGTAAAGTTTAAACTGGAAAAGGTTACTATTGATCTATGACTCTGAAGGTGTTAAAACAATTCTTTTACTAGTACTAGAGTTTTCTAATCAGCCCATATCAAATAATACATGTCATATTGCACATTATTTACCTAGCTATGGAAAATGTAAGTGCTAAGACCAATCAAATCAACCAATCACCATGCAATTATTAAATAGTGAAAATAAACCAATTTACATGAAAAATCTTTTCAGATTTTACATTTATGTGATGTTGATGTCAGGAACATCTTAAATATTTAAAAATGACTAACACAACTTGGAATTACTACATATATACTTTTTATAATCATTTTTTAAAATATCAATTTTATTGGAATTAAAACATAGATATAGAGATGTTCAAATATATTTTGCATTTCTTTCTTTGGACTATAATAAAATTCCTTTACACCTGTATTTTATATTTTTTCCTATATATGTAATTTTCTAACAGTAAGCAGGAAATGCCCATGTGCTCATTTGAGCATAGAACTACTCACACTTAATAGGTCACAACATATTTTATTGAATAACTGAGAGAGAAAACACTAAATTATCTTGAGAGAAATCTAGGAGGAATAGAATGAAAAGAGCATTTGGATGGAAAGAGAAAGATAAAGAATCTAATAAGAGGAGGAGAGTCTGATAATGTGGTAAATCAACTATACTCCAACATATAATAAAATTTTAAAAAATTAAATCAAAATGAAACCAATCCCAATCAAATGAGATCCTTGGACAGAAAAAGGACATTTGGTAAAAATGAAGGCAATCTTAACAGAGCATTGACTTTAGTTAATAATAATGATGTACCAATATTGATTTTTTAATTGTGACAAATGTACTGTGGTAAGGTAAGATGTTAACATTAGGGAAGATAAGTGATGATATGGGAACTCTCTGTACTATCCTTGCAGCTTCTGTAGAAATCTAACATTATCCCCAAATAACATATTTTTTTAAAAAATAATGTGGAATAGCATATACACAGTTAAATTATTTGCATGCTGAGATAGACTCTCCCTAGCTCCCTATCTTAGGTGAAGTGTGGATTACTTGTTCTCAATTATTCTGTGCCCTTCCATAAGGAGGATCATATTTTCCAACACTGTTGAACTCAGGTATGGACATGCAACAGGGCTTACTTTTGACAATGCAATATGAGCAAAATACTGAATCATTTCTGACTAGAAGTTACACAAACCAAGATGTGCTTCACTCAGCTCTTTTTCTTCTGCCTTGTGGAATGTTCTTGGTAGGAGGTATTCTGGCAGCTTGTGTCTGGGAAAAAAAAGAGGGTTTGGAATAGAGCTGCAGCTAACCTGAGATGTGCATTCAGCATGAATTAGAAATAACTTTAGTTTTATAAACCACTGAAGTTGAAGGATCACTGTTCATGATAGCAAAACATGTGATATTGAACACAAAGACTTGGTGTATATTTTGTTATTTGTTTGTTTGCTTCTTATCAGTTGAAATTTACTAAGCAGTCTGAGTATTGCTTTTTGGCAAAAGTGGTAGGCAAGAAATGAATAGCATTAGCAGGATGATGAGATGATCCATAAACTAAACACATGGAAGTAAGAGCACAGAATCCAAGATAATCATGAGAGCACAAGCCCCACACCCCAGTATCTTAGATAATTATTCAGAAAGGAATTGGAAGTTTCATAACTTATGGAAATGGAATTGGAGTCATTCTTACTACTATTAAAATTATACACTAAAATATAAAGATTATTGACTACTTAATTATTTTAGATTGATTTGAATGAAACTATTTCTTTTCTTTTCCTTTTTTTAAAATTTTGGCCACACCACACAGAATGTGGGCTCTTAGTTCCCCTACCAGGGATCAAACCCATGCCCCTGCAATGGAAGCACAGCATCTTAACCACTGAACTGCCAGGGAAGTCCCTGTATGAAACTACTTTTGATATATCTCTAAAAAAATCCTCACAATTGCAACATTGTATCTATTTCTTTTCTTCTGGTGTGGTTATCTGATCATCTTAATATCCATGAGTAAATCAACCTTCCTTATAAATAAAATTAGTGGTTGAGAGTATTTGTGAGTTCCTTCTGGAAGAATAGTTATAACATATTTTCTGGGCATCAATCCATAAACCATGTGAGGTTTAAGATGTTCTTTCAGGATTCTGGGTAAGTTTATTAAAAATTTTTTTGGTGTATTATAATGTTATAATCATTAGAAAAGATGCAAAATGTTTTTAAAAAAGCAAAATTTTAACCTCCTTAGAAAAAAATTCTATATTTTTTTGATTAATTCTTTACCTTACAAAAAGGCTTTATAAAAATGTAAGAATGATAAAAGTGGGATATAAATTCAGAGAAATTTAAATAAGCTATTAGCAGAAGAGCTTCCAGTTACTATTATTTATCTTTATTTGAGTAGTCATTGATCTCACATATAAAATGAAATTATATTTTAAATATTCTATCAAATTATAGCATATACATTCCCTATAGTGATCTTTGAAGCAACAAGGACATTAAAAAAATCAAGAATATTTATAGCCAAATATGATGTTTAACTGAAATTAGATAAAGCTAGTGATAGGATTAATTCCTCTACATAACTTGTTTACAGCAAGTTGTAACTATCAAGCATATTCTGTGTTACAACATGCTCTGGTTACAATTTCACCAAACGGATGTAGCATTAGAAGAGATCTCATAGATAAAGGGAAGAAGTTAAACCATGAGTTGTCTTATGTCTTCTTTTCCAATTTGAATTGTTTTTATTTCTTTTTCTTCTCTGACTGCCATGGCTAGGACTTCCAAAACTATGTTGAAAAAAGTGGTGAGAGGGCTTCCCTGGTGGCGCAGTGGTTGAGAATCCGCCTGCCGATGCAGGAGACACGGGTTCGTGCCCTGGTCCGGGAAGATCCCACATGCCGCGGAGCAACTAAGCCCGTGAGCCATGGCCGCTGAGCCTGTGCGTCCGGAGCCTGTGCTCCGCAACGGGAGAGGCCACAACAGTGAGAGGCCCGCGTGGTGAGAGTGGAAAAAGAAATAAAAGGAATCCAAATTGGAAAAAAAGAAGTAAAACTGTCACTGTTTGCAGATAACATGATACTATACATAGAAAATCCTAAAGATGCTACCAGAAAACTGCTAGAGCTCATCAATGAAGTTGGTAAAGTTGCAGATACAAAATTAATACACAGAAATCTCTTGCATTCCTATACACTAACAATGAAAGATTAGAGCGAGAAATTAAGGAAACAATCCCATTTACCACTGCCAACAAAAAGAAAAATACCTAGGAATAAACCTACCGAAGGAGGCCAAAGACCTGTACTTAGAAAACTATAAGACGTTGATGAAAGAAATCAAAGACAACACAAGCAGATGGAGAGATATACCATGTTCTTGGATTGGAAGCACCAATATGGTCAAAATGACTATGCTACCCAAAGCAATCTACAGATTCAATGTAACCCCTATCAAATTACCAATGGCATTTTTCACAGAACAAGAACAAAAAATTTTACAATTTGTATAGAAACAAAAAGAACCCCAAATAGACAAAGCAATCTTGAAAAAGAAAAATGGAGTTGGAGGAAGCAGATTTCCTGACTTCAGACTACACTACAAAGCTACAGTCATCAAAACAGTATGGCACAGGAACCAAAAGAGAAATATAGATCATGGGACAAGATAGAAAAGCCAGAGATAAATGCACACATCTATGGTCAATTAATCTATGACAAAGGACACAAGAATATACGATGGACAGTCTCTTCAATAAATGGTGCTGGGAAAACTGGATGGCTACATGTAAAAGAATAAAATTAGAACATTCTCTAATACCATAAACAAAAAGAAACTCAAAATAAATTAAAGACCTAAATGTAAGGACGGATACTTTAAAATGTTTAGTGGTAAATATAGGCAGAACACTCTCTGACATAAATCACAGAACTATTTTTTTGGATCCACCTCCTAGAGTAATGAAAACAAAAATAAACAAATGGGACCTAATTAAACTTAAAAGTTTTTACACAACAAAGGAAACCATAAACAAAACAAAAAGACAAACCACAGAATGGGAGAAAATATTTTCAAACAATGCAACTGACAAGGGATTAATCTCCAAAATATACAAACAGCTAATGCAGCTCAATATCCAAAAAACAAACAACCCTATCAAAATCGGTGGAAGATCTAAATAGACATTTCTCCAAAGAAGACATACAGATGGTCAAAAGGTACATGAAAAGATGCTCAACATCACTAATTCAAGTCAAAACTACAATGAGGTATATCACTTCACACCAGTCAGAATGGCCATCATCAAAAAATCTACAAACTATAAATGCTGGAGAAGGTGTGGAGAAAAGGGAACCCTATTGCTCTGTTTGTGGGAATGTAAATTGATACAGCCACTATGAAGCACAGTATGGAGGTTCCTTAAAAAACTAAAAATAGAACTACCATATGATCCAGCAATCCCACTCCTGGCATACATCCAGAGAAAAGCATAATTCGAAAAGATAGATGCACCCCAGTGTTCATTGCAGAACTATTTACAATAGCCAAGACATGGAAGCAACTTAAATGTCCATCGACAGAAGAATGGATAATGATGTGGTACATATATACAATGGAATTTTACTCAGCCATAAAAAAGAATGAAATAATGCCATTTGCAGCAACATGGATGGACCTAGAAATTATCATACTAAGTGAAGTAAGTCAGACAAAGACAAATGTCATATCATCTTACTTACATGTGGAATCTAATAAAAAATGATACATATGAACTTACTTACAAAACAGAAACTGACTCACAGATTTCAGTGTCAAACTTACGGTTACCAATGGGGAAACGTGGAGGGAAGTGACAAATTAGGAGACTGGGATTAACATATACACACTACTATATATAAAATAAATAACTAAAAGGACCTACTTTATAGTACAGGGAACTCTACTCAATATTCTGTAATATTCTATATGGGAAAAGAATCTAAAAAGAATGGAGGTATATACACATACATATATATATAATGTGTATATATATATATATGTAACTGATTCGCTTGCCGTATACCTGAAACTAACAACATTGTAAGTCAACTATACCAATAAAACTTAAAAAAAAAATTGTAGTCTTGTTGACCATCAGAGGTTTCCATTTTACAGTGACCGAATGCATCTTGTTTTAGAATTGAATGCTATCTAGAAATCTTAGAAAAAGAAAGATTCATGGTGAAGTAGATATAAATATTCTAAGAGGGGTGGGATAGGGAGGGTGGGAGGGAGGGTGACACAAGAGGGAAGAGATATGGGAATATATGTATAACTGATTCACTTTGTTGTAAAGCAGAAACTAACACACCATTGTAAAACAGTTATACTCCAATAGAGATGTTTAAAAAAATATTCTAGAAAATAGAAGTGTTATAAGTTTCAGATTTACATGTAACTATATTCAGGCATAGATGAAGATAATATAAGCAGAGCCTTTAAAGAATGCAAGGGGAGTTAAAAGCTGGAGTTAAAATAATGGAAATCCTTGAGAAAGAGATGAAATTCTTTATTGCCATAAAACTTAACTTGATCATCATAAAACGATCTCTTTGGGGGATCTGTGGAGAGCTAAATAAATATAGCTGTTGTTTAATGTGTCTGTTAAGTAGTAATTTTTCAACTATTTTTAACACATTTCTGTTTAATTATCCAACACTTCCTTATCGTTCTGATCTTGTCTGAACACTCCACCAAAGCCATTTCCATAGCTTCTCTAACTCTAAAACTATACCTTTCCAAGTAGAATGGTATTTTCAGTAGCACATTGGTTTCAAGTTTTCATATAAAATGTGGCTCCACCAGAATTTCACAGTGGCTGATTTTAAAATAGACCATATATTTGTTTACTCTGTGTGCTATACAGAGCAATTAATTTTGATTCTAGAAAAGATTAACCTCCATTCACCTGAAAAACATGTAAACTTAAAATGGGTGAATATATTAACATGTAAATTAATCATATCAAAATACTTTTAGCAATATTGCCTCTTAAAATCATTATTATGTTGTTTTACAATTTAAGTAATTGCTTTAAGAATTTGGATGATTTTCTATTCCTTACTCAATCTGCTATAAATGTTAAATGTCAATGAAAAGTCACAGTGGAGACCTTAATATAAAAGATAGTTAAAATTTCAAGTGCTTTAAAATCTCTAGTATGATACAAAGTATACAATGTAGTTCTTAATGGAAGATTATTTTTATACTAACATCTCACATGCTTTCTATATAATGATAATATGTTTTTGAACAACAAAACCACCAAATCATATTTACCAAATAAATATTTGGTAAAATATTCCATCTGTCCATGTCAAATATATACCTTTTATGTTTCTAACCAGTTCTCTTTTAGAAAGTAAAGTTCAATGTTTAGGTTGATGGTGAATTTATGAATGTAACTCAGGTTTTGTTATTATTGGGATATGCCAAGATTTTACTCTGCACTAAGCACCAAGCTCACAAATTTTCATACCTTCTCACATATATGATCTAAAATTGGATTGCCTATGAATTTTCTTACAGTCTAATCACTGATGAGAAAACTTATCAAACCAGAACATCTGCAAGTTTCCAAAAGTATAAATTTAAGTGTAACTCAAGTTATACAATGTTTCTTAACCTCATGAAGCATTTTGGAAATAAATTAAGAAACAAATTCTCCTTTCTCAGCATTTTCCCTCTATATTCACTTTTATTTACATTCTGTTGTGTCTCTTTGTTTTCTTTTTCCTTCTTTTTTCCTATCGTCCTCCTTTTAAATTTCTATTCATAATCCTAAAGTTCTGCCTTAAGACCAGGATAAATAAATCTGTTGAATCATATAATTGTGTTATCTTATTTGACTATTTGTTTAGCTCTCCTTAGCTAGGAACAGCTGAAAAGAAATGGAGGAAGCTATAGTGAACACATTTTACTACTGTTAAAAATCACAGGGCTTCCCAGGTGGCAGCAGTGGTTGAGAGTCCGCCTGCCGATGCAGGGGACATGGGTTCGTGCCCCGATCCGGGAAGATCCCACATGCCGCGGAGCGGCTGGGCCCGTGAGCCATGGCCGCTGAGCCTGCTCCGAAACGGGAGAGGCCACAACAGTGAGAGGCCCGCGTACCACAAAAAAACAAACAAACAAAAAAAAAAAAAAAAAAAAAAAAAATCACATGATCCAACGTGAGTTTGACCTTACTCTGTTTCTATTATTGCAATGGATATTCTGGAGCAACACTAAGAGAATTGTTTTGTGTTTTCCAATTGTTAAGCACATTGTTGGTGCCATCAGTTTCTGGAAAAGTCTCCAGATCCTCGATAATTGTTTTCTCTACTCTGTCTCAAGTTCAGAGCAGTTAATGGCAGGACCTTGCCCTTTGTGTACACATGAAAAAAGTGAGTGTCAAAAAGCAGGTAACTCATAATGGAAAATCTTACATATCTGAGTCCTACTAGAAACATTAATTTTGTTTCCTTCTACTTTAGAAATACTTTATCAGATTCAGAAGAATACACTGAGGCCAGGGGGTGAGTTAGGGCTCTGGGTAATAACGACCAGAATTTTGTGGGACAAAGTCTCTTTCTTGAGACCTTTAATACTTATATATTTCAATGATTTTCTCTGAAATATATATAGCTGATTCTTCTTCTTTATCTCAGAGCTAAGATGCTTGTTAAGGCTCTAATCTTCTCTTGTATACATTTGCACTAACTAATCTGTCTTCTTGTCTTAAATACCTCCTCTTCAATAGTTGTAAAGAATTCTGTCTTAAATATAGGTAAAGCAGGTGAATTATTTATTCATAAGTTCAATACAATGAATATAGGTAAATCTATAACAGAAAAATTTGTGCCAGTTAGACAATGTAGATATTGTAAAATAATGATATAGCATAGTACATTTGTTATATAAATATATAAATATAAATTCACAAGTATAAACATAACTTTATGTATATAATACATCCATGTAACCATATAAGTATAAGGACATATATGTAAAACAATAATATGAAGGAAAAGATTATGTAACCTTTTATTATAATTTTGATATTTTATTTTCACACACTTTATCAATTCCACTTTTTATCATAGGAAATGGTTGTTGTTTTTCCTGAAGAGTAATGCGCTATTCTATTTGAAAGTAAATCCAACTTGACATTTCTATGTACAAACCTGTTCAGGTGTTTATGGGTGCACTGATCACATTATGTCCAGGTAGCTATCACCAAACATTATCAGCAGAAAAAGTATATGGAGCAGTGAATGCTAAGTATGGGACTCTGCCCATCTAAATGTACTGTACCTGATGTACAGAAGCCACCATCTGGGCAGCAAGGGCATGCCTCCTGATTCTTACTTTTGCAAACATTAACAGCCTCTTGAACTATAAGCTGACTAGGCAGCAGGAAAATTAGCCCCTGGGAATAGGGACAGGTGGTAACCATTTCCACCAAAGCATGTTGACGGAAGAAGTGCCTACGTTAAAATAATTTCTGAATCTGAGCCAAGGATTGCCTGCTCCTCTTGCCAGCTAATCGTTCACTATTCAGCCTCCTCACCTGCTTCATTCTCTTGGGAGCTATACAAGCAGTACCCACCAGCTGCCCTGATGGAGAAGGCTCTGCTGTGACACTAGAGAAAAGCTGGGCTGAGAAAACAGTGAGTACGAACAACCAGGTAAATCAGTGTAAAGGTAAACAAAGTCTTCTTTGTTCTTTGTTTATTTTTCACGCTTTTCTAGAAAGAAACCAACGTGTGTAATAGATGTGAGCAAAAGTCCTTTAAAACAGAATCTATTTTTCAAGAGCTTTATTGTACGCATTTAAAAATATAGTGAAGGCTAATTAGGGTAACAATTAATCTCCATATCCAGTAGACATTCATTAAGTAAAGTTGGTAAATTCAAATACTAACACTGATTAATTTTCTTTAAAGATTGTTCCTGTCTCTGTTAGCTCCTGCTTCCTTTTCCTTGCTTTTTCCTTCTTCCTTTTTTTTTTTTTCCTGATTACATAGAGATTAGGAGCTACCCTCTTTCTCAGCAACCATCTCTATCCTGTTTCCTTGCTACATGAAGTATGGTTCCTGGACCAGCAGCAACATCATCACATGGGAACTGATTAGAAAATACAAAATCTCACACTCAACCCTAGACCTACTGAATCAAAATCTGCATTTTTATCAAGGCATCTATGTTTTCCCAATGAATGTTAATATTGGTTAATATGGTTTGGTGTTAGTGATTATCAGGACTGGGATCACATTAAAACTACCTGAGGAGTTTATAAACTACTAATGCCTGGGACACACTACCCGACTGTGATTTAATTGATCTGGGAAAGTGCCTCAGAATCAGTGTTTTTCAAATGTCCCTGAGGTCTCTCTAAATCACATTTGAGAAACAAAGCTATATATGAATTCCTAAAATATATTTTGAAAAGCTTAAATTTAAACATACATTAGGGAATTCAGTTCATACAGAGTTGTGAAAATAATGTCTGGACCTAGAATAGAATTATAGGAAAGAGGAACTGATTTAATAGAGGAAAATACCTTTGGTAGATAACAGAAGAATTGTACAACAAAGGGGGGTTTTAGCTGTAAATAATATAAATAATGATATATTATTTATATGACTATAAATAATGATGTATGTTAAAAAGCAATTGTGCTGGGCTTCCCTGGTGGCGCAGTGGTTGAGAATCCGCCTGCCGATGCAGGAGACACGGGTTCGTGCCCTGGTCCGGGAAGATCCCACATGCCGCGGAGCAACTAAGCCCGTGAGCCATGGCAGCTAGGCCTGCGCGTCCGGAGCCTGTGCTCCGCAACGGGAGAGGCCACAACAGTGAGAGGCCCGCATACCGCAAAAAAGGACATATTGAATTGATAATATTTTTTATAACTTATTAATAATTATACATAATAAATGGATTTTTAAAGCTAGAATTTTATAGTGGTGAGAATTTCTTAAACAATCTTCAGTAAAATATTGTGAGGATAAGTAACACATTGTTATGTTTTCTCACTGACTAGTTATTATATGAGACCATTGCATTGTTTTACGAAAAAATGAGAACATTCACTCCACTAGGAAATAGAAAAGCAGTATATTAGAAATGGAACAGTTTTCCAAGAATCTGTTGGACTTAACTTTAAGCAAATAATAACAATGATGTAATCATTCTAATTCTAAAAGAGGAATGTATAGAAATTAAAAGAGATTGCAAGATAAAATATAAAACTGTACTATCATTCAAGTCTTTTATTTTATCTTGTGAAAACCTGGGTACTTTTACAGAAAGTATGAGAAAATTACAAAAATATATTATTTAAATTCATGTAAAATAGAAAGTATTTGTCTAAGGTAGCACTATAGTTGTCAAAATTGCATCATTTTCTGAATTACCCATGAAGAAGAATAAAGACAACAGGAAAAACATAATATTAGTATACAGGCTGTTAGGTATATTTATTTCTTAAAGTAATTTTAAAGCATGTATTAGCCTCTATCATAAAGTTTACATGTTTATGGGTATTGTTGACAAAAGATTAAAATGAAATTTCAAAATAAAATTCCATACACTACTGTGGGTATACATAATGAGGTATTATATCAAGAAAATTATGAAATCGACATGCTAATTAACTTATACACAGTATGTTATTTAAATTTACACTAGAACACCTTTTATATTTTTTTGAACTCAAAATTTTGTCAATTGACATTTTAAGATAAAAAAAATTATAATTTCCAAATTGCATATAGATGAAGTCAGCCACAAAATGCATAGTTCATTTTTATAGCCCCTATTTGTAAATATCATTATATTTTAAAATGCTGTGATTTTAATACATATAGTGCTCAAAAACATGTATTTAAGCTATAGCTAATTCCTGTCAAGAAACAGATTTCTTGCCATATAATTTGCTACATTTATTATACTTTTTTCATTATATATTCAGCCTTGAACAGAACATTGTTTTCTTAAAAACCTTAGCTTTGGGCAGTTACTAATATAATAATGGGTGGAAAAATGAGAAGAGAATATTAATGAAGGTAATGCTTAGAAGAGTCAACTTTTAGCAAATCTCATAATGAAGCTTTGTTAAGGCATTGAATCTATCTTGAGATTAATTCAGCTGAAAATAATTGAAAAAATATCCTTTCCAGGAAATGTAGCTGCTTAGATCACAATTCTATTCCATTACAAGAAAAACAAAAAAATAATCATCAAACAAAATTATAGCTATGAAGCATTTGTACATACACTCAAAAAATAATTTTTGCAAAACTACTATGTGCCAAGTACTGTTCTAGGCACTTGATAAATAAAAATGCAACGAGGTATAAATTCTAAGAAGCCAACAATCTCCCAGGAAACTCAGAAAATTACAAAATAAGTTAATTTCAGAGAGTGATAAGTGCTATGAAGAAAATAAGACAGGTGATAATGCTAATGTGCAACCCATGGATTTCTACAGATTTGATTTGTGGTAAAACTTTCATCATTTGAAGAAGATTTCAGTTGATTCCAGTAATGGACTATTATAAAAATATATAGCTGCTAATATTTGTGTACATGTCTTTATGTGGACATGTTTTTATTTCTTTTGGCTAAAAGCCTAGGAGTGGATTGCTGAGTCTTATAATGGGAGTAACTAATATAATTTTTGCCTTAAGGATTACACTCTTAAAAGATATATAAGCAAAGTCTGAATAGAGACTTCAAATAAGTCTTGAATGATTTGGTATAAATATATATCAAAAATATTAACGATAGTAGATCATATTACATGTTGGTTTTAAAGGGAAGGTATAGTTCTTTCAGAAAAGGAATATAGACATGATTTGTCATTCCCACATGTTAGAGAACCAAAGCATCTTTTAACCTACAGAGTCATCTCAAGGTGACTAATGGTAAATTACCTCTATAATTATAATTAATTACAACAGATAGAGCAAATATTATGTTAAATTCAGTCTTATTTTTGCATCATTTTATTTTAGTGATAGACAACATATAAAGAATTTAATATTTACTTAAATATTTTAAACCTTCAACTCTGACTTTTCCTTGTTATGGAAGTTGTTAAACTATACATTATTACTCTAATTCTTATTACATTATTAGTATTTTCACATATCAGATACTAATTTTCTAAAGGGAAATATCAAACTTCCCAAGAATTGAGCAGAAGAGTAATATTGGAGAAAAGAGAAGCTCATGATAATAGGAATCGATACAGAATGGAACAGAGGTACCAGTATTTAAAACTTTCTACAGTATTTTGTGGAAAAGATCTAGATTATTTATAGGCTATGTTGAAGATCTAAAAAATATTTTACAGGAAGAATTAATAAAAAGTCTGGAGACCTCTTCTTGATGGAAGGTTGAGAGCAGACTGTGGAGCCTGCTTTACAACAAAAGAGAAAAAAGACTTTGGACCTTCAGGGGACTCTTTTTTTCTTTTTGTTTTTCTTTTTTTTTAAAAAAATTAACCAGTATTGGAGCATTCTGAGAAGTTATCTCATTAGGTAGTCCAATATTTTCTTTTACCTTCAACTTAATTTATTGAGTTTCTTGCATTCTAAGGAGTGCTTAGTTTCCTTATGGGGGGGAAAAAAAGGCTTTCACGTTGATTTGTTTCAGTTCTCCCCTTTTCTCTCTGTAGGACAAGTTCTTTAGCCAATTAGGCCTGCTTAGATTACTGAGAAATATAACATATGTGGTTCTGCAATAGCCCTTGAGAATCAAATCAATGCTACAGTTTGATATGCATGTGAAATCATAACTACTGTGCAGATTTAAAGTTTGCTTCACTTTCCTACCTCATTGACATTTGCCCAATTACAAGGAGTTCATTCTACCAGCAGCGGGGAGCCTTGAGAAAACTGTGTCTGAATTTTTTAACAGACTTTTATTCCAAGCTGTTTTATAACACAATATTAGTTCAGATCTCTCTCTTCTTTTTAAATTAGGAAACAACAATACAAATACCTGAAAATATAATTTATTATTGATGTATAGCACTTAAACGAAGTTTCATTAATATTATGTACAGAGAAAATACTTAAATCTTTGTTAATCTATTGCAAAGTATATATTAAAAATTTCTTTGAAAATTTAATTTTGGTATAATATGAATCACACAAACACAAATTTCCAAAAATCAAACTGGATAAACTTAATAACAAACAGAGTTATAGAGATCACATTGAAAATAGAGATGATTTTAGAATTATTTTAAAGTAAAAATCAACAGAAATTAGTGACTAATGAATCATAATGTTTAAAAGAAAATCAGGGGCTTCCCTGGTGGTGCAGTGGTTAAGAATCCATCTGCCAATTCAGGGGACATGGGTTCGAGCCCTGGCCCAGGAAGATCCCACATGCCATGGAGCAACTAAGCCTGTGCACCACAACTACTGAGCCTGTGCTCTAGAGCCCACGAGCCACAACTACTGAGCCCACGAGTCACAACTACTGAAGCCTGTGTGCCCTAGAGCCTGTGCTCTGCAACAAGACAAGCCATCACAATGAGAAGCCCGCGCACGTCAACGAAGAGTAGCCCCTGCTCGCCACAACTAGAGAAAGCCCACGTGCAGCAACCAAGACCCAATGCAACCAAAAATAAATAAATAAAATAAATAAATTTTTTAAAAATTAAAAAAAAAGAAAATGAATACTTAATATCCGGAAGCATAAATGACTGAGATATCAGTGAGACTTCTAATAAAAATTATGATTCTCAGAGGTAGCCCATATTTGTAGAATGAGATTGAGAAGTTCATATTGTTGTGATAAATTAGCAATAAGTAAACTGTTCCTTAAGTGGTGACTTTCTGTGTTTGTGTGTGTGCGTGTGTGTGTTCCAATATTGAGTTAGAAATTAAATGCTAGGTAAATGCTAGAGATAGGGCATGTTTTTGCTTTCATGTTAACTAGTCAATTAAAAAAGCATAGATATATGACATAATTTTTGAAATTATGTTTAGTTGCAAGACCAATAGTTCCTACAGCAAGAAAGCATGATTAGGAAGTGAGCCACAATACTCTCCTTGTAAATAAAACTATTCTAGGTCACAGAACTCACATCTCAACATAGTTTTGTTATTCTTTACCCTGTTATTACTAAACAGAGACTCTTGTGAATGGATAAAAATGGTATTTCTCTCTGACAGACAGTCCAAGAGATAATGTAAAAAATAATAACAAAAGAAATCACTGATCAGGATATGAGTAGGAAATATTGCTAAGAAAATATTGGTTTTTAGCCAGATAATGGTTTTATATGCATTGAAGGTGGAATGTCCTTAGTGTATCTAAAGTTATTCTACAATGATGACTTAATAAGTAAAGAATATGCTATTATTTTAAAATAATGAAAATTATAAAGTGACCTACCAAGTGTAAAAATTACTCACTGAGTAACAGATGAGAGTTTAGTAAAGGCTGAAAAAGCATTAATCATGTAAGAGTATATGCACACATGGAAATTTGAATCAATATGACTGACTTTGGGAAAAAATACAAATCTTAGACACCTTCATGAAGTTTCAGGCAGAGATGAGGCCATTGAAGTGAACATTACTTTGAGTAAATGTTGATTTGAATATGTTACAAAAGATATTTCTTCCAATAAACTAAAATATAAGGGAAATGGCATTAACTGACTATGTGTCACAAAATTATTTCCAACAGATCTAAGCATGCCCATAGGTGAAAAGGATTATTGGCTGGAATAAATGTTCAAATCAATGAAAATAGCCTTATGGAATATAATAGTTCCTTGAACATATATTAATACAAGGAGGGGAGGGAATGTCATAATTTAATTTGGCAAATGACATTTTCATAAGTTACAATCTACTAATTAAATGGAACATGCATGAAATAATATTGGCCTTGGATCTCTACATGGTAATTTTGTAGAGACTATTATATTTGTAAAAGACAACTACCAGTCATTGTGCCTTAAGAAAGAACCTATGATATGCATAAATCATCCCTTACAGGTATGTCTGACGAGCCAGAAAGTCAAGTGAAGGAAGACTATGCCACCTGGGTGAAATCACCTGTGTTCTATGGCTGGTAAGTTTTATTATGACACTCACTCAAACCACTGATTGTTCTATATTTTTTATCTTATTTTCAGGTTTCTAGAAACAACATTTAATATTAACGTTAATATTAACTACAGTCAATATTACTATAGTCTTTCTACAATGCCCACTGTTGAGTACATTTAGAATCTTTCAACCTCTGAAAGTTTTATCTTAATTTTATTTACAGTCTCATTAAGTGTAAGCTGTGTTTTATTGTTTAATGGGGGGAAATATAAATATGTGATTTGGAATATTTGTGGTTTTTGGAAATGTTCATGGAGTCAAACATATCCTGATAAAAAGACCTTCAACCAAGTGAGTTCAGTGGGTTGAGGGGTGCAGAGAAAGAGTAAAACAATCTGTGGAACGCTCAGAATTGGGGGGTTAGATTAACAGAATCATGAGAAGTAGTTGAGGAAAAGCAAGATAGATAGATGAGAGGTAACAAGTCATCCAGCCTGCCAAGGTCAATACAACTGTCAGCTAAATAGCGTAAAAGTTAATAATGGATAGTGAGGTCATAAAAATATCTTATATAACATTTTTATGTGAAAGCAAAACCTTAAAATTTAGATTTTGATTTGAAATCATCTCTGTATCTAAGGGATCCATGCAGAACACTTACTATGATAATTTAAGTATTTATTCTGAGAATCTGTGAGCAAAATAAAAATCATTAACTGAAACTATAAAATATATGTGCACCTGAAAGTACAAAGAACAAAGTATTGGTCTGAAAATGAGAACGTGGCACTACTGTCAGCAGTTAGTGTTAATTTTGATACCAGTTTTTCATTTGAGTTTACAAAATTTTTTTCAAATGGCATATTCTGCCAAGTCAAACATTCTTGCTTGCAGCTTTATGTACCAAATATTACTAAGTGCAAGCTAGAGAAAAAATAAAAATAAAAAAAGGAACTATCCCCTGACTCAAGATGCCATGAACAAGGTTCTTGACATCACAGAGAGATGACTCAAAGGATTTCAACTCGATGCCCCATCTCTGTACACCAATTTACTCTGACAGATCAGACACCTCCTATTTTTGCATAAAGCAAGCAATTTTAAGATAAGTGCTTGCTTAAGTGTCCTGGTAATTTTGAGCATAATTTTCCTAGAATTTCTAACATATACAATTATAAAGTAATTATGACATAACTATATAAAGTCTACTTATGGTTGCAATTAAAAGATTTGTCCATTTTGGATACAAAGAAAATAATGTAGGCCAAGCTGCTGTAATGAATTTATAAGCATAACTAAGTCAAGGAGAGATCAAGAAAAACACTATGGACACTTTTCTGTCAATGCTCATTCTCATTGGTAACAATATGCAGGACCAAAATAAGAACCACTGTCTCTTGACTAACTATACAGCTATTCATGTAAATATCCTCAATAAGCCAATTTTATTTTTTCTAAATATCTATAATGGAAAATATATGTATATTTCTATTATTGTGCTGCTATCCATCTAGATAGATAGATAGGTAGAGAAACAGATAGATGTATTCCCCCAAATTATTATTTTTGTGACTCTAGCAAGTTATATCCCTTTCTTAGGAATTCTGAGGTCTCAACACTGACTAACTGAAGTTATAATTATATTGTGCCTCTAGTCTTTCTGGGAAAATCTTTGAAGAGGGCTTTGGGATTGACAGCACTCAGAACAAAGAGATTAAAACTATGGAGGAATTAAGGGTCAGAGAAAAATAATGGGTGCTGAAAAAATTGCCCTTACAGACATGTTAGTAAAGGAAAATTTCAGTTGCACTTAGTACCAGTTATTCAAATTTCTTGTTCTGCAAAATAAAATGGGAAAAATTGAAGTCTTCTGGAAATAGCCCAAATAATAAAAAACCATAGACTAGGGGAAATGAGGGAGAAGGGTCCTGTAATCTTAGTGGAAAAAGAAAACTCATAATGATGGTGACAAATTGGCAGGTGTGGCTGTTAAAGAGGAAATCTAAGCAGTGAAAATTACTGTAGGGAAAATAGCCATCCCCTATTACTGTAGGGAATAATCTGTTTGTTGTAGGACCAGGCTCTTTCACTTGTACAATGTAGCCTACACTGGTTTATGCCATAATCTCTAATTATTTCCCATGAACTGTCAATGACTGATGCTAAACAGTACTACCTTTTGTGAGATTATTTTGGCTAAATTGAAAAAACAAAAAAAGAAGCCATATTTCATGTTTGTAGCAACATGTGTTGAAAAAAAGGTTGAAGAAGCCAGAGGTTAGGTGAAATCAAGAATTTAGCAGGGGCTTCCCTGGTGGCGCAGTGGTTGAGAATCCGCCTGCCGATGCAGGCGATACGGGTTCGTGCCCCGGTCCGGGAAGATCCCACATGCCGCGGAGCGGCTGGGCCCGTGAGCCATGGCCGCTGAGCCTGCGCGTCCAGAGCCTGTGCTCCGCAACGGGAGAGGCCACAACAGTGAGAGGCCCGCGTACCACCACCAAAAAAAAAAAGAATTTAGCAGAAATGGAGCAAAAGCTCATGAGAAAAATGAAACCTCTCCAAGATCTTGAAATCACTGGAATTTTCACAGGGTTCCCCTTGGCACATGGGATAGAAGTTCTTGACATTATTGCACTCATTGGGGTTATATGTTTTGATAACGAGGGAAAGAGGGGTCTCAGAAGTCTGGAAGTTTGGGGGATTTTGCCAGGAGGTTAAACCTTAAGTTAAAACAGAGGTTGATACTTAGAAGGAGGAGTACAAGGAATACCATGGAATACCATTGAAGCCACTGTTTTTCAGTGAAATGGGAATATCACTCATCATGTGTTTTCCCTTTCTCTCTTTATACTTCCCTCTGTTCTCTCACATTCCGGATTCTCTCTGCCTTTAAAACTACATTCTCAGTTTCTGACTCTCTTTGTCACTCATCCTTCTATGATTCTTTAGGTTCTCCCCTTCTTCCTTTTTCTCTTTCTCTCTCTCTCTCTCTTCCTCCCATCTTCCCTCCCTTCCACTCTTATTCACTTTGTGTGTTTGTTGGGGGTGTTTGTGTGTTTCCTCTGTCCATGATCTCTATTATCAGCATATCTGCAGATTTGCTCTTCTGTAACATGTGGACCAGGTTTTAGTTTCCACTAGTGTCTAACCTCAGCTTGAGGATAGTTTTGAATTATCATGGCTCCATTTATCACCCCAATGATACATGAATTGTAACTGGGCTTCCCTTGCAGCTGACACATTTTTTTAAATGTCCCAATTTGAAGTTCTCACAAAAGAGCATTTGACTAAATCAACTTGAGTTTGGTGTATGTCACTGGTTATATCATATGTATGCAAGGAGGCAAAGTCAACTTTTCAAATTGTTACCCAGGTCCACCCCTTAGAAGCAACCATAGATGGGGAAGCATCATTTTTAAAAATGTAAGCTTGAGGAGGCAGTAGCTATTATTTTTACTATAGCCCATGATAATTTTGTATTAAAAATTTTTGTGTGAGATTCCAGAAATGTTGGATTTCGACACTTCTTTTTTCTGGAGATTCTGAGTTGACATGATATTCTGAAGTAACTTATGAATTTGGAGACCCCAAAATGAAAATGAAGTAGTGCTAATTACCCATTTGGTTATCAACTAAGTTTATGATTGTTCCCGAGGGTAACTTAACCAGGGAAAAACAGAGACTACAAAATATTACATATGTTTAAGAACCTATATTATTTCCTACTCTACCATGACTCTTCTGATAAGTTGGAAACCTAAAATCATCAGGGAATGAAACAAAGCCAGAAGGTAGACATATCTGGATCTTTATGCTTTGGTAATCTTATATGTGGGACAGTAAGAATTGCTCATAAGGAAAAGCATTAGAATCCTTGCTTCATTGATCACAAGAAGACCATTCAGGATATTTCCCATTCATTATATTCTTAGACCATTGCACAAATACAATGTAATAGTAGCCATATTGCCAAATTACATATACACATGAAATCATAAAATTAGCTTTTCATGTAATTCTTTGTGAAAACCACACTGTTTTGCTTTGAAGGTAGCTAAAATTATTGTATAAGGTTAGGACAACTAAAGGATCATTATTGGGATCAGATGAGTCTAAGAATAAAATTTCAAAAGACTTTTAAGTATGTGGAGGACATCATTAATTAACTAGCTAGCGGTGCTGTTCTATTCTCAGACACTACAAGAATAACTGATGACCCTGCCATCATCTTCTAACAATCAGCCACCTACCCACTTGACCTTCTACACCTTTGCTCACATGCCAGGCTGAAATGATAGGAAGAACATCTGGGCATCTTGCCTACCCCAAGTCTCCAGGGCTCTTGTTTCTGCTCTGAGCTTAATCTTTATTTAACCTTTGTTTTAATGATGAAATATTGTCTCTCCGTCAGCACTTCTCTACCTACAGTGCACTTTTGTCACTGGTTCCCAATTTAAACACTTAGGGATCAGGAAGCATGACTTTGCCAACCTATGTGATTTTTCTTGTTTGCTTTCTTCCTAAAATTCCAGTAAAGCTTAATCTACTGACCTTAAATATGGGATTGAGTCAGATTCTCCTTGTGCATTAGATACTCCCTTGGCATAAATTTGGCACCATAGGAAGCTGCATTAACTTTTAACACATCAGTATGTCTCTTATCAAATCACACATCAAAAATTGTGAATGTTTCAACTTTCAAAAAACTGCTGATGGCTCATTTTGAGATGCTAATGCACAGAAAACTCTGACTCACTGTTTTAGTTGAATCATCAGTTTACTTAATAACATATACTTTTAAAAGCATGAGAGAAAAATCTTAAGTAAACAACCTAACCTTACATCAAAAGCAACCAGAGAAATAAGAACAAACAAAACCCAAAGAAGGAAAGAAATCATAAAGATCAGAGCAGAAGTAAATGAAATAAGGACAAAGAAAACAGTAGAAAAGATCAATGAAACTAACATCTGGTTTTTTGAAAAGATAAACAAAATTAATAAATCTTTAGCCAGACTCATCAAAAAAAAGGTAAAAGGCTCAAGTCAATAAAATTAGAAATGAAAAAGGAGAAGTTACAACTGACACCACAGAAATACAAAGGATCATAATAGACTACTACAATGATATACCAATATAATGGACAACCTAGAAGAAGTGAACAAATTCCTAGAAATGTACAACCTTCCAAGACTGAACCAGGAAGAAATAGAAAATATGAACAGACCTATCACATGAAACTGAAACTGTTTAAAAATCTTCCAACAAACAAAAATCCAGGACCAGATGGCTTCACAGGTGAATTCTAACAAATATTTAGAGAAGAGTTAACACCTATACTTCTGAAACTCTTCCAAAAAATTGCAGAGGGAGGAACACTCCCAAACTCATTCTATGAGGCCACTATCACCCTGATATCAAAACGAGACAAAGATAGCACGAGAAAGAAATATACAGGCCAATATCACTGATGAATATACACACAAAAATCCTCAACGAAATACTAGCAAACCAAATCCAAAAGTATATTAAAAGGATGATACATCATGATCAAGTGGAATTTATCTCAGAGATGCAAGGATTTTTCAATATCTGCAAATCAATCAGTGCAGGACACCACATTAACCAATTGAAGAATAAAATCTATATAATCATCTCATAGATGCAGAGAAAGCTTTTGGCAAAATTCAACACCCATTTATGATAAAAACACTCCAGAAAGTGGGCATAGAAGGAACTTACCTCAACATACTAAAGGCCATATATGACAAAACTACAGCTAACATCATACTCAATGGTGGAAAGCTGAAAGCATTTCCTCTAGAATCAGGAACAAGGGAAGAATGTCCACTCTCACCACTTTTATTCAACATAATTTTGGAAGTTCTAGCTGTGGCAATCAGAAAAAAAGAAATAAAAGGCGCCCAAATTAGAAAAGAAGTAAAACTGTCACTGTTTGCAGTGATGTGATACTATACATAGAAAATCCTAAAGATGCTACCAGAAACCTACTAGAGCTCATCAATGAATTCAGTAAAGTTGCAGAATACAAAATTAATACACAGAAATCTCTTGCTTTTCTATACACTAAAAAAGAAAGATCAGAAAGAGAAATTATAAGGAAATTAACCCATTAATTAATAAGGAAACAATCTCATTTACTACCACATCAAAAAGAATAAAATACTTAGGAATAAATCTACCTAAGGAGGCAAAAGACCTTTCCTCTGAAAGCTATAAGATGCTGCTGAAAGAAATCGAAGATGACACAAACAGATGGAAAGATATATCATGTACTAGGATTGGAAGAAACAATATTGTAAAAATGACTATACTACCCAAGCAAATATACAGATTCAATGCAATCTCTATCAAATTACCAATGGCATTTTTCAAAGAACTAGAATAAAAAAATTTTTAATTTGTATGGAAACACAAAAGACCCCGAATAGCCAAACCAATCCTGAGAAAGGAAAACGAGGATGGAAGAATCAGTTTCCCTGGCTTCAAACTATACTACAAAGCTACAGTAATCAAAACAGTATGATACTGGAACAAAAACAGAAGTATAGATCAATGGAACAGGATAGAAATCCCAGAAATAAACCCAGGCACCTATGGTCAGTTAATCTATGACAAAGGAGTTAAGAATATACAATGGAGAAAAGAGAGTCTCTTCAATAAATGGTGCTGGGAAAACTGGACAGGTACATGTAAAGGAATGAAATTAGAACACTGTCTAACACCATACACAAAAATAAGCTCAAAATGGATTAAAGACCTAACTGTAAGACTGGATACTATAAAACTCTTAGATGAAAACACAGGCAGAACACTCTCTGACATAAATCACAGCAATATCTTTTTTGATCCACCTCCTAGAGTAACAAAAATAAAAACAAAAATAAACAAATGGGCCCTAATTAAACTTAAAAGCTTTTGCACAGCAAAGGAAACCATAAACAAAACAAAAAGACCATCTACAGAATGGGAGAAAATATTTGCAAGCAATGTGACCAACAAGGGATTTATCTTCAAAACTTACAAACAGGCCATGCAGCTCAATATCCAAAATACAAACAACCCAATCAAAAAATGGGCAGAAGAACTAAATAGACATTTCTCCAAAGAAGACATACAGATGGGCAAAAAGCAGATGAAAAGATGCTCAACCTCACTAATTATTAGAGAAATACAAATCAAAACTACAATGAGGTATTACCTCACACCAGTCAGAATGGACATCATCAAAAAATCTACAAACAATAAATGCTGAAGAGGGTGTGGAGAAAAGAATTTTCTCCTACACTGTTCGTGGGAATGTAAATTGATACAACCACTATAGAGAACAGTATGGAGGTTCCTTAAAAAACTAAAAATAAAACTACCACATAAAATTACTACCAGCAATCCCACTCCTGGCATATATCCAAAGAAATCCATAATTCAAAAAGATACATGCACTGTAATGTTCATTGCAGCACTATTTACAACAGCCAAGACATGTAAGCAACCTAAATTTCCATCAACAGAGGAGTGGATAAAGAAAATTTGGTACATATATACAAGGGGATTTTACTCAGCCATAAAAAAGAACAAAATAATGCCATTTGCAGCAACATGGATGGCCTAGAGATTATCATACTAAGTGAAGTCAGTCAGTCAGAGAAGGACAAATATCATATGATATCACTTATATGTAGAATCTAAAAAGATGATACAAATGCACTTATTTACAAAATAGAAACAGACTTCAAAAACAAACTTATGGTTACCAACGGGGAAATGTGGGAGGCAGGGATAAATTAGGAGGTTTGTATTAACATATACACACTACTATTGAATATATATAAAATAGATAATCAACAAAGACCTATTGTATAGCACAGGAAACACTACTCAGTATTCTATAATAACCTATATGGGAAAAGAATCCAAAAAAGAATGGGTATATGTATAATTAACCAGTTTGCTGTACACCTGAAACTAACACAAACATTGTTAAGCAACTATACCCTAATATAAAATAAAAATTAAATAAAAAATAAAAGAATGAATTAGAGAAACAAAGCCTTTTTGGTGCATGTATCATAAAGTTTAGGTATCAGATACATTTCCACAAACCAGAATAATGCAGAAGCTAAGGAAAGTGCTGACTGGAGAAAAATAAGGAGGCGACTTGGCAAATCACTTTTGCAGATACTGGAGTTTGTTACATATTCTTCAGTGATAGGCGAACACATGCTGGGTTTTGCAGCTCATGTGGAGAAATGAAATGTCTATTAGTAAGTATTTAAGGAAATTAAAAATGGTTAAAATTTTTTTCCAAAAAGTGAAAAAAAATCTGTAACAAAGCTGTAAATGACTGTATATAGTTATGTTTTTTCTTATTATGTTAACAGCCAGAACATCAGCTGGAATAAATAAATAGCACTATGGTACGTTTACCTTGGGCAGAGCACATACATGTTCAGCAATGGTAAGATCATCTGAGAAAATAATTGTTTCACGCCAGATAACTCACAAGTGTCAGGCTGCTTAGAACCCAGACATAAGTGCCATAACCTCTACTGATTAATATCAGTTCACCTTATCATCATCAGTTAAACAACAGCTATTTTCAAATTCATGCATGTTAACAAAGTGAAATGAAAAATGTCTCTAATCTGAATTTCCATAACAATAATATAAACACATCAGCCTTTATATAAAAGGGTTATGATAAAAAGGAAAAACATATGCAGAGGATGTGGTATCCCCATAGAAGTGTCAACTGGGATTAAAAATGATGAAAGGTATCAATCCAATACATTCCTGTCAGGCTGTAAAGTTACCTCAAAATACTTCTTTGAAACACCTCGTTTTCTTTCCATCCATATAATTCTCCTTCTCATTCTCCCAGAAAAGAGCCACTTGCTCTACTTATAATTCAGTATTTATTTTATTCCTTCAAAGATCTACTTATCCTAACCCCCTTCCCTGAAGTTTGGGTATTTTTTTAATCAAAGTGACGTCTCCCTGATTCAGCTACTAATCTTGCAACACCACCTATTCTATCCTCTTCATGGGTAAACAACCACACCAATCCAGTCCCTCAAAAATGGTTAGTAATTCAAACAAGTACAATATTTAATAGGAAATTAGGAAAGAGGTAGAAAATTCTGAGAGTTTTTAGGGCTGTGGCCTATATGATTGCTGCTGAAATGGATTTTCTGTGATCAGTGGCCTGATTTTGGTCCAGAGAGTTCTAACACTATGTGTTCCAATCTGTATTTTGGGCTTTGTGCTTTTAATAACTGGAGTAGGGGTGGGAACTTATTTGGGTCTTTCTGAATTACATGCATAAGGAACAATAGTGAATTAGCTTTCGTGCACCAAGAACTGAAGACAAGATGCCCAACTCTACCCTGCATCTTAGAAAACTTGGCACTGAATAACCTCCTTAGAACATAGATGTCACCTAAAGAAAAATAAGAGTGAGATTTAAAATTTTGTTGAATTAAGTTTTCAAATGTATTTAATTTTGTCAAATGAGGGACTTTGAAAGGCTTACGAACTGAAGTTTCATCACTGGCATACTTACACTTTCAAACTGCGATTTATATTCCCTCTAAATTGATAACAGTTAGCAGACATCACTTTGTAATCACTATATTTTTCTTGCTTTTGAAAATTATACTGGATCATTGATGTAAATCATCACAATAAAAATCCATTTTCAGATATAAGACAACTTTTCATTTATTACTTTTTATTTAAAAAGTATTACTTTTTCTGGATATCTACGACAGAGATTTCAAACCTAATGGATTGATACTTATGGCTTCAAAGATCTGTTTCAAGGTAAATTTCTAGGTACATACTCATTATAACCCTACACTCTTCATTCCACTTAAAGGCTAACTAACCAATTTCTAGCTCAGTTTTGGCTCCTACTTTTTCTTTGATGATGAACACATTTCCTCCACTTCCAAAAACATGTAATTCTTTCTACCTTCAAGACATATGGGTAGCTTGATGCTAGTTAGAATTTTTAAAAATATGCATTTATACATACAAACGCATTTATACATACAAACACATTTATTTCTATTTCTATATCACTCTCTCTCTCTACAAGTTAAACTGATATTTCAAATTACAATCCAACTCTGCAGAATTTATTCTAACCCTCTCTGTTAGTTTGTAACTCCTTTCTCTGAAAGTGAGAGACTTGGCTCTCATTACCTCAATATATCTACTTATTTTTGGAAAATTTATAATCCTTGAAGATTTATAAAATAATTTTGGAATTCCTAACACATACTGCTATGGAACACAAACTACAAACTAGAGTTCAATATTTGTGTACAGTACTTTCTACTGTCTTTAGCCTTAGAGTATATAACCAAAATACTGCTTTTCCCATGTTACTTTTTCTCAGATTGGTAGTGCTTTTCTTCCCCACCCCAGTCACTGTGACTATGTGATTCATTTGTTACTGTTTATATTGCATGTGGGTCCTATAATGGGTTGAATTGTGTCCCCTCCAAATGGTATCACCCTTCATACGTTAAAGCTCTGATTCCTATTGCCTCAATTATTTGGAAGTAGGGTCTTTAAAGAAGTGATTAGTTAAAATGACACTGTTGGGGTGGTCCCTAATTAACCTGACTAGTTGTCCTTATAAGAAGCAGAGATTTGGACACACAGAGAGACACCAGGGATGTGCACACACATAGAAAAGACCATGTGAGGATGAGACAGGCTGGGACCTGGGACCCTTTGCTGCAATGCTTGCCCCTGGGCACATGTCTCCTCAAGCAACAAAATACAAAGAAACTGTATGAGACTAAAACTGTGTGCATGTGCAGTTGGGGAAAATTCTGGACAAAAGATACAAAAAGACCAAAAAACCCCAACTGCCACTTCTGAAGAGCCGGGATCATTTCTACCTACTCCCTGTAGATTAACAATATTATTAGTATTAGTTTTTGGTTTATCCTTCCCTCATTTCCTTCTCTCTCTCTCTTTCTCTCTCTGGCTTTCCTTCCTTCCCTTTTTCTTTCTTCCCTTTTCTTTCCCTTTTCCTTCCTCCCTGCCTCCCTTTTTTCCTTTTTTCCTTTCCTCCTCCCCCCACCATTCCTCTCTCTCTCTTCCTTTCCAAAAATGTTAAAAAGACACAAATACTATATATTTCCTACTTCTTCCTCTTTCTTACACAAAAGTAGCATATCATATATCATTTTTGCACATTACTATTGCCAAATTCCTTTCCAAAAGTACAATTTTTTATTCCTACCAGCAATGAATACGAGTGACTGTTTCTCCAAATCAAACATTTCTTACCTATCAAAGCAGCAAAAATCAGAGTTGGAATGAAGTGAAGTATCTACAAGTAACTCCATTACTACCAAGGAAACTACTTTATTATTGCCATGGCCACATTTCTTACTGACGAGGCATTAAGTCAACTTAAGACCCTCTCACTGTGCCTTCACTTAGTTGAAGAAGAATGGATGTCTAACTAAATATATCTAGAAGATGTTGTGTGAGCCATGACTAGTTTAGACAAGCAGCTATAATTGAGGAAACCAATCAGGTTCTCTTTCAGGGACTTTTTACTCTTAAAAACATGAAAAGAAAAAAATCAGTTAGTTGGGAGCTATAGACATGGAGACAGAAGCTAAAATATTATTCAGGAATATCACTTTACTGTTTCTGAAAGACCAATTACTTAAGGTCCAGTTGATCACCTAGAATTGCTGATGGACTTTTAGAATTACTTCTGTGACCCGAACAAGCTTCTCCTTGGAAGAGACATGGCCGGGTGTTTATTTCTATCTGTCTTACTTCTCTAAGTAATCTTGGAGAGAGCGCACTGTAAGTTAGATGACTGAACGTGTCTCTGTTTTTTAAAACTTAAAGTAGCTGAATACCACTGTTCCATCTAATGAAAATAATTCCTCAATTGCTTCATTCTGCGGAAAAAAATGTTTCTATTGGCAGAGTCAAGTGTACTTTGTCATTATAAATTTTTTGAGAGAAGATAAGAAAATGTCAATTTTATGAAACAAAATAAGAAAACGTAGCCTATAATCTGTCAAATATTCAAACAATGTGCTCAGGGAATAGAAACATTCAAAAAATTTCCTCTATGTTTCTTATCAATTAGAAGAAGGGTCTGGTTTTTTTTTTTTTCAGTTTTAATATGATCCAGTCATAAATTCTCTAAAGCATTTACCAAGAGGAAGCATTTTGAGCTGGATCTGAGGAGTGAGTTTAAGGTTGAATCTGAATTTATCAAAACTAATTTAACATCTACCTATTTTAGTCAGATCCCTATTTTAATAATCATAGGTGATGATTTTAAAAGATAATGTTTGGGGCTTCCCTGGTAGCGCAGTGGTTGAGAGTCCGCCTGCCGATGCGGGGAACGCGGGTTCGTGCCCCGGTCCAGGAGGATCCCACATGCCACGGAGCGGCTGGCCCTGTGAGCCATGGCCACTGGGCCTACGCATCCAGAGCCTGTGCTCCACAACGGGAGAGGCCACTGCAGTGAGAGGCCTGTGTACCGCAAAAAGAAAAAAAAAAAAAAAGATAATGTTTGATGTTCCTGGTACAAAGCAAGGACTCAAACCCAGCTATTATTACTATTTCTTAAATAACAATATTTACTTCATATGATTTCTATACACAATAATAGAAATAATGTATTTAAAATTCTTAAAACAATGCTAAGCACATATTAAAAAATTGGTAAATATTTAAACTATTTTATAGATTACACAAATGCTCTAGGTGCTAAGTATATTGATGTGTGTTTCATATCAATAGAGAGATTTTAAAAATTAAAAACTTCCCTTAAGAGTGAAAATTTTAGAAGTTTAGCGATTGATCCATTTTGTAGATAATCTGTATTGACTTAGAGAAACTTAGTAAATAGATAATTGATCTGATTTTTATGTAAAATAATTGTTTTTCTCTATATAAATTTGCCATTTATACTACTGAGAACTCAAAAGAATCCAAAGTTTATTTCGGAATATGAGAATTAGCATCTTGGGACTTCCTTGGTGGTGCAGTGGTTAAGAATCTGTCTGCCAATGCAGGGGACACGGGTTCAAGCCCTGCTCCAGGAAGATCCCACATGCTCCAGAGCAACAAAGCCCATGTGCCACAACTACTGAGCCTGCGCTCTAGAGCCCGCGAGCCACAACTACTGAGACCTCGTGCCACAACTACTGAAGCCTGTGCTCCTAGAGCCCATGCTCAACGAGAGAAGCCACTGCAATGAGAAGCCCTCTCACCACAACTAGAGAAAGCCCTCATGCAGCAACAAAGATTCAACACAGCCAAAAATAAATAAATAAATTAATAAATTTAAAAAATTAGCATCTCAGTTCTCTCACCTTTTAATAATCTTCAAATATACAGGGAAAGTAACTTCATCTTTAGAGAAGATTATATCCCTTAACATACTATGTATATATATATATATATATATATATATATATATATATATACACATATATACACACACACGTATACACACACATATGCATAGTAACATCTCTTTTTAAGTTTTTGAGCACAATTAAATTTCATACATACATACACATTCACTTGGGGTCAGAGATATGAGTGAAAATTTTAAAAATGACTTTATAAACTTAAAAAAAAATGCTATACCTGCCAGTATGATTTAGGCTTGACTGCTACCTAAAGGAGATGAGCAGCTAAGAGATACCTATCTTCAAATAAAAATTAAAATTAAGAAATATAGATGTACTCTATTGCACTGTGGTGGGGAACTGCTGTTTCCTTTCCAATGGTCTGGAGCAAGAGCTGTGTACCTCCAAATTTCACATTTAGCTGCATTATCATGGTTGGCCTCAACCCAGCAGCAAAATAATCTGACAGGGTCATTTAAAAAAGGGCCAGAAGTGGATGGTATGACAGCAATTTGCTAAATTCAAATAATAACATGATTATTGGTCTGGAAAAAAGTGCTAATAAGGTGTCCTGCTATCTGACTCTGTGCCTTATTTTCAGTGATCTGTGGTTGGATTCATCATAAGCCTTATATGATGATGAACATTGTGGTACATTTATGAATAAAATGACTAAAAAGTCAAAACCAGACCCATTAAGCAAAGTGACTTCAGATGCTAAAGTGCTAAATCAAATGAAAGGATCTTATTTGGATTCAAAAACTACCATTAAATGGACCGAAGCTGTTATATGAAAGAATGAGACAAAGCACAACAATATAACAGGCACTAATCCTTGCTTTTATAAAAATCAAGGACATATTGTATCTGTGTACATTTTGCTATGATGCTAACATAGAATACAAATTAAGACTGACTTTAATAAATAAGTCCAATGATAAGTATAAGAGAATAAGAAAAACATTTCAATAATAGGAGTTAAAATGACAATCACATTTATTGTTCTAATTGGATAAATACAATAACTTAATGAAAATGTCCAAAGAAAGCCTTTTCAGGTTTTTAATTGAATTTAAAACAAAAATGCCCATATCATAGCTTTATACCTGATATTTTATATCTGTTGAACTTTGTAAGAAGTAGTAATTTATCTTTGAGCTTTCACTTTATTTTTAAATGATGTTAATTTAATAGATGCTTTTAAGAATTAAATATGATTTAAATGGTTATTACATAAGTGAACTTTCTTTTCTATAAATGTGAGGAGGAAAAAAGAAAACAGATTTTAACAAATACCAAAAAAATGAAAAGAAAGATTTTTCTTAAAGTTTTTAAGTGTATAATAAAATACTTTATTATTGGACTGAAATTAGTATGTTTCAATCATAGAGAATGACAGAGAGAGAGAGAACTAAGAAGTTTTTATAAGAGTGATCTAGACCAACTTGTCTTTAAAGGAAAGCGAGTTGTCATGAGCAATGTAAATTCAATACCCAAGATCTTGTTCCTTAGTCAGTATTTTTTATTTTTCTACTTTTCTATCTTTGTTTACTGCTTCATAAAACTGAATTTTTAATTTGATCATTTTTACAAATGTAGAATGGATACCTTAATAAATGCATCAGATGTAATAAAATACCTATTTTATAGAACTACATATACATAAGTTTTTATACAGCAATGTTGGAATGGTTAATTTTAGGTCAACCTGGCTGGCCACCAGGTGTCCAGATTAAACATTACTTCTGGATGTGTCTGTGAAGGTGTTTCCAAATGAGATTAGCTTTTGAATTGGTGGACTCCGTGAAGTAGATTGTCCTCCAAAATGTGAGTGGATATCATCTAATCCAGTGAGTTCTTGTAGAGAACAAAAGACAGAGGAAGAGGAATTAACCCCTTTTTTCACCTAGCCTGATTGCTTGAGCTGGAACATGGATCTTCTCTTGCCCTCTGAGCTCCTAGTTCTCAGGTCTTCAGATCTAGACTGGAATCTACACTATCAGCTTCCCTAGGTTTCTAGCTCACAGAGTGCAGAATGTGGGATTTCTCAGACTCCATAACTACATGGGTCAATTCTCTAAGATAAATCTCTTCATATATATATATATATATATATATATATATATATATATATATATATACACATACACACACACATATATATATATATATAGAGAGAGAGAGAGAGAGAGAGAGTTCTGTTTCTCTGGAGAACTCTGATTAATAAAAATGTTTAAATCTGTTTAGTAATTTTTGGCTATGGTGTATGTCTCTATATAAGTATTCAGTGATGATAGGTAAGGGTTTTTGGTTGTTGTTGTTTAGTTTGTGGGCTTATTTTTTGCAAGCCAAGTACAGTAGTATACCTCAAATAAATGCATATCTTTAGTATCTCCTCCAAACTCCAGATATTTTAAAATATTGGTGTGAACTAAATTTAGGCTTAAGATTGGATTTCTGCTGCATTAAAATTTGAAATATTTTAGAATTTTATCTGTTTAAAGAAACCAAAGTAACTAGTTTTCATCAAACAGACAAATACTACAAGCTTGAATTATTTAAGCATTGAAGGGTTGGAGAATGAAGAGATGCTTTAAATAAAACACAGATTTCTTATTGAA